>NC_133536.1:137119755-137736898 GCF_048544455.1 Silene latifolia
CTAGCCCCTAAATCACAAAGGGATTTATCAATAGCTACACTACCAATATGACAAGGAATAGAAAAACTCCCTTGATCCTTAAGCTTCGGTGGTGAGTTAGCTTGTAACGCGGCGTGACATTCATGAGTGAATGCTACTGTCTCGACTTCATCAAAAGACCGCTTCTTTGATAAGATCGCTCACAAAAATTTAGCATACGCCGGCACTTGAGTTACCAATTCAGTAAATGGTACCGTCACTTGAAGCTTCTTCACTACCTCCATGAATATCCCAAACTGTTGTTCAATTTTGGAAGTCTGCAATCTTTGTGGAAAAGGTAGTTGAATTTTGATTGGCTCGGCTTCTTTTGCATTAGCAGACGGCTTGGAAATATTATCATCAGTTACAGTAGTGTCTCGATTGAGCCCAGTAGTCACTTGATCAAGGAACCTATTTTTATCCAATGCCGTAGCTGAAACACGCGAAAAATCACCGAAGTGTTAGAAATCTATATCTCATTATACTCAACATATTCATATATGTTTTAATTAATTTAGTCATAAAATTAATTTAGATCTTATGCATGGAAACATAAGTAAATATAGAGAAGAAATCATTTTCCTTACAATAAAATTTCGGATCAAAGGGCACAAGTAATATCTCCTTTCTTACTTGTTCTTGAGCTCTCCTAATATGGATGAACAAAGATTCAAGGGTAGAATCTCTCCCAAAGATGAATACTCAAAGTAACCCCTTAAAAGATTAATATTATTAATACTAGAACAATATTAATCTAAATAAAATTGACCCAAAATATTTAATTTGGTCTCTTAATTTTTGGTTAAGAGAAGGGAGAAGAAGGAAGTAGTATTCTCTCTAAAACTCTATATTTTTAGATGTGCAAGAATGAATGAATATCCACTAGAATTCATGTAGTGTATATTAGGAAAAATAAAAAACAAAAACCCTTGGTCTTGCACAAGGAAAACCGGATAGGAGGGGGTGGGTATGGCCAATGCATGAGCTTCAATTCTTCCCAAGAATTATAGGGATATAAGGCTATGTATTAGGTCTTATGATTATGCCTTCCACTTAAACATAATTAACACAAATAAGCCTAATACCCCCTCCTAATTTTCGGCACATATAGTGTAAAATGGAAAAACCATTTTACACATTATTTTGTCAATTTGTCACATGTAACATATTTCATGACATTAGGTATATAAAATGTATTTTTAACAATTAAAAATCAACATATTAATAAAATATGTCACTTATAAAGTTTACCTAGTAATTCATAATTACTTGTAACGTAATGGGATCCCGAGTCATAAATTACAACTTTCTGTATTTATAATAATCAATTCATTCCTTTTAATTGTTTCCGTAAACAATAATCTCATCTAAGTAATAAAACAATTCGATTACTTAGACCGTATCTTATTTAATCAAATTACAATGAGATACGTAAATATTACTTCCAAAATCGCCCGTCAATTTTAAGTAATTTAATTACCCCGTATCGTCATACGATCAATTAAATAATCAATTAAAAGTGTTACCCTTTAGGTATGACCTAAGGGGATCAACTGATCACCACCGTCGCACGCCAGTAATGTCAAACTCGAGTCAGCCAATCATTACCAATATGTGTGGACCAGTTGACAGTAAAATATTACTTCCCATATGTATTCTTAAAATGAGACTTAAACATGTGATCATCATGATCAACAGTTGTGATCGCATTATTGTCGGAGGACACATATTCTAACAATCTCCCACTTGTCCTCGACAAGTACGCGTCACCAATTCTCTTGTCCTATTACTATCTCCCACTCAATGCAAGGAGTCTTTCAGGTCGTACTTGCAAGTGATCATATCGAGAGTGGTTTCCTCGATCTGGAGAACAACTGATTGACCGGAGTTATCCACCATGGATACCATCCGAGCATGGCCACGTATTTCCAGTTCATTACTCCTCGAGTGGCCCTGAGATATTGTTATAACCCTGACAAGGGGTGGACAATTCCTATCGCACTTATTCCCTTCGACTAGCCACAGCCATCATAACCCAAAATATGCCCATTTGACCCCATTTACGAAGGTCGTAGTAACACAAATCAAAGTTAATTTGAAACTGTGCCATATTAGGAGAACAGTCTTTAGTCAAAAGAATCGACTCATTAGAATACTATAGTAGCTCTCGCCACGACAAGGCTATATAAATTTGCCAGAACTCTATAAGCGGTCATAAGGCCCGACAAAGTGTTCCTAACATTCTGCCTATGTGATCGACTAGTCATCACACATGCCTCCATGGCACTTTAACTTGCCATCAATCGCATCACACTCTAGTCACTTCGAGACGTTACCTCATACAAGTGACTATGGACGAATACTATGTTAATCCGTGTTCACTTTAACGGGGTTCAATTATCTCTACAACCCGTTTGGATGTAACAAAGTATAAGGTGATTTAATAATAACTCAAACGACGAATGTCGACATCACATTCGGGTTGTCAATACCATATTACAACCTTGTGATGTATATCGTAAGTGTGTAAACACTAGTCGATTGCAATAGAAGTTTAACATACCATGTGTCCATGTGTTCAAACTTCTTATATTCCATTTTCCTTTATATTCATGTTATCTCTCATAGCATGAACCTTACCAAGTACACATATAGATTCTCAACCTAGGTTTGGGTTCTTTATCTTGAAAGAACTTTCTTGTTGTTTATCTCATAACCAACGAATTTGTGGTGGATGATATAACTTGCACTGGTCAAGTGTTCTATCAACTCACAATGCACTAGGTATACGTTTTGTAGGGTCTTGCAAGAATTGTCAAGATGATTAGCCTAGCACTTCTCAAAAGTCCTAGCATATTAGAAAATATTAGTTTTGAGTAACTTCTTACAATAACTAAGTATCTTTCCAAACTTCTTATTTCTCATTTTAGCTTGAATAGCTTATGATTTTCATAAATCCTTACGTGTGTTCGAACTTTAATGTGTGCAACCTCTTGTCACATAACAGAGTGTTCTGTCCAACACTGGAATCGCTCATTAGTTCTCCTCGAGAATTCATGACAATTCTTCTATGGTTTGCCAATGATTCATCATGCTCTTATGCATATGATTCATTATTGGACATGTGCATAATCATGTGCATGATTATTCTAATGGCGGAAACATTAGTAATTAATAATCATGTGATCAACCATTCTTAAGTTCAATGAACGACCATGACTGCTAATGGCAATTCTATTTTCATTGACATGAATAACCTACGTTTCTCGTTGATTCGATGTGTATATCTCAATACCTATCCAACATCTCATGATGTGATTAGATTCATCATAGTCCATTTTCATCCAGAATTGAAAACTCAAACATATCTTTGTGAAAGATAGTATTAGCTCGTCATTCTCAATGAGTAATGAGTTATAAATTTTTACAAGATGATTGCTCCCACAAAATTTCATGTCTTCACATGATAATTTCCAACTTCCACTTAATTCCACATGTTTCCCAATTGACTACTCAATCGAAACATTTCAAGAATTGAAATATATTTTGCTTTGCCAAGTTATTAAGATAAAACCATATATGTTCCCAGCATATCCTTTCAAAATACCTATTTTGAAATGGTTTGAGTCTTAAACTTATGGAAAGAGATTTAAATCTCTAACTCATTCATTTTAATAATGATGCGTAGCAATGTCATTATTTAAATGCAAATTTCATTTAATACACGTCCTTCTCAAAATACCCTTTTCGGAAGGAGGTTTAACCATTTCATTTTCATAATGAGATTAAGTAATGACACTAGCGTGGTTAACAATTAATTTAGCTTTTGTAGATATCGGCATATCTTTATTTGCAACTTTTAGTCATAAATCACATTTACTTTCGAGGATGCAACTTTGTTTCATTTAGGGTCTTAAGTAAATATCAATATTTAAACTATTGGTCAAAAGTCGTTCATAAACTAGCCAAATCTCTTGTTAAGACTTTTACATTAGTCATTCTTCTTCCAAAACTTTCTTTTGGTCTCCTCGTATAGTTATCTTGAGATCATATTCTTTTGATTACTTCACTTGGTCTCTTTTGTCATGTAGATTTCATCTATTCGAGACCATAGATCTTATCTATTCGTGTACACTATCTATATAGATATACAAATCATTATTTCATTCGTAGATCTCATTTACTCAAGTATACAAGTTTGCCTTGTGTTCTTTGTGTCACAAGTTTGCCTTGTGTTCTTTGTGTCTTCATTTTTCTCCCACTCTATATTTAGAATAAATACACTAGAGATTCAAAGATAGCTTATGAGACACAAATAATGATTTTTGAAGTATAAGGAGGACTATCTCATAGGTTGACTAATTGTTTTAGATTTGATAAGTGTACTTGGTGATTGACATTCCTTTAAGAGAGTTTATCAACTCAACATTACTTTATAATTGATCATCCACAAGCCTTAAGCTTGTGGAAATATAATGAATCCCATCATTATAGTTGTCTATTAGATCACTTTAAGTAGATGATCATATGTTTCTATGTGCAAGCATATAAAGACGAATTTTTAGAACAAAGAAAATACGATAAAACGGGTGACTTGGGTTGCAAACCAAGCCACCATTATCCAAAATACAACCATTGTTTAGAAAGGATCAACTATTTCCATGTCGAACACGGAAATCAAAATAGTTCTAAAAATCCATAACATTAAAATAAATACAATAATAAAAGCCAAGCTTTGTCGGTAGCTACTCCTAGCTCCTTCATGATTTCTCATGCTTGCTTTTCCTTTCCCTTGTCCTTACTTGGTGGAGGCCCTATTTACAATAAAAAGGGGATACATTATCACAACTTTGTATCACAATACCATAGTTGAATTAGAAACATAAAAGAAAGGATAGTCATTTACCTACTGGAGTTATCTTTCCAGCTTTGATGTCACCAAGATACTTGGAACAATTCCTCTTCCAATGTCCAACACCATTAAAATAATGGCATTTGTCAAGAGGACCCTTCTTGGTCTTGGAAGTGCTAGCTTCAAAAGTCTTAGCCTTGGTGAATGTGGGAGCTTGCTTCTTACCCTTCTTCCCATTCTTTTTGAACTTCTCCTTGCTCTTGGTGCTTGTGTTAAACACATCCTTAGGTGGGTTAACATTTAACCCCATATCTCTTTCGGCTTGCACAGGTAACGTGTGCAACTCTTCAAGAGACACGTCCTTGTCTTGCATGTTAAAATTCACTCGAAATTGAACATACGCTTTGACTTTGGATAAGGAGTGTAGAATCCTATCTACAATGAGTTCTTTGGGGATTTCAACCTTTTGAATCTTCAATGTCTTGACTAGCTCCATCAATTTGAGCACGTGAGGGCTAACCTTTTGGCCCTCCTTAAAGTGAGATCAAAGAATTCCGCGGCCGCCTCATATTGGACGATCTTCGGAGTTTGTGAAAACATTGTCACAAGCTTGGAGTAGATTTCATTAGCGGTGCCCATTTTAAAGGCTCTCCTTTGGAGATCCGCCTCCATCGCAAATATCAACACATTTTTCATTGCGGCGGACTCCTTGTGGTAAGCCTCATATGCTTCCATAGTGGCGGCACTAGACCTAGCATTAGGTTCGGGTGGAGAGGCATCGGTGAGGTAACGAAGCTTGTCGTCACCTTGGGCGGCTAATTTGAGTTGGTCATCCCAATCGGAGAAATTTGACCCATTCTTTTCAAGTTTACAACGATCCATGATGGATCGGAGCCATGAAGCATTAGTGAGCGGTGTGGCGTTGGTATTTGGAGCGGCCATTAGTTATGAGAAATAAAAGTGGTCTACAAAACAAAATAGAAGGAATAAAACATTTGTCGTTTTTACAATAATAATACTTGTAAATTTAATATAAACAAGTTTTGTTGCATTTATCTAGTGACCTCTACCCAACTTGATAAATGATTCCAAGACCCAAATTCATATCAACTTAGGGCACGGTGTGCCGAAATACCCTTTATTAACATAACTTGGTGGATTAACCTTTTAATCGATTCTACTTTTAGAACTCTTGGTCGATAAAATTACATTAATATTTATCTCTAGCCCGAAACACATCCGGAAATCGTCGTGAATACTTTCGTTGAGTTCAACCCAAATTTCGAATAAATGTGTCCATGATCCAAATTTATATTAACTTAGGGCACGGTGTGCCGAAATACCCTTTATTAACATAAACTCGGTGGATAGACATTTATCACCCACTTCCCCTATGTAACAAGGTTTGTACCTCGGTGTGGCCGAGTGCACTCCCTCACGAAATAGGTTTTCTTGGTTTCTACTTTTTGGTAAGGCTATGTCTCAATTGTTTATTTTTAGCGAGAGGTCATGTCAATTTATTATCTATCACGTTTTAAGTGAACTAAAGCGGTGAAATACGATAATTGTAATTGACACGGTCGATAAACTCGATTAAAAAAATAATAATAATAATGCATGTTTTAGTTATGGCGATTTAGCGATGCATGCGACATATAAATAAAATGCAAAGCATAAATTAAATCCTAGTATGGCCCTCCTAAAATAGTAAATCTAATAAACTATTACAAATTCGGAAACCAACTCCATTGGTCCCTTGAACTTCGGTTTTCGCACGCATCTCGGGGTAACACCGTCTTTAATGGATCGCCTTCTTGAGTGGCACCGTCTTCAAGGATCTCCGGAATAAATAAATTACATAACAAATTACATTATTTCCTATTATACATTTGTAATTAAAAAATAAAATAAATCTATTAAATTACAAAACGGTGATACGAGATCACAATAAATTACAACCGAATCGATATCCCCATACATTTCGGGTAATATCAATTAAAAACTAAGGCTATACTAAGTAAAAATTACATAAAATAAAAATACATAAAATAAAATTATGACAATCATAAATAAAATGCAGCGTTATAATATGTATGAACATGCCAATTTTATGCTAAATCGCCTTTAAAGAGCCAATATCGTATATTAATCGGTTTTTACGGATTTGCGTGATTCAACATTTTAAAATCACAATAATTACATAAAGTCATATTTATGTACTAGTTAATTATCCTAACCATCTTAGGACTCAAAATTAGTCTCCACTAACTTATTGACAATAATTAACTTATATTTCTTAATATTGTTCATAAAAGGACTTAAAATTTCAATATAATGCCATAAACTTCAAATAAATCATAAAAATTTGAAATTTCAAATTTTAAACTCATGAACATTCTGGAAAAATACCATGACACTCATAATATTCAAAAACTTAGGTTAAATATTTCGAAAATTATCGAGGAAAAACAATGTTGCGGTTTATCGGATTTATCAATTATAACCATAAAAATATGAGAAAAATTATTTTTATCAACTTTACAATTTTAGATATGAAATAAGAGATAAAATGCAACATGTGACGTTTTTCCTTAGTCATGAAGTATGTTTTAGCAATTTACACTAATTAAAGTCACTATTTATGTGATTTTTCATCAAAAATTCATAAATCATGCATAAAGACTTCATTATAGCCAATTATTTTACACACATTTTGTAAAATTTCATGTGACAAAAACTAAATTTCTATGACCAGATTTGAAATATAACTCATATTAACCTATTTTCTCATTTAAATTCGATTTTATCATTAAAAATCCATATTTCGAGCATAAAACCTCGTAAAATTATGAAAACTTACAGGTCATCTATAGATAATATATGTGAAAACATATCAAAACACCACTGAAAAAATGAAGTTTAGCTAATTTTAGTCCAAAAATGACATTTTTTATCATAAAATCACATTTTAATGCCATTATTATGTAAAATGAACAATAAAAATCCATAAATTAACCAAAATATCCTAAATACATTTTAGGACCAGAAACTTTAACATGAATAATTTATTTCGTGATATATCATAATAAACACAAATTTATAAGTTTTATTTGTTAATCGTATAACTCGGAAAAATCAGTACATTTGCATTTGCATGCAAACAACCTATGGCTCTGATACCACTTGTTAGAAATCTATATCTCATTATACTCAACATATTCATATATGTTTTAATTAATTTAGTCATAAAATTAATTTAGATCTTATGCATGCAAACATAAGTAAATATAGAGAAGAAATCATTTTCCTTACAAAAAAATTTTGGATCAAAGGGCACAAGTAAGATCTCCTTTCTTACTTTTTCTTGAGCTCTCCTAATATGGATGAACAAAGATTCAAGGGTAGAATCTCTCCCAAAGATGAATACCCAAAGTAACCCCTTAAAAGATTAATATTATTAATACTAGAACAATATTAATCTAAATAAAATTGACCCACCCCCTCCTACCCAATGCATGAGCTTCAATTCTTCCCAAGAATTATAGGCATGTAAGGCTATGTATTAGGTCTTATGATTATGCCTTCCACTTAAACATAATTAACACAAATAAGCTTAATACTCCCTCCTAATTTTCGGCACATATAGTGTAAAATGGAAAAACCATTTTACACATTATTTTGTCAATTTGTCACATGTAACATGTTTCATGACATTAGGTATATAAAATGTATTTTTAACAATTAAAAATAAACATATTAATAAAATATGTCACTTATAAAGTTTACCTAGTAATTCATAATTACTTGTACCGTAATGGGATCCCGAGTCATAAATTACAACATTCTGTATTTATAATAATCAATTCATTCCTTTTAATTGTTTCCGTAAACAATAATCTCATCTAAGTAATAAAACAATTCGATTACTTAGACCGTATCTTATTTAATCAAATTATAATGAGATACGTAAATATTACTTCCAAAATCGTCCGTCAATTTTAAGTAATTTAATTACCGCGTATCGTCATACGATCAATTAAATAATCAATTAAGAATGTTACCCTTTAGGTATGACCTAAGGGGATCAACTGATCACCACCGTCGCACGACAGTAATATCAAACTCTAGTCAGCCAATCATTACCGATATGTGTGGACCAGTTGACAGTAAAATATTACTTCCCACATGTATTCTTAAAATGAGACTTAAACATGTGATCATCATGATCAACAGTTGTGATCGCATTATTGTCGGAGGACACATATTCCAACAGGGGGGGGAGGTTCCTCGATCGAGCCCAAGGTGTACTCGATCGAGCCTCGTCCTACTCGATCGAGTCACCACATCATTCTCCTCTTTCTTGCTTTTCTCGCTTTTCATCAAATCCCGTATTTCACTTTCGTTAACTTCTTTTTCATCGTCACTTAGCTCCAAATTTCCCAATCCTTTAGGATGCATAAAGGGAACTTCATCTTTATCAATGGGCATGTCCGGACCTTGATAAGAAGTACCGCTCCTCAAAGAAATAGCGTTAACTTGCTCATGAGCTTGTTTACCTTGAGGAGGAAGACCAGACTGTTTTGATGGATTTTGAGCCGCCATTTGAGCAACTTGGGTATCCAGCATCTTGTTGTGAGCCATGAGTTCAGAGATCTTAGCCGTTTCCTTTTGTTGCATCATCAAAGTCTGATGTAAGAGAGCTTTTAACTCATCCATCTCATTACTAGGAGCTTGAGGAGGAGGTTGAATTTGTTGAAAACCTCCTTGATTTTGCCGAAAAAAGCTTCCTTGTGGTTGGTTACAACGATTTAGAGGAATAATATAAGGATTTTTTTGAGAAGCTTGAGCATAGGCATTCTGACTCCTTTCAGGGAAGAAGTTAGAATACGGCGTACCTTGCTTGAAAGACTGAAAGGCATGAACTTGCTCAATGGTACTCATACATTTGGCCGCAGTGTGGCCATCTAACCCACATCTCTCACAGGACACTTCTTGTTGAACCATGTGAACTATCTCTTGCTTACCCAAAGACTGGATAGTCTTCAATTAGGCTATTTGAGCCGTTAGAGCCTCCAGCCGTGCTGCAATAGCATTATCTGACCCACTTCCTCTCTTACTTCATCTGGGGTTACCATACTCAGTTGTGTGAGTAGCTATATGATCAATTAACTTCCAAGCATTACCGTCAGTAGTGTTATCTTGGAATCTCCCATTGGCAGCTAAATCAAGTAAGGCTCTATGATTATCATACAACCCGTTGTAAAACTGGTTGCAAAGGAACCAAATTTCGAAACCATGCTGAGGGACGGACCGAACTAGTCGTTTAAAACGAATCCAAGCTTCATTAAAATCTTTAGTGGGACCTTGTTTAAAACTTGTAATTTGACTTCTAAAAGCATTCGTTTTCTGTGGTGGAAAATACCTCTTGTAGAATGCAAGAACTAATGAAGTCCAATCTGTAACTGCGTCGGTCTCCATGCCTATGTCCCTTAACCACTCAGCTGCATCATCTCTCAAAGAGAAAGGAAAGAAAGTTTGTTTCACCTGATCTTGAGTCACCCCAGTTGTCAAAGGTATAGAATAGCAATATGTAACAAATTTCTCCATATGCTTTGCGGGTCCCTCTCCAATTTTTCCTCCAAATAAATTCATCTCTACTAGGCTTATGTATGAAGGCTTGATCTCAAAAGTTCCCTTACCAGCGGTGGGAGCTTAAAGCCTTTAAGAATAGAAGCAACTGTGGGCTCGGAGTGACTTGCTAATGTCGGCATCTGTAGCGTTGTAGGAGTAACTGGTGTAGAAATAACAGTGTCGTCTTCTAAGGACGAGTCTTCTGTGAAAGTATATCGCTCATAGTCAAGTGTACTTAAGTCTTCCACCTGACATACTTCTCTTTGAAATTTTCGTCAGTACCGAAAAGTCTTTTCTGGCTCGGGATCAAAAGGTATAATCTCTGACCTATTAGACCTGGGCATACACCAAAATAACAAGAAAAGATAAAACTGTCTCAAGGATCTGAAGTTCCCTGAAACAAAAGACAAACTAAATTAAAAACAAAAAGAAAATTGTTGCCTCCCCTGCAACGACGCCAAATTTGATATGGTTGTTTTCAGTCGTTTGCCTTAATTAATGTAAACCTAAACTACTACTAACAGAATAGTTAGCTTGTTTATATTTAGATCGTCTTAATGTAACCAATTTTGGGGGTTATGATTGTTTGTTTTCTAGCAACTAATAACAATGTAAAATAAAGATTGTAAACAATAATATTAAAGAGTCTAGGGATTCGAGTTCACTAGGTAGTCATCAAAGGGTAGAATTTAATTCATTGATTTGAGCAATTTATATTGTTGAAAGTCATATGATCGATCGATTCTAATATTCCTTTTTAGATCTAACTTAACATGCAGTCGCTATAATTAAGTCAGTCTAATTCAATTATCATGGCCTATACTACTCTTAACCCGATCGGTGAAAATCCTACTTTATGCAAGACTAATTAATTAACTCTGATCAGTAATCAACTAATTAGAAGTAGAACAATAATTGAACAACAATAGAAAGCAATTTAACAATCAATTCATAAGCTAACCCTTTTCTAACCACCTATATCCCCTTTCACCCTAGGTAAAATATTTAGCTACTCATATTGAAGGAAAAGTAGATCTATATACTCAACATATTCATATATGTTTTAATTTAGTTGTCATAAAACTAAATGGAGGATCTTATGCATGAAAACTAATAAACAATATAAAGAAGAAACCATCATCTTACATTGTGATTTTCGGATTTATGGGCACAAGTGAGTTCACCTACTCACTTGTTCTTGAGCTTTCCTTATGGATGAACAAGATTCAAGTATAGAATCCCTCCCAAAAGCATATACCCAAGGAAACTCTTAATCAACCAATATTATTTAGATCTAGTAATAATATTAGTTTTACTATAAAATTGACACAAAATAAATTGCATTTTTGCTCTTGAAAATCTCGGTCAAGAGGGAGTATTTTGTGAGTTTATTTCTCTAGAATAATGACATGAAAGAGAAAAGCCTTTTTCTCTTTCTTGTGGGATGGCTGAAATAGGCATTGGGTAGTATGCCCAATGCCTTTTGTTTTTGCTCTTCTAAAAAGCTTGTAGGGTTACATGGCTAGAGATTAGGCTTTAATAATTATGTTTTCTCATATTAAAATAATCAACATAATTATTCCACTAATACTCCTTCTAATTTTCGGTACATACAAGATAAAATGGAAGGTCCATTTTATTTTGTCATTTGTCAATTGTGACATATGTGATATGTTACTTGACATGTGAATTTGTAATGTATTTTTAACATATTAAAAATCAACATACTCATAAAATATGTCATTTACAAAATCGACTAGTAATTCGTAATTACTTGTACCAAAAATGTTTCCAAATTATAAACTACAACATTCTGTATTTATAATAATTTATTCATTCCGTTTCAATTGTTTCTGTAAACAATAATTTGATCTAAGCAATGAACTAATTCGATTACTTAGACCGTGTCTCATTTAATCATATTTACAATAAGATACGTAAATTATACTCACAAAATCATCCGTCAATTTTAAGCAATTTAATTAACTCGTATCGGTATACGATTAATTAAATAATCAATTAAGAGTATTTCCTTATAGGTATGACCTAAGGGGATCAACTGATCACCACCGTCGCACGACAGTAATGTCAAACTCTAGTCAGCCAATCATTACCGATATGTGTGGACCAGTTGACTGTAAAATATTACATCCCACATGTATTCTTAAAATGAGATTTAATAATGATATTTAAATCATGTGATCGCACTATTGTTGAGGACACATTTCCCAACAATCTCCCACTTGTGCTCGACAAGTGTGCGTCACCAATTCTCTTGTCCTATTACTATCTCCCACTCAATGCAAGGTGTCTTTCAGGTCTTACTTGCAAGTGATCATATCGAGAGTGGTTTCCTCGATCTGGAGAATAACTGATTGACCGGATTTATCTATCATAGATACCTTCCGAGCGTGGCCACGCATTTGCAGTTCATTACTCCTCGAGTGGCCCTGAGATATTGTTTTAACCCTGACAAGGGGATGGACAATTCCTATCGCACTCATTCCCTTCGACTAGCCACAGCCATCATAACCCAAAATATGCCCATTTGACCCCATTTACGAAGGTCGTAGTAACACAAATCAAAGTTAATCTGAAACTGTGCCATCTTAGGTGAATAGTCTTTAGTCAAAAGAATCGACTCATTAGAATACTATAGTAGCTCTCGCCACGACCAGGCTATATAAATTGCCAGAACTCTATAAGCGGTCATAAGGCCCGACAAAGTGTTCCTAACAGTCTGCCTATGTGATCGAGTAGTCATCTCACATGACTCTATGACACTTGAACTTGCCATCAATCGCATCACACTCTAGTCACTTCGAGACGTCACCTCATACAAGCGACTATGGGCTAATACTATGTTAATCCGAGTTCACTTTAACGGGGTTCAACGTTGTCTCTACAACCCGTTTGGATGTAACAAAGTATAATAAAAGAGTTTTAAAATAAAACTCGAACGACAAATGCGATTATCACACATGAATAGTCAATGCCTGATTACTATTTCATGTTCTATAATCTAGTTTGATCTTGTACGTAGTTGTTCATTTCAATTCAATTGAAATGACATGACTCATCATGTTTAGCCTTTGAGAAGGCTTTGGTTAGTAGGTTTTATCAATTTCTTGTACCTTACTCAACCTTACTACATACTCGGTTTCCTCTGTAATGTATACATTTGCATCACAAAACTTTCTGAGTACGTGTCGAGATCCAATCAAGACATAGGTCCTCTAGCCTAAGAATAGCTCCCACTGTTTTCACAGTGTGCGGGACTCATCCTCTTGCACATCTCATGATTGCAAGTGTACTCAATTTCCGTTATAAATATCTCTCATTGTTCTTTATTGCCTAGAACGATTCTAGAAAATCTACTTCTTAATTAACATAGCCACAATAGTATCTTAACCATCTTAATGTGTTTTGATTATGGTTTTGTCGGAAACCATGTGCAATCTCAATTGTCAATTGTCACTTGTGTAACACCCTTACACAAAATTGCATCATAAACATTTTGCTTTACTTCCTTAATGCTTCTTGAAGCACTTAATGGTAATCTTTATAGCATACTTGGTAAAGATTACTTAAATTCTATTTTTGAAAACAATTCATCATACTCAAAGCATATGAAGTGTTATACATCATTTCCTTTTAGTTGATTCGGCAACGGAAGCAAATGAAATCAATCAAATATGTTCAGTTTAATTGAACTAGTCATGAATCTTATCAACATAAGACTTCTTACTGACGCTAATATCATGTGGATTTATCTTCATAAATCCGGATATTCAAGATGTATTATAATACTCCAAAAGTCTTAAATCATTCTCAATGTTCAATATGTCATCCACATATCGGACTAATTAAAAATTCCGTAACTCCCACTAAACTCCATGTATAAACACAACTTCTCTACTTATCGAGAAATGTTTCATCACATGATCAAAATGTTGATTCCAACTCATTAATGTCCTACTTAAGATCCTATCTTAAGTTTCACATTATCTTAGGATTGCAAGAATCTATAAAACTTATGACATGTATTGAATACATTCCTTCTATTGAAGAAGTGGGTTTTAGATTCACTTGTTGTATGCCTATCCTCATAATGAAACACAATCCCTAAGAAGATCCAAATAGACTTAATCATTTCAATTAGTGCAAAACCCTTTGCAACCAATCTTGCTTTGAAATCTCTCTTTATTAGTGCAAAACCCTTTGTCACTAATCAAGCCTTTTTATTTCGGATTTCCATGGCTCAAAGCCTTATAGTGAGTTGTGACTTAAACATTCTTATGTAAGTCATTTATTCATTACTTTCCAGAAGTAATCAACTTGAATCAAACAATTTCTTTTGTAAGTTATAAGCTCTTTACTTTCTTAAAAGTAGCATGAATTCATCATCTTTAACAAGTGACGAATTTAACCTCCTAGGTTTTAAAGTATCAACGTCTTACACAAAACGTCTCATGTAGCCAAGAAAGACCAGTTTCTTACGACATAACATTCTTTGTGGCTCTTGAATAATTTCTCCCACTCTGTCTTCTAAAAATAAACTTGTATTTTAGAAAGACAGCTTCACGAGCCGCAAACCCGTCGTACTCGTGATAAATGAAGGGAAAAATGAGCATTTGTTTCTTGTGAAAACTTACAAACATGGTATCCTACCATTTCATATCTCATATGATTCGATTTAGTGGAAAAATAATTTAGACAAAAATGATAAAATCCCCAAAAGGATCAAGTAACTCAAAGTAACTTGATTGAAGTCCAAACCATATCGAATAGCGTTTGAATTCTTATCCAATCATACATTATCCCATAATGCGTGTTAAGAGAGATTAATTTGTGATACTATATCACAATTTATTTGGCTTATATCAAAGTCTTCACTTTGATAATCCCATCACGACTAAATCGTGATTCCTTGAACTCTTGAACTTCTTCAAAGATTTCTCTATTTACCTTATTAAGTGAACACACTAGTGTCAACTTAAATTGTTGGTAAAAGATGATGATCAACCTATTTTGGATCGGTGATTTATAACCTCGATCTCCTTTTCAACCAAAAAGTACGAGATACCTTGCTTTGAATACAAGATACGCATATACCATTAACAATCTAATGGTTTCAAGAGTACTCGATAACTCTTTGCGTTCATCATTCCAAAATTTAAGGTTTAATCTTGGGTTACCAATTTGAGTCTTGCATCATCTTCATGATATATCATTTTAGTTTGGTTTAGAATATAATCACCTTGATGATGGGCTAGCCATACATCAAATCATGGTGTATAGGGTCACAAAAGTGAAACCTCTTTTGTATCTTTAACAAATTGTATTCTTATTTATAGTTTACGTACTTAATAGTCACAATTAAGTACAACTCCAAACCGAAAACTAGATTTAGTACACAATGACTCTATCTCTTGACTTCATTGTTGCTAGTCGTCATATTCTAATCATCCTATGTATCAAACATAATGATGAAAACCACCACCGGTTTCTAATATTGACGAAGTAATACTAGCAAAATTTATGTTTAATCAAATAAACATTTAACGAAGAAGGTCACATTAGATGTCCCACAACTAACTTGTTGATTCTTCAATAATTTGGGGTAGTTTCCTTTCTCGTGTCTAACATTTAAGACAATGGAAACTTTATCGGTCGGGATTGATAGGTTTAGTATCGTCATTTCTTAATAACTTTACTTTTAACATTACCTTGTATCAATTCCATTATTATCTTTACTTCTTGAACCTCGTTCTCATCTTAACGGTTTAAGAGAATGCTCCCACTCATTTCAATGAGTCTTTGCTTTGAGAAGCAAAATTGAATTCATGAAGATTACTCTTCATTTGTTCGTTTTAGTCTTAAAACTTTCATTGAAGTGGTTGCATTATTTTGGTCAATTACGAATTCTTGACAAAACTAATTACCAAAACAATTTATCGCTTCAAGGTACTTAATTCAATTAAGTATATGAATAACAATCCATTGTAAGTAGATGTGTTAGTCAAAAATCAAAAACCTGTTTGATAATGAATAACTTTTATCTATACTCTTTACAAGAGATCCTTCCAATGGATAATATGAGGTTTTAGAAGAAAATTCATATTTGTCTTTAGTTACGATGTTTTAATGGAGATTTGAATCAAAAATCGAAATGATATCGTATATGAATTGTGGTAAAGAAATAGAACAATATGATAACGGAATAATGAAAACAAAACATTCATCGTTATAATAATACTTGTAAACAAGTATAGCATTTACATAGTGACCTCTACCCAACTACGATAAATGATTCCAAGATCCAAATTCATATTAACTTGGGCACGGGGTAGCCGATGAAACCCTTATCAATATAACTCGGTGGATTAACTCTTTAATCGATTCTACTTTTAGAACTCTCGGTCGATAAAATTACTCTAATATTTATCTATAGCCCAAAACACATTCGACAAGGGCACGGGGTAGCCGATGAAACCCTTATCAAAAAACTTTTGTTGAGTTCAATCCAAATTTCGAATAAATGTGTCCATGATCCAAACCCATATTAACTTGGGCACGGGGTAGCCGATGAAACCCTCATCAATATGAATTCGGTGGATAGACATTTATCACCCACTTCCCCTACGTAACAAGGTTTGTACCCCGGGGTAGCCGAGTGCACTCCCTCGCGAAATAGGTTTTCATGGTTTCTACTATTTGGTAAGGCTATGTCTCAATTGTTTATTTTAGCGAGAGGTCATGTCAATTTATTATCTATCACGTTTTAAGTGAACTAAAGCGGTGAACTACGATAATTTTAATTGACACGGTCGATAAACTCGATGAAAGAAGATGCATGTTTTAGTTATGGCGATTTAGCGATGCATGTGACATAAAATAAAATGCAAGCATAAAATAAATCCTAGTATGGCCTTTCCTAAAATAGAAAAACTATTTAACTATTACAAATTCGGAAACCAACTCCATTGGTCCCTTGAACTTCGGTTGTGGCACGCATCTCGAGGTAACACCGTCTTTATGTATCGCCATTCTTGAAGAAATCTGTCTTTGGAAACTCCGGAATGAATAAAATTACATAATAAATTACATAATTTCCTATTATACATTTGTAACTAATAAATTACTCATATTTGTAAAATTGTTCATTAATGGACTAAAAATTACAAAAATAAGCTATAAACTTCAAATAAATCACAAAATTTCAAATAAATTCAAAATTTTAAATTTAAACTCATGAACATTCTGAAAAAATACCATGACACTCATAATGTTCAAAACCTTAGGTCAAAAATTTCGAAATTTTTCCGGAAAAACAATGTTGCGGTTTATCGGTTTTAACTAAAATAATCATAAAAACATGAGAAAAATTATATTCATTAACTTTTCAATTTTAGATCTGAAAAAGATAATAAAATGCAACATTGGACGGTTTTCCTTAGTCATAGATTATGTTTTATTTATTTTTCACTAATAATGTCACTATTTATGCTATTTTTCTTCAAAAATCCATAAATCATGCAAAAAGACTTCACAATAGCCCATTATTTTACACACATCTTGTAAAATTGCATGTGACAACATACTAAATTTCTATGACCAGATTCGAAATTTAACTCATATTAACCTATTTTTCACCTAAATCCGAATTTAATAATGAAAAATCCATTTTTCGAGCATAACAAATCCAAAAATTATGAAAATTTACAGGTTATCTCAAAATAATATATGTGTCAACATATCCAAAATCACTGGAAAATTTGAAGTATAGCTAATTTTAGACCGAAAATGACATTTTTACTCATAAAATCACATTTAAATGCCATTATTGTATAATATGAACAATAAAAATCCGTAAATTTAACCAAAATATCCTAAAACATTTTAGGACCAGAAATTTTAACATGCATGAATTAATTTCGTGATATATCATAATAAGACAAATTTTACAAGTTTTATATGTTAATCTTTATAACTCGGAAAAACTTTAAACCGATTTGCATGCAAACAACCATGGCTCTGGATACCGATTGAAGGAAAAGTAGATCTATATACTCAACATATTCATATATGTTTTAATTTAATTGTCATAAAATTAAATGGAGGATCTTATACATGCAAACTAATAAACAATATAAAGAAGAAACCATCATCTTACATTGTGATTTTCGGATTTATGGGCACAAGTGAGTTCACCTACTCACTTGTTCTTGAGCTTTCCTTATGGATGAACAAGATTCAAGTATAGAATCCCTCCCAAAAGCATATACCCAAGGAAACTCATAATCAACCAATATTATTTAGATCTAGTAATAATATTAGTTTTACTATAAAATTGACACAAAATAAATTGCATTTTTGCTCTTGAAAATCTCGGTCAAGAGGGAGTATTTTGTGAGTTTATTTCTCTAGAATTATCATAAATTGTAGAGAGTTTTTATTGTATTTTCTTACTCTAGAAAATTAGATGGAAAGAATGAATAATGACATGAAAGAGAAAAGCCTTTTTCTCTTTCTTGTGGGATGGCCGAAATAGGCATTGGGTAGTATGCCCAATGCCTTTTATTTTTGCTCTTCTCAAAAGCTTGTAGGGTTACATGGCTAGAGATTAGGCTTTAATAATTATGTTTTCTCATATTAAAATAATCAACATAATTATTCCACTAATACTCCTTCTAATTTTCGGTACATACAAGATAAAATGGAAGGTCCATTTTATTTTGTCATTTGTCAATTGTGACATATGTGATATGTTACTTGACATGTGAATTTGTAATGTATTTTTAACATATTAAAAATCAACATACTCATAAAATATGTCATTTACAAAATCGACTAGTAATTCGTAATTACTTGTACCAAAAATGTTTCCAAATTATAAACTACAACATTCTGTATTTATAATAATTTATTCATTCCGTTTCAATTGTTTCTGTAAACAATAATTTCATCTAAGCAATGAACCAATTCGATTACTTAGACCGTGTCTCATTTAATCATATTTACAATAAGATACGTAAATTATACTCACAAAATCATCCGTCAATTTTCAGCAATTTAATTAACTCGTATTGGTATACGATTAATTAAATAATCAATTAAGAGTATTTCCCTATAGGTATGACCTAAGGGGATCAACTGATCACCACCGTCGCACGACAGTAATGTCAAACTCTAGTCAGCCAATCATTACCGATATGTGTGGACCAGTTGACTGTAAAATATTACATCCCACATGTATTCTTAAAATGAGATTTAATAATGATATTTAAATCATGTGATCGCACTATTGTTGAGGACACATTTCCGAACACATATTAATAATAATAACAACAATAGCAATAATAGAAAGCATAATTAAGAACATGAAAGATGAACAAGTAATTAAAATTATAATTATTGAAAGATTAGAACAATACCGTAAAGTAGCAATGTTTAGATCATGAAGGAAGAACAATGAATATAAAATAAACTAAGTATTTTAGAGAGTTTGTAGAGTAGCTGTACTAAACCTACAAAAAATAAAGCGTAAATAACCTAGGGTACGAGTTTAGGTATTTATAGTAAAACATAACCGACTTAAGGAAAATTACGGAAACTATGGAAATAAGAGGTTCCTCGATCGAGCCTTGGGCTACTCGATCGAGTCACCAACTTGCAGGAGCCCCAACTCTCGACTTTGCATATTCTAATTGATTAAGCTAGTTCCTCGATCAATCCTCAATAGCACTTGATCTAGCATCATAGGTCCTCGATCAATCCTTACGGTACTCGATCGAGGCACCTGCTTAATGCCCACTTTCTTCGTGTTGTCTTCTTTATTTCGCTTCCTTTATTCTTCTAGATTCCTGTGCCATGCTTCGTGTGTTCCTCCATGCCCACTCCGCGATGCCCATTTCATTCCTTTGCTCCTCAAATGCATCATTCCTGCATTAAACATTAAATGGCGGAAGTATCATTGTTCCAACATAAAAAGCATGTAAATGATATAAACTAGCACGAAATCGTATCAAAAGCAATTAAGGGGAGGCATAAATATGCATACAATTATGACTCATTAAGAAGCTAAGGCTATGTGACCTCACTTTATTAAGAAGCAAACATGGCAAAGGAGGGTCCAAGCATTCCTCTTATCCAGGTGCAAATTCAAGAGGAAAATGAACTAAGTTCCGAAAACGGATGCAGCAGTTCAGCAATTTTAGGTCCAACTTCAAAGGATCATATCTGGAATTTTACTTGGTTAAAAAGCGAGTTCTTTATATGTATAAAATTTTGAAAGAGTCTACTTTACTATGGAGTTGGATTCAACAAAATTTATTGTGTAGGTTTTTGAGAATCAAGCTTCAAAGACAGTCAGTCATACATGAATGCTATCCTTTTTTCAGAATGACCTGTTGTCATTCAAACCTGCATAACTCAAGCTTTACCTGTTATTTTGGTTGATTCTTTTTTGAGGTGAAAGCTAACTTCCTTAGATTTCATTTGAGGTATAATAGGTATTTTTAGCCAACTTGAGTAAGAAGATATGATTTTTACAAGTTCCTGCTGCTGCACAAGAAGACTGATGAATTTGCATTCTGACCTGAACTTACTCAAACATCTATATCTCAAGTTCCAGGCAATTGCTTTGTTTGATTCAATTTGGATACGCAAGCTAACTCATCTAGCTTCGTTTTGACTACTAATGGGTCTCCTAGTTCCCCCTGAGAAGTAAGTTAAGGGTCCTGCAAGAAGCCCCCAAAATGCTGAACTGCTACTACAGTAGGTAACTAGTGACCTAATAACACTCAAAAATTCATATCTCAAGTTCTAAACTACCTATGGGGTTAATTCTTTTTGGATGGGTAAGCCAACATCCATATCTTCAAAATGAGCTATCATGAACCTTAAAAGTCATCTTGAGCAGGGTGTTATGGCAACTGCAAGACATGAATCAGTCCTGAAATACAACCTATTCTATTTTAATACTAGCATCTGTCAAGGGCATTTTGGTCCTTTTTCTGCTAATATTAGCACGTCAAAGATATATATTGATCCTATGAGATTCCTTATATTATGAGAAGAAGAATGACATGCTTGGTTCCCATCTAAGAAGGCTTTTAGCTTGAGAAAAGCAAACAACAATTTCTGAACATTGAAAGCGACCTCTTTTTTTTGGTAAAATGTAAAAATTATATTAAGAGCTCAAAAAAGTACCATACACATCACTATATCATGAGCATGCTAGCTCATCAACTCAGCCAATATGACTGCACACACATTAACATATACAATTACATAAGCTTCTCAATCCACTGCCTATCTTTCCTGGACATAGTCCCCTTTGCCTGTTGCTGAATTCGAGCTTTAATATCTCCCCGAATCATGGCAGCACATCTTCTAGGACTGATGACCTTGTACTCATGCCTGCTCTCATTTCGTTGCATCCAGATATAGTACATGGTAGAGTTGATGATGCTATTCAGAATCCCATTTTTCAATATGGTAAACCTCCTGTGTTGCCACCAGTTATGAGCATTATCAACAGAAAGTTGTACACCAGTCTAATCCTGGAGTCTCTGAATCACCCTCATGCTGTATTGGCATTGAAAGAACAGATGCTGGGGAGATTCTTCCTCTTGAGCACAGATGCAACAGTTGCTATCTGGGCTAATACCAAGTCTGTGGAGCTTCTCCCTGGTGTTAAATCCCTGCTGATAATACAACCAGGCAATGAAGTTATGTTTAGGAATGGACCATTTATTCCATACAATGTGATGTCATTCCACTTCTTGACTGCTAGGTCTCAACCAGGTATATCCTTTTTTGATTGTGTACTCTTTGCCAGGCACACTGCTCCATTCATTCTGGTTGTAAGCTTCATGAAATTCCTTCCTTATTTTGCATACTTTCTTCCAAGTTCAGCTGGCTTCATTTGGGGGGGGGGGGGTGTAGCCCTCTCATGTCACCCCGTTCAGGTAAATATTATGCACCCATAATTTTGATGGGTGAGAGTGCACCCACCACACCAACTTCCCTATAGATGCCTTATTCCAGGTACTTTCTACTCTTAGGCAAAGTCCCCCCTCCTTCTGATCAGTGCATAGTTTAGTCTAGGCTACAGTTGGGGTTCTTGTATATTCAGTCCCTCCATGCCAAAGGAAATTCCTACAAATTGCTTCAATCTTAGGTAAGACAGCCTTAGGTATAATGAAGATAGAAGCCCAGTATGAATGCAACGTTTTATACACAGCCTTTATCAACACCAATCTCCCTGCATATGAGAGCTTCTTGGTCCCTAGCATCCTGATTCTTTCTAATACCTAATCAATCAGAGGTTGACAGTCTTTTATTGATAGTTTAGAAGGCTTGATGGGCACACTAAGATACGTAAAAGGTAGTTTTCCCTCAATAAATCTTGAGACCTGAACAATCTCCTTTCGGAGTTCATTGCTCACTCCATTGAAATAAACATTTGATTTTCCCTGGCTCATCCTCAGACCTAAGGCTTGAGAGAATGTAGAGAAAGTACGAAGCAAGATCATGATGTATTCAACATCTCCTTTAGAGAAGAGCAACAGGTCATCAGCAAATATCAAGCTGCTCAATTTCATTGGCTTACACAAAGGATGGAACATGAAATTCATAGTAGAAGTAGTGTAAGCCAGCAACCTTGTAAGGTACTCCATGCAAATGGTGAATAAGAGAGGTGACAAAGGATCTCCCTGTCTCAAGCCCCTTTGTCCTTTGAACCAGCCAAAGCTATCTCCATTAAGGTTAAGAGTATATGATGTTGTAGTAACACATTCCTTGATGAGATTGGTAAAAGAACTTGGGAAATTCAATTATTGTAGCATCTGAAATAAAAAGCTCCATTCCACTGAGTCATATGCCTTATTAAGGTTTATCTTAAATAGGCACCTTGGGGATGCAGTCTTCGTACCATAGAGTGTAACCAGGTTCTGACATATGAGTATATTCTCCATGATAATCCTGCCCTGAATGAAGCCACCCTCTGTTATTGATATCAGATGAGGGAGAACTAAGGCCAATATTACACACAGTAGCTTTGATATGCACTTATACGCTACATTACAACAGGCAATTGGCCTAAATTGCATGAATGTTGTAGGGTGAGGGACTTTAGGAATTAGGGTAATATTTGTAGCATTCAATTGCTTTAGAAGCTTACCATTCCTAAAGAATTCCTGTACTACATCACAAACATCCTTACCCACAATGTCCCAGCTAGCTTTAAAAAATTGGCTTGAATAACCATCTGGTCCAGGAGCTTTCTCATTTGGAATGCTGAATATGGTCTTTTTTATCTCATCATCAGTAACAGGTGCCAAGAGCATTTGCATATGGGTCTCCTCACATTTATTGCCTTGTTGCATTACCCTGGGACTAACTGCAGTGGTGTCATTAGAGTGGCCAAGAAGTTGAGTATATAATTGGATAAAACTTTTCCTGAACACCCTGCTTATCCTCATGGTGTTTGCTCTGATGGTCATCAATTTGAACTATCTGATTTTGTCTCCTTCTTATTTTCAAAATGCCATGAAAGAAGGAGGTATTTGCATCCCCATCAGCAGTCCACCTCATTTTAGCTTTCTGTTGCAGGAATTGAAATTGAGCATCAGCTAAATGTTAGTAAGCCAAGTAGTCTCACATTCTTGCTGAACAAGGTCTGCATCAAGAGGATTCACTCCCAAAGCTTGTTGAAAGCGTCCTCTTGTGGTCCTCCTTTTGGGTTGTTGTTTCTTTGCTTTCCTTTAGAGTGGAACCTGCCCCAAGCCATGACAAGGCCTCCTTTCTAAGCTCTTTTTACAGACCTTGTGCTGCAAGGACCTCATCTACTCCTCTCATAAAGCAACAAGAATAGCCACCTACCTTTATTACGTTATGCTTTATTATTGTTTGTTAGTTAGTTTTGCTTTTCTTGTATCCAGCTTTGTGTAAGATACTTTAGATGTTTTTTGTACTCTTTTGTAGGCCTTGTGTTGTCCTTAGATTGTTCTTTGAACGGTCAAGATGATTTTCTATGGTCCATATAAACCAGGGAGCTGAAATGTAATAATCAGATTTGAGTTAATGAAAAAGTGTGAAACTTTGTTTCTCTATGATTCTCTTGGCTGTGTGCTTGAGAACAACTCCTTGGCTTAGTGCTCGGAGCCTGGAGTAGTGTCCTTTGTTGTGTGTTGGGATAACCTCTTAGTCTTGAACATTAGTGTTGTGCTTTGTTCGATTCATATCCCATTCATTTCATAAAAATCATAAAAACAGCAGCATTTCAAATATTGATCATTTTGAGCAGTTTTGCAGCAATTATTAAAAATACTTAGAGGCCCTAAAAATTCACCAAATCTGGTACAGGTTTAGTCTATCCTTTTAGCTATATTGTCACCAATTTTCATGATTTTAGGAGGCCATTTGCTATTTTTAATTTAATTAGACTTTTCATTGCACCCGAATGAGATATTATGAGTTTTGTGTTATTCTTCTATTATTTTGGGTCAAGTCTTCTGTTATTTTGGGTCAAGTGTCCCTTAATTATAGTCTAGTATCGAAAAACTACATGTGGGTTCCAGTCACCCGATGAAAGAAGCAGATCGAAGAAAGAAGAAGGGGATATATAAACTAAGGGGCAAACACAGGGAAGCTCGTCGTTAACCCATCTTCTTGACAACAAATTAATCGACTTACCATTAGCAATGTTTCAGCAAATGGCAGGCGAACAAGCACCAGCCGCACGACAAATGTAGGACCACGGAAAAGAAGGTTGAGAAATACGAGATTTAGCACTTGGAGGTAAATCCCTCCGCTGCTTAAGAACGAAATATTTTGTTGCCAAACCCGGAGGTTAAGAATAAAGGTGCCAAACATTTCTCAGAAGGGAGGCCTGACTTAAAAGATACTCTGTAAGTATTTTTAATACCAAGGCCACCACTGTCCTAGCTGATTGCAATATATACCGAAAAATCCAGTGGATAGAATGTCGTTTCATATCTTTGTGCCTTTAAAATGCAGAATTCAGGGAGTCAATCTGCCGACAATAATCCCGAGTGGGAGAGAAATAGCAGTCATTAATAGATTAAACGAGGCTAGCAAAATTGCGGAGATGACGATTAGCTTACAAGCTAAGGTTAACTTTGATGTTAGGATGACCACGAGACAATCCGAGATGTTAATTTATCAATAAGAAGGTGGAAAGCCGCGTATTTATTCCTGGGATACCGTATATTATGTTATTTCAAATTCTATATAATAATCTCTCATTGTTGAAGTTATGTGTGATGCTTTTATGTTATTTAGATTTCTTCGTGGTACCACTCAATTATAATTTTAATTAACTTTGTCATCAAATAATCAATATATTCCTTCAATCTTTCAACTTAACACACAATTACCACCTTATTCATCAACACCATGCCCAATATCTACTATTCTCCTTACAATTAATTCTCTTCTTTTTATATCCATCTTTGTTTTTCCCAATAAATTATTTTTATCATGTTATATCAAGTCTTTTATGGATGGTTTATAGGCTTAATTTAAAGGTATAAGTTGTGGTGATGTCATGTCCATGGGCGGATCTAGCCTATATTACTAGGGCTATAGCCCTATAGTCCTACACGAATTAACAAATACAATATAGTGCACAAAATATGAATAAATACAATGTAGCGCAGATAGTGACTGTGTAGCTTACCTTTTAACAAGATAAGGGCTCGACTCCCACCTAAGCAAAATTTGGCCAATTTTTTGTTTTATTTTCACATACCATCCGAAATTCCAAATTCCGAGACATGATAAAAGTCTTTCCTAATAATGTTTAATCAGTTTTCACAAACTCCGATATTATTTATTTCTCATATAAAACTCCAATTTTATGGACAGCCTCTCATGGATATTTTACCATGGTACAACATAAGCTTAAATCAAGAAATTATGGAGCGTGTTATACTGTTATCATTATAAAATATTTGATTGATAAAAAAATTGTATATGAACAAAATAAAGTATCTTTTTAGTTACCATCTCTTCCACTAATCTTTAATATTGGTTTGTCTTACAATGTTGATTTTTTATCGTATTGATCAAACAAGATTATCAAAAATACTTATTTACCGTCTGTCTTGATAGAAATTATGACTCGTACGGTTAGTAACGGATCCGTAAAATTTTACTTATGGGGTTCCAATCAAAATATTAGTTTGATTTTTGCGTAAAAAATATAAATTTTATTTTCTTTAGCCTATAAATTGGAGAAAATACACAAAACAAATCTCAATTTTTGAATATCTCGAAGCCTGAAAACTCATACATTGATTTGCCAACAATTTGAATTTTTCTGTAACAAATATGTTTTAATTGTCTATAAATTTAGGCCAAGATATATTTGGTTCGTGGTTCCACCTGGTCATGTCGAAGTTGGTCTCTTATGGGTTGTCAGAAGTGCACCAATGATCAACATTTAAGTAAAGATTTATGAAACATATTGTGAGTATTATTTGATTATGGGAACATGAGTGTTGTTCATGTTTAAGATGAAAATGGTGTAGGTAGAAAGGAAGATGGCGAACATTAAATGTGTTTATTGAGAAACAAGATGGAAGTCATTTCCTACCTGATTAAAAAATTTATAAGTAACATTTTTACTGGAAATGGTAGGATTTTTTTTTTTTTTTTTTTTTTTTTTTTTGAGATAAGGGAAATCGTAGATCTAGTTTATCTTAGCTTACTGAAATGATCTTCGTTTAATGTTCGCTAATCACCTCTTAGTTTAGGTTAATTATGTAGTAACTAGTTTTGGAACCCGTGAAAATTACGGAATCGTTAATAATTTATGGTTTTGTGTTTAAATATCATTTTTTTTATTCATCAATTCGTTTGGTGTAAGATTTGTACAATGGCAAGGCCTTTTCTTTTTTGCTATGGTGTAGGTTTCATATGCCATTGACATTTACTATATAATGCATGAATCGCCACTTGCTTGTTGTGTAATATTTTCGCAAATGAAAGGATAAATAGTGTAATAAATTGAAAATATAAATAAAAACTATCATGTATGGAAAAGTACAATACCATTTAATTATTTAAGTAACAAATGGAGGACTACTTGTCGATAATTGATAAAAATATGCACTCGCATAGTCCAACATTGAAGATTTTATAATAAGGATACTAGAATGTCGGACATTTTTTCTTCGACCTTCTCATCCTTTAATTTCCAACCCTACTCCTATCTAAAAGTGAGATATAGAACAACAATTAGTCATATAGCCTTGATGCCTCATAGCCTTATAGGTCACAACTCATAAATAAACCTTGAGTAACATTGAGAAGGTCGAACTGTCGAAGCTCATAAGCAGTTAGTAACCTTGCATTGGAAGATTGCTATGAAACACAAATACCACTGTCAAATATGTCGAAAAACGTTGTGCCATTAGAATTATATCTAGATGTACAACATTAGAAATCAAGACAAAACAACATTGAAATTACAGTGAAAAAATGGCTACACACCTATGCTGGTGTATTATGTCAATATGTGGCTCCTACATTTCCAAAATTTATAATCTCTCACTATCTATATATGGAGTACGGAGTATTTAATAGTATGTGAAGGAACTTATTGACGATTATCTTACACTTTTGCATGGCAAGAAGAAACGCCTAGTGAATTAGTGATGACCCTCTAGATTCTTATTTTCGTTTTCCTGCCATAATAGATAGTAACGTCTATTTAAGTTGTCCCATTAATGGAGATGTAATAGATATAATGGAGATGTAATAATAAGGCAATCAATTGGATAGTTAATTTGAGCTTTTGGTTTCCTTTGTTGCAAAGCCGCGGAGGTATACCAAAAGACTGGAATATGAGAAGTACAGCATTTATGACTTTTCCTTTTGTTTTTTATTGACTTATTCATTTCTTTTATACCGAAGGTCGATCTGTTAGAGCATCCGCAATGGTGAAATCTTACCAATTTTCATCTTACACTTTTTAGCTTTTTTCTATCCTATTTAGCATACACATCAGTTTTCCACTCACCATCCAAATTTACCAAAACACATACAAAAAATACCCACATTAGCAAATACTCAACTTTTCCTAAAAATTGAATTGTTTATGCATTTGGTGGGCCTGCACTCCTAAAAATTGAATTGTCTATGCACTTCGTGGACCGTACTAGCCCCACTTTTCCTAAAACAATGAATTGTTTATACATTTGGTGGGCCTGCAATGCTCTTCGTCAGTCTTCGGACATGCGAGAATTTTCACTTGTATTCAACTCTTATTTGTCCACTTTAACAATTGTTTATTCATTTTTATTCCCCGCCCACTTTTCACCATTTTTGTGAAAACTGATGAGAAGACCATTGTGGATGGTCTTATTGTATAGGTTGGCCATTAGTGACATGTGGCAAGTAGTGAAGAGATGACGCGTCATTTTAATAGAGGCTCAAGAAACCTTTTTAAATTATTATATAAATTACTTTGGTTTTGTAATGGTGATTTGAAGACTAATCAATTGCTAATCAAGTTCTCATGTTTTTTCTCGCCTTCTTTCAATCTTGTTGGTATAAATTTCTCACATTTACTCTTTTATTATGGCTCATATTTTAAGTTCATAGTATATGTGATTAGCTAATCATTGTTAAATCTCTATTCTTTTATTAGGTTTAGAATCTTGTTTTGAATAGTTACTAATGTAGTTATGTTTAGTGAGTAGTTAAATTCCTAGGGTTATGGAGGAGAAGATTAATAAAAACTATATATGGAGTATTAAGTACTCTCTCCGTCCCGGTCATTTGTTGTCCTTTTTTATTTTAGGTTGTCTCAGTCAATTGTTGTCCTTTCTTTTTTAGGATTGCATTTGATAAGCAATTTGTTCTTTCAAACTTACTTTGATCCACTTGTCATCTTACAATTGGCCTTCTCCCCTATCATTGATGTTTGTGCCAAAACCAAAAGACAACAATTGACCGGGACGCCGGGAGTATACACTAAAAATTTAGCTATTTACTACCAAGTAAAACTTTTGGTCAAAATAAATACTTCTATTTGAGGCACTTTTCGTGTATAGTTTACTACCATGTTATTTGTCGAGAATGATTAAAGTGAGTGTTTTTATTTTTAATTTTTTTTCATTTTCTTAAGAAACCAAAAAGAAAATTGATATACAAAGGAATGTCTACCTTAATAATTCGGGAAAAGCGAGGATGATGTTAGGGAAGTACGAAAATGGGTTGGAAATTCTACCATGATGATAACGACTCGTGGATTAAAAGACTTAGGGCGGTGGAATTTGTTTGTGTATGTTAGTTATATGCAGGGCAGGTGTTATGCTCTCCGACCCGTCTAGTTCTTATGGAAAGGACGTTAAAAGATGGTAATCCCTTCATTATCATAATAGATGGCTCCAATCAGTTTATATACAAAGCTATTAGTTAACCTACTTGCCTAAATTACAGGATAATATATCTCTACAAAGATAACAACTATGACTAATGTACATTCTAGAATATTTACATATTCTATTACGCCTTAGCAGTCGAAACGGGTGGAGAGCGGATGTTGAGATTGGAACGAAACCCATCAAAAAGGGCCTTGGGAAGGCCTTCGGTGAAGATGTCATCGTACTGGTAGCGAGATGGAACGTTAAAACGTGTACCTGACTAAGAGCTACCTTTTCACGAACGAAATGAACGTCCATTTCTATATGCTTTGTTTGCTGATGGTTGACGGGGTTGCCCGAAAGGTAGACAACACTTATATTGTCGCAATAGACTATTGTAGCTTTGGACAAGGGACAATGAAGCTCAAGTATAGGGTTGCGCAACCAACATGTTTGAGCAACAACATTAGCAACCCCACGATATTCAGCCTCAGCACTGGAGCGTGACATAGTGGATTGACATTTGGAGGACCTAGAGAATATTATCACCCAAATAAATGCAATAACCTGAAGTTGAACGACGGGTGTCAGGGCAACCTCTAATCTGTGTCAGAGTATGCAATGAGAGAACCCTTAGAAGACAGCCGGATGGACTAACCGTGAGCAGTAGTGCCACGGATGTAACAGAGTATACGTTTCAGGGCCGCGTAATGTGGTTCTCGGGGAGAGTTCATATATAGGCATATCTGTTGTACCGCATAAGCAGTGTCGGGTCTAGTAAAGGTAAGATATTGAAGGGCACCGGCAAGGCTACGATATAATGTCGGGTCGGAGACAGGGCCAGATGTAGCACTGAGTTTGGATTTTGCGTCGACCGGTGTCTAAGACGACTTACAAGATGACATTTTAGCACGAGCCAATATTTCTTCAGCATATTTGGACTCAGATAGGAATAAACCCTCATTGCGACGAGTCACCGAAATACCCAAAAAATAGCTTAGGGGACCCAAGCCAGTCATAGAAAATTCCGACCAGAGACTTGTAATTACAGATTGGCGCAATGAATCCGACGAAGAAACCATGACTATATCGTCCACATAGAGCAGCAAGATGGCTGTGTGATGAGGAGTATGAAGCACAAATAAAGAATGAACAACACGATTGTGGACAAAATCAATAGAGCTGACGAACATAGAAAACCTTTGATACTAAGCCCGAGGCGCCTGTTTAAGACCATATAAAGACTTTTTCAACAGACAAACGTAGTCGTGGTGGTGGTGATCACAAAAACCCGGTGGCTGGTGCATGTAGATGGTTTCAGCTAAGTGACCATGTAAGAAAGCATTTTTCATGTCAGGTCGGTGAATGGACCAGTTGCGAGATGCGACAATACTAAGCATAGTCCGTATGATGGCGGGTTTGACGACTGGGCTAAACTTTTCGTCACAGTCGATACCAACCTGTTGAGACCTGCCATTAACAACAAGACGGGCTTTGTATCGTTATAAATAACCGTTGGATTTTAATTTATGTTTAAATAGCCACATACAACAGGTAACGTTCGCATCAGACGGCTTCGGAACCAAGACCCACGTATCATTTTTAATAAGAGCAGTATATTCATCGTGCATGGCCTGTTTCCAATTAGGGTCGCGCAGGGCGGTGATATGGTCACGCGGAGGGTGATAGGGCGGTGGTGGTGCATAGGTTAGTGATGACACGGGGTTTAAAAATCTCGTGCTTGCTGCGAGTTTGCATAGGTGGGGATGAAGGGATGGGTTGGGCGGAAGCGGGGTGTGAAGGTTGTGTAACAGGGGGCTGGTTATTTGGTGCGGTCTGGGACGAGGGTGTGGGCAGGGATACTAGGGAAGTGGGCTGGTCAGTCGTGGCAGCCGGTATGGGTGAGGTATGGGGATGGGAGGTGGGAGGTGGGACGTGGTGTAGTAGTGAGATTTGGACGACGGGAGTAGACAATTAAGGGTGGGGTGGGATGGTGTATGTGATGTTGGAGACAGGGAGAGGGGTCAGGGTCAAGAAAATGGTAGGAGGTGGGCGATTGGGGGATTTTGTCATTGAAGAGAAAGATGGTCTCGTCAAACGTGACATGCCAGTTGATGAGGACTTTACGAGTAGTCAAGTCGAGACGCAAGTAGCCGCTGTGAGCGGAGGAATAGCCGAGAAAGACACATGGGGTGGATCGGTGTTCGAGTTTATTTATGGAGGAGGAGGGGAGATGGAGGTAACATAGATAACCGAAGACACGAAGTTGAGAATAAGATGGAGATTTGAGATAGAGACGTTGTGTGGGGGAGATGAGACGATTGGCTTTGCTAGGGGTGATATTGTGGAGATAAGTGGCCATAGCGAGAGCATAGGGCCATAGATTCAGAGGGGTATGAGAGTGAGCGAGGAGGGTGCAAATGATGTTTATGGAGCGGATTTTTCTATTGGCTTTTCCATTTTGACTAGAGGTGTGGGAACAGGAGAAGCGGAATTGAATGCCTTGGTTAGTAAAAAATGTGTGATAAGATGTATTGTCAAATTCGCGACCGTTATCACATTGGAAATTCTTAATTTTCAAGTTAAATCGAGCGTTAATGAGCATCTCAAATTTGGTTAAGAGGGAGAAGACTTGTGATTTGTTTTTAAGGGGAAAAGTCTACAGAAAATTAGTATAATCATCGAGAAAGAGCAGAAGCGATGTCCTAAATTGCGTAGGACGAGGGAGGTCCATAAATCACTGTGGACAATAGCAAAAGGTGAATACGTAGTAGAATTAGAAGAAAAGAAAGGGAGACGAGTATGTTTTCCAAGTTCACAAGCATGACATAATTTTGTGCTAGGGACATTATTACAAGCAATGGTAGGACTAGAACGAAGTAAATTAAAAATCTGAGGCCCCGGGTGACCTAGGCGAGAGTTCCAAATGCTTGGAGTGACGGCGGACAGTGTTAATAAAGAACGAGGTGCCGTAGTGTTGGTGTTGGTGATGGTGTTGGAGGTGGAGATGGGGTATAGGTCACCGCTGCTACTACATCTCATAAGACGGGTCCCCGTCCGTAGGTCCTTCACAGTAAAACCGAAAGGGTCAAATTCCACAGATTCACATTTGTCAGTAGTAAATTTACGGATTGACACAAGATTTTTGACAAGGGCGGGAGCATGAATGACATTGTTTAATTTTAAAGGGGGAAGGGGACGGGGTAGATTGGTGTTGCCGTAAGCCATAATTGGCACATGATGACCATTACCGACAATAATATGACGAGTAGTGCTCGAATTAAAATAAGATACAAGAGTACCTGAGTCTGGAGTCATGTGAGCGGACGCGCCCGTATCCATATACCATGGGTCATCAGGTTCCTGAAGAGAGACAGACTGAACAACAGCCGCGAGCTCCATTGGATATTACGCTAGCGGTGGTGGTGGCTAACTCGGAGGGGGATACGCAGGGGCCTTGACCATATAGGCCTGATGTGATGGGGCCTGGACAATATAAGCCTCCTGTGGTGGGGCCTGGACCATATAGGCCTGTTGTGGTCTCGGGCCTAGAACCCCTGCCCTAGGGCTTGAGGGAGGTGCCCACCCTTGGTTGGGGTAGGGACAAGGTGGCGGCTGCCAGGCGTGACCAACATTCCACGGAGAGGGTGACGCGGTACCAGGGATCCAGACCCCATTGCCGGCTGGAGTGGGACTCGTGGGTTGCGTGGTGGACCATTGGGTGTAAGAATTTCATGACCCCCCGCCACGACCATGGTTAGAGCGACCCTGTAGTTGGAGTTATTGCCACGGCCTCGGCCAGATTGTTGACGAAAAGAGGGTTGATTGGTGCGCACAGGAGCAGGAGCAGCAGCTGGATCTGAGACATCACCGTCGGTTGTGGCAGCCATAGCAGTGGCTGATGTGGATCCCGATGCTTAGGCTTTTCGTGTCTCTTCTAAGGCAAGCATTGAACGGGCTTTAAAGAATGAGGGTAGGGGATCGCGTTGTTGAATAAGACTGGCGATACCGTCATACCCTGCGGACAAATTTTTGACCATATGAAGAACGAGGTGATCATCAGTAATTGCCGCACCGACATTTTTGAGTTGATCGGCGAGACGTTTCAACGCTTGACAATAGGAGTAGACGTTGGGGAAATCATCCATATGGGTAGCCGAGAATTGTTGTTCCAGGAGCACGGTACGAGAATGTTTATTGTCATTGAACAGGGCATGAATTCGTTCCCATGTCTGCTTTGCGGTGGAACCGCTCTCAACAACTGTTTGGAGGATGTCATCAGAGATTGTGGCATAAATCCATTGTTTGACAATCGCGTCAAGGCGGCCCCATGGAGCCTTGTCGACGGCAGCAGGTGGAGGATCGTCCTTGGTCGGATTGACAAGGTGGTCACAAATTTCAAAAGCCTTTGCGGCATTGAGGAAAAGCTCGGCCCAAACGTCGTATTGGACTTTTTCCAACTCGAGAACGATGGCGACATGGTTTTTGATGGAGTTGACGCCAAAGGCGGGATAGAAAGGAGTGTTGTCTGATTGACAAGGAGCCATTTTGGAGATGGGAAAGAAGAAGACGAGGTTGGGGCCGAGATAGAGAAGGAGGAGAATTAGGGGTTTTGTGACGTTTTCACTGATACCATAAAAGATGGTAATCCCTTTATTATCATAGATGGCTCAAATCAGTTTATATAAAAAGCTATTAGTTAACCTACTTGCCTAAATTATAGGATATCATATCTCTACAAAGATAACAACTTTGACTAATATACATTCGAGAATATTTACCTATTCTATTAGACGTAATAGAGTCGTCATAACATTTTCTACATTTCTGGATTCTAGAATCTACGTAAAGTGACTAGGTTTTAATGTCATCTAATTAAACTGGTCAACTAGTATCAAGTTTGTACACAAGCCACTCGAACTCAAACTCGTATTATTAGACCTGAATGCACAACTACTCAAAATAATAACATTACTTTGCCCCATCAAGTCTAAATCTAAATTCAAAATTATTTCTGTATTTTGAAAACTCAAATATTAAAAAGTACTAAAAAAGAGCTAGTCTAGCTCTAAACTCACGTAATGCATACACGGTATATATAGCATTTTAGTATTTTTCTTTTTAGTTTATTACTTATAGATTTTATACCGGCATCTAGTGAATTCTCATATCTAAGCTCATTGTATCTCATTTGAGAAAAAAAAATTGAACGTAAAACTAATCAAGAGATTGAGTAATGTATGCCATGAAATGTCTGATTTAATGAACATATTTATTCTAACTCAAAGCTAATAACTATTTTTAGTAAATGTTTTTTGTCGCGTTGCTAATAATAGAAGTTTATATTTTTGTTTTATACGGGGTAACTATGCGTTAAGTCATTATCTAATTTATTCTAATAACATACAACACATGTGAAAGACTTAGAAATTTCCAGTTTATCGTTTTTTAGCTATTTTATTTTATTTTAGTTAAAAAATTATAGTTAGACTTTATGAAAAGAAAAATACTATAGTTTGATGATGAGTAAATTTTATTTAATGAGTGGATAATAGTTTAACGAGAAAAATCTCATTTCTATCCTTATTTAATTAAATAACTGCCTTTGGTAGGGAAAACTCTTCGTTTCTTATTCTCTTAGAATATATAGCGGATTTTAAATTAACAATTTATTAATTTTCCACGTTCTCATCCTTGTATTGTGATTTTACACAAAAATTTGGAATAATAAAATTAATCAAAAGAATTGATGAGTTACGCAATAAAATGTGCATTCAATAAAATATTTCTTTTTTACCACGAAGATAATGATATTATTTTGGATAAATTGGTAGTGAATACCTAATTTATACACCCTTTTACAAATTAGTACTCTTTCAATCCATAATTAAACTCCATGTTTCATACGACACAAAAATTAAGAAGAGACATAATATGTGGTGGAAAATGAAAGATGAAGAAAGCTGTAGGGTAAAGAAGCACGATAACTACAAATATCAGACTAAATAGGAAATATTCCAATTAGTAGGAAGTTTAAACATAGACAACCTGAAAAGCGGAGAAGTGACAAAGAGACCCCCAAACATTTGATGTTCGGTGCAATTTTGTCCCAGACGTTTCAACTAGTGCAAATTAACCCTTTTAGTTATACTTGATGTGCAATTTAGCCCAATTAAAAATATTAAGGTCAATTTATACCCGAAAAAATTGCACCGGATAAATGAATAAATTAAGTTACATAAATAAAAAAAGAAAAAAAAAACTAGATTTTAAATTTGGAAAATCATTTATATTTCCAGAAATCATGTAGAAGTATTTTCATCCATTTTTATTTCTTTCGTTTATTAATCTCCTCTGTTTTTTTTAGATAAAATGTAAATATATATCAAAAGAAAATTGTCACCATACATGGATTAGCGTCTAAAAGCAAGGCCCAATCCCTACATCACAAAAAATAGTCCGCCCGAAGACCAGGCCTAACAACATAAACAAATTACAACCCGTAAACCCAAAATGAGAAACGGGATACCACACACTGCAAATTTAGACAACAAATCCAAAATGCAAATAAACAAACCCCAGATTGGAGCTTCATCTCCTTCCTCTCGATCTCCGTCACTTTGCCTACTGCAATCAGCGTCCCACACTCACCCATTTATCAATCCTTGAATCCAGATCATGTCATGAGCTTTAAGGCCCTTACAGAGCCCTATAAGTTGCTTCTTCAGCTCAGCTATAATGTTTGTCGCAAGCGTTTGTGGCCTTAGGAGGATGAATTTATGTTTACTGCGATTCCTTTATTTCCTTCATATGTTATAGACGCAAGCATTAATCACAGCATTCTTAGTGTCTAACTACAAATTGATGCCACACCTACTCAACCCACGTGGTAGAATGTTCGATTTGGGTATTGCGATCCCAAGCCAGTCTCCCACCTGAGAAATGATTTCTCTATTGTAGTAACAGTCAAAGAAAAGGTGCTCCATGGATTCGACTTAAGCTTTACATATACTGCAGGTATTATCTTCACTAATCCTTGGATGGAACAATTTTTGATTTGTGTTCAAGTTGCCATGATGATTGATCCATGCCGTAATGCTATGTTTAGAGATTCTCCATTGATTTCATACAAGCTTGTGCTAGGTAGTTTTTCCCTCTTTTCCCTTACGATGTTATAACATTTTGCAATAGTGTACCCATTATGTAATTGATCAGACCATAGGGGCTGCTTATAAGCTGAAGGAAATGTAGATTCATATACATACTAACATACTCATATATGTTAAAATTAATTTGTCATAAAATTAAATACGGATTTTATGCATGCAAACAAATAATATAATAGAGAAGAAATCATCCTTACATTGTAATTTCGGTTCTAATGGGCACAAAAGAAATCTCCTTTTCTTTTGTTCTTGAGCTTTCCAAATGGAAGAACAAGGATTCAAGTGTAGAATCCCTCCCAAAAGCATATACCCAAGGAATACATCTTAATAAACCAATACTATTTAGATCTAGTAATAATAATGGTTTTACAATAAAATTGATACAATATAAATTGTATTTTCACTCTTGAAATTTCGGTCAAGAGGGAGAGTTTTTGTGGAATTTTATTTCTCTAGATTTCACAATATTTAGAGAGTATTTTCAATTTTCTCACACTAGAAAATTCTCATGTTGTATGAATGAATTAATTAGGAAAAGAAAACTCTTTCTTTTCTTTTCATTTTGGCCGAAATTTTTGGCTTTGGGTAGGTTGCCCAATAGCTTTCATTTTTGCTCTTCACAAGAGACTAGGCATGCAAGCCTACTATTACCTAGTGTTATGATTGTGTTTTTATTTAAAAATAAATAACACAATATTTACTAAACACACACCCATATTTCGGTTTTAAGTATAAAATGGAGAATCCATTTTATTTTGTCATTTGTCAAATTTGTCACATGTAACATGTTACATGACATGTTACAATGCAATGTATTTTTATCATATTAAAAATCAACATACTCATAAAATATGTCATTTACAAAATCGACTAGTAATTCGTAATTACTTGTACCAAAATATTTCACCAATTTATAAATCGTATTTATAATAATTCATTCAAATTTAATTGTTTCTTTAAACAATAATTTCATCCGAGTAATGATACAATTCGATTACTCAGACCGTATCTCATTTAATTACATTTCAATTTGATACGTAAATTTTACTCACAAAATCATCCGTCAATTTTAAGTAATTTAATTAACTCGTATCGGTATACGATTAATTAAAATAATCAATTAAGAGTATTTCCCTATAGGTATGACCTAAGGGGATCAACTGATCACCACCGTCGCACGACAGTAATGTCAAACTCTAGTCAGCCAATCATTACCGATATGTGTGGACCAGTTGACTGTAAAATATTACATCCCACATGTATTCTTAAAATGAGATTTCATAATGATATTTAAATCATGTGATCGCACTATTGCTGAGGACACATTTCCCAACAATCTCCCACTTGTCCTCGACAAGTGTGCGTCACCAATTCTCTTATCCTATTACTATCTCCCACTCAATGCAAGGTGTCTTTCAGGTCGTACTTGCAAGTGATCATATCGAGAGTGGTTTCCTCGATCTGGAGAATAACTGATTGACCGGATTTATCTATCATAGATACCTTCCGAGCGTGGCCACGCATTTGCAGTTCATTACTCCTCGAGTGGCCCTGAGATATTGTTTTAACCCTGACAAGGGGATGGACAATTCCTATCGCACTCATTCCCTTCGACTAGCCACAGCCATCATAACCCAAAATATGCCCATTTGACCCCATTTACGAAGGTCGTAGTAACACAAATCAAAGTTAATCTGAAACTGTGTCATCTTAGGTGAATAGTCTTTAGTCAAAAGAATCGACTCATTAGAATACTATAGTAGCTCTCGCCACGACCAGGCTATATAAATTTGCCAGAACTCTATAAGCGGTCATAAGGTCCGACAAGGTGTTCCTAACAATCTGCCTATGTGATCGACTAGTCATCTCACATGACTGTATGGCCCTTGAACTTGCCATCAATCGCATCACACTCTAGTCACTTCGAGACGTCACCTCATACAAGTGACTATGGGCGAATACTATGCTAATCCGTGTTCACTTTAACGGGGTTCAATTGTCTCTACAACCTGTTTGGATGTAACAAAGTATAATAAAAGAGTTTTAAAGTAAAACTCGAACGACAAATGCGATTATCACATATGAATAGTCAATGCCTGATTACTATTTCATGTTCTATAATCTAATTTGATCTTGTACGTAGTTGTTCATTTCAATTCAATTGAAATGACATGACTCATCATGTTTTGCCTTTGAGAAGGCTTTGGTTAGTAGGTTTTATCAATTTCTTGTACCTTACTTAACCTCACTACATATTCGTTTTCCTTTGTAATGTATACATTTTCATTACAAAACTTTCTGAGTACGTGTCGAGATCCAATCAAGACATAGGTCCTCTAGCCTAAGAATAGCTCCCACTGTTTTCACAGTGTGTGGGACCCATCCTTCTTGCACATCCCATGATTGCAAGTGTACTCAATTTCCGTTATAAATATCTCTCATTGTTCTTTATTGCCTAGAACGATTCTAGAAAATCTACTTCTTAATTAACATTGCCACAATGGTATCTTAACCATCCTAGTGTGTTTTGATTATGGTTTTGTCTGAAACCATGCGCAACCTCAATTGTCAATTGACACTTGTGTAACACCCTTACACAAAATTGCATCATAAACACTTTGCTTTACTTCCTTAATGCTTCTGCAAGCACTTAAGGGTGATCTTTATAGCTTACTTGGTAAGGACTACTTAAATTCGATTTTTGAAAACAATTCATCATGCTCAAAGCATATGAAGTGTTATACATCATTTCTTTTTAATTGATTCGGCAGCGGAAGCAAATGAAACCAATCAAATATGTTCAATTTAATTGAACTGGTCATGAATCTTATCAACATAAGACTTCTTATTGACGCTAATATCACGTGGATTTATCTTCATAAATCCGTATATTAAAGATGTATTATAATACTCCAAAAGTCATAAATCATTCGTAATGATCAATATGTCATCCACATATAAGACTAATTAAAACTTCCGTCACTCCCACTAAACTCCATGTATAAACACAACTTCTCGACTTATCGAGAAAAGTTTTATCACATGATCAAAATGTTAACTCCAACTCTTTGATGTCCTACTTAAGATTCTCTCTTAAGTTTCACATTATCTTAGGATTGCAAGAATCTATAAAACTCAAGACATGTAATGAATACATTCCTTCTATTGAAGAAGTGGGTTTTAGATTCACTCGCTATGTATTTCATAACCTCATAATGAAACACAATCCCTAAGAAGATCCAAATAGACTTAAGCATTTCAATTTGTGCAAAACCCTTTGTCACTAATCAACCAATCTTGCTTTGAAATATCTCTTTATTAGTGCAAAACCCTTTGTCACTAATCAAGCCTTTTTATTTCGGATTTTCATGGCTCTAAGCCTTGTATTGAGTTGTGACTTGAACACTCTTATGTAAGTCATATGTTCATTACTTTCCAGAAGTAATCAACTTGAATCAAACAATTTCTTTGTAAGTTATAAGCTCTTTACTTTCTTAAAAGTAGCATGAATTCATCATTTTTAACAAGTGACGAATTTAACCTCCTAGGTTTTGAAGAAACAACGTCTTACACAAAATGTCTCATGTAGCCAAGAAAGACCAGTTTCTTGCGACATAACATTCTCTGTGGCATTCTTTGTGGCTGTTTTGAAGAAACAACGTCTTACACAAAATGTCTCATGTAGCCAAGAAAGACCAGTTTCTTGCGACATAACATTCTCTGTGGCATTCTTTGTGGCTCTTGAATAATTTCTCTCACTCTGTCTTCTAAAAATAAACTTGTATTTTAGAAAGACAGCTTCATGAGCCGCAAACCCGTCGTGCTCGTGATAATTGCAAGGGAAGAAATGAGCATTTGTTTCTTGTGAAAAACTTACAACCATGGTACCCTTACCATTTCATATCTCATATGATTCGATTTAGTGGAAAAATAATTTAGACAAAAATGATAAAATCCCCAAAAGGATCAAGTAACTCAAAGTAACTTGATTGAAGTCCAAACCATATCGAATAGCGTTTGATTTCTTATCCATCCACACATTATTTCATAATGCGTGCTAAGAGAGATTAACTTGTGATACTATATCACATTTCCTTGGCTTATATCAAAGTCTTCACTTTGATAATCCCATCACGACTAAATCGTGATTCCTTGAACTCTTGAACTTCTTCAAGGATTTCTCTTTTTACCTTATTAAGTGAACACACTAGCGTCAACTTAAATCGTTGGTAAAAGAGAATGATCAACCTATTATGGATCAATGATTTATAACCTCGATCTCCTTTTCAACCAAAAGGCACGAGACATCTTGTTTTGAATACAAGATATGCATATACCATTAACAATCTAATGGCTTCAAGAGTACTCGATAACTCTTTGCGTTTATCATTCCAAAATCTAAGGTTTGATCTTGGGTTACCAATTTGAGTCTTGCATCATCTTTATGATATATCATTCTAGTTTGGTTTAGAATATTATCACCTTGATAATGGGCTAGCCATACATCAAATCGTGGTGTATAGGGTCACAAAAGTGAAACCTCTTTTGTATCTTAACAAGTTTATATTCTTATTTAGAGTTTATGCACTTAATAGTCACAATTAAGTACAACTTTAAATCCAAAAACTAGATTGAGTACACAATTACTCTATCTCTCGACATTATTGTTGCTAGTCGTCATATTCTAATCATCCTATGTATCAAGTACAATGATGAAAACCTCCACTGGTTTCTAATATTGACGAAGTGGTACTAGCAAAAATTTATGTTTAATCAAATAAACATTTAAAGAAGAAGGTCCCATTAGATGTCCCACAACTAACTTGTTGATTCTTCAATAATTTGGGGTAGTTTCCTTTCTTGTGTCCAACATTTAAGACAATGGAAACTTTATCGGTCGGGATTGATAGGTTTAGTATCGTCATTCTCAACAACTTTACCTTTAACATTACCTTGTATCAATTCCATCATAATCTTTACTTCTTGAACCTCGTTCTCATCTTAACGGTTTAAGAGAATGCTCCCACTCATTTCAATGAGTCTTTGCTTTGAGAAGAAAAATTGAATTTATGAAGATTACTCTTCATTTGTTCGTTTTAATCTTAAAACTTTCATTGAAGTGGTTGCGTCATTTTGGTCAATTACGAATTCTGAAAATCTAATCAACAAAACAATTTATCGCTTCAAGGTACTTAATTCAATTAAGTATATGAAGCACAATCCATTGTAAGTAGAAGTGTTAGTCAAGAATCAAAAACCTGTTTGATAATGAATAACTCTAATCTATACTCTTGACAAGAGATCCTTAGCAATGGTTCGTTTGAGGTTTTAGAAGCAAATTCAAATTTTGTCTTTAGTTACGATGTTTTAATGGAGATTTGTATCAAAATCGAAATGATATCGTATATGAATTGTGGTAAAGAAATAGAACAATAAAAAAAAAACGGAATAGTGGAAAACTTAACATTTATCGTTTTATTAATACTTGTAAATAACAAGTAAAGCATTTACATAGTGACCTCTACCCAACTATGATAAATGATTCCGAGATCCAAATTCATATTAACTTGGGCACGGGGTAGCCGATGAAACCCTTATCAATATAACTCGGTGGATTAACTCTTTAATCGATTCTACTTTTAGAACTCTCGGTCGATAAAATTACTCTAATGTTTATCTATAGCCCAAAACACATCAACAAGGGCACGGGGTAGCCGATGAAACCCTCATCAATTACTTTTGTTGAGTTCAATCCAAATTTCGAATAAATGTGTCCATTATCCAAACCCACATTAACTTAGGCACGGGGTAGCCGATGAAACCCTCATCAACATGAATTCGGTGGATAGACATTTATCACCCACTTCCCCTACGTAACAAGGTTTGTACCCCGGGGTAGCCGAGTGCACTCCCTCGCGAAATAGGTTTTCATGGTTTCTACTATTTGGTAAGGCTATGTCTCAATTAATTGTTTTAGCGAGAGGTCATGTCAATTTATTATCTATCACGTTTTAAGTGAACTAAAGCGGTGAACTACGATAATTTTAATTGACACGGTCGATAAACTCGATAAAATAAGGATGCATGTTTTAGTTATGGCGATTTAGCGATGCATGTGACATAAAATAAAATGCAAGCATAAAAATAAATAAATCCTAGTATGGCCTTTCCTAAAATAGAAAAACTATTTAACTATTACAAATTCGGAAACCAACTCCATTGGTCCCTTGAACTTCGGTTGTGGCACGCATCTCGAGGTAACACCGTCTTTATGTATCGCCATCTTGAAGAAAGCCGTCTTGGGAACTCCGAGATGAATTTAAATTACATAATAAATTACATAATTTCCTATTATATATTTGTAACTAAAATAAAATAAATCTATTAAAATACAAAACGGTGATACGAGATCACAATAAAATTACAACCGAATCGATATTCCCATACATTTCGGGAAATACCAATTAAAATCTAAGGCCATACTAAGTAAAATTACATAATTCAAAATTACATAAATTAAAATTATGACAATCATAAAGAAAAATGCAGCATTATAATATGTATGAACATGCTCAATTTTATGCTAAATCGCCTTTAATTAGCCAATATCGTATATTACTCGGTTTTTACGGATTTGCGTGATTTCAACATTTTATAATCACAAAAATACATAAACTCATATTTATGCATAAGTTAATTACCCTAACCTTTTAGGACTCAAAATTTAGTCTTCACTAATAATTTGACCATAATTAACGCTTATTCACAAAATTGTTCATAAATGGACCAAAAATTACAAAAATAAGCTATTAAACTTCAAATAAATCACAAAATTTCAAATAAATTTGAAATTTGAAATTTAAACCCATGAACATACTGGAAAATTACCATGACACTCATAATGTTCAAAATCTTAGGTTAAAAATTTCGAAATTTTTCCCGGAAAAACAATGTTGCGGTTTATCGATTTTTAATAAAATAATAATAAAAACATGGAAAAATTATTTTCATTAACTTTTCAATTTTAGATCTGAAAAAGATAATAAAATGCAACATTAGACGTTTTTCCTAAGTCATAGATTATGTTTTATTAATTTTTCACTAATAATGTCACTATTTATGCTATTTTTCTTCAAAAATCCATAAATCATGCAAAAAGACTTCTTTATAGCCAATTATTTTACACACATCTTGTAAAATTTCATGTCACAACATATTAAATTTCTATGACCAGATTCGAAATTTAACTCATATTAACCTATTTTTCACCTAAATCCGAATTTAATAATGAAAAATCCATTTTTCGAGTATAACAAGTCCAAAAAATATGAAAATTTACAGGTTATCTCAAAATAATATATATGACAACATATCCAAAAATCAATGGAAAATTCGAAGTATAGCTAATTTTAGACCAAAAATGACATTTTTACTCATAAAATCACATTTAAATGCCATTATTGATAATTATGAACAATAAAAATCCTAAAAATAACCAAAATATCCTAAAACATTTTAGGACCAGAAATATTAACATGCATGTAATAATTTCGTGATATATCATAATAACACAAATTTTACAAGTTTTATTTGTTATTCTTATAACTCGGAAAAACCTTTAACCAATTTGCATGCAAACAACCGTGGCTCTGATACCAATTGAAGGAAATGTAGATTCATATACATACTAACATACTCATATATGTTAAAATTAATTTGTCATAAAATTAAATACGGATTTTATGCATGCAAACAAATAATATAATAGAGAAGAAATCATCCTTACATTGTAATTTCGGTTCTAATGGGCACAAAAGAAATCTCCTTTTCTTTTGTTCTTGAGCTTTCCAAATGGAAGAACAAGGATTCAAGTGTAGAATCCCTCCCAAAAGCATATACCCAAGGAATACATCTTAATAAACCAATACTATTTAGATCTAGTAATAATAATGGTTTTACAATAAAATTGATACAATATAAATTGTATTTTCACTCTTGAAATTTCGATCAAGAGGGAGAGTTTTTGTGGAATTTTATTTCTCTAGATTTCACAATATTTAGAGAGTATTTTCAATTTTCTCACACTAGAAAATTCTCATATTGTATGAATGAATTAATTAGGAAAAGAAAACTCTTTCTTTTCTTTTCATTTTGGCCGAAATTTTTGGCTTTGGGCAGGTTGCCCAATAGCTTTCATTTTTGCTCTTCACAAGAGACTAGGCATGCAAGCCTACAATTACCTAGTGTTATGATTGTGTTTTTATTTAAAAATAAATAACACAATATTTACTAAACACACACCCATATTTCGGTTTTAAGTATAAAATGGAGAATCCATTTTATTTTGTCATTTGTCAAATTTGTCACATGTAACATGTTACATGACATGTTACGATGCAATGTATTTTTATCATATTAAAAATCAACATACTCATAAAATATGTCATTTACAAAATCGAGTAGTAATTCGTAATTACTTGTACCAAAATATTTCACCAATTTATAAATCGTATTTATAATAATTCATTCAAATTTAATTGTTTCTTTAAACAATAATTTCATCCGAGTAATGATACAATTCGATTACTCAGACCGTATCTCATTTAATTACATTTCAATTTCATACGTAAATTTTACTCACAAAATCATCCGTCAATTTTAAGTAATTTAATTAACTCGTATCGGTATACGATTAATTAAAATAATCAATTAAGAGTATTTCCCTATAGGTATGACCTAAGGGGATCAACTGATCACCACCGTCGCACGACAGTAATGTCAAACTCTAGTCAGCCAATCATTACCGATATGTGTGGACCAGTTGACTGTAAAATATTACATCCCACATGTATTCTTAAAATGAGATTTAATAATGATATTTAAATCATGTGATCGCACTATTGCTGAGGACACATTTCCCAACATAAGCGTCTTGTAACAACACTTTAATCTGGCATATTTTCCTCCTGTATCAGGACGAGTTAGTAGTACGAGTATAAGCATGCCACTCAGCCCCTTTAATGTATATTTGATTTACCAATTATACCCAAAGGATTTCAGATTTCGATGTGATCCACCAAACTAAATTCCTTCCTAATTGTTGCTTTGTTCCAAGTGCTGTCATTTTAAAGTCCTAGCCCGCCCTCGTATTTGGGTTTACAGGCTTTTTCCCATGAGACTAAAGGTGACCTCAAGTATTCAGTCCCCCCATCCCATAGAAAATCCGTACATAAATTCTCCACTCTTGGTATAACCCTAGTTTGAAGGATAAAAATATGAGCCCATAATTGTGGAGAGTCTTGAGGACATCCCTAACTAGAATCAGTCTCCCTACCACGGTTTTTGGAGTCAAGTCTACTCGGCCGAATAGGGGGAACTCGGTCGAGTAGGGTGTCGTGGGATTTCTGGTCAGGCTACTGCCCAGGAACACTCGGCCGACTACCCCAGGTACTCTACCGAGTATCCGGTCTGATGGGATTTATTTCTGCGGTTTTGATTAAGGCGGTAAGAGATTATAAATTACGTTTTAACAGTTTACAAATCACTTTTACAAACCTAACGACGTTCATCATCTCTCTAATCACCCTAATCACTCTCAAGGCTAATTGATCAATCATCAGGCTACATCTCCGTCTTTTGTCCCGATTTCGTTGGTATGTCTCTAGTTCTTGGTAATCAGTTAGTATGTTGTCTGATAGGGTTTTTCCCTAATTGTCAGTATAGGGTAAAAAGAGGGTTTTTGGTATGAATGTGATATAATATTGCTGTGATTATTGTTAGGTAAAGGATTCGTAGAGGAACAGTTCTAGCTTCCGCTGCTTGCTTGTGATTTCGTATTCATTATAAGGTAAGATTTTCCTACTCACTTGCCTGTTTAATTGATTTAAGACGATATTGATTGATGTAATGGCATGATTAATATTGTTATTGGAATTGTAATTCTTTGATGTTTGGATTGGTTGTTTGTTTGTCTATGGTTCTCGAGATGTGCCCTCGGCTGAGTGGAGTCCTCATCAGGAATGGCTTCACGCCCTTGATTCGCCCCCTGTGGTTACCATCACAAAAGGGATGTGCACATTAAATGTAATGGGTTATTCGCTCGTTATGATGAGCGGGGCTTAGGTGGGCAAGGCTGTGGCCCTCCACTGGTTGTGAGGGTTACCTGTTACGATGGGTAATCTGGTAGGGCTACACACTTAGATGTGTAGTCAGTTACTGGTTAAGAATGGAGTTTGGAGGATGGTACTGCTATTGGATTGGAATGTATTGTTTGTAATTGTATTTTCTTATCTTGATTATTAAGTGAACTGACCCCGTGTATATTTTATAAAACGGTGGTGATCCATTTGGGGATGATGAGCAGATATTGACAGATGATGAGCTTATGCTAGCTACGAGATCGTGGATGGGAGAGTCATCACCAAGAATCTTAGCTTCCGCTGTCACCAGTTTTTAGATACTTTTTAGTTGTAGTTGGTTTACATTTTCTTATACATTGGTTTGGATTTTTGAGACATGTAATAAGTTAACTATATACTTTAATAATTGTTCTTTGATGGTCACTATTGATATACTTGCCTCGGGTAAAGTAGATGGTAGCACCTTTATATGCTAGGGTGGTCCTTGGTAAGGCACCTTGGTATGTGAGGGTGTTACAATTGGACAATTTCCTTGCCCCCAAACTTCTAATCCTATTGACCACCTTGTCAATTAAAGGTCTGCAGTCTTGAGCATTCAATCTAGTTGTTTTAATGGACACTCCTAAATATTTGAAAAGTAAGCTACTGGTGTTTGGTCGACTCGTCGTTAAAACATCCAACATCAACCCATATTTATAAACTCAACAAACAACTTCGTAAAGGAGTAAATAGAGGTCGGGTCGCAAGGGACGGTTATCAAATAGTTATCTAATGCAAGGTAGCTATGTCTTTGTGTTACAATTGGGTTTAAGTTGTAAGCTAAACTACTACAATGAAAATGTAAACAAATGAAAAAAACAAGGTAAGCAAATAGAGATGTAAACAATTGATTAAAAACACTAGGGTGTCATGTGTTCATAGGGGAAACATGGTATAATCACATTAATGACTCATACAACAGACTATAGTTGTGATGGAATCGAGTTGATTTATGTCTTACAATTCTTAGGGAGACTTAGGTCTCGAAGTCCAGTTGATTTATAGCTTACGACACCTACAATGACTTGGATCTCTCTATTTAACAATATGCATGGTCTAACAAGACTTTAGTTGATTTATGTCTTAAAAGTCTTGTTGAAAAGATTAGAAAATCATGCTAGGTTGTCAATCAAGCATTTCATCAAGCATGACATGTGCATAAGTAGAAAACACAACATACAATCATTCATATAAACTCATTAAGCATAAATCTAACCCATGTTTACTCCCCTAATCCCCCACTAACCCTAGATAAGAGAATACTCACATATCATCATGGAAATCATGTCATTAATGGTGTCAAACATCTTAACAAGTATAAACATGATGATTAAGTAGAGAAATTAACAAAAGCTTAAATGAAAGATTAAGTAAAGAGTAAAGGAATTACACCAAAATAAGATGAATAAAGGAAAATGGAAGAATAATAGAATAAAGCCTTGGTTAATGATGAAGTGTTGTCAATTTTCCAATAAAAACCCAAGAATTCTTCAATTACCAAGCTAGATCTAAGATTATTTGAGCAATAATTAAAGCAGGATTAAGATATAATTAAGCTAATTAGAGTGGTCTAACTAAGCTAATCTCATATGTCCTTTCCTATAAGTACATGAGGTATTTATATTAAGTACAATCATTAGGTTAACCAAGGGCTTAAATAACGATTAAGCCCCTTAAGGAAGTCCTTCGCCTTGATAGAGCTGAGCTAGCTCCCACGGGTTCCTCTTCCTCGCCGTTCATCCTATCAGCTATGAAGAGTCAAGGGCGAGAACACCTAAGAGGAGGAGGGGGTGAATTAGGTATCTATTTAAAAAATTAAGCTTAATGAAAGTTTCTTTTAAAACCCTTAAACACTTTAGACAACACTTAGATGAAAGAAGAAGTTGATACTTAGAACTATAGAGTTAGAAATATTTAACAACGATTCAGCAAGCAGAAGTCACTGTGTACTCGACTGTTGATTCTGATTGTAAAACTCAAGTTTAGAGTGGCAGCGGAAATAAAACTAAATCGACACGACAAACGATGTTTATAAAACTGGTTCGGTCACTACTCCGTGACCTACGTCCAGTGCTATTTTATTAAACGTCGTAGAAGTAAACTTATACAAACTATAACCACTCCGAATAATAAAACAACTCCCCAACCTACTCCGGTTGCTAATGCTTAAAAGCTACTCCGCTTCCAAGACTTTTGCTTTAGGCTACTCCGCCGAAAGACTCCGTGCTTAAAGCTACTCCGCAATAAGACTTTTTCTTTGGGCTACTCCGCCGAAAGAATCCATGCTCAAAAGCTACTCCGCTTCGAAGACTTCGTGCTTAAGATAACTCTATCCTAAGACTTTGGTTTGGTTCTACCCGGTTGATATAAGACTCCACTTATCTCAATGTTTTTCACACAATTGAACGGAGGAGATAAAGTTTAAGTAAAAAACACGGGATCCTTCAACTCGATTAAATGATTAGGTGCAACACAACAAACTCAATAAAAGACTCAAAGAAAAAACAAACTTGCAAAATGTGACTCAAGGATTTGAAAATTGATAAACGATTTTGCAAAGTTAATTTAGTCGATAAAGCTTAAGTCTTTTTCAGTTTAAAACTCGTTTGTTGCACACTTGTAAAAATTAATTAAGTAAGGTATTTATAATATCCAACTAGTATACTTTACACATTAAAATATCTCACACTCATAAGCACAAGTGATTAAAATATTGTAAATAGTTTGCTTGGGCAACATGCACAAGTCAACCGAATTCTTCATCAAGCAACCAAGTATTCTTCCTCAAGAAATTGGTGCCTAAGAATACAAGAAACCAAATTGTAGACACACAAATATGGGTTGGGTTTTTCATCAAGAAACAAGCATAAATGATTGTGTTTATGGGAACCATAAACATTTCCATAAATGTAAAAAGCAAACAACTCATTTATAGAAAGTGTCTTATAGTGCAAGCAAACTCTTTAGCAAGACATTAAAAGCTCTATTTTCTTCAAAGACATCAAAACATTTTTCAGAAAACTATTTGTGAACATTGAAAGCATTTTAACAATAGTTAAAATATTTTCGAAATATTTCTTTGAAGGAGGATTCAGAAGTAAAAGTTGACCGAACTATTGTTTTTGCACCTAGACATAAATTCGAGTTAAAGATCTCCTTACAACACATGACTTTAACACAATTGACAATCTTCATCCTTGATCTTCTTGAAGACTTTCTTGATAAGCTTGAATTGATACTTGAAGCTTCATGCTACATGGTTAAACCTTAAAAGGCACACAATTAAATAACAATGAGATTAATTTGTCTTAAGGCATCATCAACATTAACTAATCAAATTAGGTTTCTTCAATTTCCCCCTTTGAGTGGAAAGACAAATAAAATTGAGTGTGTCATTCCCCCTTAATCCATGGTCAAGGTTAACAAGTCAAAACATGATCAAAATAAGATGCATATATACATGGTCATTGAAATTTGGTTAATTTTTAATTAACCTAAGTTGAACATTTAATCGCCAAGTTAACATAATTACGGTGTACGCAAGACTAAGAGTTATTGAATCATCACCTGCAAATTTAAACAACTCCCCCCTCTTGACATCATCATGTAGGAAGAACACATAGTTTAAACAAGGATTAGAGTTATACAAAATAAATTGTTCAACAACTAACAACATAACCAACATTAGCAAATAATATCACAAACATAAAGCCAAGGCAAAGAGAGATTAGAAAGGCTTTTGTTTTGATTAGGCATTAGGCATGGTTATGGCAAAAGGCTTGGCAAAAGATAGGCTTGGCATGGTTTTGAGCAAGAAATTAATCATCCACTTCTTCGGTTTATTCTTCGCCCACCAACCCGTGAACCATTTCAACAAGTTCTTCATTTTAACCCATTACCTCCTTGAGTTCCTTACGCAAACCCATCACTTCCAAACGAAGACCCGCAATCTCACCCATTTGATCATGTTGGAGATCCAACAAGGCCTTTACATCCTTGGTGAGACGTGTCAAAGAAGAAGAGTTCATAGAGGAGGAGGCAACATCCGTAGCCTTCATAGTCGACCAAATACGAGCAAGTTTATCATCTTTAATTTTCAATTACATTTGCGATAAAACTCCCGAGGTCATAGTGTCACACATGTAATCAACACCGAAATTTGTCGAGTCAACAAAGTCCATTATCTCAAGAATAATCGATAACCACATCAAATATGCTAACACAGTCGTACTATCAACCTTACGCTTTTCAACTATCTTAGCAAGATGATCAATGTGAAAGAACATCAAAGCGGGTAGATTAATTTGAAGGTGTTTGGCAAGATAAAAGATCAACCACAAGTCTAGCACACCACACACTCCTTGGCTCTCATTGCATGGTATCAAGGCTCTATAAATGAAATTAAAAAAGAACCGATGATTTATTTTGATTTCTCTAGCCTTAAGTGTAATGAGGGATGAGGCTTTGGGACATTGGAACTTTGTGACGGTCAAGGAACTTATACCATCTATAGTTGGTCAACCACCTTTTGGGAAAGAAGACAACCCGGTTGTAGGGACACCGAGCATTTTCCCGACATTCTCAACATTTAAAAACAAGGGTTCGTTATTGATTACGGTGGTAAGACTAACCGATTGGACATACCATTCGAGTTCATAGCGATGGCCCGACTTAAAGTTTCCTTGAATGACATGCTTGCAACAATCAAAGATCACCTTTGGAAAGCGATAATCTCGAAGAATCTCGAGTGCCTTAGTCTTGTTCTCATCGAGAGGTTGCTCAATAGCAATCATAGCACTATTTGATTCATAATCAACTTCCTTTGCCATTTCCTCCACTTTTCTCTTCCTCGAGGTCAACCGAGTGCTAACTTTCTTAGCTTTGCCTTTCGGTTTGGGAACGGATTCTTCTTTGAACAACTTGTTATCCTCAAAGATGGCATTCAATTTCTCCTTATCAACCTCTGTGTCCACAACCTTTGCCTCACTCACGGTTTTCCCTTTTCCCTTTCTCTTTCGAGTAACTACCATATCCTTTAACATTACATCACAACTCACACTCTCTTTTGATTTTGATTTCGATTTCAAATCATTCTTCTCAACCGATTTCTCAACACTCTTTTTTTTTCCTCACTTTTTTCAATTGATTTTCCAACACTCTTTTCTTTTTCTTTTTCCATACTTTTCTCATTTTCCTCTCCTTCTTTTTCATTTTTCTTTCCTTCAATTTCGACATTCTCACCAACATCCTCCCTTTCTTTTTCATTTTCCTTATCAACACCAACATCAACTTCCTCAACTTTTTGAAATATTGGAGTACCATCATCATCAACTTCACCAACAATCCTTGAGCTACCTTCTTCACCCTCGGTTTTGGTTGCATGCGGCATATTCAAATTGAATTTCAGGTTGAAAACCCGACTTGAAAATCTCCTCGCTTCGGACGCTATTTTAGGACGATTAGCAACTGATTTCCTTCCCGGCATTGGGGCTTTTGGTACAAAGACTCTTGGTTTTATTGTTGGTTTTTGATTTTGGACAAATTGGGAACCAAGACTTTTGGTATGTGATTCAACTGATGAAACTTTCGGTTTGTATGAGTCTCGGATTTCCTTCAAAGTTTTCGGTTTAGTTGATTTTGGAGGCATTACTTTTATAGTGAAGGTAAAAGTAAGAGTTGGGAGGGGTATGCTTTTGACGGTTTTGGAGAATATTTGGGAAAGATGGAGTTTTTTGAATATTTTGAAAGTGAAAAGAGAAGTCATCATATAAGAGTTGAAAAATATTACATGTAGTAAATAAGTTGGAGGTGAATAGTTTTTTACATTTATTGGATTGGTTGAGATGGAGGTGAGTGTAGCCGGCTTAGGGTAGGTGTTTGGGCTAAAAATAGCATAATGAGGGAGGCCCACTTAATAAGGTAAAGGCTATGGATGGAGTGATAAGGAGGAAGGGATCCCGCGGACAAGGGAGTGGAGAAACGGGCTTAAGGAAGATTAGGAGCCCATCATAGAAGGCGCCCGCGTTAAGGAAGGAAGTGTCAGGGAGAAGTTAGGGAGAAGTCAGGGAGATCAAGGAGAAATTGGCAAGGGAGTCCGGGTTAGGAAAGAGTCCTTATGGAAATTATATTCCCTTTCCATATTCAAGGTAGGACATATCTAGGGTTCTTACCCTATAAATAGCCAAGGGAGCGAATCAAGAATTCATTCATTCAACACCGGCATTCATTCATCAAACATTCAAGATCACATCTCTGCAAATAATATACGTTCATTCTAGATCTTGCAGGCCTAACACCTAGGGTCAGCAAGATTAAGCTTCGTACCATAATTGTAATCATCCTCCTATTCATATAGTGCAACACTTGGCAGGGTACCGTCCCTCCCGCGGTTGTTCCCACATTGGGTTTTCCGCGTCACCAAATCTCTCGTGTCAATTTACATTACGCACTTTATTTTCCTATTTACTTATTGACATACGAACTATTACACAATCGACCAACGAATATAGACTACATTGACCCTAATCAATCGACTTGGGTAAAAATACCTAAACAGTTTGGCGCCCACCGTGGGGCATTGTGGTCGTCAATCGTTGATATTCTAGATATACAATGGAAAAGCAAGCTTCAAGCCGTGTCGGGAGCAGCAACCATCGCCACCACCACTATCTACCCAAAATCCAACATCAACGGTGGCCACGCAGGCTCCCGGACATACCTCAAGAATCATACCGACAACAAAAGCTTCTCTACCTCCTAAGACTCCTACTGTCACAACTCACCCCAGATCAGACAAGGGAATAGCAAGTTCAGGCACCACTCCGCCACCTAGTCCCACACAAATCTTACTCGCTGGCGTGGAAAATCTTCAGAATGCTATGGAAAACATGAGAGAAGACCAAAGGAGAGCATATGCTGAGGCAAGAAGAAGGGACAGAGAGCTCTGGGCACAGATTGATATCCTGAAACAGCAGTCTGTCACCCCAGCAGGTGGGACAGGTGAAGGAAGATCTCCATTAATAGATTTGACACGGGGAGTATCGGCAAAGAAAGATACGCACCGAGCTAATAACAAGATTAGATTTGGCTACAGTACCGTCAGATGGAAAAATAACCCCACGAGGGTTAGGATACCTCACACCAGATAGCTGGCAGCCGGCTAACTGCATAGGGACACAAACAGGTGGCCTCTCCGTCAGCAGCCCCGCAACAATTGGGCAGACACCCGCGGCAGGATCCGAGTCAAACCAGCAAGTGAACTGGCAGCAGGGGACCATCGTTACCACAACCCCCTGACTGCCGGAGCTTATCAGAATCTTCAAGAACCCGGATCAGGAGGAAATACGCAGATAGATGACAGACGGACCCCAGATTCGGCCAGTATAACTAATCATCAGTACGTGGAACTAAAAGAGATGCTGAGCAGGGTCCCAGGGCTACCACCCCCACTTGACAAAGCAGCTCTAGACAGTTATGCCGACTCACCATTTGTGGACACCATATCCATCACAGCCATGCCAAAGGGATTCACGAATCCAAATATGCCTCTCTTCGACGGCACAGCAGACCCCTTTGATCATATGAGCCAGTATAAGCAGAAAATGATGACGGTAATAGCTATAGGGCAGATTAAGGAAGCCTGCATGTGTAAAGGGTTTGGGTCCACCCTAACAGGACTGGCACTTCGATGGTTTGTGAGCCTGCCCAACAGGTCGATATCTACATTTGCTGAATTGGTGAACGCATTTACCCAACAGTTCGCAAGCAGCAGAAAGCCACATAAGCACGCAGGAGACCTGTACAGAATCGTCCAGGGGCCAGGAGAGAGCATTGGAGAATACAACACTAGGTTTAACAATGAGAAGGTAGCAGTACGAGAGTGTGATGTCTCAACAGCAGTAGAAGCCTTCAGAAGAGGCCTCCACCACGACTCCGACCTATACAAGCAGTTAACCATGCATCCATGCCATAGTTTCGAGGCAGTACAGGAGATGGCAGCTGCCGCAATCAGGTTGGAGGAAGATGTCTTAGCCAGAGCTAGCTTGCTGAGCACACCTAGTATCTCCAGTACCTCAGCCGTAGAGAAATCAGGAAGAAAGCAAACAACCAACAAGAAGGACGAGAGATACAGACCATACGGAAGGGGAGTCAACAGAATCGAAGAAAATCAGTTACTCCCCACTCTGGCAGAATACGGATTCACCACAGGAATCGGAGGAATCTTGAAGGCACTCAGAGAGATGGGAGACGGAGTCAGGTGGCCTAACCCACCGGTAGGAGAGCAGGCATAGAGGAAGGATAGTAAGAAGATGAGTGAGTTCCACCGGGATATTGGGCACAACACTGAGGATTGCTATGCATTACGAAGATAGATCAAGCGCCTGTACGAACAAGGAAAACTGAGCCACCTATTACCACGTGGGGGCAAGCAGCAAGATAAGGTAGGCTCCGCCAAACCGGCAGACCCACCTACATGCACCAAAATTATAAATGTGATAACAGGCGGTTCAGACTTGAGCGGACTGACATATTCAGCAGCCAAGAGACACGCTACAGAAACCAAAGGAGATAGACCGGCCAATTCATGCAGAATTTCTCACAGTGACCTGCCAACGGTCAGCTTTGATGAAGAAGATGCATACGATGAGCGAGAGCATCATGACGCGCTTATTATCACCTTATCAATGGCCAATTGCACAGTTAGAAAAGTCTTGGTAGACACAGGAAGCTCGGTCAACTTGATCATGCTGAAAACTATAGAAAATATGGGATTCAGCGAGAAGGATTTACAGAAGAAGACTAGTCCGCTAGTAGGCTTCAGTGGAGAAACAGCCAGCTCGCTAGGTGAGATAGTCATCCCCACCTATGTGGGGGGAGTCAACAAGCAAGTCAGATACCTGGTCATAGATGGCCCATCTACTTACAACGTCATCTTAGGAAGACCATGGTTGCATCAGATGAAAGCAGTCCCCTCAACATACCACCAGTGCATAAAATTCCCCACCCATGGGGAGTAGAAACAATAAGAGGAGATCAGGAGGAAGCTAGAGGATGATATAAGAAGGCACTCAAGTGCACTGCCAGCCCCCCCGCATAGCAATTACAGAAGCAGCCTATCCATGACGAATACATCGAACCGCCAGCAAAAGAGCTGGATCAAATCAACCTGGATAAGCGGCACCCAGAACGAACTGTGTTCATTGGAGCAGGATGTACAGGAAGCTTAAGACAGCAATTAGTCAAGTTCTTACAAGATAACATGGATTGTTTTGCATGGTCACACGATGACATGACAGGAATAGATTCGTCCATCATAACACATAAGCTTAGTGTAGACCCAAAGTTCAAGCCCATCCAACAGAGAAGAAGGAAGTTTGCAGCGTAGAGAAATAAGGTAATCAACCAGGAAGTAGACAGCCTGCTAGCAGCAAGGAAAATAAGAGAAGTAAAATATCCAGAATGGCTGTCCAACGTAGTGGTGGTGCCTAAGAAGAATGGGAAATGGAGAGTATGTGTGGACTTCACCGATCTCAACAAAGCATGCCCTAAAGATCCATTCCCGCTGCCTCATATTGATGCAATGGTGGACGCGACAACTGGACATGAGATGTTAACATTCCTGGACGCATGGAGTGGATACAATCAGATCAAGATGGATCCTGCAGATCAAGAGAAGACAGCACTTATGTCTGAAAGAGGAATATATTGCTACAACGTCATGCCATTCGGTCTAAAATACGCAGGCTCCACATATCAGAGGCTGGTTAACCGCATGTTCAAAGAGCATATAGGAAGAACAATGGAGGTGTATATTAATGACATGGTGGTGAAATCAGAAAAAGCCAGAGATCACATGCAACATCTGGCAGAAACGTTCAGCACCCTCAAGGAATACAAGATGAAGCTAAATCCATCTAAATGCACCTTCGGAGTATCTTCTGGCAAATTCCTGGGCTATATCGTAACTCAAAGAGGAATAGAGGCCAGCATCGAGCACATTAAAGCCATCTTACAGCTGGAGTCACCTGAGAAGCCTAAGGATGTTCAAAGACTAGCCGGGAAGGTAGCAGCCCTGAACAGGTTCATCTCAAGATCTTCAGATAAATGCAGGCTATTTTACGACGTACTAAGGAAAAAGAGAAGTTTGAATGGACCTCGAACACGAGCAAGCCTTGAGAGTGAAGCACTACCTCTCAGACCCGCCGCCGCCGATCTGTTGTCGAAACCAGAGCCAGAAGAACCGCTATTCCTATATCTAGCCGTCACAGAGGTAGCAGTGAGTGCAGTCCTGGTCAGAGAGCAAGAAAGGGAGCAGAAACCAGTATACTACGTGAGCAAATCCCTGCTGCCGGGAGAGACCAGGTACACATCCCTTGAAAAGTTAGTACTAGCATTGGTAGTGGCATCTCGCAAACTGCGCCCCTATTTTGAATCACACATTGTACATGTCGTGACCAATTACCCGCTAAAAGCTATCATGAGGAAGCATGAACTATCAGGCAGAATGTCGAAATGGTCTGTACACCTCAGTGGGTACTGAAGGAAATTTAGATTCATATACATACTAACATACTCATATATGTGGAAATTAATTTGTCATAAAATTAAAGGTGGATTTTATGCATGCAAACTTTAATAAAAGAAGATAAGAAAACATTTTCTCACCATAATAATTTCGCTCATATTGGGCACCAACAAGATCTCCTTCTTGTTAGTTCTTGAGCTTTCCAATAATGGATGAACATACAAAAATCCCAAAGTAGAGATTCTCCAATTAGTAGCACCCAAGACAATCCCTTAATCCCACAAATAAACATGTACTAGATGTTTGTAATGTAGTTTACCTTAAAATCTATTACTAATACTCATATACTACTTCTAGTAATCTTAGTAATTTATATGAACAATTTGAATCAAAATACTCATCTTTTTTATGAATATTAAGGAGAGAGAAGAGAGAATATTCATGAACATTTTGCATGTTAATTTAATGGTAGTGTAAGAATAAGAGAAAAGAACCAACACTACTCAATTAAGAGTAGTGTGGCCGCCCAACTCATGCTAAAAGAGCATCATTGCTTTTCTTTTTCTCTTATCAAAAATAGTAGGTGTGTAAGATGTGTAAGACTAGTTGTAGGTAGGCATCATTATGTTTATTTTATCAAATAAAATAAAACAACCAAAACCCACTAACACACCTTCATTTTCGGTCCATTTACTTAAAATGGACTACCATTTTATTTTTGTCAATTTGTCATTTGTCACACAATATGTCACATGTTATATGATACATGTTATTAATTAATTTAATGCATATTTATCACATAAATATCATTTCATGAATTAATTAAATTACATACAACAAATTGACAAGTGATACTTGATCACATAAATAAAATGGGTCATATAGTTATAATTCACAACTTCTTGTAATTATAATTAACCATTCATTCTTATCTTTATTGTTTCTCAAACAATAAACAATTTTAGCAACAAAGCATTTTATTACTAAAATAAATCTTATTTAATCCCATTACAATAAGATATCAATATTCTCTCTCAGAAATCGAATCGTTCAATTTTAAGGAATTAATTCATCTGTATCGGTATACAACTAATTAACCTTTTCAATTAAGGGAATCGTCCTTTAGGTGTGACCTCAAGGGATCAACTGATCACCACCGTCGCACGACAGTAATGTCAAACTCTAGCCAGTCAATCATTACCGATATGTGTGGACCAGTTGACTATATATGTAATGTATCATCCCTTCCGTATTCTTGAAATGAGATTTAATAATGATATTTAAATCATATGATCGCACTATTGTTGAGGACACATTTCCCAACAATCTCCCACTTGTCCTCGACAAGTGTGCGTCACCAATTCTCTTGTCCTATTACTATCTCCCACTCAATGCAAGGTGTCTTTCGGGTCGTACTTGCAAGTGATCATATCGAGAGTGGTTTCCTCGATCCGGAGAATAATCGATTGACCGGAATTTATCCACCATGGATACCTTCCGAGCGTGGCCACGCATTTCAGTTCATTACTCCTCGAGTGGCCCTGAGATATTGTTTTAACCCTGACAAGGGGATGGACAATTCCTATCGCACTCATTCCTTCGACTAGCCACAGCCATCATAACCCAAAATATGCCCATTTGACCCCATTTACGAAGGTCGTAGTAACACAAATCAAAGTTAATCAAATCGTGCCATCTTAGGTGAATAGTCTTTAGTCAAAAGAATCGACTCATTAGAATACTATAGTAGCTCTCGCCACGACCAGGCTTTATAAATTTGCGAGAACTCTATAAGCGGTCCTTTGCCCGACAAAGTGTTCCTAACGATCTGCCTATGTGATCGACTAGTCATCTCACATGACTCTATGGCACTTGAACTTGCCATCAATCGCATCACACTCTAGTCACTTCGAGACGTCACCTCATACAAGTGACTATGGGCGAATACAATGCTAATCCGTGTTCACTTTAACGGGGTTCAATGTTGTCTCTACAACCCGTTTGGATGTAACAAAGTATAAAAGAAGAGTTTTAGAGTAAAACTCAAACGACAAATGCGATTATCACATATGAATAGTCAATGCTTGATTACTACTTCATATTCTATAATCTAATTTGATCTTTTATGTAGTTATTCATCTCAATTTAATTGAAATGACATGACTCATCATGTTAAGCCTATGAGAAGGCTTTGGTTAGTAGGTTTTATCAACTTCTTGTACCTTACTCAACCTTACTACATACTCGTTTTCCTTTGTAATGTATACATTTGCATTACAAAACTTTCTGAGTACGTGTCAAGATCCAATCAAGACATAGGTCCTCTAGCCTAAGAATAGCTCCCACTGTTTTCACAGTGTGCGGGACTCATCCTTCTTGCACATCTCATGATCGCAAGTGTACTCAATTTCCGTTATAAATATCTCTCATTGTTCTTTATTGCCTAGAACGATTCTAGAAAATCTACTTCTTAATTAACATTGCCACAATGGTATCTTAACCATCCTAATGTGTTTTGATTATGGTTTTGTCGGGAACCATGCGCAATCTCAATTGTCAATTGTCACTTGTGTAACACCTTTACACAAAATTGCATCATAAACACTTTGCATCATAGCCTTAATGCTTCTACAAGCACTTAAGGGTAATCTTTATGGCTTACTTGATAAAATTACTTAAATTCGATTTTGAAAACAATTCATCATACTCAAAGCATATGAAGTGTTATACATCATTTCTTTTTAATTGATTCGGCAGCGGAAGCAAATGAAATCAATCAAATATGTTCAATATAATTGAACTAGTCATGAATCTTATCAACATAAGACTTCTTACTGACGCTAATATCATGTGGATTTATCTTCATAAATCCGGATATTCAAGATGTATTATAATACTCCAAGAGTCTTAAATCATTCTCAATGATCAATATGTCATCCACATATCGGACTAATTAAAACTTGCGTAACTCCCACTAAACTCCATGTATAAACACAACTTTTCGACTTATCGAGAAATGTTTTATCACATGATCAAAATGTTGATTCCAACTCACTGATGTCCTACTTAAGATTCTCTCTTAAGTTTCTCATTATCTTAGGATTGCAAGAATCTACAAAACTCATGACATGTATTGAATACATTCCTTCTATTGAAGAAGTGGGTTTTAGATTCACTTGCTGTGTATTTCATAATAATGAAACACAATCCCTAAGAAGATCCAAATAGACTTAAGCATTTCAACTGGTGCAAAACCCTTTGCAACCAATCAAACTTTGAAATATCTCTTTATTAGTGCAAAACCCTTTGTCACTAATCAAGCCCTTTAATTTCAGATTTTCATGGCTCTAAGCCTTGTATTGAGTTGTGACTTAAACACTCTTATGTAAGTCATATGTTCATTACTTTCTAGAAGTAATCAATTTGAATCAAACGATTTCTTTGTAAGTTATAAGCTCTTTACTTTCTTAAAAGTAACATGAATCCATCATTTTTATCAATTTGACGAATTTAACCTCCTAGGTTTTAAAGGAACAACATCTTACACAAAACGTCTCATGTAGCCAAGAAAGACCAGTTTCTTGTGACATAACATTCTTTGTGGCTCTTGAATAATTTTCTCCCACTCTGTCTTCTAGAAATAAACTTGTATTTTAGAAAGACAGCTTCACGAGCCGCAAACCCGTCGTACTCGTGTTAATTGAAGAGGAAAAAGAGCATTTGTTTCTTTGTGAAAACTTACAACCATGGTACCCTTACCATTTCATATCTCATATGATTCGATTTAGTGGAAAAATAATTTAGACAAAAATGATAAAATCCCCAAAAGGATCAAGTAACTCAAAGTAACTTGATCGAAGTCCAAACCATATCGAATAGCGTTTGAATTCTTATCCAATCATACATTATCCCATAATGCGTGTTAAGAGAGATTAATTTGTGATACTATATCACAATTCATTTGGCTTATATCAAAGTCTTCACTTTGTTAATCCCATCACGACTAAATCGTGATTCCTTGAACTCTTTGAAATTCTTCAAGGATTTCTCTATTTACCTTATTAAGTGAACATATTAGTGTCAACTTAAATCGTTGGTAAAAGATAATGATCAACCTATTTTGGATAGATGATTTACAACCTCGATCTCCTTTTCAACCAAAAGGCATGAGACATTTTGCTTTGAATACAAGATACGCATATACCATTAACAATCTAATGGTTTCAAGAGTACTCGATAACTCTTTGCGTTCATCATTCCAAAATTTAAGGTTTAATCTTGGGTTACCAATTTGAATCTTACATCATCTACATGATATATCATTCTAGTTTGGTTTAGAATATAATCACCTTGATAATGGGCTAGCCATACATCAAATCGTGGTGTATAGGGTCACAAAAGTGAAAACCTCTTTTGTATCTTAACAAGTTTATATTCTTATTTAGAGTTTATGCACTTAATAGTCATAATTAAGTACAACTTTAAATCCAAAAACTAGATTGAGTATACAATTACTCTATCTCTCGACATTATTGTTGCTAGTCGTCATATTCTAATCATCCTATGTATCAAGTACAATGATGAAAACCTCCACTGGTTTCTAATATTGACGAAGTGGCACTAGCAAAATTTATGTTTAATCAAATAAACACTTTTAAAGAAGAAGGTCCCATTAGATGTCCCACAACTAACTTGTTGATTCTTCAATAATTTGGGGTAGTTTCCTTTCTCGTGTCCAACATTTAAGACAATGGAAACTTTATCGGTTGGGATTGATAGGTTTAGTATCGTCATTCTCAACAACTGTACCTTTACACTACTACAGATACAGGCTATAACAACGGTCAAAAACCGTTGTTATATAAAAAAGCGGACGTTGTTAATGCGTCCGTTGTAGAAGGTTTTAACAACGGTTGGCTTACTTAAGGAAACCGTTGTTAAAACTATTAACAACGGTTTTATGTATAAAAACCCGTTGTGGAAAGTGTGACACAATTTTGGGGGGAAAGTTATAACAACGGGTTTTAATATACAAAACCGTTGTTATAACTAAAGACAACGGGGTGTTATAAAATAACCGTTGTTGTTTGTTCTTAAAAAATTAAAAAAAAATTAAATTAAATATTACTAGATGCATGCATAATTACGGCCCGTTAGAATTCCGATGCATGCATTATTACCGACATCCTTTGTACATATGAACGGATAATATGGAATTAGAAGGGTTAGTAAACGGATTTGAAGGAGCATTATTGAGAGATATATGATGATGATTATGGCACAACTTCCTAACATATTTATTAATTAAAAAGCAATTAACTCAACCCACACACATTGCTTAGTATAAATACATTGCATATCTCAACTAACATTTCCATTATTATCTCATATATTCATCTCCAAACTCTAACTGTTAAAACAAACTCTACTTAATCTTTCAAATCAAACTCAAAAAACTCTAACAAAATGAATGATTTCATCCTAAAGACTCTTACCATGATCGAGAACAACAACAACTTCATCCGCCGGTTCCTCCATATTGAGGAAAGTTTCAGGAGCTACCTTGTGGAAGCTCGAACCGCATCAAGCACGCCAAAGAAGATGGCTTGACGGAGCGGCAGCGATTGCGGCTATATGACGATATAGCAATCGCTGAACGGAACCTCCAAATAGCCAAGGAGGAGAGGATGGATACGATAGAGCACAATAAGATCCTCCATGAAAATATAAGAATTGCATTTTTACATATGTAATTTTTTTTTTTTAATTTATGTATTTATAAATATATATATATATATATTAATTATGTTTATCTTACTTCTTCATCTTGCTTGTTCATTGTTTTAGTAACTAATTATGCGAACAATACTTAAACAAATAACATAATGGTCGATAAAAACACATATATGCAAAAGAAATAAATAGAAAAAGAAAATAATGACGATGAAAACAAAGGATTGGCGAGATTTACCCGATAAATACGAACGTAATAGACGATGAAATCAACAAAGTGACGGCGAGAAGAAGCGACGATGAGAAAGTGAGAAAGAGAGAAAGAGAGTGTGTGTTTTGTGTTTGTTTGTCTGCTGTGTTTGTGTTTGTGTATTAAGGGTTGTGTTTTGTGGGCAGCAGACTTACATTTGTGTGGTTTATACGATATGGAAGGTATTGACAACGGTTATTAAACAACAACCGTTGTGAAATATGTTTTAACAACGGTTGTAAAAAATACCCGTTGTCAAATATGTTTTAACAACGGGTTTCAAAAGTAACCGTTGTGATTACTTTTCACTAACTTTGCGCCAATTTTGCGCCAAATTATTAACAACGGTTTTGCATGTGTGACCCGTTGTTAAAACTAATAACAACGGTTTTTATAACCATACCCGTTGTAATTTATTTTAGTAAAATTCGCGCCATACATTCTACAACGTCTATTGTGATTTTCGTGAATAATCGTTGTTAAAGGGGCGTTGTAGTTGCCTAAATTTGTAGTAGTGTTAACATTACCTTGTATCAATTCCATTATAATCTTTACTTCTTAAACCTCGTCCTCATCTTAACGGTTTAAGAGAATGCTCCCACTTATTTCAATGAGTCTTTGCTTTGAGAAGCAAAATTGAATTCATGAAGATTACTCTTCATTTGTTCGTTTTAGTCTTAAAACTTTCATTGATGTGGTTGCGTTATTTTGGTCAATTACGAATTCTTGACAAAACTAATTACCAAAACAATTTATCGCTTCAAGGTACTTAATTCAATTAAGTATATGAATAATAATCCATTGTAAGTAGATGTGTTAGTCAAGAATCAAAAACCTGTTTGATAATGAATAACTTTAATCTATACTCTTTGCAAGAGATCCTTAGCAATGGTAAATACGAGGTCTTTGAAGAAAATTCAAATTTTGTCTTTAGTTACAATGTTTTAATGGAGTTTTGTATCAAAATCAAAATGATATCGTATATGAATTGTGGTAAAGAAATAGAACAATATTATAACGGAATAATGGAAAACTTAACATTCATCGTTTTATAAATACTTGTAAACAAGTATAGCATTTACATAGTGACCTCTACCCAACTATGATAAATGATTCCAAGACCCAAATTCATATCAACTTAGGCACGGGGTAGCCGATGCAACCTTCATTAATATAACTCGGTGGATTAACCTTTTAATCGATTCTACTTTTAGAACTCTTGGTCGATAAAATTACTCTAATGTTTATCTATAGCCCAAAACACATCAACAAGGGCACGGGGTAGCCGATGCAACCCTTATCAATTACTTTTGTTGAGTTCAATCCAAATTTCGAATAAATGTGTCCATTATCCAAACCCACATCAACTTGGGCACGGGGTAGCCGATACATCCCTTATCAACATGAATTCGGTGGATTAACATTCATCACCCACTTCCCCTACGTAACAAGGTTTGTACCCCGGGGTAGCCGAGTGCACTCCCTCGCGAAATAGGTTTTCATGGTTTCTACTATTTGGTAAGGCTATGTCTCAATTAATTGTTTTAGCGAGAGGTCATGTCAATTTATTATCTATCACGTTTTAAGTGAACTAAAGCGGTGAACTACGATAATTTGAATTGACACGGTCGATAAACTCGATAAAATAAAAATGCATGTTTTAGTTATGGCGATTTAGCGATGCATGTGACATAAAATAAAATGCAAGCATAAAGATAAATAAATCCTAGTATGGCCTTTCCTAAAATAGAAAAACTATTTATCTATTACATATTCGGAAACCAACTCCATTGGTCCCTTGAACTTCGGTTGTGGCACGCATCTCGAGGTAACACCGTCTATATGTATCGCCATTCTTGAAGAAATCCGTCTTTGGGAACTCCGGAATGAATAAAATTACATAATAAATTACATAATTTCCTATTATACATTTGTAACTTATAAATTAAAATAAATCTATTAAATTACAAAACGGTGATACGAGATCACAATAAAAATTACAACCGAATCGATATTCCCATACATTTCGGGAAATACCAATTAAAATCTAAGGCCATACTAAGTAAAATTACATAATTCAAAATTACATAAATTAAAATTATGACAATCATAAAGAAAATGCAGCATTATAATATGTATGAACATGCTCAATTTTATGCTAAATCGCCTTTAAATAGCCAATATCGTATATTACTCGGTTTTTACGGATTTGCGTGATTTCAACATTTTTATAATCACAAAAATACATAAACTCATATTTATGCATAAGTTAATTACCCTAACCTCTTAGGACTCAAAATATAGTCTTCACTAATAATTTGACCATAATTAACCCATATTTTATAAAATTGTTCATAAATGGACCAAAAATTACAAAAACAAGCCATAAACTTCAAATAAATCACAAAATTTCAAATAAATTCAAAATTCAAAATTTAAATTTATGAACATTCGGGAAAAATTCCATGACACTCATAATGTTCAAAATCTTAGGTTAAAAATTTCGAAAAGTTTCCGGAAAAACAATGTTGCGGTTTATCGATTTTTAATAAAATAATCATAAAAACATGGAAAAATTATTTTCACTAACTTTTCAATTTTAGATCTGAAAAAGATAATAAAATGCAACATTAGACGTTTTTCCTAAGTCATAGATTATGTTTTATTAATTTTCCACTAATAATGTCACTATTTATGCTATTTTTCTTCAAAAATCCATAAATCATGCAAAAGACTTCTTTATAGCCAATTATTTTACACACATCTTGTAAAATTGCATGTGACAACATATTAATTTTCTATGACCAGATTCGAAATTTAACTCATATTAACCTATTTTTCACCTAAATCCGAATTTAATAATGAAAAATTCATTTTTCGAGCATAACAAGTCCAAAAATTATGAAAATTTACAGGTTATCTCAAAATAATATATGTGACAACATATCCAAAAACCAACTGAAAATTCGAAGTATAGCTAATTTTCGACCAAAAATGACATTTTTACTCATAAAATCATATTTAAATGCCATTATTGTAAAATATGAACAATAAAAATCCGTAAAATTAACCAAAATATCCTAAAACATTTTAGGACCAGAAATATTAACATGCATGGATTAATTTCGTGATATCTCATAATAACACAAATTTTACAAGTTTTATTTGTTATTCTTATAACTCGGAAAAACTTTTAACCGATTTGCATGCAAACAACCGTGGCTCATGATACCGATTGAAGGAAATGTAGATTCATATACATACTAACATACTCATATATGTGGAAATTAATTTGTCATAAAATTAAAGGTGGATTTTATGCATGCAAACTTTAATAAAAGAAGATAAGAAAACATTTTCTCACCATAATAATTTCGCTCATATTGGGCACCAACAAGATCTCCTTCTTGTTAGTTCTTGAGCTTTCCAATAATGGATGAACATACAAAAATCCCAAAGTAGAGATTCTCCAATTAGTAGCACCCAAGACAATCCCTTAATCCCACAAATAAACATGTACTAGATGTTTGTAATGTAGTTTACCTTAAAATCTATTACTAATACTCATATACTACTTCTAGTAATCTTAGTAATTTATATGAACAATTTGAATCAAAATACTCATCTTTTTGATGAATATTAAGGAGAGAGAAGAGAGAATATTCATGAACATTTTGCATGTCAATTTAATGGTAGTGTAAGAATAAGAGAAAAGAACCAACACTACTCAATTAAGAGTAGTGTGGCCGCCCAACTCATGCTCAAAGAGCATCATTGCTTTTCTTTTTCTCTTATCAAAAATAGTAGGTGTGTAAGATGTGTAAGACTAGTTGTAGGTAGGCATCATTATGTTTATTTTATCAAATAAAATAAAACAACCAAAACCCACTAACACACCTTCATTTTCGGTCCATTTACTTAAAATGGACTACCATTTTATTTTTGTCAATTTGTCATTTGTCACACAATATGTCACATGTTATATGATACATGTTATTAATTAATTTAATGCATATTTATCACATAAATATCATTTCATGAATTAATTAAATTACATACAACAAATTGACAAGTGATACTTGATCACATAAATAAAATGGGTCATATAGTTATAATTCACAACTTCTTGTAATTATAATTAACCATTCATTCTTATCTTTATTGTTTCTCAAACAATAAACAATTTTAGCAACAAAGCATTTTATTACTAAAATAAATCTTATTTAATCCCATTACAATAAGATATCAATATTCTCTCTCAGAAATCGAATCGTTCAATTTTAAGGAATTAATTCATCTGTATCGGTATACAACTAATTAACCTTTTCAATTAAGGGAATCGTCCTTTAGGTGTGACCTCAGGGATCAATCGATCACCACCGTCGCACGACAAGTAATGTCAAACTCTAGCCAGCCAATCATTACCGATATGTGTGGACCAGTTGACTATATATGTAATGTATCATCCCTTCCGTATTCTTGAAATGAGATTTAATAATGATATTTAAATCATATGATCGCACTATTGTTGAGGACACATTTCCCAACAGGTACGACATCCAATATGACCCCAGAACAGCAATCAAATCACAAGCATTGGCCGACTTCGTGTCAGACTTCAGTCCTGCCATCCAAAATCTAGCAGATAAAGAGATCCTCACTCTATGAGGAAGCAAGGAGGCAGAAATCTAGCAGATTGTGACGATGACTTGCCAACTTTGTCGATTGCAATAATTTCACCTTTATTATTGTCACCAAACGTCACGGTGCCACCATTGCAGGCTTATAGTGAGAGGAATTGATCTTTACTTCCCTTCATATGACGTGAACATCCACTGTCCAAGTACCAATTGCTGCGGCCTCTCACTAACGCCTCGGTGTCGGAGTCATCACTGGAGTCGTCAGAGTGAGCCATATTGCAGAGTGCTGGTTCTTTCTTTGAAGACTTGGGTCCATAAATATCTAGACGAGTTGTCATACAAACTTTGGCATCTAATTCTTCCTCAAGGACTTCATCCTCATCGGAATCAGATACACTCCATATTGCAGACAAGACTTTATGCTTAAAATCTTTCTTTGCAAAAACTCTTTTATCTCAAGATTTGAACTCATTCCGCTTGGCGCAATCTTTGATAAGGTGACCTTTCTCACCACATATGAAACAAGCCACTGTAGAATAAGATCTTTTCTTTTGAAAACGTTTTTTTACTATAATTATTGAGCTTCTTCGAATTGTGACTATTGATCATCTTCGCCATGTTACGTGAGTACATGGGTTGTTCGTCATCTCCATCATATTCCTCATCACTTGAGGTTGATTTGAGAGCGAAACCTCTAGCTTTGGAACATTCACCCGAACGCTTTGCGAGACTTAACTCGTGTACCATGAGTGAGCCCATTAGTTCATTGAGGGACAATTTGGATAGATCTTTAGCCTCCTTAATAGCCGTCACCTTCGGTTGCGATTTATCACTTAGGCTACGAAGGATCTTTCGGACTATATCCTCAGATTTGAACTCTTTACCTAGACTCTTAAATTCATTGACAATACTAGAAAAGCGAGAAGAAAGACCATTGATTGACTCGTCTTTCATCATATTGAACATCTCATATTGTTGTATGAGAAGGTCAATACGATGCTTCTTAACTTGAGACGTTACCTCATAAGCAAGGCTCAAGGCTTAGGGTGTCCCAAATCTCGGTAGCCGAGGTACATCCAGAGATGCGATTAATATCTTGTTCACCGATGCCATATTGAAGAATGGACATGGCTTTAGAATTTTTCTCGACTTTATGATAATCGGCCTAGAAAAAACTTTCCTCACTTTTTTACGGCACTATTCCCATCAGAGTTAGTGACTGTTATAGCAAGGGGACCCTTTTGAATAATGACCCAACACTCATAATCCGTACTTTTGAGATAGTGTTCCATACGGTGATTCCACCAGGAGTAGTTATCCCCATTGAAGATAGGGTACTTAGTATGTTTCCCGTCCATGACTATAGGATCAACTCTCTGGTAATTAACCAGTATCAAGAGCACGAGGCTCTGATACCAATTGAAGAGTCAAGGGTCAGAACACCTAAGAGGGGGAGGGGGTGAATTAGATGTCTATATAAAAAATTAAGTTTAATGAAAGCTTCTTTTAAAACCCTTAAACACTTTAGACAACACTTAGATGAAAGGAGAAGTTGATACTTAGAACTATAAAGTTAGAAGTATTCAACAACGATTAAGCAAGCAGAAGTCATTGTGTACTCGACTGTTGATTCTGATAGCAAAAGTCGTGTTTAGAGTGGTAGCAGAAATAAAACTAAATAGACATGACAAACGATGTTTTTAAAAATGGTTCGGTCACTACTCTGTGACCTACGTCCAACGCTATTTTCTTAAACGTCTTAGAAGTAAACTCATACAAACTAAGACCACCCCGAATAATAAAATAACTCCCCAACCTACTCCGGTTGCTAATGCTTAAATGCTACTCCGCTTCCAAGACTTTTGCTTTAGGCTACTCCGTCGAAAGACTTCGTGCTTAAAGCTACTCCGCAATAAGACTTTTGCTTTGGGCTACTCCACCGAAAGACTCCATGTTCAAAAGCTACTCTACATCGAAGACTTCGTGCTTAAGATAACTCTATCCTAAGACTTTGGTTTGGTTCTACCCGGTTGTTATAAGACTCCACTTATCTCAATGTTGTTCACACAATTGAACGGAGGAGATAAAGTTTAAGTACAAAAAACGGGATCCTCGAACTCGATTAAACGACTAGGTGCAACACAACAAACTCAATAAAAGACTCGAAGAAAAAAAAAACTTGCAAAATGTGACTCAATGATTTGAAAAATGATAAACGATTTTGCAAAGTTAATTTACTCGATAAAGCTTAATTCTTTTTCAGTTTAAAACTCGTTTGTTACACACTTGTAAAAATGAATTAAGCAAGGTATTTATAATGTCCAATTAGTATACTTTACACATTAAAATATCTCACACTCATAAGCACAAGTGATAAAAATATTGTAAATAGTTTGCTTGGGCAACATACACAAGTCAACCGAATTCTTCATCAAGCAACCGAGTATTCTTCCTCCAGAAATCGGTGCCTAAGAATGCAAGAAATCAGATTGTAGACACACAAATATGGGTTGGGTTTTTCATCAAGAAACAAGCATAAATGATTGTGTTTATGGGAACCATAAACATTTCCATAAATATAAAAAGCAAACAACCCATTTATAGAAAGTGTCTTTGATGTGACTCATATTTGAGCATATTTAGTCCCCGAATTAGGCTCGTTCCTATGCTTTTAGTGCATAATTAGGTCATTTACTACCTTTAGTTTTCCGTTTTGCATATTCTTTGAGGACTTGTTCCCTTGGTAGGAAAGGAGTGCAAACCTTTCATTTTTATGGCAAAATGGAGCTTAATTGATCGAATTCAATGACCAAGCATTAAAGGGAAGACAATACTAGAAGGCCTATGAAGATAATAAAGTAGATTGGGCAATGATGAAAGGATCCTTGCATCTCCAACAATATCCCTGAGGATTGTTGAGGAAAGAAAAGAAGAGAAGTGACTGTGAAGGAATCCGAGCGTCTCCCTGCCCAGGACGAGCGTCGCCCTGCTGTAATCCAAGCGTCCCGATGCCAAGACGCTCTTCTTGAGGCCAAATGATCCGAGCAACCCTCCCACAATCCGCTCAGATCCCCATGCAGAACCAACCGTCTCTACTGCCTAATCGCTCGGGACGAGCAGATCTTCTTGAGACCACCAAAACGGAGATGAGCATCTCCTTGGAGAGGAGCACTTCCTCAACTTTTGTTAAGGGTCTTTATAATCATTTAAGCCCTTAGTAACCCTAATCTTTGTACCTAATCTCCAGTATAAATAGCCCATTGTACTACTTAGATTAGCATGTCATCTTAATAGGATCTTCATCTTATCTTAATCAAGTCCTAATACTCTCTTAATCTTATAATCAATTCTTAATTTAGCATTAATACAAATCTCATTTCTTAATCATTCTTTAATTTCTCTATTGTTCATCATTTATTTTGGGTAATTAGAAGATTATTTGGGTTTATTTGGAGGATTGGCAACCTTCCATCAATCATCAAGTACTTCTATTATTCTTTGGTTTATTATTTGGAATCATCATTATAGATATAATTCTCTCTTAATCCTTTTTAATTATTGTTAATCATCTTCATTTGTTCATCATGTTTTGCCTTGCTAGTATGATTGACAACCTTGTTAGCATGTTAAACTTGATAATGAGTGAGTAGTTTCCTTAACTAGGGTTAATGGGGAATTAGGAGAAACCAACATGGGGATTGATTCATGCTTAATCTAATATGTTTTCATAATTAATTTGCTTGCTTGTTGTGTATTCAACCTATGCACATGTTATGTTTGATGAAATGTGAGCCTATGAATCCTTGCATTTTTTACCCATCACTTACCTTTTCAATGAGACTTGTAAGACATAAACCAACTCGAGTCTCATTAGACCATGCATATAGTTGGATAGGGAGGATTAAGTCGACTTGTAGGTGTTGTACAATCTAATCGATTCGGCTCCGGGAACCAAACCTTCCTAGGGATTGTAAGATATACACTAACTCGATCCCATCACAACAATAATTGCTTGCACCTAGTAGAAAATATGTTTGTATGATCAAATCCCATGAACCCCCTATGAACCCATGACACCCTAGTGCTTTTAATCAATTGTTTACATCTTATTTTAATCATCTTGCTTGCTTTCACTATTTTGTTTGCATTGTTATTTAGTTTAGTTGATCTCCTACCTTAACCCAAATTGTGACACCCTTAGACACAACTACTTGCAATCGAAAATCCTACATCAATACCCGTCCCTCGGGATCCGACCATTACTTACCTCTTTACTAAAATTAGAGTAGTTTGTGAAGTTATAAATATTGTTTTGGTCTAGGTAACTCTTAACGACGAGTAACCCAAATCCATACAAGCGACCAAAAATGGCGCCGTTGTCGGGGACGGTGTTAACTTGATTTGATTTTCTTTGATTGTTTTTAGCTGTGTCTTTCTTTACCTTGGGGAAGTCAAACTCCTCAAGGTTTGTTCTAATTGTTTTCAAGTTATTTGATATTTTGCATGTCTAGGAGATCACAAGGTAACTTGTTACCCATTGATCTTGAAATTGAAAGAACTTTGACCAACAATAGAAGACTTGCTAGGAATACATTGAGAGGTATTGGTGAGATTGTAGACATTCAACCAAATAACATTGAGTTCATCAACCCTTTTAAAAGATAAGGAGAGGATAACCCAACACATAACCAACCACAAAATCAACCCACAATGCCTAAATTCTCATCACATTCCGTACCAACCGAGGAGAACCTACCAAATATTACTCCCACACCACAACATTTAACCGGTAGTTTCATTGCAAAATCCGCATTTATACAATTAGTTGAGAGAAGTCAATTTGGGGGGATGCCTAGTGAAGACCGTCATTCTCATATGGAAACTTTTTGTGACTATTGTGATGCGATTTATCAAACCGGAGTTACTCAAGACCAAATTAGTTGGGTCTTATTTCCTTTTTCTTTGATTGGTTCCGCGAAGCAATGGTTAAAGAGCCCGAATAAGGCTACTCTTGGTATTGACTCTTGGAAGAAATTTGCACTTGCTTTCTACAAGAAATTTTATCCTCCGGAGAAGACTAACATGTTGAGAGCCCAAATTACCTGGTTCAAACAAAGGGATGAGGAATCTTTGTATGAAGCATGGGAGAGATTTAAGAATACTTGCCGATCTTGTCCACATTATGGACTTAGCGAGTGGTTCCTTGTACAACAATTTTGGAATGGTCTATATGAAGACTCCCGAAACATTCTCAATATGGGATCAAATGGTATGTTTACTGAAGTTGATGATAATCAAACATGGAACAAGATTGAGGAAATGGCGGTCTATAACTCACAATATAGTAGAACTCGTAAGGCTACTAGAGGAGGAAAGCATGAAGTAGACTCTATTACTCAATTGGGTGCTCAACTTAGTGCTCATATTGATACCAATTTGAAGTTTGAAAAGGCTATGGCTAAGCTTGAAGAAGCCTCCAAATCACCTAAGCAACATGTTAATGCCATGGTGGCATCTTCATTAATTCCAAATGGAGTATGTGAGAGTTGTGGAACTTTGGGACATGACCAAAGTGAATGTAGGGGAACAAGTGAATGCCTTCCAAGCATACAAGAGTGGTACCCCTTATTCCAACTATTACAATGAAAACACCAAATTCCATCCCAACCTCTCATACAAAAGCCAAAATGTTCAAAACCCTCAAACAACATACACCCCACCTCCAATGAGAAAACAAGCTCAAAGACCCTTTTACAATCAAAACCAAATTTATCAAAACCAAACTCCATACAATCAAACAAATGACCAAGGTTTAGATGTTCAAAAAGCGGTCCTCCAAATGCAAAAGAACCAACAAAATTTTTTCACTCAAATGGAAAAGGATAGCCAAGAAAAGACAACACCATTAACAACGTACTAGCTCACACAAAGATGTTGGAGACCCAAATGTCTCAATTGGCATCTTCAAGTTCACAAAGACAAAAGGGGAAATTACCACCTCAAGGTAACCCCCAAGACAAGAATCGGTGAGTGCCATCTATTTTAGGAGTGGTACAAGGTATGAAGGGCCAAAGAGGCCCGTTGATGAATATGTTGTGAATGCTAGTGACAAGGAAAAAGTTGTTGAAAACTCTAAAGAAGAAGAACCCACCATTCAAGAAGTTTCAAAGGAGAATGAAGAGAAGGCTAAAGAGAAAGAGCCTATTGTGATTCGGCTTCCATTTCCAAGTCGTCAAGCTATTCCTAAGTTTGATGAACAACTTGGGAAGTTTATGGAGATTGTCAAGAACTTGGAAGTCTCAACTCCATTTACGGAATTAATCAATCACGTTCCGACCTATACGAAATACATGAAAGATATTCTTACAAAGAAGAAATCCATCCGAAAACTTAAGACTATTTCTTTAACTAAGGTGAGTAGTGCCATCCTACAAGGAAGTTCCCCTCCAAAACTAAAGGATCCAGGAAGCTTATGTATTCTATGTACCATTGGCGACGCCACAATCAAGAAAGCTCTATGTGACCTTGGGGCAAGTGTAAGTGTCATGCCATATTCGGTGTGCAAAAGGTTAGGAATGGGAGAGCTTAAGTGCACTAATATCATGCTTCAAATGGCGGATCGATCAACAAAGACACCTTTAGGGGTATGGGAAGATGTGCCGGTAAGAAATGGCAAGTTCTTCATCCAGGTGGACTTTGTTATTGTTGATATGGAGGAAGACTCCAACATTCCTATCATTTTAGGAAGACCTTTCTTACACACCGCGGGAGCGGTGATTGACGTGAAACATGGAGAACAAGCTATGGGTAAAGAAGTTGGCATCTCAATGCAAAGAACAAGCTATGGGTAAAGAATCACCACCCGTATGGGAGAAGAAAATGGGTAACCTCCAAGATGCTTCGTCCAAGGAACAAGGATGTTTCAACAAGAATGAGAGCTTGAATAGCTCACCACCACTCATGACAAGAGAAGAGGAAGGCTTCATTGGCCATAATAACAAGAAGAAAGAGGAGTTGTTCTCATCAACTCGTGATATTATTGGGGAACAAGTAGATGAAGTATGCGGTCATTGGGATGATGAGTTTGAGGGGATATTCAATCCCTATATCGTTAATGCTATGACCCAAGACCACAATGAAGAACAACAAGTGCAAAGGTATATTGAAGGATCTTTATCATGACAATGAACAAGCTTTCGACTACTTCTTCAAGGTGTTGAGCAACATCAACAACACCTTGGCTATGCCCCCTTGACATCTCATTTATGGATGAGAGTTTGGTGGAGTCCTCCCTAAACCACCATTTGTAAATATTATAACCCCTTAACTTGCATTTTACTTATTATATTGCATTTTTGTCAATTTTGGATTTGTATTTTTATGCCTTGATCAAGATTTTCATCATTTTGAGAGAAAGTGAGGGAGGGAATTATGTGATTATTGGTGTGTAGTGTTTTGACATAGTGTGGGGATAGCAATTGCCTAGGCTATCCAAGCCTTCGTAGTGCCCCCACAATGAAGACCAAAGGAATGAAGAGTAAATGACACGGGTTATGAAATACCCACAGATGAAACTGAATTCGTGTGGTAAAGGTAAGATCTGAGCATCTCGACCCTGAACTTGCTTGTCCTGAAGATAATCCGAGCGTCCTGGTGAGAAGACGCTCGTCCTGAGAGAGCTAGAAAAAGAAATCTTTGGACCGACTAAGAATCCGAGCGTCCCGTGGAAAATCCGCTCGTCTAAGTCAAGACGCTCGTCCTACAAAGAATCCGCTCGTCCTACTGCTGGTAAAATTTGGGATTTCTCGCTGATAAGAAATATGAGCGTCTTCACAACAATGCGCTCGTCCTCCTTAAAAAGACGCTCGTCTTCCTCAGAAGACCCTCGTCCCAAAACGATAGAATCCGAGCGTCCCGACCCAGATCCGCTCGTCTCCCCTCTGAAATTCAAAATCAACAGGATTAAAACCCCCCTTTCCCAATTCATTTTACCCATTCATAACACAAAATCCTCAAAACCCTCAATCCCTCCATCCACAAAAAACAAATTTCTCAACCAAAATCACCCAAATTAATTCCAAACTCCCTCAAAACTAAAATAAATCACTCCTTTGTCAACAACAAGAAATTAAAACACCAAAATATTCAAAGTTTGAATCGCTTTTTAGGATACAAGGCAAAATTCAACTATCCTAAATCGATTTGGGTCTTATTGGAATTTGAAGAAATCAAGCTTATCTTTGGTGTTACTACATAAAGGAGAACATGGCAAGAACAAAAGGTGGAGGCAAGGCACCCCCAAAGAAGAACCTTTCCAAAAGACAAAAAGCTCTTCAAGCATCTAAGGCATTGGTGGTTCAAAATGCAAGGATGGAAATTCAAGAGTCTATTCCTCCTATGGAAGCTAATACTTCTACTCCGGTTGTTGAACAACTAGATGATTATCCGGAGGTAATTTTCACTTCCGACTCTCATAGGGAGAAAGTTTTTCCTTTGCTAAGAAATCTATTTTACCCACAAAATTCATATGCCAAGAGACTTTGTCAAAATTGGGTGTCTTAGAACAAACCAATACCTTTTTCGAGTCCATGGGGTTGAGTACTTTGTTTGATATGAAAGAGTTGACTTACTCATCCCTCACCTTATATTTCTTAAGCTCTTTGAAAGTCACCAAGGTGGAGACCCGAACAAACATTGAAATCCGTCTCGAGAATATTGATAGGAAATTGTCTTTTCGCGAGTTTGGGGAAATTTTTGGCCTTAGCAATGACCCGACTTACACGAAAAAACCTACCAAGTATGATCCCGCTCCCCAATGGAAGGCTATTACCGGGAGAGAGTTTACATCTTACCATGATTTTCGTGCTCTTTTTGTCCATCATCCGGGCATAAGGGTATGACACAAGGTTGTTGGGCATACTTTGATTGGTAGGAAGGGAACGAACCATTTCACCGAAATTGACTTTATTTATCTCGAGTCAAACTTAAACATTGGAAGAGAGTTCACCAAAAAGTACAGCATTCTTCAACTTTTGAATGAGAGGTGGCTCAAAGTCGATCATGGCAAAGAAGGCACGGCCTTTATTGTTAATGGAGGTTTGGTAACTTATTTGGCAAAACACTTAAACCGGAACTTCAACAAGGATAACACCTATAAACTGGTTGAGGGAGGCCATATCATTGATCTAGCCACCATGGTTCAAAAATTCAAATGGGTCACGAATGATACTCTTGATGACAAATTTGGGTGGTTAACAAAAGATGCTAAATCCTTCACATTGCCATGCAAGATTTGCCGATTAAATGTTCATAGGCCAAACTACCTTCTCCCACTCGCCGAGGAAGCCGAGTATATTATACAACACCAAGGGGAAGATATTGCCGAGCCCTCCTCCTCCATTATCACCCCACCCTACCCATTCACCTACCATGAATTTCAACCCGAAAATGTTAAGGCGGGGAATGACTACTTGACTCTCTTGATGAAATAAATGCACAAGCTAGCTTATGAGGATAGAGTCAATGCTTATAAAGCACAATATCCGCCTCTCCTATATCTTGCTACGCAAGGACTTCTTGACCCATCTTGTGCTTTGCCTAGTTGGGCGGATAAGGAAATCTTCTTTCCTAGTGCTTCTAGAGGTGGTAGCTTGGGTGAAGAGGAGATGGTTGTTATTGAGAGTGGTGCACAAGAAGGTGAAGAAAATGAAGAGAATGAAGAAGAAGAAGAAGAAGAAGAAGAAGAAGAAGAAGAAGAAGAAGAAGAAGAAGAAGAAGAAGAAGAAGAAGAAAAGAAGAAGAGGGTAGTGAGGAAGAAGAAGGAAGTACAAGTACAAGTGATGATAACTCCGGATCTATGGAGGTTGATGATGATTCTAGTGAAGTTGGTGATGATGATGGAGATGATAGTGATGACGCCATGGGCGAAGATTGAGGAATAGCAAGCTCTTGGGAGGATGCCACATTACTTTCTGAGTTTCCTACACCTCCTTTAAGGTTTGTTTATTTCTCTTGTTTTTCATATAATTTTTATCTTGATCGTAATTTTGAGTCCTAGCATCAACTAGAGGACTCACACCTCGGCCATATTGAGGTGTTTCTTTTATTGTTCCCATATTCAAAATCAAAAATGACAAATGTAGTGTCTATTTTGGTTTGGGGAAGTTTATGCATATGCATTGGGAGCTAATCTAAATTATGCTCTCCAACATAACAAAAATCATGCATCATATAGCATAGCTTAATTTGCATTCACTCTTGTTTATATGTCATATAGTTTGCATTTAGCTTAGATATCATGCATTTTCATATATATTGCATAATTTCCTATCGTATTCGCCATTGAGGACGATGCCCATACTAGTGTGGGGAAGGGAAATTCTAACATGACTTTTTAAATAAAAATTTAAAAAATCTTGTAAAATACAAAAACATGTCTTTTTATTTCATATTCATAAAAACCATAAAAATTTGAAAAATTCAAAAATCCAAAAACATGTTTATTTTCTTTGTAGTGAAGTCTTGTATTTATTGTTTTGTATATATTGTGTTTGTTTATCCTTTTTCATATTGATCGACTACGCCACATCCGAGACATGAGGATATTGAAGACCGCATGGTATGATCTTTTCAATCTCCTTTTTCCTCTTTATGTTAATGACTATGTGGCTTTATTTTGATTGATGCGGTATAAACAATGTGAATTTAGGATTGCATTTAGATTATTTGGCATACTAGTTGGTAGAAGCATATGCATTAATGTTGTATATATGTTAGTTGCATCATAGCATATAGTTGCATTTAGGAAAAAGTTTGTGAAACCGTCTATTTTGGAAGCTTGACAAGTGTATATAAGGCCCTTGTATATACTTTTTCTTCTTAAGACTTTGCTTGTTCGAATGCTTGTAAAACGCCCTAGGATGTGTCATACTAGTATCCTTTGACCCATGGATTAAAGCCTAGTCAAGAGTACCTTGTGGTGTGATAACTCCTTGGCTAACGTTTATTCCAAGGTGACCCTTGAAACCGTGCAACCATCCATCATCCATGTTCTACTACATTTTGTCATCAATGGGAATGGACACAAAAATTGTTCAAAATTTGAGTTCAGGAAAAGAAAAGAAAAGAAAATTTTTTCAATTGCATCAAAAGAAAACAGGAGTAACAAAAATAAACTCCTAATGCTTCAAAAATAAGCACCCTCCCTACAAATGGGATAGCTTTGAAAATTTTCAAAAAGAAATGCAAAAAGTTGAAAATTTGTCAAGTGTTGAAAATGCCAAACATCAAAGAAATGGCAAAAAGAAAAATGTTCTCAAAATGTCAAAAGCCACAAGAAATTGGGGGGGGGGGGGGGTGGGAAACAACAACAAAAAGCAAACTCTCATATGAAACTCAAATTCTATTGATCCTTTTTCCATCGTATCCACTTTTGTGCATGGTAGAGAGGGGACGACCCTTCTTCTTGTTTAGGCAAGGAGGGAAATTCCGCGATCCTCCAGTGTTTCTAACACCATAGGGAGTCTACTCTTGAAGAAAGCATTTAACGATTGAGGACAAAAGTACCCTAGCTTGACACAACTTGGAGGTGATTTATTGGTATCCTTCTAAGCTTAGTAGTTTGAAGAAACCATATCTATAATGGAATGTGTACCCTTAAATTACTTCCCCTTTAGACAATTTTCGCCACTTAGATGAGGAAAGTGGCTATTCATTTTTGTAGATGCATCCATTACTTGTTTTTTGTGCTTTATTGCTTGGATGTATTGCCATTCTGGCAAGCCCCACCTTGCCTTGCAAGAAGGCATCCTACCTCATGGCTGTCTTGTTGTGAGTTGAAGGGGCGGAGTGAGGCCCTCAAATTGTCTGACATCGGCTATATTAGTAGGTTAGTTTGAATAAGGGTCCTAGTTTTTGTCACCTCTTTAATCGGGACGAGAAAAGGTTCGGTTTGGGGATATTTGATGTGAATCATATTTGAGCATATGTAGTCCCCGAATTAGGCTCATTCCTATGATTTTTAGTGCATAATTAGGTCATTTACTACCTTTAGTTTCCCGTTTTGCATATTCTTCAAGGTTTTGTTCCCTTGGTAGGAAAGGAGTGCAAACCTTATATTTTCATGGCAAAATGGAGCTAAATTGATCGAATTCAATGACCAAGCATCAAAGGGGAGACAATACTAGAAGGCCTATAAAGATAATAAAGTAGATTGGGCAATGATGAAAGTATCCTTGCATCTCCAACAAGATCCCCGAGGATTGTTGAGGAAAGAAAAGAAGAGAAGTGACCGTGAAGGAATCCGAGCGTCTCCCTGCCCAGGACGAGCGTCGCCCTGCTATAATCCGAGCGTCCCGATGCCAAGACGCTCGTCTTGGGGCAAAATGATCCGAGCGTCCCTCCCACAATCCGCTCGGATCCCCATACAGAACCAACCGTCTCTGCTGCCTAGACGCTCGGGACGAGCAGATCTTCTAGAGACCACCAAAACGGATATGAGCATCTCCTTGGACAGGAGCACTTCCTCAACTTTTCTTAAGGGTCTTAATAGTCATTTTAACCCTTAGTAACCCTAATATTTGTACCTAATCTCTAGTATAAATACCCCATTGTACTACTTAGATGAGCATGTCATATTAATAGGATCTTAATCTTATCTTAATCAAGTCCTAATACTCTCTTAATCTTCTAATAAATTCTTAATTTAGCATTAATACAAATCTCATTTCTTAATCATTCCTTAATTTCTCTATTGTTCATCATTTATTTTGGGTAATTAGAAGATTATTTAGGTTTATTTGGAGGATTGACAACCTTCCATCAATCATCAAGTACTTCTATTATTCTTTGCTTTATTATTTGGAATCATTTTTATAGATATAATTCTCTCTTAATCCTTTTTAATTATTGTTAATCATCTTCATTTGTTTATCATGTTTTGCCTTGCTAGTATGATTGACAACCTTGTTAGCATATTAAACTTGATAATGAGTGAGTAGTTTCCTTAATAGGGTTAATGGGGAATTAGGGGAAACCAACATGGGGATTGATTCATGCTTAATCTAATACGTTTTCATAATTAATTTTCTTGCTTGTTGTGATTTCAACTTATGCACATGTTATGTTTGATGAAATGCGAGCCTATGAATCCTTGCATTTTTTACCCATCAGTTACCTTTTCAATGCGACTTGTAAGACATAAACCAACTCGAGTCTCATTAGACCATGCATATAGTTGGATAGGGAGGATTAAGTCGACTTGTAGGTGTTGTACAATCTAATCGATTCTGCTCCGGGACCCAAACCTTCCTAGGGATTGTAAGATATACACTAACTCGATCCCATCACAACAATAATGGCTTACATCTAGTAGAAAATATGTTTGTATGATCAAATCTCATGAATCCCCTATGAAACCATGACACCCTAGTACTTTTAATCAATTGTTTACATCTCATTTTAATCATCTTGCTTGCTTTCACTATTTTGTTTGCATTGTTATTTAGTTTAGTTGATCTTGTAACACCCCAAGTTATTGAGAGTAAAGTTGTCCCACATCGGGGAATTGAGGAGGTTGTGATATGTTTATAAGAGGTTCCACCCACCACTTAGTAACAAGGCCTTGTGCTTTTGGGCTAAAGTGAGGACAAATATTGGGCCCAAAGGTACACATCACATCTTATTGGGGTTGTGTTACGACGGTAGCGGGCCAGGTTGTTATAAATGGTATCAGAGCGACCCTGCGACCGTGTGGTGAGCTTGTGGTCGGGAGTACTCGGGTCACCCACCTAGCGGGGGAGGATTCTGGGCTTGGTTGCGGTCAAGTTTGAGGCACAACGATGACGTTGTGTTCTTTAAGTGGGGGGAGATTATAACACCCCAAGTTATTGAGAGTAAAGTTTTCCCACATCGGGGAATTAAGGAGGTTGTGATATGTTTATAAGAGGTTCCACCCACCACGTAGTAACAAGGCCTTGTGCTTTTGGGGTAAAGTGAGGACAAATAATGGGCCCAAAGGTACACATCACATCTTATTGGGGTTGTGTTACGACGGTAGCGGGTCAGGTTGTTATAGATCTCCTACCTCAATCCAAATTGTGCCACCCTTAGACACAACCACTTGCAATCGAAAATCCTATATCAATACCCGTCCCTCGGAATCCGACCTTTACTTACCTCTTTACTAAAAGTAGAGTAGTTTGTGAAGTTATAAATATTGTTTTGGTCTAGGTACCTTTTAATGACAAGTAACCGAAATCATACAAGTGACCAGTCTTATTGTGCAAGCAAACTCTTTAGCAAGACATTGAAAGCTCTATTTTCTTCAAAGACATCAAAACATTTTTCAGAAAACTATTTGTGAACATTGAAAGCATTTTAAAAATAGTTCAAATATTTTCGAAATATTTCTTTGAAGGACGAGTCAGAAGTAACAGTTGAATGAACAGTTGTTTTTCCACGTAGACATAAATTCGAGTTAAAGATGTCCTTAAAACACATGACTTTAACACAATTGACAATCATTATCTTTGATCTTCTTGAAGACTTTCTTGATAACCTTGAATTGATAATTGAAGCTTCATGCTACGTGGTTAAAACTGAAGAGGCACACAATTAAATAACAATGAGATTAATTTGTCTTAAGGCATCATCAACATTAACTAATCAAATTGGGTTTCTTCAAGCTAGCTCGTGGGAGCTGGGTTAAGCTCGCCCGAGCTCCTCCTCTTTGAAGTTCATCCTGTTGGTCAGCTCATGGGAGCTGGGTAGCGCTCGCTCGAGCTCAGGCTGAGCTCGTGGGATCTTCAGTGAGCTCCCACGAGCTCACTCTCCTTTCTTTCTTATTTGGGCGTCGCTGCCTCCTAGCTCGTGGGAGCTAGCTAGGAGTTGTGGGGGTTTCTCTTCATAGCCTGAATGCTTTGTTTTATTGACTAAGGCCTTTAGTCTTGGTCTCCTCTTTGATGCTTGGTCGTTAAATGCAGTCAATTTAGCTCAGTAATGCACCATTTACGCAAGGCTAATGCTCTCCTCCTAAAAAGGCACCAAACTTTATTGAATTTGCATAAAAGGAAGCTAAAGACAAGAAAGGACCCTAATAATCCCGTAAAAGCATATGAAACGAGGGCTATATAGGGGAATAAATGTGCGTAAATACGAGTCAGATCTGCTACCCGCAACCTGCATAATCTCTTCCTTCAAATCTTCTCTGACTCCATTAATTTAGGCATTTGACTTACCTTTACTCATGTTGAGCCCTGATGTGTTAGAGAAAGTGGAGAAAGTTCTTAGAGTAGTCATCATTGAGGTCAAATCCCCTTTGTAAAAAAGTAAAGGATCATCTGCAAACATCAAATGAGTTAGTTTCATATGCTTGTAAAGAGGATGGAACTTGAAGTTCTTACTTTCAGTTGAAAAGTTGAGGAATCTGGAAAGATACTTCATGCATATAGTGAAAAGTAAGGCAGACAAGGGGTCCCCTTGTCTCGAACCCCTATGTCCCTTGAAAAACCCAAACATATCCCCATTTAAGTTGAGTGAGTAGCTTACAGTGGTAACACACAACGTTATCCACCTTCTAAACTGGTCAGGGAATTTTAGAGCCTTCATCATTGGAACTAGGAAGTCCGATTCAATAGTATCATAAGCTTTCTGAAGATCCATCTTAAATAAGCATGCATCTTGGTCAGACAAATTTTTTCTCATAAAACCTGATGATATCCTGGCAAATAAGGATGTTCTCCATGATACTTCTGCCGTTTATAAACCCTCATTGAGTCTGAGATATCAAGTAATATAACATAGTTGCAAGCCTATTGCAAATAAGCTTAGAAATGCATTTGTAAACAACATTGCAACACGCAATAGACATGTACTGTAGCTGATACGAAAATTGCGCGGAAGCGGCTCAAGAAAATAACGAACAATAATGAAAAAAGGATATTTGACCGATCTAGACCTATAGATCTTTCAATGGTGATCAATTTCGCAAGACCTATTGCTAGTTGATCGAGTTAATGTTTGAAATCGCGTCAAACAAGAACTAGGGTTGGAACGAAACGCGTCAATCCGAATGGCACAATTGCAACAACAATTCTGTTTCTTTTCTTATTCAATATTCAACATTTAAAACACATCACACCCTATGCCTTATATAGGCTTACAATCATCTAACCCTCGTATCTTTAGGAGATATTATTCTTGTACAATAACAAAACTAACTTTAGGAAAGAAATAACAGAAAGCAGAAATAAGTAAACTTCCTAAAAACTAGTAAACTTCCTAAAAACTGAGATAAGGAGATAACTAAACTATGAAATAAACTAATGAATTTTTAAACACTTCCATTTTTGGATCATCCCCTCCCTCTTCGAAAGGAATTGACCTCAATTCATGTAGCCTCAATATGCCGGGATCAAAGATGAATATTACAAACCCGAACAAACTCGAACACATGGTCAAACCGTCTTTGATGCCATCCAGCAGCTTGTTTACCTTTTTTAAGTTCCAGACCCACTCGTGCCAACCACCCCACCACCCTCCTTGCACAAATCTTGAAATTCTACCACGAACCACTTCCGTTTACATTCAAATTTCTCCCGTTCAAGAGTTCTTCCAAGCTTGTCTTCTTGATGATTATCAAGATATAAAATAACAACTTTTGTAACTTGAAGATCGATAACTTTCACTGGCTCCTCCTCATCATAATCGTCAAAAATAGGAGGCAATGCCCGATCAAACTTATCATTGTCCTCGTGGATGCTTTCAAATTCGAACACTCTTTCCATGTCTCTTCTTTTTACCTTTTTTTTTCAGATGAATAGTACCACGAGTGAACAGTAACTTTTTTTTTTGATTTTATTTTTTAATCCGTCATGCCTTGAAGTACAAGTTACTAGAAACCTTTCTCCTGAAATGCAAAATCGATTAACCTTCAAACTACGTGCGTTTAACCCTTGAACTCCAATCGCGATCAGAAATTTAACTATAACCTTGGTTTTGACACGCCTAGGACCGTCTATATTTGAGGAAATCAAGAGCCGAAGCTCTGATACCACTTATGATACGAAAATTGCACGGAAGCGGTTCAAGAGAATAACTAACAATAATGAAAAAAAGGATATTTGACCGCTTTAGACCTATAAATCGTTCAATGGTGATCAATTTCGCAAGACCTATTGCTAGTTGATCGAGTTAATGTTTGAAAACGCGTCAAACAAGAACTAGGGTTGGAAGGAAACGCGTCGATCCGAATAACACAACTGCAACAGCAATTCTGTTTCTTTTCTTATTCAATATTCAACGTTTAAAACGCAGCACACCCTATGCCTTATATAGGCTTACAATCATCTAACCCTAGTATCTTTAGGAGATATTATTCTTGTACAATAAGAAAACTAACTTTAGGAAAGAAATAACAGAAATAAAAAATAAGTAAACTTCCTAAAAACTAGTAAACTTCCTAAAAACTGAGATAAGGAGATAACTAAACTATGAAATAAACTAATGAATTTTTAAACACTTCCATTTTTGGATCAGTAGCACTGTATTAGGTCTCTCCACTTTGGGGATTAGGGTAATAAGAGTAGAATTGAGTTGCTGAAACATTTGTCCAGAGTCGAAAAAATCCAATATAGCATTGCTTATGTCCTCCCCTATAATATCCCAAGTGTCCTTAAGAAAATTGCTAGAATACTCGTCAGGCCCAGAGGCATTAGCATTAGAAATATGAAATATAGTATGCTTTATCTTCTCTTTAGTAATTGGTGCCATGGGCATCTGAGCATGTTGCTCATTACATAGGTTCCCTTGTTGTACAATATTGTTCCTGAACTTAGTTGTATTGTTTTTTAAGCCTATCAGCATTTGATAGTAATCTAAGAAGGCTCTTTGGATCCCCTCCTCTTCAGTATGCAATTTATCATTATAATCTCTTATTTGCTGAACATGATTTTTATTTCTCCTGGCCCTGATCACACTATGAAAATAAGAGGTATTAGCATCCTCCTCTTGTATCCAATGGGCCTTGGCCTTTTCCTTAAAACTTTCATCTTTGCATGATTAAGTTGGATGAAATTATTGTTTACCTCATATTCTTGCTGGACCAGGTCCTCATCCCAGGTTGCTGAATTAACTGTTTTTGAGTATTGAGCAATTCTGTCTGAGCTTGTAACACCCCCATATATAAAAGTACCTTATCAAGGACCACCTCAGCATATAGGTGTGGTACCATCTCGGTTGCTCGAGGTATTACGCATCATAGTAACAATAAAGAACAACTTAATAAAAATGATTAACAAAGTTTACACTCTTCAAAACAACTCCAAATGAAAAGGTACAACTGAAATAAAGTATCAAAGTAAACTAATGTCAGCTAAAGCATAAAGACGACTAGTGATGACAGCGCCCATCTACGCCCCACAAGCTATCCCATCAACCATCAACAATCATCACCTGTTAAGCCAACTGCTCATCATCCCCGAAAGGATCACCACAGTTTTGAAAACATAAATCGGGGTTAATCAACTGTATAACCAACAATGTACACAGCGAAAACAACTATAATAATGGAGTTAGTCAATCACCACCTCTAACAACCACAAATCACTGGTTACCCATCACAACAGGTAACCCACACCACCAGTGGGAGACCGAAGCCTTGCCCACCAAATTTCTGCTCATCGCAATGAGCGAACCCAGATCATTAATGTGCACATTCCCCTTATGAGGAGAGACACAAGAGGCGAACATGGGAATGAGACCATCTCTCGACATGGCTCACAAAACAAACTCAACCACTACCATCTCCTCCAACCAATCTCAACAACAATGATAACCATAGCAATAACAACCGCAATACACATAAAAAATTACACAATCAACTGAGTAGGGAAAACCCTACCTTATTTGCAATCCGAACAATCACAACAACAAGATTAGAAAGGCTCTTCTATGAACTCGTCACGTATACACATATCATACCATCAAAATCTACCCTAATTCCCCCAATGATCTAATTATGGTTTAACAACAATAATATATAACCATAGGGACAAAAGTACAAAGCTTAACAAAGAATCGACGCAAAGGAATGATGTAAAATCCTCTTGAATCTGGATTAGTGATGATTAGAATGATTAGGGAAGATGTACGTAGTTTAAGTTTTAAAAGAAATTATTAGAAAAAGATTAAGAACTGCTGAAACAACATTTTATACTTCTCAATCATAAAAATCAAAACCGCGGAAAAACCCTCGTCAGACCGGCAACTCGACCGAATACAGATCATACTCGATCGAGTTAGCCCAACTCGACCGAGTACTAACCTACTCGATCGAGTTCCGACATTCCATAGCCCAACTTAAGACGCCCGACAACCAACTCGTCCGAGTAAGCCATACTCGACCGAGTTACCCATAACCATAAACCTGTGGTATTACTGTCTTCTCTTCTTAAAAACGAATTCCGTTCCCAAAATTCACCTAAGTCCGACAAAACGCAAAACCACAAAGCCAACTACTGCAACAACTTAAAAGACACCTATCACCGACACAACAACCTATAAACGTCTATAACCACCACAAAACTGCCCCAAAACAAATGCAAATATCTCTCACCCGCTTAAAAGAAATATTTTACGACCCCGTAACCAACCTGATAAAAAAAATGGGGATAACGTTCTCTCATAGCATCCTCCGCTTCCCAGCTAGCCTCTTCAACCTTATGATTATACCACAACACTTTAAGTAACACAATTTCGCCCTTCCTTATCTTGCGCACTTTGCGATCCAAGATTTCTTTCAGTGTCTCGACGTAAGTAAGTGCTTCATCCAATTAAATATGTTCAACCTCAAGTACGTGAGATGGGTCAGTTACATACTTCCGAAGTTGGGACACATGGAAAACGCTAGGCACTCGATCCAGCACCGGTGGCAAAGCCAATTGGCTACCTCACCTACCCAATCAAGATTCTCATACGGTCCAATGTACTTCTGACTCAATTTCCTTTTCTTGCTAAAACGCATAACACCCTTCATAGGTGACACTTTCAATTGGACCTTGTCACCCACCTGAAACTCCACTGCTCGTCGATGTAGATCTGCATAACTCTTTTGTTGATCCTGGGCCGCCTTCATCTTCTGACAAATTAGCTTTACTTTCTCAACCATCTCCTGTACCATGTATGGACCCAAAACCACGGCCTCTACACTATCATCCCAACAAATAGGACTCCTACACCTCCGTCCATATAAGACCTCAAAAGGTGCCATCCCAATACTACTATGATAGCTGTTATTATATGATAACTCTATCAAATCCAATTGGTCTTCCTAGCTACCACCAAATTCTATTACACAAGCCCTCAACATGTCCTCCAAGGTCTTTATGGTTTGCTCTGTTTTTCCGTCCGTCGCAGGATGAAAAGCCGTACTCATCTTCAAAGTAGTACCCATCAATTCCTGCAACTCTTGCCAAAAGTGTGATATGAACCTTGCATCCCTATTAGAGACTATGTCTTTTAGTACCCCATGTAACCTTACCACATGCTTTCGGTAACTATTAGCCAGGTACAACATGCTTCATGTATCCTTCATTTGTATGAAGTAAGCTGACTTGGTCAGTCGATCCACATTTACCCAAACACTAGGCCAAATCTGCATCAATAACGAGCGTATCACAATGGTTTAATGCATATAATAACGACACTTAGATTACCGTTTTCCAAATATTGGTGGAAACCTAGACCGCGCTAATAAGAATAACGATTTCCCTCGAAAACCCTTGTTATTATAATGTGACAACGCCTGTTTAAGAAACCGTTATAAAAAACGTTCAACGGTTTCCAAAAACTCGTTATAGAATCACCCTTATCAACGGTTGTTATACTACCGTTAACAGTTTAAAAAACACGGCGTTTCGAAAACCGTTACTAAATTAACACCAGCAACGGTTTTTGGTACCCGTTGTTATGTTATAGCTACGGGTTTCTTGTAACCATTATCCTTTACTATTATGAAAGAACGGCTCCTCTGTACTCGTTGTTATTTATCATTTACGGGTTAAGTATAACCGTTGTAAAAATTTTTTCAATGTTTAATATTTAACTAGTGCATGAATGATAAATAATGAACCGTTGCAAGCATTGTTTTGTTTGACCATTATTACTATCCGTCCATTATTATATTCACACATGCATAAATATTTTCCTATAAATAGCACTTATAATGTGATCAATTAACCATATTCACCAATTCAAAGTTCAATTAATTATAGCCTATAATTTAATTAAAAATATTACACTTCGATCACCATGTCGTCCTCGTCTTCTACACCCGCCGAATCACAATCAAATACTCGCTATGTCCATCCTATTACCTGTATTATACACAACCTTCCAATCAAATATGATGATAATGGTAAGGCTTTTTCGAGAAGTTTTACTTGGATGAGAGATATGCTTCGTCGAGGTGGTTATACGAACGTTAAAAAGGTCCACCCAGCTTGGACTAAAGATCATGGTTTTCTTGATTACGCAATGATCGAGTTTGAAGGTTTTAGGAAGAAGCTGGAATCTTTTCATCAAGCGAGAAAACTCCATGCAAGATACGAGGATCATGGTGCTGGGAAGAAAAATTATTATACAGATGATGTGTTATAAGCGCAATATTTATGGATTGCAACCGATTGTGACATTAATCTATTAAGAATATGTCGGCACTATATTGAGACTTTGTCTCGTTCATGGGAGGCGGAACAAGTGCCTCCTAATAATCCACATATTGAATTCCCAATATTTATCTCAATCGCGGGGGAATTACAAGATGATTATGTTGATTAATTATTATTATTCTAACTAATGTTGTTGAAATCGCGCGTCTTTTAATTTCTTGTTATGTATGTGAAAGCATCCTTTATTAACATCCATTAATCAAACCACAATATTTCATCCCCATTACACAAATTTAAAAAAACATGGTAATGAACCCTAATTTTATCAACAACGAAGAATGGCTTACATAAACGATTGCAGATGATGGGAAGGTTCTCGTCGGGCTTCCTGCCGATCAACACCCATTAATCATAGCATCCCTTGAACATCAACGAAATTATTGGATTAAGAGGCGTGAAGCAGTCAGGCTTGTCAACCAAGCCTCATCATCATCATCATCTTCATACCCTTGTCGGCCTATTACTCGCAACTTGGCTGCAGCGAGAGATATGCTGAGTTGTACTCTTCCAACCTTATCTCCACATGCAAGTCGTATCCTTGCATATATTCAATCTGTTATTGGAAAATATGAAGCCAATGACCCGGAATTTAGCGGTATACCAGAGTGGCGTAGTTGGTGGCAGGTTGAGAAGCGCTTTTTACTCTTAACCGGGGTTGCTACGGCTTATTATTCATCTTTTGATTTCTAATAAATGTTGTAATGTATTTGGTTTAAAATTAAAGAAATGATCATTTTAAAAGTGTTGAGGTATGCTTGTTTGATTTGCTTCCATTTTTTGAACTCCATAGATCAGTCAGTAATCAAGATTGCTGCTACATAATACTCATTAACAACGGTTCTCCTACAACCGTTGTCAATTTGTTCATTAACAACGATTCTCCTACAACCGTTGTCAATTTCTTCATTAACAATGGTTCTCCTACAACCGTTGTCAATAGTGACGTTCTTACTTCAATGTGGACCGTTCATTAATTGTTTGGCCATATGACTCAATATATTAAAATAATAAATACATGTAAGATATGACCATACGACTCAATATATTAAAAAAATAATTACATGTAAGATATGACAACGGGATTTTTTAAGTCGTGGTGAATATTTCTCATTATTCTTGATTTGACCAATGCACAAACTGTTCATTTATTTTTTATAGAATCAACGTTGCATTATTGATGGGTTTGAATCAACGCTGCATCTTAAAAATAATTTTAATTTTGTTCCAAAATTATGGCCGTTAACCAAGGTACAAATATTGCGAGTCCATGGGTGCAGAGGGATCGTAAGTTGTTAGAAGAAGCAGAAAATAAAAGATGAAGGGAATTGCATCGCTAACCGAGCTATATTGAAAGCGAGGAGAAAATGAATGCGCTACGAGAAAGGTTAAAGGAACAACGTCCTTTCCATTTCATTAAGTTCCCCCCTAAATATATAATTCTTGAAGGTACAAATGAGAATTCATCGGCTATCGAAGTTGGTTCCTCTGAGGATTTGATGGTGGGGTATATATTACCTAGATGCAATTGGTTTGTATCTAATGTGAGTGAAGCAACAAAAGTTTGGTGTCAACGGTGGTTTAGGTCATCGAAGGTGATGTCGGATTTGGAAGAAAAGACCAGAGTTGAAATGGACTCCTACATCATCATTAATGGGTAGAGATATTGTCCATGACGTAGTGTATTTTGGGTCATTTGATTAAAGTATGTTTATTAATTGCTCATTGGGTTGTATTTAGGAAACTAAATAAGGAAAAAAGTTTTTAATATATGCATTAAATACATTAGGTTGTGTATAATTTAGTCTTCAATTCCTAAACTAATACCAAATATGGAAGTTATTTAATGTTTAAATACAACCCAATTCTGTTTAAATAAAAAACAACGATTCCACATAAACCGTTGTATAAGAATTAAGAAGATGCTTTTATTTTTTGGCGGGAAAAACAGGACACAATGAAAGATAAAAGACAACGGTTACACACCAACCGTTGTATTATAATGAAAACAATTACGGGTTTTTATTCACCCATTGTCATATTGTAAATAAAGAAGACGGTTTGGCTTCACCCGTGTTTATTAGTTTTAATTAAATCAGTCCTCAACCAACACACATGCAAACCTTCTCCACGCTCACCTAAAACCCTCGATCACTGAGTTTCCCTAGAACCACTAGTCTTCTCCATCTCCGTGTCCGTCCCCGTCACCATCGCCAACCCCATTGCCTCCACCGTCCCCTCCGTCATCGCCAGAGTGGGCCCGAATTCTCCTCTTTGAAGAAGTAATAAACCCTACTCATTTGTCTCATTAACTTAATGTATTTATTTTCTTTTTTAGTTTTGATATTATCCCCTAATTATCTTAGATTTATTGTGTGTTGAACAACACCTATTATTTTAAGTATATTGTGTGTTAAACAACACCCATAATTTTTAGGTATACTGTGTGATCATTTATTTGAGACGGTGCTCCTACTATGTCGACTTAATGCTTAAAGTTAGTAGTTTATTAATTTCTGGTTTCGATATGGGTGGAAAGCGGAAAAGAAAAGATGGGAAAAAGTCAAGCGAAGAAGATTCAGGTGATGAGAATAATTTGCAATCAGTTACTAAGCGAAGGCGCCATAGGGTTTCCCTAGAAGAAATAGAGAGAGGGATACCTAATAAACTTCAATGGGATCCATTAACGGGGATGCCAGATGGTACCTTTGCTGCAAATTTCGTGAGTTGGATTTGTTGTTGTGTAAGTGTGCCTCTCGGTTTGCCGCGTATCAATCAGGTGAGTGAAGACCTGAAGGAAAACCTATGGGAGAGAATAAAAGTATCTATATACAATAATAAATGCTTTAGATGAAATTATCTTAGTATTCGATATGTGCGGTTAGCCGAAAGTGACCAAATATGCTCACCATATATGCAGTTAGCTTACACTGTCCCTCAACACAATGATGGCTACCTACAAAAAAAGATAGGGGAATCGTTCAGAGCATGGAAGTTAAAGGTTGCTCGGAACCACTTGTTCAACAAGAAGACTGGGGAGATGAACAAGAAACCACCAACGAAGAAGTATCGGTATGTCAGCCAGGAAGATTGGGATAACTTTATCGCTAATAGGCAGTCTGATAAGTTTAAGGTTCTTTATCTGCGACTCATTGGGATCACTTTATTAGTAATCACTTAATAAGGAAAGAATTATGCACGTTACTTGATACAATTCATTTTATGAAGACTATGAGTAAGCAGAACATAGAGAACATTTCAAAGAAAGAGAGCATCATTCATGGCTCCAGAGATGGTTATAGATTAATTAAGAAGAAGCTTGTAAGTACTTAATTCATATATTATTAGGTCTTTTATACCGATATATATATATATATATATATATATATATATATATATATATATATATATATATATATATATATATATATATATATATATATATATATATATATATACACATATATATTATATTGTGGACATAGGCCACAAGCCGGCCTGTGGGCGCAATGTCGCCTGCCGGTCCGTAGTCACGGGCCACCTGCACGCCAAGCCAATCTGTGGACATGCACCGGTCTTTGGAAAGCCACGCTTGGCGGCGTAAAAATGCTTTCAACCGGATCGCTTTAGATCGGTCGGTTTCGTCTCGGTAAAGGTCTCAAAATGATGCAGAGATGTTCGGAGTCGCCACCAAGCATTTGTGGGATGCTTGGAACCCGTTCGAATCCATTTTATACCTAGGTCAATCAAGGCAAAAAGCGGTGTTTGACATAGGTACTAAAGATACAGACTCGTCTCCCTTTTAGCATTCTATGCCTAAAATGATTCTCATACGCCCTCAATAAGGCCATCCACTATCCAAAGGTTCTGAGTAAGGGGTGAAGGTGCGTATTGGGAAGCCCTTTAATCAGACACCCAATCCCGCCCGCGTTAGCGGCCTCTACTGATCGATCGTGGTTGTTTAAGTGCAAAAGTTGATAAAACGGTTTAAATGCATGAATGCGCATCCAAAAGTCATAACCTAACATATGAATATTTCCTAAGTCGGTTGTTTATGCATGTACCAAGAAATTGGTGTCAAAGTTGGATTTAGATTGATTTACATGTGAAAACGGAAATTAAACATCCATTTACCAAATTCGGATTTATGATGCTTAACACGATCCATTTATTAAATAAGGGTGTCAAATGACAAAGTGTAAAATCGTAAGCTTGTCAATCTGAACCGTCATGTATACAAGTTAACCGTAATCGGGATCGTCCTAGACAAGTGCTAAAAACGAGGCAGAACAATGCCAGACAGCCCCATTGGAGCACGAGCCTATTGGCGAGGGAAGGAGCTCTGCCCAGGTTTATAAAAGTTGAAAACAGGAGGCCTTAGGGCGCGAGCCATGAGCCGAACCAAGAGGCGTCTCCTGATTGTAAAAAGGTTGTTTAAAACATTTTTAAAAGGTTGTTAAAAAGGTTATTTAAAACCGCATTTGTGATGAATGATTGCAAATATGATTTGCATGACTCGGAATAATTACTATTATGTTAGTAATATTCGTTGTCGGATTTGCAAGTTTGAAAAGCATAGTAAAACGTGTAAAAGGAAAATGTTTGATTTGAACTAATTATATGAAGTTCAATTATTTGTAATTAGTCAAGTTAATCATCGTACTCGGATTAAACCGACATGGTATAAAGAACCGAGGATGATTATGAATTATGACTAATATGTTTGCAAATGTAAATAAATTAGAAAAATGGTATATAAAAGAAAAGGGTGTTAAAATACCCATTAAAATGTAATTAGTCAATAATATCATCGAGTCACGAAATAAACCGTCATGGTATAAAGAACCAAGGATGATTTTTGTAATGGTCGAAATATGTTTATCATAAAAATGAATTAAAATGGTAAATAAAAGAAAAGAATTTCCTTTTAAACTGTAATTAACCGATTAATATCACCGAGGTTACGGATTAAACCGTCATGGTATATGGAACCATGGGTGATTATAATTTATGGCTAAAAAGTTTTTCATAAAAATGATTTGAAACATTTGAAATGGTAAAAACCGATTGCAAATAAGAAATGAAATAAAGAGGAAAGACGAGAAAAAACATGTTTTAGTCTGACCCGAGAACCCACAAGAGGCGCGAGCCTCTTTGCAAAGCAAAGGGCTTCTGTTTCGGGCCAAAACTCGGTTTTGGCTCGTCTAACCTATATTTGAATCGTGTTATGCATTGTTCATGCATATAAACTCAAAGAAATAGTAGAGACATGAAATAAGTGAGTTGTTTACACCCTCAAACTTACGTGTATTGATGTTTGCGAAGTAGACGACTTTAGAGACGGTTTTCTCGTAGCGACTACTCACGATCAAAGAAGTTTAAAAGAATGCCTTAAAAAAGGATTTTGTTTTGAAAATATGTTGAAAATATGTTAATTAGAACATGTTGATTGATGAATTGAGTTGGTCAAATGGGTCGGTCGAATGCACGGCGACGACGGTACCAAACAAAATGTGTAAGCTTTGTGTTTACAATCGGTAGGTCGTAAACACGTGCGATTTTGTGACATTGGAAGTCGGGTCTAGAAGTTTAAGGGAGAAGAAGGGGGCGGACGCTCGCATGAGGTTTGTATTGTGTGAAGGTTGGTATTTATAGAGAAATGGGGAAGGTAGCAAGTCGGTTAGGTTTGCTTGCTAGCCAAGGGCATGCCTAAAGAGGCGCGAGCTACCTCGTGATGGAAACGGGTGTATTGTCCCTTTCAGTTTGGACGTGGCCTATTCTCCATCCATTGTTGATATGTGGTATTCATATAAGATGTCGTGTAATAATATGGGCATCTAATAAGATGATTTTGGGTGTTACTTGAGGTAGATGTTTTGTGTCCTTGACTCGGGTTTGACCCGTGTGAGTCGGGATTTGAATTTCGAGTCGGTTTTTGGCCCGGTGTCGGTTTAGACTCTAATTAGGGTCATTTTAATGAAAATGACATGATAAAGACATTCATGGCATTATTTTTGACATTCGGGATTTGGGTTGACTCAGGTTGACTCGAGTTGCGGGTTTCTGAGTCGGTTTTGGGTCCGAAGATGGTTTTAACTCTAAATAGTGTTATTTTAATGCAAATAAAGTTAGAAACCCATTTTTGAAATCATTTTTCATTTTCGAGTAGTGCATTAAACCGTCTCATGTATAGCCAATCCACGCACGCATATCAAAAACACGTTATAGTCCGATCATCATCGAGTGGTTTTTGGAAGGTGCGATCATCGGGTATCTCTGAGCCCCCACTTTGACTGAGGCTTGGACAGGGCGAAAGTCAAAGTATGATCTGCAGGTCAATCGAAGATTACAACCTGAAGACCATTGCGACGTCGAAGCGACTCAAAAGGGTTTGACCCAAGGACCCGCCGTCGGGAAGGGCGACGCCAAGGCGACTCGAAGGTACGAGCCAAGGACCTGTCGTCAGGAACAGTTTAGAGTCTGTCGGCTTTTGATTCGGGTCGTTTAAAGTCCATTAGACTACGTATAAAGGCTCGCCAACCATAAGAAGGTGTCAAACCTGAGACATCTTCGGGATACGTCCTTGAATCTTTTGTGCGCAAAGGCTCGCGAACCAGTGTTGAAGGCGGTGCGTTTTGAGGCTCGCCAGCCATAGAAAGGAGTCATACATGAGGCATCTTTGGGATATGTCCTTGAATTGCTTCTCATGTCCGTGCAAAGGCTCGCCAGCTATGTTGATAGTGCGTTTTGAGGCTCGCCATCCATCGATGGTCGGATGATCGACTGTGGGAAATAGTCTGAAACATCGGGCTTATTCCAAGATATTGTCTGGAAATGACTTCCATCCAGGTTGACGTTTATAGGTTCGGCTAGGGAGCAATGAACTCCAACTTGATGGGTGCCCTAAACAAGCTCCATGGGGATGAATCATGTAAGTAAGGATCTCTGGAAAACCATTTAGGGGGAGCGCTGCGTCAGGATCATGAATGATGTTGTGAGGATCTTTGAAGACCTGTGGGACTTTCATTTAAAAATTGGCACTCGCTGGCGAGTTAGAAACTTCTCAGGACTCGCCGGGGATATGAGTTCTTGCTCGCTGGAAGGCAGCGTATGCCATGTAATTGATTCGGTTGAAGCCCTTGGACTTGACGGGTCGCCGTTTCTTGGGAAGAACCCAATACTTAGCTGGAGGGAGTTTGTCTTCTCAAGATTATCTGCATGATTAGTGACCACACAAATCCGCAGTAGCATAGACAAGCACGTTGAATGCAAGCATATAAGCACGTAAGCGCATAAGCATGTGAGCAGTTAGCATATAAGCAACTAGCATGTAAGCATATAAGCACGTAAGCACAGAAGCATGTGAGCAGTTAACATATAAGCGACTAGCATGTAACATCTCACGCGAAGGAAGATAGAAGTTTTGAATGTTGTGAAGCTTGAAGACGAGTCTTGTTACTCGTAGATCTGTGATTTGATTGATTGGAGACACGTGACCGTTGCGACATTGACTCATACGGACGCATACTGAGAGACTGACAAACAGACGGTCGTTAACGTGATACAAACTTGGTGTCGACACGACACGGGGGTGACTATGAGAGACTTTGCACATATAAGTGCAACTCCTAGCCAAGAAAGCGTGACAGCGCATATCAAATTCCTGAGGTAGAAGGTCCGCTCGGCTGGGGAACACGAATTGATTATCTTCTCCAGTCATCTTTGCCCTCATTTTCTCGTTTGAGATCCCTTCTTGAGGTATGATGATTCGGAGAGCGGAACCAAGACCTTGTCATCGTCTGAACCGAGCACTAGGCTATGACCAATTTTATTTTTGATTGTAGTTAAGACTAAAAAGATGTTTGAGGATAAGGGACGGATGGCATCTCGAAAGAGAAGCCCCCAGAGTGAGAAGGTGGGATTTTGAGAAAACAAGGAATAGGCGATGTCCTAAGGAAGAAGTCCCCAGTAAAGAGGTATAAGATTAATTTTGCAGCTGGGTGGGCTGCTTTTGAGGATTGATGGTGATGGTTGAGATTGAAATGGGTGTGCGGTTGTGTCCTTGTTGGGGGACTGCCTACGTATTCGCGTGTTTGGGAAATCAAACCAGATCGTAGTTCTGAGATGGTTATTGAAAATTGGAAATGTTGTGAAAGGAATATGCGGTTGTGCCCTTGTAATAGGACTGCCTATGTATTCACGTGAAGTGAAATCAAACCAGATCATAGTTCTGAATGTGTTTGTGTGCCTATGCTGACTATTAGGACCTTGAAGTGATTTTGAGGTGTATGGTTGTGTCCTTGAAGGACTGCCTACGTATTCACGTGGTGTGAAATCAAACCAGATCGTAGTTCAGGATGTGTGTGTCTAAGCGAGTTGCTAGGACCTTAAAGTGATTTTGGGGGGTATGGTTGTGCCCTTGAAGGACTGCCTACGTATTCACGTGATGTGAAATCAAACCAGATCGTAGTTCTGAATGTGTGTGCCTAAGCGAGTTGTTAGGACCTTAAAGTGCGAGGGTCACGACGGTAAATTTCGTTTGGTGACTCGAGAAATTATTTTGAGATAATTCCTCCTTGATCATGAATCGAAGAGGTGTAATTTGTGAAAATCTTCTTTATCATGTGAGCACACTAAAAAGTGGACCCAAAGGGTAGATTAGGTATGTCCCGTTCTCGGTAGCAAAGCATTCGAGTACTCCGTATCTGGGTCAGGGTGAAAAAGGCTTCGACATTATGGAATGTGGAGCTTGGTAATAATAGGTTCGTTTGACAGATAAAAATCTGGAGTTGAGGGTCACGACGGTAAATTCCGTTTGGTGACTCGAAAGTTGATTGGAGAGAATTACCTTTTGATCATGAATCGAAGAGGCATAGTTTGTGGAAAGGTTTCTTGTTACGTGAGCGCACTAAAAAGTGGTCTCTAAGAATGAAATGTGCATGTCCCGTTCCAGGGAGCAATGTTTTTTGAAGACTCCGTATTTGGGTCGGGGTGGAAATGGCTTCGGCATTTTGGCATGTGAAGCTTGGTAATAAGAGGTTTGTTCGACAGATAAAAATATGGAGCTTGTATTTGTGGTGTTTAGGCCGATGGGTTACGGCTTGTAATGTTATGCGGAATGGGGTCTCAGGCTTGATGTGGACTGAGCACGAAATGGTTGGCAAATAAATGTGGGATCAGAATCCCATGTCTGGACCTTAAAAGTTAAGATGTAATGTTATGAGCTTGGGGGGGAATCCTCAGAAGCCTAGATAGTTCTCCCTATAACAGTATCTAGAAGGAGTTAAGGGTGAAGCGATGTTGGTTATGATCTTAAGGGGAATTCCCAGGATCCTAGATAGGTCTCCCTGTAACAGTCTCTAGAAAGACTTAGGGGTGAAGCAGTTTTGGTTGAGGTTTTAGTGTTTGGTGTTTTGGACTTATTGGTCCGGGATTTGGTGTGTTGGACTTGTTGGTCCTGGATTTGGTATTTTGGACTCACTTGTCCAGGCTTTTGTGTGTTGGATTCTTTCTTTGGATTTTGGCCTTTTTGAGAAAAGGGTTTTAATCTTGTCTGGTTTTGATTTTTGGCTTGGGTCTTGGGCTTGACGTTGGGTGAGTAGCCTTTGGCTTTGGCTTTTGCTTTGAGTGAATTGACTTTGGTTTTTGCTTCGACTTTAACTTTGGCTTTGGCTTTGGCCTTGAGTGAATTGCTTTTGGCTTTGGTTTTTGCTTTGGCCTTTAGCTTTGGCTTCGGTTGAATGGATATTGGCTTTAAGCCTTTGAATTTGGCCTATCGCTTTGGCTTCGGGTGAATAGCTATTGGCTTGGGCCTTTGATTTTTGGCCTTTCGCTTTAGCTTTGGGTGAATGGCATTTGGCTTGGGCCTTTGATTTTGGCCTTTCACTTTGGTTTTTTTGTCGTCCTTCATTCGAGGAAGGTAGAGGTGCAGACGGGGATGTACCCGTTGGTGAGAGGTTGATATTTGGTGATGGGATGTTTTTGTGGGGAATGGGCTTGCCTTCCGTCATTGACCATGAACAAGGAGATGTATGTTCTGGTTTGTTATCTAGGTTCGTCGTAGGATCCCCTTGATTGAGAGCTCGTTCTAGATTGGGTGCTAATGAAAGGTTTTTATTACAATACATGGAATTGGTAAAGAGAATGGACACGGAGTTTCGAGTCCTCTGCTTACTCGGTACAGTACACAACTCGAGTGTACTCACATTGAATTGGAACATATTGTTTGTTTTAAATCATTTCTCAAATTAATTCTCGTTGTCAACGGGAAATGGTAAAGGGGAGAATATATGATAGTTGAAAATCATGCTTTTATTTAGATAAATAAGAGATTAGCACAGACTCGATGGATACATGTGACTCATGGGGACAGCCTCCAGTTTGTCACTTAGGAATAAAAGGACAGACACTAGGATAGATATGAGAAAGCCTAAGACTCGGACTCGGACTTGGACTTAATCGTAGATACGAACTCCTAATCATCATTTCCCTCCTCGAAGGTCTCCTTCGCAGCATCCAGCGGCTTGAATGTCTATTCTTGAGCATTGACCCACTTGAACACTTCACTCTCATTATTGGGAATGATATGAGGACAAAAGTTAATGAGGCTCTCATCTCCTTGCAGAAAGAGATGTTCATGAGGGTTGTTTTCATCAATTGGTTGGCCTAGGGATGAAGCTACCAGTTCATGGTTGTCGATCATATTTTGAATAACATGTTTCAGTTTGAAGCATGTTTCATTATCATGACCTTTTCCTTGATGATATTGGCAATAGGCACCGCCGTCCCAGAAACGGGTTTTCCTACTTTCAGATGGGTCGGGAGTGGGCCCTATTAGTTGTAGTTTCCCTTCAATCATTTGCTTTTGAAAAGATGCGGCATAGGTTGTGTTGAGTTTGGTGAATGTCCTTTGAGCACGTTCAACCTTGCTGTTTGATTTAAGACATCCGAGAGGATTGTCTTGATTGAGAGGTGCAATTATGATTTTGCCAGCGTCAATCATATCTTGAATGGTATGCTTGAGTTTGAAGCAGGCTTCGGTGTCATGGCCCTTGCCTTGATGGTATTGGCAATAGGCATTACCATCCCAGAATCAGGCTCTTTTGTATTCGGGTTTGTCCGGAGTCGGACCAATGGGTTGGAGCATTCCTTCTGAAGCAAGTATCTCCAGAGCGGTGCCATATGTTATTCCCAGATCTGTGAAAACCCATTGATGTTTTCCCATGGTTCCAACATTGGTGTTTTTGGGGATGTTTTTGTGAGTTTTGTTTTTGTTTTTGATTTTGTCAATCCTGGGCGGAAGCAGGATTTGGTCATTGTCAATGGGAAGTTTTTGGGATGTTGTTGTTAGTTATTTAGACCATACTAATACTCATCTTATGATATTAAAATTACAAATTAATTTAAAGTGGTCTAAATCTACATGCATGCAAATAAAAGTATAAAAGATGGTATAAAACCATCTTAAGATAAAAGTTCCTTGTTGGGAAATGTGTCCTCAACAATAGTGCGATCATGTGATTTAAATATCATTATTAAATCTCATTTTAAAGAATACAATTGGGAAGTAATTTTGTTACTGTCAACTGGTCAACATATATCGGTAATGATTGGCTGACTAGAGTTTGACATTACTGTCGTGCGACGGTGGTGATCAGTTGATCCCCTTAGGTCATACCTATAGGGAAATACTCTTAATTGATTATTTAATTAATCGTATACCGATACGAGTTAATTAAATTGCTTAAAATTGACGGATGATTTTGTGAGTATAATTTACGTAACTTATTGTAAATATGATTAAATAAGATACGGTCTGAGTAATCGAATTGTATCATTGCTCAGATGAAATTATTGTTTAAGGAAACAATTGAATTGAATGAATTATTATAAATACAATTTATTGTGATTTATAAATTGGTAAAATATTTTGGTACAAGTAATTATGAATTACTAAGTCGATTTTTGTATATGACGTATTTTTATTAATACGTTGATTTTTAATATGATAAAAATACATTGCATTGTAACATGTCATGTAACATGTAACATGTGACAAAATTGACAAATGACAAAATATAAAATGGACTCTCCATTTTATAAGTGCCGAAATATTAAGAGGGAGTTAGTGGAAATTGTGTTAATTGTTTAAATATAAACACAATGATGAAAGCTAGCTAGTAGGCATGCCAACCTAAGCTTTTGAGAAGAGCAAAATCTAAAGGCATTGGGCATGCTACCCAAGGCCATATTTTCGGCCACCCTAAGGAAAGAAAAGGAGTTTTTCTTTTTCTAATTAATTAATTCATAGAATACAATAATTTTCTAGTGTAAGAAAATTAAAAATGCTCTCTACATCTTATGAGATTTCTAGAGAAATAAAATCACAAAATCCTCTTCTCTCTCAACCGAAATTTATGAGAGAACAAAACATTTTGTGTCATATTTTTAAGTAAGACTAATAATAATACTAGATCACATTATTTTTAGTCTTTAAGATGTCTTCCTTGGGTATATGCTTTTGGGAGGGATTCTACACTTGAATCCTTGTTCTTCCATTTGGAAAGCTCAAGAACAAGAGAGAAAGGTGATCTCTCTTGTGCCCATTAAATCGAAATCCAATGTAAGAACATGATTTCTTCTCTTTTTATTATATTGTTTGCATGCATAAAATCCACATTTAATTTTATGACAAATTAATTTCGACATATATGAGTATGTTAGTATGTATATGAATCTACATTTCCTTCAATCGGTATCAGAGCCACGGTTGTTTGCATGCAAATCGGTTAAAAGTTTTTCCGAGTTATAAGAATAACAAATAAAACTTGTAAAATTTGTGTTATTATGATATATCACGAAATTAATCCATGCATGTTAATATTTCTGGTCCTAAAATGTTTTAGGATATTTTGGTTAATTTTTCGGATTTTTATTGTTCATAATTTACAATAATGGCATTTAAATGTGATTTTATGAGTAAAAATGTCATTTTTGGTCTAAAAATAGCTATACTTTGAATTTTCACTTGGTTTTTGGATATGTTGTCACATATATTATTTTGAGATAACCTGTAAATTTTCATAATTTTTGGACTTGTTATGCTCGAAAAATGAATTTTTCATCATTAAATTCGGATTTAAGAGAAAAATAGGTTAATATGAGTTAAATTTCGAATCTGATCATAGAAAATTAATATGTTGTCACATGCAATTTTACAAGATGTGTGTAAAATAATTGGCTATAAAGAAGTCTTTTTGCATGATTTATGAATTTTTGAAGAAAAATAGCATAAATAGTGACATTATTAGTGGAAAATTAATAAAACATAATCTATGACTTAGGAAAAACGTGTAATGTTGCATTTTATTATCCTTTTCAGATCTAAAATTGAAAAGTTAGTGAAAATAATTTTTCCATGTTTTTATGATTATTTTATTAAAAAAAAAAAAAAAAAAAAAAATCGATAAACCGCAACATTGTTTTTCCGAAAAATTTCGAAATTTTTAACCTAAGATTTTGAACATTATGAGTGTCATGGATTTTTTCCAGAATGTTCATGAGTTTAAATTTCAAATTTTGAATTTATTAGAAATTTTGGATTTATTTGAAGTTTAATAGCTTATTTTTGTAATTTTTGGTTCATTTATGAACAATTTTATAAAATATGGGTTAATTATGGTCAAATTATTAGTGAAGACTAAATTTTGAGTCCTAAGAGGTTAGGGTAATTAACTTATGCATAAATATGAGTTTATGCATTTTTGTGATTATAAAATGTTGAAGTCACGCAAATCCGTAAAAACCGAGTAATATACGATATTGGCTAATTAAAGGCGATTTAGCATAAAATTGAGCATGTTTTTACATAATATAATGCTGCTTTTTTCTTTATGATTGTCATAATTTTAATTTATGTAATTTTTGAATTATGTAATTTTTCTTAGTATGGCCTTAGATTTTAATTGGTATTTCCCGAAATGTATGGGAATATCGATTCGGTTGTAATTTTTATTGTGATCTCGTATCACCGTTTTGTAATTTAATAGATTTATTTTATTTTAGTTACAAATGTATAATAGGAAATTATGTAATTTATTATGTAATTTTATTTATTCCGGAGTTCCTAAAGACGGATTTCTTCAAGAATGGCGATACATAAAGACGGTGTTACCTCGAGATGCGTGTCACAACCGAAGTTCAAGGGACCAATGGAGTTGGTTTCCGAATATGTAATAGTTAAAGAGTTTTTCTATTTTAGGAAAGGCCATACTAGGATTTATTTATTTTTATGCTTGCATTTTATTTTATGTCACATGCATCGCTAAATCGCCATAACTAAACATGCATTGTTATTTTATCGAGTTCATCGACCGTGTCAATTATAATTATCGTAGTTCACCGCTTTGGTTCACTTAAAACGTGATAGATAATAAATTGACATGACCTCTCGCTAAAACAATTAATTGAGACATAGCCTTACCAAATAGTAGAAACCATGAAAACCTATTTCGTGAGGGAGTGCACTCGGCCACACCGGGGTAAAAACCTTGTTACGTAGGGGAAGTGGGTGATAAATGTCTATCCACCGAATTCATGTTGATAAGGGTTTCATCGGCCACACCGTGCCCAAGTTAATGTGGGTTTGGATCATGGACACATTTATTCGAAATTTGGATTGAACTCAACAAAAGTTTTTCGATAAGGGTTTTATCGGCCACACCGTCCCCTTGTTGAATGTGTTTTGGGCTAAAGATATATGTTAATGTAATATTATCGACCAAGAGTTCTAAAAGTAGAATCGATTAAAGCGTTAATCCACCGAGTTATATTGATAAGGGTTTCATCGGCCACACCGTGCCCAAGTTAATATGAATTTGGGTCTTGGAATCATTTATCATAGTTGGGTAGAGGTCACTATGTAAATGCTTTACTTGTTATTTACAAGTATTAATAAAACGATAAATGTTGTGTTTTCCACTATTCCGTTATTATTGTTCTATTTCTTTACCACAATTCATATACGATATCATTTCGATTTTGACTCAAATCTCCATTAAAACATCGTAACTAAAGACAAATATGTATTTGCTTCTAAAACCTCATATGAACCATTGCTAAGGATCTCTTGTAAAGAGTATAGATTGAAGTTATTCATTATCAAACAGGTTTTTGATTCTTGACTAACACATCTACTTACAATGGATTATTTTTCATGTACTTAAATGAATTAAGTACCTTGAAGCGATAAATTGTTTTGGTAATTAGTTTTGTCAAGAATTCATAATTGACCAAAATAACGCAACCACTTCAATGAAAGTTTTAAGACTAAAACGAACATATGAAGAGTAATCTTCATGAATTCAATTTTGCTTCTCAAAGCAAAGACTCATTGAAATGAGTGGGAGCATTCTCTTAAACCGTTAAGATGAGGACGAGGTTCAAGAAGTAAAGATTATAATGGAATTGATACAAGGTAATGTTAAAGGTAAAGTTGTTGAGAATGACGATACTAAACCTATCAATCCCAACCGATAAAGTTTCCATTGTCTTAAATGTTGGACACGAGATAGAAAACTACCCCAAATTATTGAAGAATTATCAAGTTAGTTGTGGGACATCTAATGGGACCTTCTTCTTTAAAATGTTTATTTGATTAAACATAAAATTTTGCTAGTACTACTTCGTCAATATTAGAAACCGGTGGTGGTTTACATCATTGTACTTGATACATAGAATGATTAGAATATGACGACTAGCAACAACAATATCGAGAGATAGAGTAATTGTGTACTCAATCTAGTTTTTGGGTTTGGAGTTGTACTTAATTGTGACTATTAAGTACATAAACTCTAAATAAGAATATAAACTTGTTAAGATACAAAAGAGGTTTTCACTTTTGTGACCCTATACACCACGATTTGATGTATGGCTAGCCCATTATCAAGGTGATTATATTCTAAACCAAACTAGAATGATATATCATGTAGATGATGTAAAGATTCAAATTGGTAACCCAAGATCAAACCTAAGATTCTGGAATGATGAACGCAAAGAGTTATCGAGTACTCTTGAAACCATTAGATTGTTAATGGTATATGCGTATCTTGTATTCAAAGCAAGATGTCTCGTGCCTTTTGGTTGAAAAGGAGATCGAGGTTGTAAATCATCGATTCAAAATAGGTTGATCATTTTCTTTTACCAACGATTTAAGTTGACGCTAATATGTTCACTTAATAAGGTAAATAGAGAAATCTTTGAAGAATTTCAAAGAGTTCAAGGAATTACGATTTAGTCGTGATGGGATTATCAAAGTGAAGACTTTGATATAAGCCAAATGAATTGTGATATAGTATCACAAATTAATCTCTCTTAGCACACATCATGGAATAATGTGTGATTAGATAAGAAATCAAACGCTATTCGATATGATTTGGATTTCAATCAAGTTACTTTGAGTTACTTGATCATTTTGGGGATTTTATCATTTTTGTCTAAATTATTTTTCCACTAAATCGAATCATATAAGATATGAAATGGTAATGTACCATGTTTGTAAGTTTTCACAAGAAACAAATGCTCATTTTTCCCTTGCAATTATCACGAGTACGACGGGTTTGCGGCTCGTGAAGCTGTCTTACTAAAATACAAGTGTATTTCTAGAAGACAGAGTGGGAGAAATTATTCAAAGAGCCACAAAGAATGTTATGTTGAGCCACAGAATGTTATGTTGAGCCACAAAGAATGTTATGTCGCAAGAAACTGGTCTTTCTTGGCTACATGAGACGTTTTGTGTAAGACATTGTTTCTTCAAAACCTAGGAGGTTAAATTCGTCACTTGTTAAAAATGATGAATTCATGCTACTTTTAAGAAAGTAAAGAGCTTATAACTTACAAAAGAAATTGTTTGATTCAAGTTGATTACTTCTAGAAAAGTAATGAACATATGACTTACGTAAGAGTGTTTAAGTCACAACTCAATACAAGGCTTAGAGCCATGAGAATCCGAAACGAAAAGGCTTGATTAGTGACAAAGGGTTTGCACTAATAAAGAGATATTTTATAGCAAGATTGGTTGCAAAGAATTTTGCACTAATTGAAATGCTTAAGTCTATTTGGATCTTCTTAGGGATTGTGTTTCATTATGAGGTTATGAAATACGTAGCAAGTAAATCTAAAACCCGCTTCTTCAAAAGAAGGAATGTATTCAATACATGTCTTGAGTTTTGTAGATTCTTACAATCCTAAGATTATGTGAAACTTAAGAGAGGGTCTTAAGTAGGACATCAATGAGTTAGAATCAACATTTTTGATCATGTGATAAAACATTTCTCGATAAGTCGAGAAGTTGTGTTTATACATGGAGTTTAGTGGGAGTTACGGAAATTTTAATTAGTCCGATATGTGGATGACATATTGATCATTAAGAATGATTTAAGACTTTTGGAGTAAATATAATACATCTTTAATATCTAGATTTATGTAGATAAATCCACGTGATATTAGCGTCATATAAGAAGTCTTGTGTTGATAAGATTCATGACTAAGTTCAATTAAGTTGAACATATTTGATTGATTTCATTTGCTTCCGCTGCCAAATCAATTAAATAGAAAATGATGTATAACACTTCATATACTTTGAGTATGATGAATTGTTTTCAAAATCGAATTTAAGTAATCTTTACCAAGTAAGCTATAAAGATTACCCTTAAGTGCTTGCAGAAGCATTAAGGAAGTAAAGCAATGTGTTTGTGATGCAATATTGTGTAAGGGTGTTACACAAGTGACAATTGACAATTGAGATTGCGCATGGTTTCCGACAAAACCATAATCAAAACACATTAAGATGGTTAAGATACCATTGTGGCTATGTTAATTAAGAAGTAGATTTTCTAGAATCGTTCTAGGCAATAAAGAACAATGAGAGATATTTATAACGGAAATTGAGTACACTTGCAATCATGAGATGTGCAAGAAGGATGAGTCACGCACACTGTGAGAAAACAGTGGGAGCTATTCTTAGGCTAGAGGGCCTATGTCTTGATTGGATTTCGACACGTACTCAGAAAGTTTTGTAATGCAAATGTATACATTACAAAGGAAAACAAGTATGTAGTAAGGTTGAGTAAGGTACAAGAAATTGATAAAACCTACTAACCAAAGCCTTCTCAAAAGCTAAACATGATGAGTCATGTCATTTCAATTGAATTGAAATGAACAACTACGTACAAGATCAAATTAGATTATAGAACATGAAATAGTAATCAGGCATTGACTATTCATGTGTGATAATCGCATTTGTCGTTCGAGTTTTATTTTAAAACTCTTTTATTATACTTTGTTACATCCAAACGGGTTGTAAAGACAATTGAACCCCGTTAAAGTGAACGCGGATTAGCATTGTATTCGCCCATAGTCACTTGTATGAGGTGACGTCTCGAAGTGACTAGAGTGTGATGCGATTGATGGCAAGTTCAAGTGCCATACAGTCATGTGAGATGACTAGTCGATGACATAGGCAGATTGTTAGGAACACTTTGTCGGGCCTTATGACCGCTTATAGAGTTCTGGCAAATTTATATAGCCTGGTCGTGGCGAGAGCTGCTATAGTATTCTAATGAGTCGATTCTTTTGACTAAAGACTATTCACCTAAGATGGCACGATTTCAGATTAACTTTGATTTGTGTTACTACGACCTTCGTAAATGGGGTCAAATGGGCATATTTTGGGTTATGATGGCTGTGGCTAGTCGAAGGGAATGAGTGCGATAGGAATTGTCCATCCCCTTGTCAGGGTTAAAACAATATCTCGGGGCCACTCGAGGAGCAATGAATCGGAAATGCGTGGCCACGCTCGGAAAGTATCTATGATAGATAAGTCCGGTCAATCAGTTATTCTCCAGATCGAGGAAACCACTCTCGATATGATCACTTGCAAGTACGACCTGAAAGACACCTTGCATTGAGTGGGAGATAGTAATAGGACAAGAGAATTGGTGACGCACACTTGTCGAGGACAAGTGGGAGATTGTTGGGAAATGTGTCCTCAACAATAGTGCGATCATGTGATTTAAATATCATTATTAAATCTCATTTTAAAGAATACAATTGGGAAGTAATTTTGTTACTGTCAACTGGTCAACATATATCGGTAATGATTGGCTGACTAGAGTTTGACATTCGTCGTGCGATGACGGTGGTGATCAGTTGATCCCCTTAGGTCATACCTATAGGGAAATACTCTTAATTGATTATTTAATTAATCGTATACCGATACGAGTTAATTAAATTGCTTAAAATTGACGGATGATTTTGTGAGTATAATTTACGTAACTTATTGTAAATATGATTAAATAAGATACGGTCTGAGTAATCGAATTGTATCATTGCTCAGATGAAATTATTGTTTAAGGAAACAATTGAATTGAATGAATTATTATAAATACAATTTATTGTGATTTATAAATTGGTAAAATATTTTGGTACAAGTAATTATGAATTACTAAGTCGATTTTTGTATATGACGTATTTTTATTAATACGTTGATTTTTAATATGATAAAAATACATTGCATTGTAACATGTCATGTAACATGTAACATGTGACAAAATTAACAAATGACAAAATATAAAATGGACTCTCCATTTTATAAGTGCCGAAATATTAAGAGGGAGTTAGTGGAAATTGTGTTAATTGTTTAAATATAAACACAATGATGAAAGCTAGCTAGTAGGCATGCCAACCTAAGCTTTTGAGAAGAGCAAAATCTAAAGGCATTGGGCATGCTACCCAAGGCCATATTTTCGGCCACCCTAAGGAAAGAAAAGGAGTTTTTCTTTTTCTAATTAATTAATTCATAGAATACAATAATTTTCTAGTGTAAGAAAATTAAAAATGCTCTCTACATCTTATGAGATTTCTAGAGAAATAAAATCACAAAATCCTCTTCTCTCTCAACCGAAATTTATGAGAGAACAAAACATTTTGTGTCATATTTTTAAGTAAGACTAATAATAATACTAGATCACATTATTTTTAGTCTTTAAGATGTATTCCTTGGGTATATGCTTTTGGGAGGGATTCTACACTTGAATCCTTGTTCTTCCATTTGGAAAGCTCAAGAACAAGAGAGAAAGGTGATCTCTCTTGTGCCCATTAAATCGAAATCCAATGTAAGAACATGATTTCTTCTCTTTTTATTATATTGTTTGCATGCATAAAATCCACATTTAATTTTATGACAAATTAATTTCGACATATATGAGTATGTTAGTATGTATATGAATCTACATTTCCTTCATTCCTTACATAGTATAAGGCAAGTTTTGGGCACAACTCAAGGACTCCTTCCTTGATGTTGTTCTTGAGCTATGAAAATGGATGATCCTCCAAGACAACAAACCACCAAAATAGATGGTCTCTTAAAGAAGCACCCAAGAATCAACCCAAAATACTACTAAAATACTAACTAGGTATATGTAGTAGTAAACCTTGTTTATTGGATATTTGATGTACTAAATAATATTATTACTTTGATAATACTACTAGTTAATTTATATATGTGTTTTTTAGATGAACAAGATGAACAAATGAGAAGAAAAATGGTCTCTTGATAAAGTGCTCAAACAAAGACACAATTTTCTTCAAATTTTTCCAACTTCTAAAATGATGTGAATAGTTGGGTATTTATAGCCTAATATGGGAGACAAATCTAAGTGGAATTTGCCACTTAAAAGGACACTTGGTGTCCTCTAAAAAATCAGCCAAATGGACTTATATGGGTCCATTTCGGTTTTCGACATTTGCCCCACAAATGCTTATAAGTCTTATATTTAATTATCTTATATAATTAAATATTAATTTATTTATTTAACACTTAAATAATACAAATTAGCTACCAATGACTACTTAACCGTTAAGTAATCACAAGACCATTTTATCAACATACAATGTATCAATATTAACCCCCTTAGCTAATTTTACAACCTCTTGTAAAATTTAATAGCTAATTAAATCCACCTCAAAACATATACACATATCGTATAAAATTAATTAATTAACAATTAATTAATAAATTCTAATCATTTATTATCTAAACATCACATAATTAAATAATAAATCTCCTTGTCCCGTGTTCGTAACCCGTCATCAAATAATACCTTTATGTGACTAACTAAAAGTCAAATAATACAAGGATTTAATTATTTTGTATCTCATACAAATAATTAGTTTTTCTATTTGGGCATCATCTTATAGGTATGACCTAAAGGGATCAGCTGATCACCGCCGTCACACGACAGTAATGTCAAACTCTAGGCAGCCAATCATTACCGATTAACGATGACCAGCTGACAAATAAAAAGATAAATTCATGATATTCCTTTTACAAGATTTAATATGTAAACGCACTTATTGTGGAGGACACTACTCCAACAATCTCCCACTTGTCCGACACAAGTGTGCGTTACCAATTCTCTTGTCCAATAATATCTCCCACTCAATGCAAGATGTCTTTCAGGTCATTCTTGCACGTGATCATATCATAAAGTGGTTTCCTCGATCAGGAGAATGACTGTCTGACCGGATAATCTACTATAGATCTCATCCGAGCGTGGCCACGCATTCACAGTCATCACTCCTCGAGTGGCCTTGAGATAAAATATGACTTAAAAAGATAATCTCGTTGACCTATTTTCTTCATTCGATACAGATCACAATGACCCAGTAAATGCTCATCGGCCTCCTTTTACGGTGCGACCTAGAACAAAAACCAAAGCCACCGGAAAGCCGTACCAACTCAGACAAATAGTCACCAGTCTAAAGAATTGACTCAAAGAAATAAATAGAAATCCTTGCCATGACCTAGCAACAAAAGGACTCTATAAACGGCCACTGTCCGACAAATTGTCTCACAATATGCCTATGTAATCGACCAGTCATCACTATGACCATATGACAGTCGAACCTGTCATCTATCGCCTTACAATCTAGTCACTCCGAGACGTCACCTCATTAAGTAACTAGGGACAAAATACAATGTTAATCCAGTTCACTTAATAGGTTTCGACATTGTCTTTACAACCTATTTAGAGAAAATAAAGTATATAAATTCAGACATAAAACTGAATATAACGATAAATGCAACTTATCTTATATGAAATAATAAATACAATATTTTGATTATTACATATCATATAATTTACAACAGTTCTGGCATTCGTCTCAACCTCATCGAAACTACATGACTATCATGTTTAGCTTGAGACAAAGGCTTGGTTAAAGGATCAACGATGTTGTCAGTTGTCCCAACCTTACAAACTGTAATTTCTTTCCTTTCGATTAAATCTCTAATTACATGAAATTTCCTAAGTGCATGTTTAGATTTGTTACTAGACTTGGGCTCTTTTGCTTGAAAAATTGCCCCACTGTTATCACAATACAAAGTGATAGGATCCTCGGCGGTGGAAACTACCTTCAGTCTCTCTAAAAATTGCCTAATCCAAACAGATTCCTTTGCAGCGTCAGAGGCTGCAATGTACTCAGCTTCCGTTGTAGAATCAGCAGTCACAGACTCCTTGAAACTTCTCCAGAAAACCGCCCCTCCATTCAACAAAAAGACAAAACAAGCCTGAGATTTTAAATCATCCCTATCGGTTTGGAAACTAGCATCTGTATAACCTCTTATACGTAATTCATATTCTCCTCCAAACACTAAGAATTAATCTTTAGTCCTTGTCAAGTACTTTAGAATATTCTTGACGGCTATCAAGTAACTCTCACTTGGAGTTTTCTGAAAATGACTCGTCATAATCAAAGCATACGAGACGTCAGAACGAGAACACATCATAGCATACATGATCGATCCAACAGCGGAAGCATAGGGAATCGATTTCATGCGTTCAATATCCTTAGGCTCAGTAGGACAGTGTGACTTACTCAAAGTGATCCCACTGCCCATAGGTAGAAAACCTCTATTGGAGTTTTTCATATTGAATCGGTCAAGAATCTTATCGATATAGGCTTCTTGACTCAATGCTAATATCCTTTTGGATCTATACCTATAGATCCGGATACCCTAGATGCGCTGAGCTTCTCCCAAATCTTTCATTTGGAAGTGATTTCCCAATCACTTCTTAACAGAAGCAAGCATATCAACATCATTCCCAATGAGTAATATGTCGTCCACATAAAGAAGTAAGAAAACAACTCTACTCCCACTAAACTTCATGTATAAACATGGTTCCTCAACACTTCGAGAAAAACCATTCTGTTTAATAACATGATCAAAACGATGATTCCAACTCCTTGACGCTTGCTTAAGACCATAAATGGATCTCTTAAGTTTTCATACTTTGCTAGGATTTTTTAGGATACACAAAACCCTCAGGTTGTGTCTGAACACTTCCTCTTCTAGAAACCCGTTCAGGAAAGCGGTTTTGACATCCATTTGCCATATCTCATAATCATGAAATGCAGCAATCGCTAACATTATCCGAACAGATCTAAGCATAACAACTGGTGCAAAAGTTTCATCATAGTGTAAACCATGAACCTGAGTGAAACCTTTTGCAACCAGTCTAGCTTTGTAGACATCCTTATGTCCATCCATGCCAATATAAATCTTGAATATCCACTTACACTGAAGAGGTCGAACATCTTTAGGTAAGTCAACCAAGTCCCATACCTGATTATCGTACATGGAATCCATTTCGGATTGCATTGCCTCGAGCCATAGCTTAGAGTCAGAACTCGTAATAGCTGCTTTGTATGTCTTGGGTTCATCACTTTCCAAAATTAAAACCTCATAGTCACCATCTTCCTCGATAACACCAAGGTATCTATCAGGCTGGCGACTAACCCTTTCTGACCTCCTAGGTTCATAAGGAACAATAACTGATTCAGACGTAGAAGGAACATCTTCCCGTACTGTCACATCAGTTTGTGGCTCTTAAACTTCGTCAAGTTCAAATTTTCTCCCACTCTGTCTTCTAGAAATAAACTCTTTTTCTAGAAAGACAGCTTCACGAGCAACAAGCACTTTATTCTCGTTACTATTGTAGAAGTAATATCCACAAGTTTCCTTAGGGTAGCCTACAAAAATACATTTTTCAGAATGAGGTGCAAGCTTATCGTCAGACTTGCTCTTGACATAAACATCACAACCCCATACTTTCATGTATCGCAGATTCGGGACTTTTCCTTTCCATATCTCATATGGAGTTTTGTCAGTTGCTTTAGTGGGACTTTTATTAAGTGATTGTACAGCAGATAAAATGGCAAAACCCCAGAATGACTTAGGTAACTCTGTTTGACTCATCATCGATCGAACCATATCTAATAAAGTTCGATTCCTCCTTTCAGCAACGCCATTTAATGGTGGTGTGCCAGGAGGAGTTAACTGGGATACAATACCACAGTCTTTAAGGTGATCTCTAAAGTCATTGCTTAAATACTCCCCACCACGATCTGATCGTAATGCTTTAATCTTCTTCTTTAATTGGTTTTCTACTTCATTCTGAAACTCTTTGAACTTATCAAAAGCTTCACTTTTATACCTCATTAAGTAGATATACCCATATCTACTCATGTCATCGGTAAAAGTAATGAAATAGTCATAATTACCTCTAGCAGTGACTGTCATTGGACCACATACATCGGTATGTATTAAACCCAATAACTCACTAGCTCGAGATCCTTTTCCTAGAAAAGGTGAACGAGTCATCTTGTCAAGAGACAAGATTCGCATGTACCAAATGATTCGAAATCAAAAGGTTTAATTATACCAGTCGACACTAGTCTTTTAATGTGTTTCTCGTTAATGTGTCCGAATCGACAATGCCATAAATAAGATTGATCGAGATCACCTGTTTTGAGTCTTTTATTATCTAAATGATAAACATCGTTGCAAGTGTTTAGAATATAAATACCATTTATTGAAATAGCTTGACTATATACAATCCCATTAAGGGAAAAAGTACAACACTTGTCTTTAATTACAAAGGAAAACCCTTATGTGTCTAACACAGATACGGATATTATATTTCTAGATAGCGTTGGTACAAAATAACAATTATTAAGATGCAACTCCAACCCAGAAGCTAAACTAAGTACATAAGTTCCTACTGAGACGACAGCTACTTTAGACCCGTTTCCCATTCGGAGATCGACATCACCCTTGTTTAGCTTTCTTATGCTTTTTAGGCCTTGCAAATGATTACACAAGTGAGAACCACAACCAGTATCTAATACCCAAGTTGTATATGAAGCATAATTTATGTCTATCATAAAAGATTCGGTTGAGAAATTACATGTCGGCTTCACAATGCCAGCTTTTATGTCATCCAGGTACTTTGTACAATTACGTCTCCAATGTCCCTTGTTATTACAATAATTACAAGTATCTTTAAGTTGATTATCCTTTATAGGTTTAGGCTTGGTAGATCAATTCGCAATTGCTTTACCTTTGCCCTCCACCTGAACGGGCTTCTTACCTGCGTTCCTCTTAAACTGCTTCTTCCCCTTCACGTTAATCGCAAGCACATCTTTCCTTGTACTCCCACTCAATCCCATGTCCTTCTCTGCTTCCACAAGTAGAGAATGGAGCTCATGTAAACTCTTTCTCATGTTTGTCATATTACAATTTACCCTCAATTGGGTAAATCCTTTGACGTGAGAGAGAGTGGAGCAATCGGTCCACCACTAGTTCGTCGGGGATCTTACATCCCAACCCCTCTAAAGTTTCCACGTACTCAATCATTTTAAGTACGTGTGAACTTACAGGTTATCCATCTTTGAGGTTAGCCTCAAAGAACCGAACTGCAGTGTCATATTGAATTATCCTCGGGGCTTGAGAAAACAAAAAAGAAAGCCTCGAGAATACTTCATGTGCATCGCGAAACTTGATACATTGCCTTTGTAAAGCAGGATCCATTGAAAAAATCAAAACATTTTTAATTGCGGCGGATTCCTTTTGATAATTTGAAAAAGCCCCCCTTACATCGGCAGTGGCCCTAGTACAAGGCGAAGGGGGAGAGGGATCAACAAGGTAGCGTAATTTGCCATCACCTGCGGCAGCTAATCGAAGTTGTTCCTCCTAATCTTTAAAATTACTACTGTCGGCTTTTAAAACAAATTTGTCCATAAAAGAACATAGCCATGAATCTCTAGCTATGGTGACGGTTTCACTAGTAGAAGTCATCATGATTACTACAAAGGAAATAAAGGAAAGATTGACATTTATCGTCTAGAAATATTTAACTCGTGAAACTATTTAACAAGTTCCCATTTATATAATGATCTCACAATGAATTATATAAATGATTCCAAGATCCAATTTTATATAAATACGGGCACGGTGGACCGATACAACCCATATTTATATAAATTTGGTGAGTCAACATTTTGACTGATTCTACTACTAGAACTCTTGGTTGACGGATTTTCTTAAAATCTATCTTTTAGCCCCAGAATAAATATGGGCACGGTGGACAGATTCAACCGATATTTATCCCGTTGAGTCCAAGCAATTTTCACTCGTAATAACTTTTATTACCCTACTTACCCAACGTAAAAAGAGTGTACCTCGGTGATCCGAACCTACCTCTAATGAAGAAGGGATTCATAGGTGCTATTATTTGGTAAGGCTTAATCTCAATTTTAAACAAATGTGAGAAATCTTATCAATTTAATTGTCTATCACTTTTAAGTGAACTAAATTGGTGAATGCTAAACAATTAAATCGATAAAAACAATAATAAAACATGTAGTGACGATTTGGCATGAATGCATAAATGTAAATAAGTAAGTCCTAATATGGCCACCTAGTTAATATAATTAACTAAAATTATTACATATTGGAAACGAACTCCTTGGTCCCTTGAGTCTTCATAAATTGGCCTCCTTCTTTAGGATTTCGGAACGCCTTTCCGAAAACACCGTCTTCATGAAAACTCCGTCTTTTGTTGCTTCATCTAATTACTAATAATTAAATTACATAACAATATCCTATTATAAAATTTTTAATAAAATTAAAATAAAAACTATTAATTAATTACAAATTAGGCGATACGAAATCGCAATTAATTACAAAACAAGTCGATATTCCCTTACATTACGGGAAATACCAACTTCTACCTATGGCCATATTAGGAAAAAAATTACATAATTATAATGCTAAAAAAAACATTCATCCAAATGAATAATCAAATGCATTATGGAAAATGACATGCCAAATCGTCTAACTTACCAACAACGATCATTTAAGCTTGCTTTGACGGAATTTTTACGAGTAAAAATTCATAATCAATTCTTAAAATAATTTTAAGACTTACTCATCATACTAATCTGGTCTAATATCAAAATAATTATTCTCAACAATTATCTTGAATTTATATGGGAATTAAAACACAATTATGACAAAAATGATATAATAATTCACAATTATCATACAAAAATTCCATTTAATTTAAAAATTTATTGAAAAATAAATTTCAAAGCCATGAACATTCTGGTCTTATACCAAAAATGCCATACAAGTGAAAATTTTCAATTTAATCGGTAAAGCGACAATTTTTACGATTTAATTCTAAATCAAACCATAAAAATTGAAATGACTTAAAATAAAATTCTGTACATTTTGGAACAATTTCCAGGAGCTACAAATTCAAAAATTTCGATCCTAAAAAATAAATCAATATTTATTTACAAAATAACCATTATTTACCAATTTTTATCAAATAAAAATCAATAAACTACCTAAATTAATCACATTATTCTAAATTATCTACTTATCTCATAAATAGAACATGCATATGGTTATTTCTAAAACAATATACATAAAATTAACATGCAACCAAATTTAATTAACTCTTAATTAATTTTAATGCATTTTTACTCAATTTTATGTCATTTTAAGTTATAAAAAGTGGAAAAATTTAACAAAAATCAAATTTTCGTCCCATATCATCCTATGACCAGATTATTTACATGCAAGACCATATTATGTGATAAAACTAATTTTAGTAACATAATATCAATTTTATTAATTTATCTCATAAATTACTAAAATCGTCTTAAAACAACATACATGTATTTAACAATGCTCTGATACCACTTGTTAGTTATTTAGACCATATTAATACTCATCTTATGATATTAAAATTAAAAATTAATTTAAAGTGATCTAAATCTATATGCATGCAAATAAAAGTATAAAAGATGGTATTAAACAATCTTAAGATAAAAGTTCCTTACATAGTATAAGGCAAGTTTTGGGCACAACTCAATGACTCCTTCCTTGATGTTGTTCTTGAGCTATGAAAATGGATGATCCTCCAAGACAACAAACCACCAAAATAGATGGTCTCCTAAGGAAGCACCCAAGAATCAACCTAAAATACTACTAAAATACTAACTAGGTATATGTAGTAATAAACTTTGTTTATTGTATATTTGATGTACTAAATAATATTATTACTTTGATAATATTACTAGTTAATTTATATATGTGTTTTTAAGATGAACAAGATGAACAAATGAGAAGAAAAATGGTCTCTTGATAAAGTGCTCAAACAAAGACACAATTTTCTTCAAATTTTTCCTTCTAAAATGATGTGAATAGTTGGGTATTTATAGCTAAATATGGGAGACAAATCTAAGTGGAATTTGCCACTTAAAAGGACACTTGGTGTTCTCTAAAAAATCTGCCAAATGGACTTATATGGGTCCATTTCGGTTTTTGACATTTGCCCCACAAATGCTTATAAGTCATATATTAAATTATCTTACATAATTAAATATTAATTTAATTATTTAACGTCAAGTTCAAGTGTTGCTTGGTACTTTGAAGGGGATTTTGGCGAGGTGATTTCATGTTCTTTGTTGGTGGGTTCATGGGTGTGCGAACCATTAGATGATTCCTCATTTTCAAGAGCTGTTGGTTGGTCAATGGAGGGTTGGTGTTCTCCTTGATGGTGAGGTTCATTTTCAGTATTACCCAACCTTTTCTCCAAATTAGCTACCCGAGTGTTCAAATCATCGATAGCCACTTGCAACATTGAGAATATGTTGTTGATGGAGACAGAGAGCATCATTATAGCACTTTGTATGGCATCTTCGTCAATTGCATGAATTTTCTCATCGTCGGGAGAGATGAGGTGAGAGCAATCCAAGGAAGATTCCTCGCTGTGTCCAATAGGGTTTTCTGGAGGGTTGTTTTTGTTGTTTGTTGAGGGAGGTAATGGTAACTCGCCCTTTTCGATCATATCAAGGATGTCACCTTTTAGGGGGAGGCACATTTCAGTGTCATGTCTGCGACCTTGGTGATATTGACAAAACAGTTTTCCGTCCCATCTATGCCCCCGCTTGTTTAGTAGAGGGTCTGGAGTTGGACCAATTGGTTTGAGTTTTCCTTGTGAGATTTGCCTTTCCAAGGCTGTGGCATAAGGCATACACAAATCGGGGAAGGACCTATGAGGTCGTCTTGTTTTGGTTGGTGGAGCACCTAAGGAATTGGCTTCAATGGTTTTGGTAGCCCTCCAACTAGGGTTGGCTTTGTCGTTGGCAAGTAGTTGGCTTTCAAGGAGCTTAACCCTTTGCTCAATATCAGAAGAGGGAAAATTCCCGGTTATCATTTTGTCCTCAACTTGGGAGAGATGAGTGCTCCAATTTTCCATGATAGCTAGGAGTCGAAGGACCATGTTGTTGGTTTCAGCAGAAGTCATGGTGGATGCAGATTGATCGGTTTCTTGAGTTCCCTCTTGACAATCGACGACACCCAAGGGATTCCAATTTGACATAACGATAGGCGTTATAACTTGTTTTGGCAAGAGATTACACAAACAAAGGCAAGTACGACACATATGTACAAAAGGCAGTTTTGTCGTGAAGACGCAACGATGTGACTAGTTTATGAGTTCATTAAAGATCGTGAATGACCTCTTGTGTTCGAACTCAGGGTGCATGACTTTGAACTTAGACTCGAGTGTCGACTTTGGCATAGTGATGCCTAGACAGACGACTTTTGACTTAGTTTGGATGTTTGTCGATGGAGTGACGCCATTGGACAAGACATGTACACAAACTTGACCTTTGACCGGTAATGTAGGGGAAATGCGGGTTTAAAACCCAAGAGGTTTTGACTCTCCTAACGCCATTGAAGATGTCTCGACAATTAGGCGACACGACCTGGACCAGAAGATAGGTACTAACTTCGGCAGAGACTCGACGTTATCTAGACGACTTGACTTGAAATCGACTGGACTCTAATCGACTCGAGGCTGAATCGGAAAGGTGGACTAAAATTTTCAAAAATAGAAATTTTCAAAAAGGTTCATTTGTCGTTTTATGGACGGTTTCCGAAGAGTAGAGATCTCTGAAAGTCGATCAGTTGAAGAGTTGTCTTAAGTTTGTTTTCAAAAGACGGTTTGAGTTTGAGTTTGTGGCGGCTCTGAAAATAATTTATTGTATCCGAAGACGGTTTTCGAAATTCCGAATCATGGATTTGAAAATCGAGAATTGAAGAATTTGGAATTGTCATCACAATGGCCATGAAAACGGTTAAATTTGTTTTCAAAGAATTTGATATTGGGTTGAAAATTTGAAAACGGTTAAATCTATTTTCAAATATTTGATTTTGATTTGAAATTTGAAAACGGTTAAATTTGTTTTCAAATATTTGATTTCAGATTGAAATTTGAAAACGGTTAAATTTGTTTTCAAAGGTTTGATTTGAAATTTGAAAACGGTTAAATTTGTTTTCAAAGGATTTGAAGTTGGATTTGAAATTTGAAAATGGTTAGATTTGTTTTCAAAGATTTGAAATTGAATTTGAAATTTGAAAACGGTTAGATTTGTTTTCAAAGGTTTGATTTTTAATTTGAAAGTTGAAAACGGTTAAATTTGTTTTCAAAGATTTGATTTTGAATTTGCAATTTGAAAACGGTTAAATTTGTTTTCAAAGATTTGATTTTGATTTAAAATTTAAAAACGATTGAATTCGTCATTACGACGGGTTACAAAACCGTTTTAACCTTTTGAAAGAAGGTATGCAAATCGAAAAGTGTGAGAATTGAAATCGTCATTATGACGGCTTAGAAAAGACAAATTTGATTTTCAAAACAAGATTTGAAATTTGGAAAGTTGCACGGGTTGAAATCGTCATCATGACGGTTTGAAAAATGTTTTTCTTAGAAAACTGATTTCGAATTTTGAAAATTCGAGGGTAGAATTCGTCATTATGACGGCGTAAAAGGGCGCTTTGAGAATGCAACGGTCGGCGAGGGACCGAGGTTTAAAACGGCCATTATGACGACGCACAAGGGTATTTTGAAATGGCTTGTGAAAACCAAGGTTTGAAATCGTCATTACAACGGTATAAAAAGGTGCATAACGGTCGACGAAAGACTGAGGTTTGAAACGGTTGTGAAGAACAGAGTTTGAAAATCGTCATTACGACGATCTAAAAAAGTGCTTTTGAATTGGTTGAAAAACCGGTTTTGAAAATCGTCATTACGGCGGCCTAGAAAGGCGTGTTGAAACGGTTGTAGAAAACCAGATTTGAAAATCGTTATTACGACGGCCTAAAAAGGTGTGCAACGGTCGGCAAAACACCGAGGTTTGAAATGGTCATTATAACGACGTGAAATGTGTCTTTGAAACGGTTGTAAAAAACCGGGTTTTGAAAGTCGTCATTAGGACGGCATAAAAAGGTGCTTTGAAACGGTTGTAAAAACCGGGTTTAAAACTCGTCATTACGATGGCCTAAAAAGGCGTCCAACGGTCGACGAAAGATCGAGGTTTAAAATGGCCATTATAACGGCACGAAAGGGTGTTTTTGAAAATGACACGGAAGGACTTATGATCACATAAAACATAAGCACTCGCAGTTTATTATATTATACATAATGCTGACACGGGTTTTGGCTTAATAAGGGTGGTTACACACCAAGCGATCAAACCCCGATTTGCGAGAGGGATACCAATCTAAACAAAATGTATAACGTGGGTGCCCTAGCCTCGTGCTCGAAGGTGATAAAAGCTCTTTGATAAAACAGAAATGTGTGAAGTTAACGGTATGCTTGACTCAATCGGGATTCGAAACGCGGGGATGAGAAAACTCACGCCGACGAGACGAGCCAATTGGTCGAAAAGGGTTAGGTTGTGGGCCCGGACAAGGAACCCGACTTATGACCGTAATATCAATTAATGCACTTTAACCACGACCTCGTTCTATTTTCACCTATAAGGATCACAAAGACACAAGTGTCCTAGTTTTCCCAAGCGGAATCGCCAATCTGTGGACATGGGCCACAAGCCGGCCTGCGGGCGCGATGCCGCCTGCCAGTCCGTAGTTACGGGCCACCTGCATACCAAGCCAATCTGTGGACATGCAGCGGTCTTTTGAAAGCCACGCTTGGCGGCGTAAAAATTCTTTCGACCGGATCGCTTTATATCGGTCGTTTCGTCTCGGTAAAGGTCTCGAAACGATGTAGAGATGTTCGGAGTCACCACCAAGCATTTGTGGGATGCTTGGAACCCGTTCGAATCCACTTTATATCTAGGTCAATCAAGGCAAAAAGCGGTGTTTAACATAGGTACTAAATATAAGGACTCGTCCCCCTTTTAGCATTCTATGCCTAAAATGACTCTCGTACGCCCTGGATAAGGCCATCCACTATCCAAAGATTCTGAGTAAGGGGTGAGGGTACGTATTGGGAAGCCCTTTAATCAGACACCCAATCCCGCCCGCGTTAGCGGCCTCTACTGATCGATCGTGGTTGTTTAAGTGCAAAAGTTGATAAAACGGTTTAAATGCATGAATGCGCATCCAAAAGTCTTAACCTAACATATGAATATTTCCTAAGTCGGTTGTTAATGCATGTACCAAGAAATTGGTGTCAAAGTTGGATTTAGATTGATTTGCATGTGAAAACGGAAATTAAACATCCATTTACCGAATTCGGATTTATATATGATGCTTAACACGATCCATTTATTAAATAAGGGTGTCAGATGACAAAGTGTAAAATCGTAAGCTTGTCAATCTGAACCGCCATGTATACGGGTAAACCGTAATCGGGATCGTCCTAGACAAGTGCTAAAAAGGAGGCAGAACAATGTCAGGCAGCCCCATTGGGGCGAGAGCCTATTTGCGAGGGAAGGAGCTCTGCCCAGGTTTATAAAAGATGAAAACAGGAGGCCTTGGGGCGCGAGCCATGAGCCGAACCAAGAGGCGTCTCCTGATTGTAAAAAGGTTGTTTAAAACTATTTTAAAAGGTTGTTAAAAAGGTCATTTAAAACCGTATTTGTGATGAATGATTGCAAATATGATTTTCATGACTCGGAATAATTACTATTATGTTAGAAATATTCGTTGTCGGATTTGCAAGTTTGAAAAGCATAGTAAAACGTGTAAAAGGAAAATGTTTGATTTGAATTAATTATGTTAAGTTCAATTATTTGTAATTAATCAAGTTAATCATCGTACTCGGATTAAACCGACATGGTATAAAGAACCAAGGATGATGATGAATTATGACTAATATGTTTGCAAATGTAAATAAATGAGAAAAAAGGTATATAAAAGAAAAGGGTGTTAAAATACCCTTTAAAATGTAATTAGCCAATAATATCATCGAGTCACGGAATTAACCGTAATGGTATAAAGAACCAAGGTTGATTTTTGTAATGGTCGAAATATGTTTATCATAAAAATGAATTAAAATGGTAAATAAAAGAAAACAATTTCCTTTAAAATGTAATTAACCAATTAATATCACCGAGTCACGGATTAAACCGTCATGGTATATGGAACCATGGGTGAAAAGTTTTTCATAAAAAATGATTTGAAACATTTGAAATGGTAAGAACCGATTGCAAATAAGAAATGAAATAAAAAGGAAAGACGAGAACAAACACGTTTGAGTCTGACCCGAGAACCCACAAGAGGCACGAGCCTCTTTGCATAGCAAAGGGCTTCTATTTCGGGTCAAAACTCGGTTTTGGCTCGTCTAACCTATATTTGAATCGTGTTATGCATTGTTCATGCATATAAAGTCATAAAAACAGTAGAGACATGAAATAAGTGAGTTGTTTACACCCTCAAACTTACGTGTATTGATGTTTGCAAAGTAGACGACTTTAGAGACGGTTTTCTCGTAGCGACTACTCACGATCAAAGAAGTTTAAAAGAATGCCTTAAAAAAGGATTTTGTTTTGAAAATATGTTGAAAATATGTTAATTAAAACATGTTGATTGATGAATTGAGTTGGTCAAATGGGTCGGTCGAATGCACGGCGACGATACCAAACAAAATGTGTAAGGCTTGTGTTTACGATCGGTAAGTCGTAAACACGTGTCGATTTTGTGACTTAGGAAGTCGGGTCTAGAAGTTTAAGGGAGAAGGAGGGGGCGGACGCTCGCGTGAGGTTTGTAGTGTCTGAAGGTTGGTATTTATAGAGAAATGGGGATGGTAGCAAGTCGGTTAGGTTTGCTTGCTGGCCAAGGGCATGCCTAAAGAGGTGCGAGCTACCTCGTGATGGAAACGGGTGTATTGTCCCTTTCAATTTGGACGTGGCCAATTCTCCATCCATTGTTGATATGCGGTATTCATATAAGATGTCATGTAACAATATAGGCATCCAATAAGATTATTTTGGGTGTTACTTGAGGTAGGTGTTTTGTGTGCTTGACACGAGTTTGACCCGTGTCAGTTGGGATTTGAATTTCGAGTCGGTTTTTGGCCCGGTGTCGGTTTAGAGTATAATAAGGGTCATTTTAATGAAAATGACATGATAAAGACATTCATGGCATTATTTTTGACATTCGGGATTCGGGTTGACTCGGGTTGACTCAGGTTGACTCGAGTTGCGGGTTTCTGAGTCGGTTTTGGGTCCGAAGACGGTTTTAACTCTAAATAGTGTTATTTTAATGCAAATGAAGTTAGAAAACCATTTTTGAAATCATTTTTCATATTCGAGTAGTGCATTAAACCGTCTCATGTATAGCCAATCCACGCACGCATATCAAAAACACGTTATAGTCCGATCGTCATCGGGTGGTTTTTGGAAGGTGCAGATATTGGGTATCTACACACACACACACATATATACACACATATATATATACATATATATGTGTGTATATATATATATAAATACATATATATATACACACACATATATATACATACATATATATATATATATATATATATGTATATATATATATGTGTGTGTATATATATATATGTATTATATATAAATACATATATATATACACACACATATATATATATATATATATAAATACATATATATATATACACACACATATATATATACACACATATATATATATATATATATATATATATATATATATATATATATATATATATATATATATATATATATATATATATATATATATATATATATATATATATATATATATATATATAGAGTGAGCATCCCATGAGTCTAGCAACTTAGATGAGTCTAGCATATCAATAAGAACCGTTGGATCTTATTGATCCAACCGTCCTGATTATGACACGTGTGTTTATTTAAAAAAAAAAAAAAAAAAAAAAAAAAAAAAAAAAAAACTAGGCGCGCTGATATATTAAGAACGACACATTCATTATTCATCATAAATTCACTTCCTTTTCTCTCTCTAAAACGCCTGTATCTCCCTGTACAAACCGCTTCACGTTCTTTTTCTTTGGCAGTTAATTCACTAAACCATAAATTTTTTCCGTAAATTTTATTACATCAAGCAAAATCGCACTAATCAAGTGAAGATCATTATTATATTTACTCAGAACAATCGTTTCGAAGATGACGAAGAGGTATAAAATCGCTCTATTTCATTATATTGTTTTTAAACTTATTTCGCCACTTCATGTTGTTGCTGTTGCTATTGTTGTTGTTATTGTTGTTGTTTTTAGTGTTGATTATACTCTTTTTTCTTCAAATAATCATCGACTTAGGGTTCCTATTTTGCTCAAAGCAGAAAATTGATTTTTCCGCGAAAAATTAGGTTATTATTGTTGTTGTTGTTATTCTTGTTGTTGTTAGTCTTGATTATAGTGATTTGAAGCGTTTATTAATTGATCGAAGAAAGAAATTGAGTTTTCAGTAAAAAATTAGGTTATTACTGTTGTTGTTGTTGTTATTGTTGTTGTTGTTAGTCTCGATTATAGTGATTTGAAGCGTTTATTAATTGATCGAAGAAAGAAATTGAGTTTTCAGTTAAAAAAATTAGGTTATTACAGTTCTTGTTGTTAATGTTGCTGTTGTAATTGATTTAGGCTAACTGTTTTGCTCGAAGAGAGTAACTGATTTTCTGCGTTCTAGTTTTTCGCTTCAAAATTAGGGTTAATGATTTGTAATAAATGAGCAATTAATGTGTATTACCGTTCTGCTTTCGATTGATTTATTTGTTCGTCGTGTTGAGTTATTTGTGATTTGTAGGGAATGTTCATTTTCCTGAAGTTAATAAAATTTCTGAACAAATCTCTGATAACAATATTCTTTGTCAAAACTGTCATAGTAAAAGTGTATCCCCTATCGTTTTAAAGAGTAGCAATTGCTTCAGAATAACGATTATTCTTGTAGTTTTATATTAAAACAATTGTTTGACAATCTTTGTAACACTGTCTCATTCTCGTGAGGATACTATCATTCTTATTCCATTCCATATTCTTTCTAAGACACGTCCACCATCATTCCTCTTCAGTTTAATAGCTGTAATTGTTTTAGTTTTAATGTTATTCTGTTTTGGTTTTTGATAAACAATCTCAGGAAAGCAGAGGTAGTACTGAAAAATCGACGTCGATAAGAAGGCCAAAGTGGAAGCATCGGAAAAGACAACGAGCAAAAAGCGCCGACACGTGAAGCCTTCCAAACGTCGCCAAGACAAAAAACGTCGAAGCATCTCATGCTGATCAGTATGTCCCTATAACTCTTCGTCGTGTTGAGCTGATTTGCATGAAATGTCCCTTTTCCTGAAATTAATAATATTTCTCAACAGATCTACATTAACAATGTTACTGTAACACTATCAGAGTAAAAGTGTATCCCCTATCCTTTTTAAGGGCAAAGAATTATTCAGAATGTTGTTCTTTGTAGTTTTATATCAAAACAATTGTTTGACAATACTGTAACACTGTCTCATTCTCTGAGGATACTATCATTCTTGTTCCATTCCACATTCTTTGTCAGACTCGTCCACCATCATTCTGCTTCAGTTTAATAGCTGTAATTGTTTTAGTTTTAATGTTATTCTGTTTTGGTTTTTTGATAAACAATGTCAGGAAAGCAGACGTAGTAACTGAGAAATCTGCCGTAAGTAAGAAGGCTAAAGTGGAAGCTTCGGAAAAGACAGCGAGCAAAAAAGCGCTGACACAGAAGCCTTCCAAAATGCCAGCAACGAAAAACGTTGAAACATCTCATGCGGATCAGTATGTCCCTATGACTCTTCGTTGTGTTGAGTTGTTAGTGATTTGCATGAAATGTCCCTTTTCCTGAAGTTTATAATATTTCTCAACATATATACATTAACAATTTTTCGTAACACGATATAAAGAATAACGTATACTACCCCTATCCTTTTAAAGAAAAACATCATTACCTATCGGTGTAGTAGTCGTAATTGATTTACTTTTAATCTTATTCGATTTTGATTTTTGGAAAAACAATGTCGGAAAGCGGAGGTGCCCGAGAAATCAGCTGCGACGAAGAAGGCAAAAGTAGCAAAGATCGAGAAGACACCTAGCAAAAAGGTGCCGACACGAAGCCATCAAAACCAACAAAGACAGAAGGAAGTCGAAGCATCTCATGCATCCGAGTATGTGTCTACAAATCTTTGCTCGATCGCAAGTCACTACTATTAGGGTTTATGATATATTGTCTCATTGTTACAAAGAAACAGAATCAATTGATCTTTAAAAAATTATTCGACCGCCATTATTCGTATTCCATTTGTCATTTCTTCAATGACTTGACTACCATCATTCCTTTTCAATTTAATTGTTTACATTATATTGTTATTGTAAACTTGATTTTAATTTTTTAAAATAACAATGTTAGGAAAGAAGAGATACTTGAGAAATCAGCTCCCACTAAGAAGGCTAAAGTGGCCGCATCAGAGAAGCCACAGAGCAAAAAGGTGCCGACAGAGAACTTGCCAAAGCCGACTAAGAAGATGCAGACCGAAAAGCTTTCAAATCCTACAATTTGAAAAAGGCAACGAAGGTGCCTACAGAGAGTCTACGCTGTGCAACACCGCTCCTTCAAAAAAGGTGCCGGTGAAGGAAAGTAAGGTGCCTACTGAAAAGGTGCTTAAGCCACCAGCAGCAGTACCAAAGGAGAAGGCTACGAATGTTCCGATCCAGCAAAGTAAAAAAGAAACCAATGTGCCGAGGAAGAAGGCAGCAAAAAAGCCGTCGCATGATGTACCAGTGTTGTTGAAGGAGCAATCGGTGCCCATTGAGAAGCAAGCAAGTGCACCTCCTCAAAAGGCAGCAACTGTGCCAACGTCAAAGGCAGCGACTAAGCAATCAAAATCGGTTGCAAAGGAGACAAAAGAAGAGGTGCCTAAAAAAGTTACTGTAACAAAGGGTCGGACCAAAAAAAGAACGGCCAAATCTGCAGAGTTGGTGACAGAAGAGGTGGCAAAGAAGATGCCCAAACAAAAGATGGCGGAGAAGGTTGTACCAAAAAACAAAGTTTCAGCGGCAAAAGAGCCAATAGCAGAAAAGCTAGTAAGCAAGAAAGAGAGAGTGAAGTTGTCTGTAAAAAAGAAACCGACAAACGCAGTGCCAAAAAAGGTGGCAGAAACAAAGAAACCAGTACGAGTAACAAAAAAGAGACCTAGAGATAAGCCCATGTCATCTGAAGATGAAAGTGATAGAGATTATGAGGTTTCGGATGACTCGAGCGTCAGCTCCAAAATCTCGAAGATGGCTAAAATAGAGAAGAGACCAGCCAAGACGGTGGTGAAGGCTGAAAAAGAAGAGGTCTTAAAAAAGTATGTGTCTTTCTAGTGGCCAAAACTTGTATGTTTAAACTTTCAGTTTCAGTTTCAGTGTTACAGTAACACCTATACTGTAACATTTTTATGCCGTTTAAGTGCTACTGTAACAGATGTACTGTAACATTGTCGATTATACTTGTTTGTTAATTGATCTTAGAAGGAATTTAATTTTCCATTAAAAAATTAGGTTGTTGCTGTTCTTGTTGTTATTGTTGTTGTTTGTGTCGATTATACTGATTCGTAATAAATTTAGCCTAACCGTTTTGCTCGAAGTGAGTAATTGATTTTCTGCGTTCTAGTTTTTCGATTCAAAATTAGGGTTAATAATTTGTAATAAATGAGCAATTAATGTGTGTTACCGTTCTCCTTTCTACTGATTTATTTGTTCGTCGTGTTGAGTTGTTTAAAGTTTCAGTGTTACAGTAACACCTTTATTTGTATCCTTGTTTTGTTGCTTTCTTCTTTGCTGGTTTGTTGGCATAAAATAGTGTCACCTTTGTTTAGCAAAGTGGTGCTAATTTACACTTCCTTAATACAAGTCGGATAAATACCCAACTAAGTGCGGGGCCCGATCGTTGGTCGATGTTATGAGCAAGTTTACCGTAAAGCAAAAGAAAGCCATTAAAGAAAATGGTTTTGGAGGACTATTGAAGATGAATATATCGTAGTCCCTTAGGGCTAATGAGACTTGCTTGTTGAGGCTTTTGATTGCGGCAGTTTGAAGGTTCATGTAATCTGAAACATAGGAGTTTGTCTTTGTCACAAGTATGATGTTCATGACCTATTTTTACCGCCGGTGAAGGGTAATAATGTGGTGCTTGACGCGACGGTCGCGGATCCCATCCGAGGACACCGAGTTAAAAAACAAATGGAGAAGGAAGTTCAACATCTCTACAGCATAGAACATCAAGCTAGATTTGGTGACTAGTTGGTTTAAGAATAACAAGGGTGCCTGCGGTGATGAGTTCAAGCAGATGTTCGTTCTTTATGCGCTCTCCACTTTTTAGCGCCGACTCCAAATTATTGATTGATTTGATTGTTGAAGGCTGTGGACGATGTTGAAAAAATAAAAGGTTTTAATTGGTCAAAGTATGTCTATGAGAAGGTAGTTGAGGGTGTCAAGAGGTTGAAGACAGGAACGGTTAAGTGTCTTTGTGGGTGTATTGTGGTGCTGTTGTTGGCCTACATTCACCGGTTTGAGTTCCATGGCGAGGTACAACCAACTGACTTACCTCGATACAAAGACATTGGACAGATGAAAGTCTTTCAAAAAGAGTCAAAGACGAAGGAAAGATTGGCTGTCTAGGAGCTAATGAGATGTCAGAAACTGTCTATCCTATTTGCCTTGGCAAGGGATCCCCAGCTGAAGGTAATGTGGCACTGTCAGTGTAATATCGTCACTGTAATATGGTCACTGTAATATCGTTACTGTAATGGCTTTACTGTAATAACATTACTGTTACCTTACTATATTGTTAATTATTAATATTAATTACTAATTACTAATATGTTTCTGTAAATAGGATGGGCAGAATCTGATGAAGGTGAGGATGACGAGGCAGTTTTTCTTAAGAGTAGTGAGAGAAGGGAGTACATCTTGATGGAGAAGCTTCCTGGCATTAAAACAGATGCCGAGTTGAAGGAAAAAGCTGTTGATGTGAGTTGTTTTTATAAATTTAATTGTCTGCAATTGTTACAACTCCCAAACGGTATCTAATTCATTTCTTTAATCTGGTTTATTGACTTAGGAGACCGACTGATGTTCTTTGATGTATAGAAGGGATTCCAACCTTGTTCACGAGAGATTTGCTCACGGCGAAGGTTTTCGAATCAAAGCGAAAAGTAAATCACCACTAAAGCCTGAACACCTTAAATATGCCGAAGATGTTGTGCGAAAGGCTGAATCGTTGAAGAGGAGGGTGAATGACTTCCCAGTATATACAAGGTCCAAAGTCAGTAGGAAGTTGGAACCATTTCCAACAGAGAAAAGTCCTAGGACAGTTAAGTCAAAATCCCTGGTAAAGGAAGTATTGAGCAGTTTAAGTGAGCAACATCATGAAGAAGATGATGAAGTGGATGAGGAGGTTCATGACGAGGACAGGCAAGATGAGATGGAGGACGGAGTGGAAAGTGATGATGAGGACGGGACTGATGATGCAGAGGATGATGATGATGGCAACGATGATTACGGGACTGATGATGGAGAGGATGATGATGAGGACGGGGATGACGATGGCGACGATGTTGAGAGTCGTCTTAAAAACAAGAGGCTTCAAGAGGGTGGCACGGACATAGATAACGATGAAGAAAGTGCCGATGAGGAGGAAGACGATGAACAGGATGAAAAGGAAAAGGAGGACGAAGAGGAAGAAGACCAAGAGGAGAAAGAGGAGGATGTAAAGGATCTTTGAAAGCCAATCGAGTGAAGGTAATAGATCGAGTAATGCTTTTCTTGTTATTTCTTTTAGTTATAGTTTTACAATAACAACACATTCTTGTAATATTTTATATATATTAATAGTTAGTAATATAATATTCAATTGCTTACTTCGATGCGGATGAAGAGGATGATGCGAGAGGAAAAGGATGATGCGAGATGAAGACAATGATGCGAGATGAAGAGGATGAATCGGCAAAGGTCAAGAGGATGACGGTGATGAAGAGGAGGAGGATGATAAAGAAGAAGAAAATGAAGACGACAAAGAGGGGAGTGGCGAGGATGATGAAGATGCATCTGATGAAGGTAATATAGTAACAATACTACAATAATCTAATCACTTGCACTAACACTGTTACATCATCGCTGTTATAGAGTTTTCATTTTACAAATAATTACTAATAATCAATTACTTTCCTTTTAGATGAAAACGATGATGTTGATGAATATGATGCGTCGCGGGGGTGACAAAACAACTAGCGAGCCAGAAGATGGATCTGGTGAAGGTAATAGTGTAATGCTGTTATAGGCTATCTGTTACTGGGTGCTTTTTTAACAAACAATTTAGTAATTTATTTTCATTCATTATCTTCTACACAGATGACAAGGAAGAGGCCGAAAGTGATGCATCAGGCCAGCCTGAAGATAACCCAACTAGTGAGGCAGGTGAAGAGCCATCTCCTGAAGGTAATTGAGGAATCTATTTAAACTCGTTGTGTCGGAGGATGTAATCGTAACAATGTTTCTTGTGACGTAATTTTAATGAAATTTACAGTGTATCTATTGTGCCTTTTTTGGTTCAAAGAAAAATTGTTAATATATATTGAATCCAATTACCTGTGACACAGATGACGAGGAAGAGGCGGAAGTTGATGAATCAGGCAAGCCTAAAGACAACCCAGTCAATGAGGCAGCTGTAGAAGGATCTCCCGAAGGTAATAGAGAAATCTATTTGCACTCGTTGTATTAGCGATGTAACATTTGTTAGATTATTCTTCGTAACACCGTTAAAGTAATGTCATTCTTGTGTCGTAGTTTTATCAGTAGTTTACAGTGATATATATATATTCAATTATCTGCTACACAGATGACAAGGAAGAGGCCGTAGAGGATGCATCGGGCCAAGCTGAAGAGAACCCAACGACTGAGGCAGCTGAAGAAGGATCTTCTGAAGGTAATTGAAGTAGCAAATTTCTGATAACAACGTTAGTATAACTATGAGGCATTGTTGGTCCGAAAAACATTTGTAATTTATATTCAATTCAATTACTTGTGCCACAGATAACAAGGAAGAGGCCGATGATGATGCATCAGGCCAGGTTGATGACCAACCAACCAGTGAGGGAAATGAAAAGGAAGATGACGATAAAGATGAAGAAGAGGATGGGAATGAAAAACCAGATGAAGAGAACGATGATGATAAAGATGAAGATAGTGCTGGCGATATAAACGAAGATAACAGTAAGGAGGATGAAGCAACTAGTAATGAAGACGCCGATGGGAATGATGAAAAAGGCGAGGAAGGAGAAAAACCCAGTGAGGCTGATGATGAGACAGTTGGCGATTTAAGAACCAATAACTACTCGGTGTAGTCGGGTAGCGAGAAGATGACGACGATGATGAAGTTGATATTGTCGATGATTGCAGTGATGAGATCCTGTATGACAATTACGACGAAGATACTGGCGACCACTATTTGTTACATGTCGAAACAACTGAAGACTGGATGCGCGTGATGGATCCTCGCTACGGCTACACATTCGAATGTGGCCTACCAGCTCCGGATCTAACACTTGTGTCCAAGACTACGATAAAACACAAGGAGATAATGGCGCCTATTCTTGAAGTTAGGAAAGAAACAATTGACTATTGTTTTATCGACGATGACGAGAACCTCTCAGATACGTGAGTACTTTATTTACTCTTGCACTGTGATAAACAAAACGTTTTACTTTGCAAGTGAAGTGAACTGCTTTCAATGAATAGTTATTCTTTACCGTTAAACTGTTACTCTATTAAAAGGTGTTCTGACTATTACATATCATTGTCCAACAGGGAAAGGCTTGTCTCGTATGGGAAGTATCACTTCATTCCAAGGGAAGATTTAATTTCATTGGCTTCTGGTGAGCTTATTTATATAATGGTGACTGAATGTTGGTCAATGTTGCTCAATGACCTCATCTCCAGAAAGGTAGCAAGTGATACACCATTGAGGATCTTCATGGGCTTGGGTCAATCTGTATATTACTGTAATAAATAAATTTTTATTCTTATTGATTTTGTGTTTCTATAATGTTTATTGACTTTGTATTTATATTTATTTTTGTAGGACGCATTAGCAACTATGTCTGTTGGAAAACCCGTTCAAAACAGACATTTAGAAAGTGAAGTTTTTTTTGTCCTTCACACAAAGTGGATCAAATACAACCCGAGTCCATTGAATTTCGATTTGTGATATGGTAAACCACATTATCGTTAATAATTTTTTTATTCTTATATAAGTAGATGTATAGAAGTTCTGTTTAGCAATGATATATATCGCTTAATTGCGAGATATTCATTCCACTCATTCGAAGGACCACTTTTTCGTGCTTGCATAAATTTCATGTCGAAAACCGTTGACTACCTAGACAACAAACCCTTATATGCCAGATCCCGAAAAGCAAAAAATGGCAAGGAATGCGGTAAGTTTCTCTACTTACAGTAACAATGTTATACCTTTAAATTTCCATTAAAAAATTTGGAAATCATTGTTAGAGTAACATAGATCTGAAAGAATGATATTACTTTTTGTGCAGGAAAATATCATGGGGAAAATGTTGTCAGAAATGCAAATTGCAAAAGGCTCCAAAGTGGAAAGTTTCCCACTTCAGAATGTGAAATTTTAGCATTGCAAAAAATGTGGATTGTGGTGTTTTCATGATGATGCACATGGCTTTCTACACGGGGAAGGTTTTTGACTCTGAGCTGGGGAATGAACGGAAAAGAATGTTGTACCGTGCTGAAATATGTGCAATACTTGTTCTTAGCGACTTGAATCAAGTACGAAAAGAGGTGCAAGGGAGGATATCAAAATTCAGGAATGAAAGGGAACAGCTGAAGGAAAAGCTGCTGCAAAAAAGAAGGCTGGAAGAGAAGAAGGAAAAAAAGGAAGAGGAAAAAAAGGAAGAGGAAAAAACAAAGAAGCCAAAGGAAAAACAAAAGGAGGAAGAGCCCAAACAGCCGAGGGTGAAGTCGGTTGCTTACAAGCATTCTCCTAGAGCAATTGGTGAAGATGAGGAGATAATATTTAAATTTCATAAAGATGATGCTATGGGATGTTCTCTAGGTCACGGTGAAATTGACGGTGATATATTCCTAGTCTCTGAATTTATGAGAGCAAATCAGAAACTGCTGTCCAGTACAACTAATTTGAGAAGGCACGTTCTTGATTATGCGTTTATGGATGATATCGACTTCCACAAAAGGTAAAATACTTGTTGTTACTGTGAAAGTGTTATTCTTGTTAATTTTTTCGTAAAAGTGGTTTTTAAACATTTGTTTATGTTACATGTTTTTCTGCGAAAACTCTTGAGTAATCGACTCTTATGGTTCGTAACGGTGAGATCCCTGGCTGCGTTTGGAGACAACGAGAAGGTTGACAAGAGCGATATACTCTCACTACGTCCTAGGAGTCACACAAATTGGATGGTGTTTGAATGCTGGTCTCTACTCTTGAATTATGTCGAGAAAAAGAAAAGAGGCACAAGGGCAAAGCACGGCCAACCATACTTTACTTAGGACTAGGTCACATGGTAAGTTGCATCGGTGTTAAATGTCTGCTTCTGTTCAATAACATATGATTCTTTTACAAGGGAAATCTAACCCTTACATTTTTTTTTAAAAAAAACTACAGCATGCTCTACTGGCTGTGATGCGGGAGGATAGTGAACAGTCTTATATAAAGAACGAGTTATTTGAAATTTGGGATAATTTCATCAACGCGAGCAAGGCAAATTACAGACTTGATGCCGAACTTATTTTTATACCTTGTTTGACTGGCTATCACTACTTCTGTGTGTGTATTAATTTCCTCAACAAAGAGATTAGTGTGATCGACAGTCAATCGTATGTTAACTGGGAGTCTTCATTCACTTACGACATCGCAATGGCGCAGATAAGTCCCCCGAGTTATCGAATTGTATGTTTACGATTTGATTTGATTTGATGTTACAAAGATACGTATATTGTAACATTATTATGTTGTTTCAGATGTTCTTTGTTACACCTATCTTGTAACATTTTTGATTAATCGATTTCTTAATTGATAGTAAAAGGAAATTAATGTTCTTTCGACAGTGCCGGTTGCATGAGTGACTACCTGGACACAAAGGGCGACGTGAGGGTAATCGAAATGCTCCGCTATCCTGTGGTAAATGTGAAGTTTAAATGGCGTAAACGGGCTTCCGTATTTGAAGAGTCACCTGTATCACTATGACGGCCGTCTCCAATGTTTTGGGATATGCAAACAAGTCTTCTTTGCTCAACAACACATTTTATCGGCGGGCATGTGCTTCCCAAATTGCTGCATGTTTGCTCATGGCTGACATCAACAAAATACGGGCTGAATTGTTGGACGCTGTTGAAATCTTCAAAAAATCAAAGAAAACAATCTGGCCAGATATAGCTGCAAGGAGGGAAGCCGCTAGAATGCTCAAAGGGAAGGCAACGGAAGATGAATTGTCAGACAAAGAACCACCGATTGAGAATGAACCGAAGCCACTCAACACCGAAATGCCTGTACTTCGTTTTAAAGTGAAAATCAAGTGATGTACTCTAAAACAATGTTACTTTAACAACGTAATAGTGGCTATCATAGACAGTGGAACATATTTTCGAATATTTTGGAATATATTACAAATAAGTTTATTCTTATGAATAAAGAACTTATTATATGCGAGAATTCATTAACTATGTTATCGTAATAAATGTCACAGATTTCAAGAGTGAAAAGAGAAAACATAATTTGACGTTTTGAATTCTTCACTCTTAAATTTATTATAACTGCACTTCATAGGGAATACGAAACATGGGTTGGATAAATTTCATGTCTTATTTTGTCTTTTGGAATTCAAAAATTAACTGTTTTTTTAAAGCATTTAATTTTGAAAACAGTTTTTAAAATGTTAGTGTTTTTTTTTTAAACAAAAAAAGTCGAGACAAAATGAAAATAATGTTATTGTAACACTGTGATAGTAATAAATGAAAATTATAATAAAAGATTTTGACGCTTTGAATTCTCCACTCTGTGCAGCATTTATAACTGGATTTAATTATGGGGAACATGCACGTGGTTAACATCAATCATCATTTAAAAACAGTTTTCAAAGCAGTTAATAAAAGTGGTTTTTAAAGCGATTAATTTTTTTTTAAAAAAATAACTGTTCTGTTTTTCACAATTATCTATAAATAATCTCAGTTTAAAAAAACACAATTATGTTACTGTAACAGACGGTTTTGACGCTTTGAATTCTACAATCTGCAGCAGTTATCTTTCTAAAACAGTTTTGCACTTTGTTCAAAGTGACATTTTTCAAGGCAGTTTTTTTTTTTTTTTTTTTTTTTTTTTTAAACTGTTCTGTTTTTTTTCAATTATCTATAAATAATCTCATTTTCATTCATCATTTACACTTCATTTTCTAAACAAAAAAATAAGCCAAGACAAATTCAAAGGTTTTTCATGTCTAATTTTTTTTAATCTTTTGTAATATTAAATATCTATAAAGATTATGGATGGTTTAATATTACAACTGTTGATAAAATGTCATTCATTATATGACTACCTTGCTCTAATTGAGGGAAAACAGTTTCTGTTTGTTTATAAATAGATTTTGTTTTCCCTAATTTAGGGAAAACAGTTTATTTTTCTGTTTTAATAGGTTTTTTTTTTTTTTTTTTTGCAAAGAGAAAAATGGAACGAATTCAAAGGAAACTAGAAGACACCAAGTTTGAACTGGAAGAAATGACAAGGCATAGAGATTCATTACTTGAGCAGGTTATATCATCTGATAGTAAGGTAATAGAAATGGTAGAACGAGTACAAGTGCTTGAAAATGACTTGAACAATGCTGAAGCTCATATCAAGTTTCTGATGGCGGAAAACAAGTGTATTGGGAAACAGCTAGAAGAAAATAAGCTGAAGAAATACACTGAAACTGATTTAGACCGTCAATTTCTCCTTGGTGTTACTGACTCTTAGGGAGTCATATGCTAAACTCAACCCTTCGATTAACAGAAAGTGGCCTCTTGTTGTCAAAGCTATTGAAGAGATGGAAGGTTACTGAAAGAATCAAAAGGAGTTACTAGAGGGCGAAAGCGTGTTCATTCTCCTCCGTGAATAAACGACTAAGAAGGGAGTAAAAGATTTAATATTTCCTTGATCACATTACTGATTTATGCCATCGGGACAAACTTATATTTAAGTTAACTCATCATTCATTGTTTCTAAGTATTTCGTTTGTAATCAGTGTTTGTAACACTTGTTTTTAATGAATGACATCTTAATTCGGTTAATTGTGCAATTTACTATTAGAGGTGTGGTATATTAAATTGAACAACGATTATGTAACTATGATTAAAATTCTCAAAAAAAGCTCCTAAAACGGGACGGAAAAGGGTTTAGGGTTGGATTACGCGGCACCGCTTCGCGGAGCCGCGTAATCTAACCGTAAACCCTTTTCCTTAATAAATCGTGGTGCAAAAAAACCAAAACTAAACCCTAGGGAAGGACGGGTGATACCCTGTCGTGGACGGAATTTAAATTTGGGGAAAAACGCTCCTAAAACGGGGCGGAAAAGGGTTTAGGGTTGGATTAGGCGGCACCGCTTCGCGGAGCCGCCTAATCCAACCCTAAACCATTTTTCTTAAACAAAGGTTGTTCGTAGTACAACAGTGTTACAGTAAAACCAAAACTAAACCCTAGGGAAGGACGGGTAATACCCTGTCATGGACGGGATTTAAATTTGGGGAAAAACGCTCCTAAAACGGGACGGAAAAGGGTTTAGGGTTGGATTAGGCGGCACCGCTTCGCGGAGCCGCCTAATCCAACCCTAAACCCTTTTCCTTAAAAAATCGTGGTGGGAAAAAACCAAAACTAAACCCTAGGGAAGGACGGGTGATACCCTGTCGTGGACGGGATTTAATTTTGGGGAAAACGCTCCTAAAATGGGACGGAAAAGGGTTTAGGGTTGGATTAGGCGGCACCGCTTCGCGGAGCCGCCTAATCCAACCCTAAACCCTTTTCCTTTAAAAATTGTGATGCAAAAAAACCAAAACTAAACCCTAGGGAAGGACGACTGATACCCTGTTGTGGACGGGATTTAAATTTGGGGAAAAACGCTCCTAAAACGGGACGGAAAAGGGTTTAGGGTTGGATTAGGCGGCACCGCTTCGCGGAGCCGCCTAATCCAACCCTAAACCCTTTTCCTTAATAAATCGTGGTGCAAAAAAACCAAAACTAAACCCTAGGGAAGGACGGGTGATACCCTGTCGTGGACGGGATTTAAATTTGGGGAAAAACGCTCCTAAAACGGGACGGAAAAGGGATTAGGGTTGGATTAGGCGGCACCGCTGCGCGGAGTCGCCTAATCCAACCCTAAACCCTTTTCCTTAAACAAAGGTTGCTCGTAGTACAACAGTGTTACAGTAAAACCAAAACGAAACCCTAGGGAAGGACGGGTGATACCCTATCGTGGACGGGATTGAAATTTGGGGAAAAACACTCCTAAAACGGGACGGAAAAGGGTTTAGGGTTGGATTAGGCGGCACCGCTTCGCGGAGCCGCCTAATCCAACCCTAAACCCTTTTATTTAAAAAATCGTGGTGGGAAAAAACCAAAACTAAACCCTAGGAAAGGACGGGTGATACCCTGTCGTGGACGGGATTTAAATTTGGGGAAAAACGCTCCTAAAACGGGACGGAAAAGGGTTTAGAGTTGGATTAGGCGGAACCGCTTCGCGGAGCCGCCTAATCCAACCCTAAACCCTTTTCCTTAAACAAAACAAATCGTATAACAAATTGTATAACACTGTTACTGTAAAACTTAGGAAATATGCTCCTAAAACGGGACGGACAATGGTCCTAAAACAATATTTATTCTTTGTATAAAATGTTGTAAGTCTTTGTATAAAATGTTAACTATGATGGAGGAAAATCGAATGACTTTTTTTGTGACATGTTATTGCCACAAAGAACACACAATTCTACTTTTTATTTTTTTGTGACATATTATTGTCACAAAGAACACAAAATCCTACTAATTATTGCTAAGGTCACAATGTTCTTGTAACATCATAACAAAGATCAAACTTTTTCTTTTTAGTCGCTTTCTCAGCAGCTACATCGCCCTATGCGAAGAGCGCATGTTCTCCTGTCGTGGGTAACTCTTTCTTTGCAGTATGCACATAGCCTCTTTGGCTTGGCTGCTTTTTCAATGGCCTGTTGTTTAGCTGACTTCAATCTTTTTCCGCTGCCCTTGTTGCGTGCTTGTTCCGGAGGGTGGATAGTGACTTCAGACGACGAGCTGCAGCCCAACAGCATCTCCATCTCTTGGTCTTTTGTAAGCGGTTCAATACATAACTTCTGCCGGAACTCAACTAGGAGGGATGCTAACTCTTCCGTATGTTCAGTAGGTAAAGTTTTGAGAACACCAACTATCTGACGGAACTCTGACCATATGTTGCACAAATGACTGTTATCAGACGTAGCCATATATGAATCCTCAATGACATTCCCATTCGAATCAAGCCTGGAAGTAAAACAGCAGGTTACTGTTTATCATGGTGACAATGTTACTGTAAAACAATTACTGTAACAAGTCAAAACTGTCACTGTAATAATGTTGTCGAATCAAACCTGTTCGCTGCGTGTGTGTTATTTAGCCAACGATCTACAATGTACTTGCTTGGTATTCGCCCAATTCCTTTGCCCTTGTACACCCACAGAATATGCCTGCAGAGTAATCCAATTCTTTCGAACAGTTTACACTCGCATACTGCATCTGTGCTTCTAAGGTCCAACCTCACCTTGAAAATTCTGTCTGTCTCAAAGATCGATTACATGAATTATGCGCACATTCTCCTCCTTCTCAAAGTCATCAACACCACATGAATCGGCAGCCATTACTTCTTCTTGAAACACCTTGAACACAGCATGTGTGTATATAATAGCGCCATGCTTTTCTATAGGTAATTCTGTCTTAAGCTCAGGGAATGAGTGGTCGCTGTTATAATCATCGCACCTTCGTGTATAGCGCTGCTGGTCCATAGCAGTTTGGAACCTGGTGTTAATGCAACAAGGATTCGGCAACAAATTATTTATGTAACAATGAAACAATGGTACTGTAACATACACTGTTCCCGGCATCGTAAGTAATGAAAAAGAGTTGTTTACCTCATCCAAAATTCGACCAATGTACCAAAGTGATTCTCATAGCGCTTGAAAAACGAATTTGTACTTTCGATCGTTGTGTTGTTCTTAATATGCAGCCCAAGGCAAGGTCACGATGGTAGGCAGGAATCCAATGGTGTCTGTCGTCGAACATTGTAGTCAACCAATCATTATCTTCCAGCTCGAAATCGAAATGACCTTTCGCCACTTCTCTTCGAACTCCGACGGCTCCATATCGGGTCCCAAACAACAACGTTGAAGCGAGCAAGGAAGTCCGTGTCTCTGCAGAGTGTTGAACCAACTTTGTCCGTGATCTTTTGTGTAATATGCCACATACAATAACGATGCCTAGCTGTCTTGAAAATGAAGGAAAGCCTGTTGTATGCGGTCATAATGAAAAACAAGTCGAAGTCGAACGTGATATTGACCAAAGTGATAGGGAAAGAGCAAGTGAGTAAATTTAAGTAAGTCTCGTTATTCTGATAACATTGTCACACTATTACCTTCTTTATGCCAGGGCATTGATCCGTGATCATGAATTGCGGCTCTTTTTGTCCCATGGCTGTCAAGAATCTTTGAAAGGTCCATTGGAAGGAGATGTCATCCTCGTGTAACAGGAGACAACCGGCAAACAACACCGACTTTCTGTGGTGATTAACACCTGTGAATGGTGTAAAAACCATATCATACTTGTTGGTTCCGTAAGTAGGGTCGAAGCTCACAGCATCCCCAAAGAATGAGTAGTTTCTAATACATGTAGCATCAGCCCAAAAGAACTTTGTTAGACGGTTTTGCGGATCAACATCATAGGCGAAGTAAAATCGGTTGGGTCGCTTTGAGTTTCTCGAGTCGATCGATGAAAAGGTCAACATCTCGTAACCCAATGTAGCACTTGATATCTCTTTGAAAGTTCTTAAAATCTATCAATGTAGCACCGATATTTTCATACCCATTGACAAGTTCCTTAACCTGTCTAAAGGTCAATCCAGTGCCAATATTCAACTTGGAGTTATCCAAGATAAGCGTCTTCTGGAACATATCAAGGGATCGTGAAATCTTATCGAGATCTCTCGTTACGAGACAGAGGTGAGACGATGATTGTGGACTTTAAAACTCGTCAATCATAGCTGGGCCATCAAGGCCATGTAGAAGGGCAAATCGGACGTACGCTCGGCATCCAATTCTAGTGATTTTAACTCGCCGTGTAATCGAACTAGCGTGGACGAACCATCACCCATATTCTCATCATCCTTGGTTTTGGGACGCTGTTTCGGTTTAGATTCCCGAACCCTTGACGGTTGCGGACTACGAATTTTTGGTGTGCAACACCACCTCGTAGTGTTTTAAATCGTGCTTCCGAGGGGTAAATCCACATGCCCGAGCATAAACCTCGTAGAACTTGATTCCAGCCTCAAGGGAGGCGAAAACTGCACCAATGGTAGGTCTAAACTTGTGCTCAACCACACGCATCCAGCGCTCACCTCCATTAGGCGTGTGAGATAGAACAAGCTGATTATTTGGTTGAGGATTGGGTTGCTCTTGGATAATTGGCGTAGAATGGGGTTGAGTGATGATTTGAGTCTCGTAATACAAAAAGGAAAATACGAGTATTAGTGACCGAAATACAACGGTGGTATTACAAAGAGTAACATTGTTACTGATAATACTAGTACTATGACAATGTAGTGACATAAGGATGGACGGGAGAACAGGAAATATGCGAAGAGGTTGGACTACAATTTAGAACAAGAAACTAAAGTACATTCAAGTATGTTGAGAACAAGAGGACATCCGAAGTGGTACAAAGATATGTTATATGTGCAAGGGAAATGAATATATGTGATTGTGTTACAAATAACATTGATATTGTAACAAAGTCGAGCACTGTAAGCATTGACAAGCAGAAAGGAATATACGAGACAGGGGAACAGAATATGCAAAACAGGGAAAGAGGTCAAATATAATGAAATTTGACCTAAATTGAACGTAAAAATCAACAAATACAAGGATATTTGACCTAATATTTAAGACAAAAGCAACTAGGAGTATAATCAAAGGAAAGGAGACCGTAAATTAAAGTAGAAGTGAACGGATTTCATTAAAATTGAAGCAAACAGAAAATCGATTAACCTAAAAACCGAAAAGCAAAAGAATAAAGACAAATTAATCAAAATTGACGGAATGTGACGATAAAGCAACTGCGATTGTAAGCGAAGCGAGAGGAAAACGCAAATATGAAAATTCGATAGGAAAAACAACAAATACAAGGAGATTGCACCTAATATTTAAGAGGAAAGCAAATACGAGAATAATCAAAGGAAAGGAGACCGTCAAATTGAAGTAGAAGTGAACGGATGTCATTAAAATTGAAGCAAACATAAAATCGATTAATCTAAAAAACTGAAAAGCAACGGAATAATGAAATTACAATAGCGAATGATCAGCGACATAGAATCCTGATGAAATCGCGAAAAGGAAAACCGAAAACGAAAGGATTACGGAAATTACCTGTTTGCATGTTAATGTCGGTAGAATCTGCATCCATTGTAGCAACGAGAACCTGGAAAATACACGAATTTGATTGATTTGTGAATGAATTGATAAAAGCGAGTAAAAAACAGGAACCTAGGGTTTGTTTGCTTGATTCAGAGGATTATTTTCGACTTAGAGAGAGAGATAGAGAAAGCGAGGAAAAGAGACGGAGGAGAGAGAAAGTGAAACTGAATTATGAGAGACAGGTTTGAATTCTAAGCTTTTATACGTTTGTTATAATTTCTGAGATTTAATCTCAACCGTTGATTAGGAGTAGATCTAATGGATGAGATTAAAATGCTAGACTCACCTAAGATACCTAGACTCACTTGATGCAATTTATATATATATATATATATATATATATATATATATATATATATATATATATATATATATATATATATATATATATATATATATATATATATATATATACTAGATTTCATGCTTCGTAGTTGTCGAAGTAATATCAAAAATAATTTCTGAATATTTATCTTGACATTGTTGCAGCTAAGTTCTTCAACCATAGCCCATAGGCCGCAAAACTTTGAGAGTAAGAAAACGTATACTACTTAGGAGTTTTACTTTCTTACCTATAACTTATGTCAGGTTTCCAAATAAGATAAGGATTCTTTGTAGTTTTTTTATGTAAATCGTGAGCATCGGCATGTAGGTTCCAGATCCAAGTAGTAGTTTCCGGGCCTTTGGCTATTATTCTTGAAAAATGGTCGTAATATTTTTCTTCGTTGCAATCGCATCATGACATATCCGCCAGAAAAAAAACATTTATACGTGGAAGTACCGGCAACGTCCAAATCTTGTTCTACAACCATTTATCATTACCCAAACTCGACTGGCCGGCCACATCATTATCGTCTGTCATCAGCAAATGGTACGTCGTGCGCACAATATACTCACCTTCCTTATCCGGGTCCCAGCACCAAGTGTCCGTGTGATTATTAGAGCTTAATCGAATATTGAGTACTCTATCAATCTCGAATGGGAATAGCTTAAAACTCTTTTAGTTATATGAATGTGTTCTTTATATTCCTTGTTTTAACAAACTTGTTTCCTTCCTATTCGATAAGATTCTAGTAAGTTAGGTGAGTAGGTGACTATTAAATTGATATAATGTACTCTTTTTTAAAATTTTAACATTTAGACAACTAATTAGTACTTTAGTAGTAGACTTTTAATAGCCCAATGACTCTTCTCAGAGGATTGATAATTATATTTCAAATTCTATATTCTATATTATACTTCCTATGTAGTAGTTCTATGAAACTCAATTACACATATACTATATTATATACTAACTTAAATCATAAAAGAGTATTATTCTTGTGTAAGATTATAAGGCGGTGTAATTTTACATAAAAATATTGTAAAATGGACTAAAATATAAAGATATTAATGCGCAAACATATAATAAGAGGAATTTATTTTACAGTAAACTTGTGTAAGACCGTTTTATACAAAATAAGTAGTGTTTTGACTTTCGAAAAATGTTATGTGTTGCACACAATCAAGTCATTCAGTAATTTGCAACGTAGATAAGTAAGTATAGCTACTCCGTATTTTAATGCATCGGCTTATCCATTCAAGCACATATAACATATACGATATATGATTTGTAGTTTCATGCACTCCAGATTACTTGGTACTCCGTACTTGAATTGGTTTACAATATAAATATGATGTACCTTATTAATTACTCTCTTGTCATGACCTAGTGTATAATTATAAGGTCATTTGCATACGACTTCCATTCATTCATGGCTTCTAGATACTTTAATGAGCCTGAGTAGAAAAAAAAGTCGATTAAAATATATATGCACCTGAAACTCCTTGGGAGCATTCCATTCTTGCAAAATTACAACAGTACAATACATGCATACAATTTATCATATAACGAAGCATTTACATATGAACAAACTAATTATTGAATGAGTCTTCAATTCTGTATTTATATTCTTGAATTTCTCTATGTTGTTCAAAGCCGTCCAAACTCTCAATCGTTGATATTTCTTAATTCGTGTTATATACTGTCCCTGAAACGAAATCAAACGGGATTATTAGTATACAATATGACAAATTATATACATTGGCTAAAAAACATATAAACCATAGGGTAGTAATAAACAAATACATTATCATGTGATACATTATTAACAAAAAAGTTGCCTATAAGATGGGTATGTACGAAATTCCAATTCTGTGTAAATTAACTTGTATTTATAGGTAATGTATTAATACTTGTTTGAACTTAGTTAAAACTCTTTTATAATTACTTTTAATCCTTATCATTAATTAATAATATTATTTGATAAATATATATCTTTATGATTTTTTTATCTATTCTAATTTTTTCATTATTTTATTTCTTTAAGTATGTATACTTTATTAGACAAAAGCCGTAGCCAATGAAATCGCTTCAAAAGTTCCTCTTCTAAGTATATATATATATATATATATATATAGAGAGAGAGAGAGAGAGAGAGAGAGAGAGAGAGATAGGTTCAGATGAGTCCCTAATTTTGGTTGAGTCCCTAAGTCCTATTCTTAGCCAATCCCTTTTGAGTGTAACTTTACTGATTTATGAGTGTAACTTTAGCCATTTAATGATTTATAAGTGTATCTTACCATTTAAGGCCAACTTATATATACAAATTTGAATTTATAAATTAAAGTTTATGTAATTTTAACAAAAATCTATGTAACTTTAGTGTCTTACGAATGTAAATTTAGTCGTTGGGGGTGTAATTTTAGTCGTCCGAGTTAAAACTTTAGTAATATGGTGGTTTGTATGTAAAACTTTGAGTTTATATACTTTTATGAGTGTAATTTTAGTCATTGGAGGTGTAATTTTCGCCGTGGAAAATGTAACTTTAGTCATGTGGTGGTTTTTGTGTATAAATTTGAATTTATATACTTTTACGAGTATACATTACCCCTTTCAAGTGTAACTTTAGTTGTTGAAGTCGTAACTTTAGTCGTATAGTAGTTTGATGTAAAAATTTGAATTAATATAATTTTGTATTGTAACTTTAGTCATTTCAATTGTAACTTTTGTCCTTCAAGAGTGTAACTTTAGTCCGATACGAGTGTAATTGTAGTATGATACGGATGTAACTTTAGTATGATAAGGCTTAGATCTGCACCACCACCAACACAATCGACATTAACACCAACCATCACCAACCCCAACGCCGCCAACGACATCAGTCCCCACCCACTCCAGCCACCATCAGCCAACTAAAAAAATGAAAAAAGATACGAGAGAGGAAGTAGATCTAACGGCGGTATGTGCGTGGATCGAAAACAACACTAGCCACCGTAAAACCCATCACAGCACCACCAGAAAAAAAATTGAGAACTGAAAAAAACACACCAAAAAACGAGATCTGAAATGAAGTGAGTAGGATGGAGGCGGCGTGGGCAGCAGGTAGCGACAGTGGGCAGCGTAGTGTGTGGGCTGGGGGCGACGAGTGGTGGAGAGGAAGAGGCGAATCTGGGTGTTGTCGGGTGAAGGGAGTTGTCATGGTGGTGTGGACGGGTGGACAGAGTGAAGAGAGGGGGGATGTGCGCTGCTGGAGGCGGCTGTTGGTGGGTCGTTGCCGGCGAGCCATGGTGGTGGTCGGAGGAAAAGAAATTTAGAGAGAGGGATGAGGAGTATTTAGAGAGAGAGGGAGAGAGAGAGAGAGAGAGAGAGAGATGAAAATGGGAGGTAGTGTGTGATTAGGGTTTGTTTGCCTTTATATCTCAGCCTTTTATTTTGTTTAAATCTCAATCATTCATCATTTTGATCTAAGGTCTTAAAATAGGACTTATGGACTCAACCTAAAAGGGTGGACTTACATGATCCCTTCTTTTTTTTTCTCTCTCTATATATATATATATATATATGTATATATATATATATATATATATATATATATATGGGATCCGGTGAGGACCACTAGTATAATGAGAACCGTGAGAACCTTTTACAACCGTTAGATCTCATGTTAGTGAATGACTAGATTAACTCGGCTTTATTCCCCACACCCAAACCCAAACCCTCCATCCCGTCATTTTACATTTTTGTTCTCCCCTTTTTTTTTCTCTCTCTTCAAACCTCGTTGTACAATTTTTTTCTCTCTGTTCGAGCATCAAACTGACGAGTCCACTTCACTACGAATCTTTCCCTTTCTCTCTTCGATCACATTCCAAACTTTGTAAATTCAACTTCGTCATGCGTTCTGCATCAATGGAAGCTGTGGATTCGACGAGGTAAAGACTAGAAATTTATTTTTATTTTAATAAAATTAGGGTTTATATTTTTATGTTTAATTTTATGATTCATCAATTAAATTTATCGAATTAGTCGAAATTAAGGTTTATATTCATCAATTTAATTTGTATTTCTTTTTCGTTGATGATATTAGCTTTGTCATATCAGTTCACCAAAACTATGGTGAATAAGCAGCTAGGTAGTAGCCCGTAGGTACTCGTACTTTTTTATTCTCAATTGGTGTTAATAAGCAGCAGTGTTAGAGAAGGGATGTGTGTCAGCTTATTCCAATACCGATTTCATGAACTTTGGAGTCCTACACTAGTGGTGATCACTATGTCTTTGTCTTACAACTTCCATTTTTTTCTCATAACAATTTTCTTTGTTGTTCATCAAGTTTGAGATCATACCACCATACTCGTAATTCATTTTACATGGTCATTTTTACACTTTTCATTATGAAATTCAACTCAATTTCGTCTCCCTTTATGGTTTGTTGTTGTATATGTATACAGTACCAAGATGATGTTTTTATCTTTTTGAGTGAGTATTTGTGGGTGTCTATCTCCTCTTACCCTAGATACGAGGAGTTTTATTGAAGCGGGGGTAACTCTGGCGGTGTTGATGAAAACCTATTTGCTAATACTTTTAAAAATGCAGAAGAAAATGCAATTTTAATAGTTGTAGCCACATTGTATACTGTATAGTAGGAGTATATGAAATGACGGAGTGTAAATTTGGTCAGGGATCTAATTGCTATTATATGTTTGACTGTGGTGGAGTTTTTTATCCGAGAAAGAATGTGGAATCAGACCATTATGGGATGATGTTGGAAGGAAAAGGATAACATAAATAACATAGGAAATATTGGTTGAAAGTTGCAGTACGCTTTTATTGGAAAATGAATGGAGACTAGAGTCTCGGTTCTTTGATATAATCAGCTAAAAAGTTAGTGTATTGCCTTTGATTCCCTTTTTTTATCAGTGGATTTTTCAAAAAAAAATGTTAGTATGAGTTGTTACTGCTTTTGTTTTCTGGGTGTTGGTTTATTTCTTTGCCTTCATGTGGTCTATTTGGTTTTAGTTACTTGACACAATATTTATCTTCGGAATTTTGGATAGAGATATACAAATTGATTATGTATCTAGAGGCCTGACTTTGTGTATCTAGAGTACTATTGTGTGCATCTGCGTGGTTCGTCTGGTTCATAGTTGAGACAAGGTGGGGAACTGCGTCGTTGGAAATACCGTGTAGTCGTCTAGGGCAGGTATGATGGTTGGGTGTAGTGGTGATGTATGGTTGAGTGGCGGTGGTTATCGTTGGTGGTAGTGGGTTTGGGTTGGGTGTGGGTTGCGGATACATATAATTTGATGCTAGATACACAATTTAGCATTTTAGATACAAGTCGATTTGTATATTTGGAGGCCTGAATTTTGTATCTAAAGTACTAAAGCGTGTTCATTGGATTTCGCAGGGGAAAAATTGATTTACTTGAAACAGGAAAGGTTCCTGAAACATCAAAATCTGCCTACTTTCAGGAAGAAATCAAATTAATTGCGCCGGTGAAGGTTGGAACTCAGGCGACCAAAGTTTATCCGCCCGCAAAAAAGAGACTTGGACCATTATATACATGATAGGAAACGCACACAGACAACCAAAATAATAACACACAACTTCCATGACCAAGTTTTCTGACATCAAACACGGTATCAAACAGCTAAAATGGTAAGATCACTAACCAGAAAGACTTTCATTAGACCTACGAATGGTCAGATTGTCAGTTTATACTATCTTTGATATCGTCATTGTCCATTCTACATTACCAATACTTACATTTTACTTATTTCGAAAGCCAATTAGCTCAAATGGCAGAACATTGTGCAACACACAAGATGTGGGTTCGTTCAACTCCCACATTGGCTAGGAAAAGCAATATTTATTTTACATTTTGATTGCCAAGGACTGGAACGTATGGTATGCATAAGCTAGTATTTGAACTTCTAATCACTACAATGCTATACATTCCCTCCTTGACTTCTTGCTGCACGCAAGCGAGTCACTCGTCTTTGCCTAAGTATGATTATGACCTGCTAAATTTTAGTTGTACGACTTGCATCTCGACATGTTATAATCATGTGATTTATTATTTAATAGGCTATATGGGATTCAAACCCATACCTTTGTGCAAATTATGCACTTTGCCCTACCATTGAGCTAATAGCCTTTAAAAACTAAGTGAAACAAAGATTGTTTAATGCACATATATTGCTTTTTCATGCCTGTACAAGGTTGTTTAATGCACATATATTGTTTTTTCATGCATCTACAAGGCTATTTCATGCACTTCATCCATTGGTAAGGCTATTTCACCCAAAAATCTTGTCATTCTTTTAGGACGGGAAAAGGGTTTAAATTAAAATTGATGTCCTTAACTATTCCGAAAAAGTCATTAGAACAACCTTAAGACTAAAAGATACCTTAGAAGGGAAGAGTGAATCTTTTCCGAGGGGAACAGGTTCAAAATTAGGGGAATAATGTCCTAAAGCAGGACAAGCGTAAAAAAGACAACCCTTATCCCTAAAATGGGAGGGTAATGGGTTGGGTTAGGCAGCAACTTTCTTGTCCCTTAGCTTATTTTTATTTTAATGTAATAACGATATTTTACACATTTCATGCATGTACAAGATTTTTCAATGCACATACATTGCTTTTTCATGCATCTACAAGGCTAGCTCATGTACTGATAAGGCTATTGCAATCCTACCCTAAACCCTTCTCCGATAAATTCATTCTAACGGGAGGAAGAACAAAAGACACCCTAGAGGGGAATTAACCCTTTCTTACGAGACGAGATTAAAACTAGGAGAATAATGTCCTAAAATGAGAATAACCCAACACTTATATAAGATAAATTGAATCATCGTGTACGACAAGCCTTTAAAATTCGAATTGACGAACTGAGCCCATTTAGTGTGTCATGCATGCACATGGTTATTTCATGCACATATAAGGTTATTTCAGGTACATACAAGGTTATTTCACATACACGGTTATTTCGTGCACATACAAGGTTATTGCATGCATATACAAGGTTATTTCATGACCAAAAGACGCCCTAGAGGGGAAAAGTGAACCCTTTTTAGGGGACGAAATTAAAACTAGAGGAATAATGTCCTAAAATTTAGGACGGGAAAGGGTTTAGGGTTGGATTAGGCGGGTCCGCGATACCCTAAACCCTTTCCCTTATGATAGGAATGGGTTTAACTTAAAATTAATGTCCTGAACCAACAGTAGTTAAGTGCAACTGGAGAACTTTTTAATCCACGTATAACCTTGTTTCATGCACATATAATCTTATTTCATGCACATATAATATTATTTCACGCCCATATAAAACACTTATTTCATGCATGTACACGGTTGTTTGATGCACATATATTGCTTTTCCATGAATCTAAAAGGCTACTTCATGCATTGATAAGGCTATTGCAATCCTTCATTAAACCCTTTTCCGGAAAAGTCATTCGAACGACCTCAAGAACAAAAGACACTCTAGAGGGGTAGATAGAACCCTTTCCGATGGGTAATGGGATCAAACGAAGGGGTCGGGTATCCTAAAATTTAGGACGGGATCAAACGAAGGGGACGAGTACCCTACATCACTTATAATATCACTAGTAAGAATACAAATAAGTGCAACTGAGGGAATACAAAATAATCATGAAATTTAGTATAAAGACCGAAGTGTCATAATGAAAGAAACATAGGATCACAACCGAGTGAGGACGAGAAGCGATGTAATCCGATTTCTCGACAGGTCACTCAGAGACGAATCCAGTAACAAACAGCCAAACAAAAACAATTACTTAAAAAAACTATTCAAGGGGAAAAAATTATGAATCAGCAGAGAAAAAAAGCAGGGAACTAACTTAATAAAAAAGCCATAGAAATCTTTAAGAAGCAATAGCAGAACGAGATAAAGAATGAAAATTTTGAAGTATGTATGGTCAAAATTTTTGCTTTGCTTTGTTACTTTTTTTGTTTTGTTTACTACAGCATATTGCATACTAGCTCGCTCTTCTAAAATTTTTCGCACTTCAGATAATTCTACCATTAATCAGCTGCAAGTGTAGAACGTCACTGTCCGTCATTCGTCGCGATTTACATGTGTTTTGCAAAGTAGCCGAGAAAATCACAATGAACTGTCGCCCCATATTTGCTAAGCAACAATTACGAATCTCAAAGATAAGTAAAGAAAGCAAATAGAATTACACTCAAATTCCTATTGTAGGTAAGAATGCTGAATACTAGGCACCATTACAAGTAAATCTCACAAGTCACCATTACAGATCTCAAAAACGAGGTTTTGCTTCAAATCAACGAGAATAACATAACAGGATCACACATGATGAAATTAGAGTTAATATTATGGAAATGAACTGGAATAAACTTTGAAAATAATTAATTAGCTTACGAGATTAAAAAACACTTGCCTGAATGAAGCACGATTAGGTCGATATTCTTCAATTAAAGAGGAAACAACAAGATCTATGATAAAATGCAGGAAACCTGAATGGAACGACATTTGAAAGTAAAAAAACAAAAGAATGAAGTAAAAATCAGGAATGCAACCCTAATCAACTAATTTGAATCATAAAAATCATAAAAATTGAGGAATAAGAAATAAATTGGGGAAATTGAGAATTTACCTAAATTTTAATCTGCTCGAAATCAGAAAAATCAATGATGAAATCGGCGAGAACGAAGGAGGAAACAAGATTGAAGTCGGATGTACGGACTAATTTGGTCGAAATCACAACAATGGTGCTCGAAATCACAGAGAATTGGAGTTATCGTGGAAGAAGATGTGATGAAGGAGGAAATAGTAGCACTAAAACGTATACTGATAGAAAATTGAGGGAGATGGTTTAGAAAAATAAGTTTAATCTCTGCCCTTTATTTCTCTAAGATCTAAGAGCTGTGAGAGGTTCTCACAGTTCTCATTATCTTGATGGTTCTCATAGGATCCCGAATCTATGTATATATATATATATATATATATATATATGTGTGTGTGTGTGTGTGTGTGTGTGTGTGTGTGTGTGTGTGTGTATTCGTAGTAAACATACATATCTTAAGAGAATATCAATGTGATGAATGAATAGAAGTCAATGCTTGGAACTGTCAATCGTCACGACTCTTGGGTGGCCGGTCACACTGCTAAGAATTGTAATACCCCGTATTTTAATAATAATTTATAAGAATAATTTATGAAATTTAAATAATTAATTAATGAGATTTCTAATAATAGTTGCGAGAAAGACGTTAATTAAATAATAAAATAGGTAAGCAAGTCGTGAATTGGGTTTAGCTAGTAATAAGGCCTTGGGCCGTGTGAATAAGATAAGTGGGCCGATTGTATTTGGCCTAGTATGATCATGGTGAGGAATTATTTCGGTATTTAATAATAATATTAATAAGGAGAATAATAATAGGTAAAGGTAATAATAATTATAATATTAATAATCCTAAATAATATTAGTGTTATAATAAAATTAGTAAAGGAAATATGTAGTAATTCTACTTATGGAAAGGCTAATATAATATGTAATAATAATAATATAATTTATAATGGTAATAATAATAATATGGTAATTCCTAATAATAATCGGAATAAGGCAATAGTTTCCTAATTGGCCTCATATACTCTCTAAATTTAGACTATAAATACCATGATAGCTGAAAAATAATTCATAAAAGAAGAAGGAAGAGATCTAAAAGAAAGAAGAATAGAATTAAGGAAGAGAAAAGTAAAGGAATTAACTTTTATTATTGCCTCAAGGTAATACTTTAAGACCGTCTCATGTATACGCTTCACTTCATTATAACTTGTTATTTAGACCACCATAGCACTTGCTTTGACTGTGAATGTGACTGTTGACCACCTGGGGGTAGCCGGACCTCCGTTTGACCACTAATGACCGGCGGGGAAGGGGTGTTTTCCTGGGTTTTCGTGTAGGTGGTTGAAGGTGTGTGAAACCACAGATTATATGAGTGTGTGACCCTTGTTGCGTGTGACCCTGACCTGACCGAGACTAGGGTTGAGACCAGGGGTGAGAGTCGACCGTTTTGGTGGTGTCGTGGGGGCTGTTAAGGGTGGTTTATGGCGGCGAGTACTTGAAACACGTGAAACGGGGGAGCAGGGGACTTCAACCCTAATTCGAACCCTAAACTGGACGTGGCTTGACGTGGGTATGGTGGAAATGGGACCGGGTGTTTGGGTCGACTAGGGTTGAGGTGTCAGGGAGGTTGAAGGTGGTGGTTTGTGGTGGTGGTGGTCGGAATATAGAGAAATAGGGGAGGAGTGTGATTGTGTCGTTGTATAGTGGTGTTTGTGGAGGTTACAGTGGGTCGAAGGGATTGAGGGACCACCCTGGAACCATCGTGTTCCAATGGTGGCAGTGGTGATAGCCACTGGCGGTCGTGGGGTGGTTTAAGGAGTAGAGTGTGCATATTGTGTGGTTTATGTCGGGTTTTCGGGGGTCTGTTTAGAGAGTGAGCATAGGGGTTGTAGGGGATGGTTAGGCTGGTGGTTAAGGGTCGTCGAGATCCGACGTGGTGTGGGCTAGGGTGTTGCAGGACTGGGTGGTACTGATGGTGGCCAAGGATGTCGTGGAAAGCGGGTTATGGTGAGGTGATGAACACGGTTTAAAACCGTGATTGTGGGGGATGTTGGTTGTGTTTAAAGGATGGTGTGTGGTTGGGCAATGGGTTAGTTTCATTTAATTGTTAAGTTTTTATTTAATTATTAAGACGGGTTTTACGTAATAATTCATACGGAAAATAATTAATATAATTAAATTATAATCGAATAAATTAATATAATAAATTGAATAATGAATAAATAATTAAATTATAATATTTATGTTAGGTTACGATTTGTAAAGAAATTATAATCGGGTTCGGATTGCTTTAATTATTTGGATCGTTTGAGCTACTTAATTGGAATTGCTTGCCAGGTAGGGATAAATCCCACTCAACTCTTATTCGATAATGTTTGGTATAATGGATGGTTTATGTTAATGTGGAATTCATCATATGTTTATTGTGTTGGTTGACATTATCGTAACTGTTGGAAGGGAGAATTGTATTGCATTGTGTTGGTTGATATTATCGTATTTGTTGGAAGGGAGAATTATATTGCATTGTGTTGGTGGATATTAATGATTATGATGAGACATAAATTATGGAGAGTGTGTGTATGTAAAACCCTAATGCCGACTGAAAAACGAATGCTCATCTCCATCTAAGGCATTAATTTCCATGATAATGGCTCGTTCTTCTTCATCTAAATCACCAAAAAAACATAACAAAAGTAGTAGTAGTAATGAATCATTGGAAGGGAGTGATAGGAGGATTGTTTGTGAGAAGCAGCAGGGGCCAGAAGAAGATGTGTTTTACGTACAAAGCCCATACATGAAGTTAACTCGATCCCTGGCTTGTCCTTTGAGGATGAGGAGAACCCTGAAGGTAACATCCAATGGGTGACAAAGAGGGGAAAGAAGCAAGGTTTGCATTCCTAGGTAGTTGTGACAGAAGAGAATAGTGAGACTGCTATGGAGGATTTGTTGCAATTCACATCTGAGGATGTAAGTGAAGAAATAGCGTACTGGAACCAGGCTGTTCGCTGCTTTGTTCTAGGAGCAAACCCTCCTTGGGAGGTTTTGCAGGGGTATGTGCATAAAATTTGGGGACGACATGGTATTGACAAGATCTCCTTCTTACCAAATGGTATTTTTTTGGTAAGATTTAAGGAGATGAAGGATAAGGATGAGATATTGAATGCAGGATATCATATGTTCGATAACAAGCCCCTGATAGTTAAGCCTTGGCAAGAGGATATTGATCTTTTGAAGGAAGAAGTGAAAGTTGTTCCTGCATGGATTCGTATACATGGTTTGCCTCTCAAGTTTTGGGGCTCATGTTTACCTTCCATTGCAGGACTAGTTGGCCCCTATGTGAAGTCTGATGCTGCAACTATGAATAAAACTAGACTGGGGTTTGCTAGGACAATGATTGAATTGAAGGTTGGGCAAGCCTTCCCTTCATCAGTTAAAGTTCGAGATGAGAATGGAAAGATTGTTCTGCTAAATGTCGAATATGAATGGAAACGTATCTTGTGTGATCAATGTAAGGGATTAGGGCATGAAAGCAAGAATTGCAGAAAAGATCAGCACAGGAATGCTCAGTCAAGGTCTATTGTTAAAAAAGTTTGGAGACCTATTCCTAAGACCAATGTGAGCAATCCTGCTGTATCTGATAAAGAGTTCCCTACTCTGCCTACATTGACAACCCCTCGTCTGATTGAGAATACAACTCCTGAACCAGATGCTGATGCAGGCCCCCCTCTATCAGCATCAGAACCTCCTGATACTGCTAATGCTGATGACAGTATTCAGGTGGAGGATATTACAGATGAGGAAATTGAAATTTTGGAGAATCAGGTAGTGGATATTGGTGACCCTAATTCTACTATTAATAATAATGAATAATATAGGGTTCTGGAATGTTCGTGGCATGAATAGTGTGAATAAACAAAAAAAAAGTTAAAAGTTTTATTCAGAATAATGAAGCTTGTTTATTTGGTCTTTTAGAAACAAAAATAAATGCTGTTAATGTAGGTAATATAGATCATAATATGCTAAAGGGGTGGAGTGTCACAACCAATTGCAGCTTGCATACAGGAGGAAGGGTCTGGTTATTATGGCGTCTTAATATTCTATGATGTTCATATTATTCAATATGATCCTCAATTTATTCATTCCAAATTTCTTATTAAGGCAACTAAGAAAGTTTTCCTCCTCACTATTGTTTATGCTTTTAATGAGAGCTCTGAGAGACTGGATTTATGGGATAAATTGAAGTCTATTGCTAGTCAGTGTGTTGATCCTTGGGCTTTAGCAGGATATTTCAACACTGGCATTTCTCCTGATGAGAGATTGGGGGCTGCTACTAAATAGGAGGACATGGATGCTTTTATTGATTGCCTGACTGCTTGTGGTATGCTTGATATCCCTGCAACTGGAGCCTACTTCACATGGACAAATAAGCAGGAATCTAACCACAAGAAATATAGTAGACTGGATAGATTTCTGGTCAACCAAGAGTGGGTAGATGTGTTTCCTGATATGCATGCTCATTTCCATCCCGAGGGGCTAATGGATCATACTCCTTGCATTGTCAGAAATATTAAATTGGATGGAAGGAGATCTACTAGTTTCAAATATTTTAACATGTGGAGTGATGCTCCTGATTTTCTTGATACTGTAAAGAGTATATGGAGTCAACAGATAAGTGGCACAAAGATGTTTGGTGTGGTCAAGAAATTGAAAGCTCTAAAGGGAGGTCTTAAAAGACTTAATAAAGATTGTTTTTCTGATGTAGAACTCAAAGCCAGCAAAGCTATTATTACTCTTGAGGATATTCAGTTGCAGCTACAGAACAATTATGACAGACCTGATCTTATTAATCTAGAGTTGCAGGCACTTGATGAGGTGAAATTCTGGTCTAAAGCAAGGGATAGTTTCTTACAGTAGAAGGCAAAGGCTCAATGGCTAGATGAAGGGGACAGCAATACAGCCTATTTCCATAGTGTCTTTAAGAAAAGATGCTCGAGAAACAAGATTGTACAGATTGAAGACCAGAATGGCAACCTCTGTACTGATACAGTCAGTATTCAGGAAGCCTTCTTGAACTTCTATCAGGGTTTATTGGGTAGCAAAAAGATGACTGAACAGGTGAGAAATGAGGTAATGCAAACAGGTTCCTTTTGTAATGAGAACCATGCTATATCCTTATTAGCTCCTGTCACTAAGGAGGAAATTAAAGGTGTAGTATTTTCTTTTTCTATTGACAAAGCTCCTGGGCCTGATGGTTACATTAGTGGATTCTTCAGGGACTCCTGGGACATTGTTGGGGATGAGGTCTGCAGTGCTATAATGGATATCTTTGTTATGGGTTGTCTGCTCACTCAGATAAATGCAACCAACATCACTCTTATCCCTAAGTGTGACAGACCAACTGCTGTTAGCCATTTCAGACCAATAGCTTGCTGTAATCTGGTTTACAAGGTGAATTCAAAATTTCTTTGCAATAGGCTTGCTACTGTTTTACCTGATATAATACATGAGAACCAAGGAACTTTTATTAAAGGAAGGTCTATCATTGAAAATGTTCTTATCTGTGAGGACATTATTCATCTGTATGCCAGGAAAGCAGTCACTCCAAGATGCCTGTTCAAAATAGATTTGCAAAAAGCCTATGACACGGTTGAGTGGGATTTAGTTGAACAAATGCTTCATGGTCTCAAATTTCCACCTCATTTTATGCAGCTAGTAATGCAATGTGTAAGGTCAACCTCATTTACCTTGTCTCTGAATGGGAATAACTTTGGTTATTTTAAAGGACAAAGGGGACTGAGGCAGGGAGACCCTATTTCTCCCCTTTTGTTCACTATTTGCATGGACTATTTAACCAGACTGATCAAATTTGCCACGGATAGATGGTCATTCCAATATCATCCTCTTTGCAAGAATCTGAAACTCACTCATCTCATATTTGCAGATAATTTGCTTCTTTTCTGCAAGGGTAAGCCCTAGTCCATTTGGCTTCTCATGAGAGTTTTCTCCTCTTTCTCTAAGGCCTCTGGCCTAGCTATGAACACTGCTAAATCTGAAATATTCTTTAATAGAGTTACTGAGGACATTAGAGAGGGTATAAAACAGTGATCAAGCCGGGGAAGGCACCATGCCCTTCAGGTACCTGGGAGTGCCTATTAAAGCAGGCAGGCTTACCAAGCAGGAATGCTCTGCCTTAACTGAAAAGATGGTGGCTAGGATTAGAGGATTGGGAGCAAAAAAGCTTTCCTATGCTGGCAGGGTTACACTCATCAATGTTGCTCTCAATACTGTTCAGAATTATTTGGCTCAAATGTTCATTATCCCTAATAGCATCATCAACCATATTATGGCTATTTGCAGAAACGTTCTGTGGGATGCTCCCCTGATTACCATAGAGTTCCTCTTGTAGCCTTGGATAAGGTTACATTGCCTAAAAAGGAGGGAGGATTGGGGATCAAGAAAGCTGATGTTTAGAATATTGCCACAGTGGGCAAGCTAGTTAATTGGATCTACTGCAAAGCTGATAGGCTTTGGATTAAGTGGATAAATTATGTGTATATCAAGAATCAGGACTGGCATACCTTTCCCCTCCTACTGATGCAACCTGGGTTTGGAAAAGTATTTGTAAAGTGAAAGAAAAGCTCAAAGATGGTTATACTGACAGCATCTGGACCATGAGTTCTAAAGGATACTCAATCAAGGGTGGGTATGACTGGCTTGCTCCTGCTCATATAACCCTTAACTGGACTGCTATTGTGTGGAACAACTGGAACATCCCAAAACACTCTCTGACTATCTAGCTAAGAATGCATGAAGGAATGAATGTGAAGAGTAAATTATTCAGATATGGTTGTTGTGAAGATGACCTTTGTATACTTTGTCAGAGACAGCCTGAAACTGTGGAGCACCTGTTCACAAGCTGTGTGTACACTGTCAGAGTTCAGAGCCATCTATTACAGTGGTATGGAGGCACATTCCTAACTGTGAACAGCTTGATTGCAGACAACAGGAATAGTATGCAGTGGAAGATTAAGGTCGCCATGTTCAATTCCTTCCATTATTCTATATGGTATTAAAGAAACAATGACAGGATCAATGAATGGTTGCTAAGACCTGAAATAGTTGCTGCTCGTATAGAGGAGGATATTAAGAGAAGAGTTAAACAGAAATGTAGGGCAGTTGATGACCAGACTGTCCTCCTTTTGCTGCAAAGCATGGGAGTGGTATGATTGTTTGTAATGGGACTCGATCCCAGAATCTCATGTAATTATGTTTTTTTGATATGATATATAATATATTCACATTACACCAAAAAAAAGATTATGATGAGACTGGTTTAAATTGTTATCGTCTATTGTGAATGTGGAAATTGTGAAAAGCTGTGCGACAGTCAGATGTACGTTGTTGAGGGAGTTTGTACTCTGGGGTGATGGTAATATGTACGTTGTGAGGGAGGGGTACTATTACATAATTGCGGTACGTTGTTTAGGGAGGGGTACCAAAGTAGTGTGAGCACGTTGTTAAGGGAGGTGTGCTAAGTCATGAGAAGGAGCACGTTATTAAGGGATTTGTGCAATGTGAATTGAAATTGGATTGCCTATCGTATGTTCTTGTTGTTTGTGTTTATTCCTACTCAACCTCGTGGTTGACTATGTATTCGTGAACACCTGTGATGAACCATAATGGGGAGCAGATTTGACAGGTACTAAAGATTAGCTGACTTGGGAGCTATGGGATACGTGAGGACTCTGCTAGTCTATCTAGAAGTCTAGACCAAATAAATTATTTAATCACTTTATTTATTTCCGCTGCTAGTTGTATCTTATTTTATATTAAGTTTAGTTGGATAATTTGTAATAAACATGTAATCGCTAAGTTTTAATTTAAAGTGTGAGTTGGACTTTGTTATTCACTACCTCGGGAAACCGAGATGGTAACAATCCTATTTATCTTGGAATGTCTAGCTAAAGGCTCTTAGATAAATGGGGGTGTTACAAGAATGGACAGTTAGAATCTCCATATGATAAGGCCATCAAAGAGAAAATTATAAGTTTGAATAAATATGTCACTCCTACCACTGGTGGTCGGTTATATAATTGTGAGTTTAAATAGAATTTATTTGCATAATGGTTTTTGTGTATGTAGAGAATCTATGAGAAGGAGGTAGAGGAAGGAAAATGGAAGCCTCAAGGACGTGATGACATTCTTGCTAGGGCAATCGACAAAGAAGAACATCCAGGTCGTGTGAAAGGGCTCTCGACGTATGTTGGTATCACCAAGTATTTTGGAAAAACTACTCGAAGGACAATGGGTGGTGATGATAGGGTATATAAATACTGTATTTTATTCAACATAATTTATAAATATATATGCTGAAATTATACTACTTACTTTAATCATATTCATTTCTACTATACAGCTACAAATAATGGTCAGGTTAAAATTGAGAATGGTAGAAACGGGGGATAAGCCATCTGAAGAAGAGTTGGTTATGGTTCGCCAAGTCATAAAGGAAGCAGGGGAGGAGAAGGAAAAAGCGGGCATGCGAACTAAGGATGACATGGCAAAGGAGAATGAGGTGGGAGCCAATGACAAGTCAAAGGATCAAGATTGGGTAGTTGAAGAGGAAGCCATGAAGGTCGTGAGAGAGGAGGTGGAGGTAGTTGATGATGAAACGTTCTTCTCATCTCAAAATCCGGCTTTTGACGAGGTATTAGCTACTACGAATAGTTTATAATTACTGTATATATACTAATTAATTAAAGTAGTGCATGTATATATACTAATTAATTAAAAATTTGAAGGGCATTTGGAAGAAGCCTTGTATTCTTTACTACAGTGCCCCTATAGTACCATCTGGTAAAATTGTTGTTGCTAGGGGAACCGCATTCTATTACGACCAGATTCAAGAAGTTGAGGTTCATGGCATTGCCCTCCGTCAGAATTGGAGGAAAGTGGAAGTGACCCACTTATATCTGGAGGAGTATGCACTACAACAAATAAGGTAATTGGCGACCATATAAGGCGACTGAGAACAGTCGCCATTAAGAATAAAGCGACTAAGACCCGTCGCCCGCACTTCGTAGCTGGGTTTGGTCGCTTTTGGCGACAGGCGTTCGTCGCCAATTTTGGCGACTGAATTACTTTAAATCGGGCGACCAACATTCGTCGCCAAATTGGCGACTGTCATGAGTCGCCAATTTGGATAATATTTCGTCGCCCGTGGATTTCATACGGATTTTTGGATAAAAAGTATAGTCGCCAAATTGGCGACGGATAGTGGTCGCCCGTTTTTTTTTTCCTGTCGCCAATTTGGCGACTGTAGTATGTCTGTCGCCTTTATCGTGTTTTCTTGTAGTGATGGTACTCTAATAGTACAACTTAATGATTGGTGTTTGCAAGATGTCGTGGGTTCTATTGTGAAATGGCCTAAAACATTCATTAATGTTAACATCTCCGGGGTAGTTATGCTAAAGATAACACATTTTATATAATGAACGCCTTTAAATTTATTAAGGTAACCTTATCTAACATATAGTAAGTATTTTAATTTTTACATTTGCAGGAGTTACACGAAGCCATTATGGCTGAAATTAGGACTACTACATCAACATCCAAAGTCACTGATTCGACTGCCTCTCCACCCAAAATTCAAGAGGTATTAATAATTTGAAAAATAGATTGTGAGTTTTTTTTTGTTATTTAAATTATATATGACGTCTCGTGTAATGTATATATATTTTATTTTTCTAAATTGTAGACCAAACTTAAAGCAGACGACTTATATTGTAATCCATCTAATTTTGATGCACCCAAGCCTGCTGCTCCTCTTAAAGCTAAATATCAGAGCGATGACTATAAGCAAAAATTGAATACTCCAACGCTCGGAGTTTTGCACCAGATGGCTGAAAGGAAGGCAGCTACCGGGGATGTACTCATTATTCAGATCGAAGAGGATGTTGTGGGCAAAGGTATAGTTGTTATGATGGATGGGAAATCACTGTGTCAATAACTCGACCTTGACGAGTTAGCTGCTATGCACAATTTAATTTGGATGAAGCAAGTTCATTAATAAAACTTGTCATTTGGTTTTACGAATAGTGATGTTTATTTAAATCATCAATGAAAATAACATTCTTCGTTCCATTTTTGTAATACTCTGTATTTAATAATTATATAATAATAATATTTTATTGTATTTATACGAGTTATGTCGAGACGGAATAATATAATACTCCCTCCATTCTCCTTTGATGTTCCCATTTTCCTTTTTGGGCCATTTCACTATAATGTTCCCATTTGGGTTCTTTCTATTTTTGGGCTTAAAAATTGACCAAATGGTCCTTATTACCATTACATATTTATACTATATACCATATATTAACCTACTTAATCCTACTTATATCTATAACCCACTAGCTTAGTCTTTTTTTTATTGCTAAAAAGAGGTCCACTTTGCTAGCTTAGTCTTTTTTTATTGCTAAAAATTGGTTCACTTACTCTTAATCCTTTATGCCTTGGTTGTTCCACCAAAAGCAAATGGGAACATCAAACAAGAATGGAGGGAGTAATATAATATTAATAAGCTACATGTGAGTATACCCCCTTATCCACCCATACTTCCTTATCTCATTTTATTTACATTTCCCACCACACAAAATTATTGAGAATCCTATAGAGAAAGAAGAGAGAAAAAAGACAAGGAAAGGAAGATCGCCTTTTGTCCCTCCGCCTTGAGATCGTAATGTAAACTGTCTTGTACTAGCCTTTATATTATTTAATTAATACCGTTGACCTGCCTTGACCCTGACTCATCTTTGACCCTTCATTGACCACCCATTAACGGCCGTTGACCACCCAAAACAGGCTTTGCCCGAGTTGAAAAAGGGAGTTTTGGAGGGGTTGGTGACTCGGGTTAGGGCTACGATTTTAAGAGTGTTTCGGGTCAGTTTTGGTCCGGTTTCAGGGTGGTAGTTGTCGAGGGTGATGAGGGGAGTTAAGGGGTTATCATGGTTGGTGGCTAGGGTGGCTGTGGTGGTTGGGATCTAGGGTAGAAAAGGAGGGTGTACGGATGGTATGGTGGTTGTGTATGTCGTGTTATGCTTGTTGTTTTCGTGGTGTTTTGCTGTTGTTTCTGGTAGTGACTGACGGCACGGTGGCCATACTTGGACCCACCATGGTCAGGGCGGCACCATGGTGGTGCTAGCGGCCACGATGGTGGCAGTTTGTGCGTGTGGTGGTCGTGTATGGTGTGTTTGTTGTGTTGTTGCGGGTTGTTGTTGTTGTTGGCATTTTTTATTATCGGTTGGGGCTGCTGTCGGCTGTGGCCCACCGTGGCTGGTAGTAGTGGCCACGGTGGCAGCAGTAGGTGGGTGTGTAGGAGGTTTGACCGTGAGTCGGAATGGGTTTTGGGTAGTGTATAAGACGGGGTTAATTAGTCGTATTTGTATAAATAGATTAGTATATTGACAGGGTAGTCGTATACCTATCAAAAATAACCAACTGGCTCTAACTAATATAGCTTGGGAAGTCGGGTCGATCTCCACAGGTAGATGGGAAATTGTCAGCCTTGTCTAAGTTCATCACGGTAACCAAATTGGGGGGTTTTAATTGTATTGTTCTAAACTAATGAGAGTAAGAAAGAGAATAAGCCAGAGAAAAAGGATTAAGCAGGTAAGGAAAAAAGCTAAGACAGACGGTTCACCATGATCATTCAGTCAAGTAATCTAGGTTTCAGATTAGTGCAAGTATAGCCTAAGGAGCAGTGAATATCTCCTTTCAGTCTCAATTTGCCCTAAAGCACAAATAGCTAGCTTTCGCCCTCACTATAGTGCCCTATTGTTCGCTATGAGTCTCACCCTTTCCAAAATTTCGGTCCAGGTCAAGGTTTACTATGATTTAAATGCCTAATTGCGTCGACTAAATTAAACAGATACAGATAAATACAGCAATTAACAACGAAGACTACACCAGCATTAACCTAATATGGCAACTACTATCCCTTCATAATCATGGATCCCCTAGTCTTAGCAGGGGAAATTAGCTATGCATCACTATTGAATCAACAAAATTAACATAAAGATAATTGAAATTAAACATACTAACAAAGATAATAGAGATTGAATAGGGTAAAGATGATAGCAATAAAGGAAAGAAAGAAATTAAGCCACAATTAAGATTAAGGAATTAAGAAGGAATAATAATACCGATCACAAATCCGAATTTAAGTAGCAAAAGGGTAGAAAGAGAGCAAAATCCAAGAAACAGTAGGAAATGATAGAGTAAAGTGAATGAGGAAGAGTTACGCAGTCTACTGTATTATTAGTATACGAAAATCCTCCTCGAAACCTAATCCATGACTAAATTACAAAAGCCAATACGAAAATAGGCGGAAAAACTCTAATACAAGCAAAACCACTCGATTGAGTGGAAATAAATCACTCGATCGAGTAAATAAGCGCCAATCCCCTCGATCGAGTGGAAATAAACCACTCGATCGAGTAACTCCTTGTATTGCCTACTTGATTGAATACTGGGACTGCTCGATCGAGTAACCTCAGTATATAAAGCATTCTATCGACTAGAAAAGTAGTCGATCGAGCTATCTTGGTACGTTTAGGCACTAAACACCTTCCGAAACTAGCTCACGCATCTTCAAAGTGATGGATTCCAAGCTCCGGCTCCTTGTTCTCCATAAATGCATGCAAATGGGACGAATTTAGGCTCGATTTAGCTCCTCTTTGGTTTATTCCTGCAATTTACATAAAACGAACCAAAGTAGAATATTCGGGGGTATTTGTAGCCAGTTGCTACATAAATAGTACAGAAATGCGTTTAAAAATGAGGTAAAAACCTTATATAAAATACACGCATCAAATCTCCCCAAACCGAACCTTTGCTTTTCCCCAAGCAAACTATGAATGCAACTAAGAATAAACAGTGGAACGGGACCAACACATCAGCTACAAATCACCCACCAAAACCAGTCTAATGCAACAACTAACAAAGTGGCAAATGATAAGTGCAAACGAGATAAATCAATGTTTCAAACTTACTGAACAGTCGACCTTGCAAGACTCAAAGGATATCGGACTCTCACGGGTCGCTCATCGCTCAAAATTAGGCAAAAGGTGAGTATATATGTGAAAGATAGAAAGTCGTAAAGACACTCACCTAACTCGACCGATAAGAACATGCATGCAATTAATCATGAATAAAGTCTCTACAACCGTGCATACGCATTCCAACCATACTAATGACCAAGACACATGCCGAGGACTTACATTTGGGTAAGTGAGGTAATGGGTAAGAAGGGGCTAAGATGAATTTGGATATGTGGGGTTAATAGCCAGGCTAGCAACAACGAATCCAAACTTTGAACTGCGTCCCAACTTCGTACTCAATATAATAAAACAAAACGGCGCAAAATCCATGCACTCAACTCACATTACACCAAAAACTTGTCAACTCCCCATAAGATATAAATTAGACATGGGAGTGAAAATCATCCGTACAATTTCTCATTTTTTTTTCGAATCGCACGTGATTTTTCTTTTTTTTTTCTTTTTCATATTCCATTTTTTTCGTTCTTTTCTTCTCTTTTTTTTTCAGCCATCATTTTTTTTCTTTCATTCCCTTCAATTCTTCCACCATCTTCTGAATTCAGATAAAAATAACCAAACTGCAGTAAAGCATTCCAAACAGCTACTCATTACTAGCTTGGCTAGGGTAGGAAAAATTATAGATAGTAACTAATAGGACAAAAGGGCAATTTGGCTATGTGAGGCTCATGGGTAGAATGAAATAAAGGGAATTGCCTCTCCTAACATGTGTCACCATCCACAGACCGAATGCATACATGTATTAAGAAGACTAGACTCATGCTTATGCAAATTGATGTTACATGTCTTAAAGAGAGTACTACTCACATCCTAAATGAAACCGGTCATGAATGTCACCAGTTTATAAAGCTCTAACCTCAGAATGTAATGTAGCTTGCCAATATGTGAGTCAAGTCTATTTGTTCAGATAAGAGAGAAACAAAAACTCGTATATCATGCACGTAATCATGCCAACTAAATGTCAAGAATATGCAAGGCTAAAGTAAGGATTTAATGTAGCGTCAAAGTTCAAACGTTCCGACTCAAATTAAACGTGAAAATTTTTGAATTTTATTATGTGTTTTTTTGAATTTAAAAACGAAAATGCATGCGAAAATAATGAAACGTGCAAGCAAGCGAAAATGCAAGAAAACATGCAGACAGAGATATGGATGCATACCTCCCCAAACCAAACCGTACAATGCCCTCCTTGTACCAAAAATAGGGAAAGAAATGCAAACTGAGGAGAAAAGGATAAGTGGAGTCGGAATACTTACAAAACGTCGTGAAGAGGGACCTCCCCAAACCGACCATGAACATGGGAGGTCAAAGGAAGTCAAGCAGTAGCTCATTAGACGTAAAGTAGTAGCTGGAAGACAATACTACTCGATCGAGTTGCTTGGAATAGCTCGATCGAGTGAACTAGTGTCTGGAACGACTCGATCGAGTAAAATAATCACTCGATCGAGTAAACGTGATTATGCAGCTTGTCGATCGAATATATATATCACTCGATCGAGTGAATATTATCCCAAAAGTGCTCGATCGAGTAGAAAAACTACTCGATCGAGTGACTATACCTGCAGAACACGCATCAAAACCAAGGAAAATACATAGGGTGCGTAAAACAGCGTCTAAAGTTCAACAAAAAGCTAAAGGCAAATAAAAAGTTCAACAAAAGTACAATAAAACAGTCCGGGTTGCCTCCCGGAGAGCGCAGGTTTATGAGGTCCCGCACGACCATTCTGGCATCAATTAACTGGCGCATCTAGCTTGTCGAAGAACAAAACTTCAACACGATTGTCTGCTTCATTTGCCTCGTGATAATGCTTCACATATTGCCCATTCACCTTGAACCTACTTCCTTCGGAATCTTCGAGCTCCACTGATCCAAATTTGGTAACAGCCGTCACCGTATAAGGACCACTCCACCTCGACTTCAGCTTGCCAGGAAATAATCGCAGTCGGGCATTAAACAGCAACACCTTTTGCCCGACATGAAACTCCCGAGGTAGAATTCTTTTGTCATGCCATCTCTTCGTCTTTTGTTTATAGATGCGCGAGCTATTATAGGAATTAAGCCTAAATTCTTCCAACTCATCTAGCTGCAAAAGTTGATTCTGACCACACAACTTAGGATCAAAGTTAAGCTCACGAATTGCCCACCAAGCCTTACATTCAAATTCAACAGGTAAGTGACATGATTTCCCATAAACTAGCCTATAAGGTGATGCACCAATTGGTGTCTTAAAGGCAGTTCAGAAGGCCCATAATGTGTCTTCTAATTTAAGACTCCAGTCCTTCCGTGATTTAGAAACTACTTAGACAAGATCTCTTTCAGTTCGCGAATAGAGACCTCTACCTGACCACTAGTTTGGGGATGATACCCCAAACCACGCCGGTGTTGGACACCAACTTTAGACAGAATGGAAGTTAGTTTCTTTTCTTTAAAGTGCATTCCCCCATCACTAATGACGACCCTAGGGACACCAAATCGGGGAAATATGACCTTTTTAAACATTTTTGTCACGGTCTTGGCATCACAATGAGGTGAAGCAATTGCCTCAACCCATTTCAACACATAATCTACAGCCACTAAAATGTACCTGTTACCTTTACTAGACGGGAACGGTCCTTGGAAGTCAATGCCCCAGACATCGAAAACCTCAACCTCTAAGATACCATTTTGTGGCATCTCATGTCTCTTCGAAATGTTCCATGATCGTTGGCAAGCATCACAGGCTGTAACAAAAGACTTAGCATCAACAAACAAAGAAGGCCAGTAGAAACCAGCCTGAAGTACCTTAGCCACGGTGCGCGATGGACCGTGGTGACCACCATAGGAAGAGGAGTGACAGACTTCTAGGACTACTTTAGCCTCCCACTTTGGAATACACCAACTGTAGAGACCGTCTGCACATTCCTTAAATAAATAAGGATCGTCCCAAAAATACTTCATAGCGTTATACAGAAAACGCTTCCTGTGCTGATGAGAAAGTTCAGGCGGCAGCTTGCCACTGACAACGAAGTTAGCTATATCTGCATACCAAGGCTCTTGGTTAACAATAGACGATAATACAGCAAATAAAGTATTGTCAGGAAAAGAGTCATCAATAGGTAGAGAATCTTCCTCTTCCTGTCGCGTCAGTCACGACAGATGATCAGCTACAACGTTCTCAGCTCCTTTCTTATCCTTAATCTGCAAATCAAACTCCTGAAGAAGGAGTATCCATCTCAATAGCCGTGGTTTAGCCTCCTTCTTAGCAAGGAGATGCCTCAAAGCTGCATGGTCGAAAAAAAAGTAACTAACCGACCCAATCAAATAAGAACGAAATTTCTATAAGGCATAAACTACAAACTAGCGGACTCTTTTTGATGGTAGTGTACTTCACTTGAGCCTCATCCAGAGTTCGGCTCGCATAGTAGATTGCATTTAAAGCTTTGTATTTCCTTTGGCCTAGCACCGCTCCTAGTGCATAGTCACTGGCATCACACATTATCTCAAACGGCAAGTCCCAGTCGGGAGGCTGTATGATTGGCGCAGAGACTAAGGCCTGCTTTAACCTGTGAAAATCAGAAAGACACTCATCAATAAACACAAAAGGGGCATCCTGAAATAGCAGCTGTGTAAGTGGTTTAGCAATTTTTGAGAAATCCTTGATAAACCGGCGATAAAAGCCGGCGTGGCCAAGGAAACTCCTCACCCCCTTAACATTAACATGAGGTGGTAATTTCTGAATCACTTCCACCTTTGCTTTATCAACCTCTATTCCCCTATCAGAAACTAAGTGCCCTAAGACAACTCCCTCGTTGACCATGAAATGGCACTTCTCCCAGTTAAGCACGAGATTAACCTCAATGCAGCGCTACAACACTTTATCAAGGTTAGACAGACAGTTAGATAAATCACTTCCATAAACACTGAAATCGTCCATGAAAACTTCCATAATAGACTCAATAAACTCTGAAAATATCCCCATCATGCACCTTTGGAAGGTGGCAGGGGCATTACATAAACCAAAAGGCATCCTGCGATAAGAAAACACGCCTTGAGGACAAGTAAATGTAGTCTTAGCTTGATCGTCTGGGTGAATAGGGATATGAAAGAACCCTGAATACCCATATAAATAGCAGAAAATTTATGAGAAGCTAACCTTTCTACCATCTGATCAATAAAAGGAAGGGGAAAGTGATCTTTCTTGGTGGCGGCATTAAAGTCGTCATCGTAATCTATGCACATCCGCCAACCAGTCACTACTCGAGTGGGTATTAACTCATTTTTGTCATTCTTAACCACGGTAGTCCCTCCTTTCTTCGGGACTACCTGCACTGGACTCACCCATTTAGAATGACCAACAAAATAGATAATACCTGCGTCGAGCAGCTTTATTACCTCAGCCATCACAACATCTTGCATCTTCTGGTTCAGTCTGCGCTGACCCTGTCTCCAAGGTTTATGATCTTCCTCCAGCTCTATCCTGTGCATACAAATATCGGGACTAATCCCCTTGATATCGTCCAATGAATAACCCAATGCTTTCCTGTTTTTCCTAAGCACAGCTAACAAGGAATTCAGCTGATCATTATCAAGCTTAGCACTAACAATGACTGGATATTGCTTAGTATCGTCTAAGAAAACATATTTTATATGAGAAGGAAGAGGCTTACGCTCCGGTACCTTTACCTCAATGGAGCAAAGAGTTCTAATCATCTGTTCCACTTGCTCTCCCTCAGCGTCGGTGAGTCCACGCTCATCTAAATCATCTATAAGCAAATCGATCACAGCGTCATCGTCATCTGGGCTATCTGCACACTCATCCAAAGCATAAGAGCTTCTAGTGGGTCCTTCATGAAAGAACCCGACCAGAAGTCATAAATAGACTCGTCAATAATATCAACCGAATAACAAGTATCCTCTATCATTGGCCGAGCCAAAGTACTAGGCAGACTGAAAGTAATCGCGTCATGCCCTACTGCAAGAGTCAAACGCCCTTGTTTGACATCAATAATGGCCCCAGCTGTACAAAGGAATGGTCTTCCTAAGATAATTGGGGTCCGGGTGTCCTCACCTATATCTAAAACAATGAAATCCACTGGTATAAAGAGCTTGTCTGTTTTCACAGGCACGTCCTCTAAGACGCCAAAGGGTCTCCTAACAGATCTATCAGCCATCTGTAGGGTAATGTTAGTCACTTTAAGATGACTCATATTCAATTTCTTGCTGACAGATAGGGGCATGACACTAACGCTGGCTCCTAAATCACAAAGAGCCTTATCAATAACCACATTGCCTATAACACAGGTAATAGAGAAGCTACCCGGGTCTTTCATTTTAGGTGGAGCCTTATTTAAAAGTAAATTACTAGAGTCTTCCTTAAATGAAACTGTCTCAAATTCACTTAGCTCTCTCTTACGCGTCACAATATCTTTCATAAATTTAGCGTAAGTAGGTACCTGGGTAACAAGTTCGGTAAAAGGGACAGTTACCTGGAGGTTCTTGACAACGTCCACAAACCTACCATACTGTCGCTCGATCTTCGCGTCCTTCAGACGACCTGGGAAAGGTACTCTGGTTGCAATGAGTGGACTCGCGACTTTCTCTTTACCTTTATCAGTGCGTGACGTCTTCACAGCAGGGGAAGATGACATGGTAGCGGAATTAGATAGTAAAATAGTGTCTCTGCTGCTTCTTGTACTCGATCGAGCACTTTTGCCACTTGATCGAGTGGTTTCATATTGGCTTTTACTCGATCGACCACTTTCCTCACTCGATCGAGTGATCTCTTTTTCAGGCTTACTCGATCGATCATTTTTATCACTCGATCGAGTGATTTCTTCAGCTATTTTACTCGATCGAGTAAGAATATTACTCGATCGACCATCTGTGATTTGGGCACTACTCGATCGATCATAATTATTACTCGATCGAGTGATGGGATGAACTATTTCACTCGATCGAGTAGATTTTTTACTCGATCGAGTATCTGAAGAACACGCAGCAAGGATTTCGTCTAGAAATTCATCCAAATCATCATCCGAGGTATTATCAGCTGTCACAACCCCGTCTTCTGGTACTTTTGGCCCCTCATGAACAAGGCCACTTTGGAGATTCGTTGCATTAACCGGATCGCATGTCGGTAGAAGGTTGGCTTGGTCTTTTGCGAGTGTTAACTGCGCGACTTGTTCTCTCAACTCCACTATGACGGTTTCATTCCTATTGCATTTCTCCCTAAACTGTTATGTTAAGTTCAACATCAAAGATTTCAGTTCGGCAATTTCCTCGTTTGCAGAAGGAGAGACCGGTTGCGGCGCTGGCGTAGAAAGAGTGGAAACATTCTTCATTTCTTCATACAATTGAGAAAAAGGAACTCCTTGCTTGTATTTCTGATAAGCAAGGACGCGCTCTATATTTGCCAGACACTCAATAGGGTCATTCCCTTCCATGCCACATCTACCACATATCTCCTCATGCTCAGTAATTGAACAAACCTGTGCGATTTCACTCACGGCTTTCGTAATCTCCACATTACCTAGACTTTTGCTAGGACTTTCCACTTCAGCTACTACCAACTCATTAACATGCTCACTACCTCAGGGATTTTCATATTCTGAAACATGAATGGCCATCTCTTCAATAAGGCGCCACCCTTGGTCATCTTCAACATTCTTCGTGAATCTCCCCTTAGCTACACTATCGAGAATAGCTCTTTGGTTTCGATATAACCCGTTGTAGAACTGGGTACAAAGGAACCAACGTTTGAGACCATGGTGAGGCACAGAACGGACGAGCTTCTTGAACCTCGCCCACGCCCCATCCAAATCTTCAGTAGGTAGTTTCTCAAAATAAGTAATCTGAGCTCTGAAGGCATTAGTGCGCTGCGGTGGGAAATATCGCTTGTAAAAGGCCAAAGCAAGGGAACTCCAGTCGGTTACACCGGCTGCCTCCCTATCTAAATCCCTCAACCATTCCTGGGCATCATCAGCTAAGGAAAAGGGAAAGAGAGCTCCCTTCACTTTGTCTTGTGTCACCCCAGCAGTAAGAGGAATGGTAGAGCAATACTCCGTAAATATCTCTATATGCCTGCATGGATCATCTTCAGGTACCCCCCTAAAGAGATTTCTCTCGACCAGCTGTATGTAAGATGGGTGGATTCCAAAGGTTCCCGAATCAGTAATGGGTAGTAAGAAACCTTTTGGAAGGGAATCCACATTCGGCTCTGAATGGCTGGCTATATTCGGCATTCTGGCAAATAGAATTTACAAAGCAAAACAGATAACCTGCAAAACTAATCAAAAACTTTGCAGAAATGAGATCAGTCTCAAGGAATAAATTCCTTGAGACGAGAAACAAACTTAAACAAAGGAACAAAATTTCGCCACCTCCCCGGCAACGGCGCCAAAATTTGACAGGGCAGTCATATACCTATAAAAAATAACCAACTGGCTCTAACTAATATAGCTAGGGAAGTCGGGTCAATCTCCACAGGGAGATGGGAAATTGTCAGCTTTGTCTAAGTTCGTCACGGCAACCAAATTGGGGGGTTTTTAATTGTATTGTTCTAAACTAATGAGAGTAAGAAAGAGAATAAGCCAGAGAAAAAGGATTAAGCAGGTAAGGAAAGCAGCTAAGACAGACGGTTCACCATGATCATTCAGTCAAGTAATCTAGGATTCAGGTCATTGTAAGTATAGCCTAAGGAGCAGTGAATACCTCCTTTCGGTCTCAATTCGCCCTAAAGCACAAATAGCTTAGCTTTCGCCCTCACTATAGTGCCCTATTGTTCGCTACGAGTCTCACCATTTCCAACCTTTCGGTCCAGGTCAAGGTTTACAATGATTTAAATGCGTAATTGCGTCGACTCAATTAAACAGATACAGACAAATGCAGCAATTAACAACAAAGACTACACCAGCATTAACCTAATATGGCAACTACTATCCCTTCATAATCATGGATCCCCTAGTCTTAGCAGGGGAAATTAGCTATGCATCACTATTGAATCAACAACAATAACATAAAGATAATTGAAATTAAACATACTAACAAAGATAATAGAGATTGAATAGGGTAAAGATGATAGCAATAAAGGAAAGAAAGAAATTAAGCCACAATTAAGATTAAGGAATTAAGAAGGAATAATAATACCGATCACAAATCCGAATTGGAGTAGCAAAAGGGTAGAAAGAGAGCAAAATCCGAGAAACAGTAGGAAATGATAGAGTAAAGTGAATGAGGAAGAGTTACGCAGTCTACTGTATTATTAGTATACGAAAATCCTCCTCTAAACCTAATCCCTAACTAAATTACTAAAGCCAATACGAAAATAGGCGGAAAAACTCTAATACAAGCAAAACCACTCGATCGAGTGGAAATAAATCACTCGATCGAGTAACTAAGCGCCAATCCCCTCGATCGAGTGGAAATAAACCACTCGATCGAGTAACTCCTTGTATTGCCTACTTGATTGAATACTGGGACTGCTCGATCGAGTAACCTCAGTATATAAAGCATTCGATCGACTAGAAAAGTAGTCGATCGAGCTATCTTGGTACGTTTAGGCAATAAACACCTTCCGAAACTAGCTCACGCGTCTTCAAAGTGATAGATTCCAAGCTCCGGCTCCTTGTTCTCCATAAATGCATGCAAAAGGGACGAATTTAGGCTCGATTTAGCTCCTCTTTGGTTTATTCCTGCAATTTACATAAAACGAACCAAAGTAGAATATTCGGGGGTATTTGTAGCCAGATGCTACATAAATAGTACAGAAATGCGTGTAAAAATAAGGTAAAAACCTTATATAAAATACACGCATCATATATATATACGTATTCGTATACATATTAGATTAGTATATTTATACATATTTGTATACGTATTAGATTGGTATATTTATATGTATTTGTATTATTTCGTATTTTAGGAAATGCGTTTTGTGAGACGGTTTTACGAGATGGGCCTAGCTTGTGTGTCGGATTGCTTATGCGGATATGCTATGAGGTAGGTTTATCCTACTCAGTTTCATTGTCATATTTATTTATAAAATGATTCTTTAGTCATTTAATTGCATCGAGTGAATCGTATTGCATATTGTTGGTCATGACGACTCGAGGAGTCGAGATATTTGAGGAACTTGTATCCATGACATGTTTGACATGTCATGGGGTATGTTGTCTGTAATGCATTTTATATTGTGACGGTTGTGATTGTATATGTTAGAGGATTTGTTGTTGTGATTGTTTTGGAGACGTAAGACGGTTGGGGGACCGTCTTGCGCTTAAGTCGCCTCTTTGAGCTTCCCACTCTAAGAGGGATGTGCACATTAATGATTTGAGTTACAAAGGGACTCGTGTGGTTTAGACACGACATCTGGCAGGGGATCCGGTTGGCTTCCGGACCCGGTACGTCTGGGCGTGTCCCGGTACCTTTTTGTAGTTATTGGTATATCTGGGTGTGTTTTTTTTTGGTATAAATCGGGGTGTCCACCGTCGACAACAGTGTATAATCCCCTCGCCGCGCGTGCTCTCACGAAGAGGTAAACGGCTGGCCAAAGAGTTTGCTCCATTCTCATTGGCAGGGATCGAACCCCTGACCTCATGATTAAGGGATGAGGTGAGCAACCACCACACCAAACACATTTGGTTTATATCTGGGTGTGTTCACGGTACTAGTATGGTTGTCAATATGTCTGGGCGTGTCATGGTACCATGGTGGAGGTTGCTTGATAGTGGTTCATTCATATCATAGTCATGTTGTATATTTACATACTCGAGTCGGGTCACACTTTATTTATTTTAATGAAACTGACGTTTGTTGCGTCTGTGTAATTGTCACCTATTTCTGTGGTGGCGTATGTCGAACCATATGATATTTCTGATCATATTGGGAGCAGGTTAAGTACAAGTTGTTTGGATAGCACGCGGGAGACAGGACGAGCTTGATGAGTCACGAGACGAGTCTAGTTGGCTAGAAGAGTATAGATGTCACGAGTTGTACTTTTATTCATTTGTTTATGTTTATGTAAATCATTAAACATTACATTAATAAAATGTTCTTTGATTGAAGTTTTGAAACCCTACCTCGGGAAACCGAGATGGTACGCTCCAATTATCTTGGCCGGATAGTTGGGGTGTTACAAAGTGGTATCAGAGCGACGATTTTGGAACCTAAAACCAATGAACCATAAATGAATCTAGGACAGTCTAAGTAAAATGAACCCGACATGAGTACTATAGGATATCGGTTTTGTAATACTACGGATTTTATAAGCTAAGTACTCGACCGAGTAAAGCCTACTCGGTCGAGTAGTGCCAAGAGTGTAGTTTGTTTGGGTTCTGCCGAGGAATACTCGGCCGAGTATGGTGAATACTCGACCGAGTAGAGGATACTCGGCCGAGTATACACTTTACTCGACCGAGTATCCGGTCTGACGAGTTATATTTTTCGCGATTGATTTAGAAAGGATTGGAGTTATTTATAAACGCAAAAACAGTTTCTATTACATTTCATAAAACCTAATCACTCAAACGACGCTCTAATCCTCTCCAAATCTCCCCTTGTGTGTGTGTGTGTGTGATCATAGCAAGTGCATTCATCCTTTGTTTCTTTCGCCGGTAAGTCTTTATCCCTATGTTGTTGATGATTAATTATAGGGTTTGTCTTTGTTCATGAATTGGGGGAAATGGGGTTTTGCAGTTAGTGATTGGAACTATATGATTGTGGTTGTAGGTGACGATGTGGTAATTGTTATGCATTTGTATGGTTGATTGCAGCGCAAGCGGATTGCGAAAAGGCAGGGTTTTCCTACTCAGTTACTGTTAATTTATTTAAGACTGTGCTTGTGTTGTAATTGTTGTTATCTGCTGATCATCGGAGTATGGGTGATGTGATGATGGTGGTGATGCGGTTATGTTGTGACGGTTGTGGTGTTGTGACAGCTGTGATGCTGTGGTGTGTGTGATTGTGGTGGAGTCACTTGCGGGAGTGGCTTCACACCCTAGTTCGCCCTCCGTGGAACCCGTCACGGGAGGGGATGTGCACATTAAGGGACAGGGATTGTTAGTCGCTCGTTGATGAGCTGGACTAGGTGGGGGATGGGCTGCGGTCACCCACTGGCGGCGAGGATTACCTGTTGCGATGGGTAATCTGGCAGGGCTACACACTTTGGTGTGTAGTCGGTTACTGTGTGTGAAATCGATGATCGGTGGTTGTATTGTTTCTTTGTCTTATATTGATTGAGTAGTACTGACCCCGTGTTGTTGTTTTGTAAAACCTGCGGTGATCCATTCGGGGATGGTGAGCAGATTGTGATAGGTGATACATTTATTGAGCTTGGGGCAGTTATGGGAGAGTCACCACACTGGATTAGATGACACCACCACGAGCTTTAGTTATTGTTTTGGTAGTTGTTGCCATTTGGATAATTCGTTTATTAGATTTTGGAGGCTATGTAACTTTTATAACTACCGTACATTAATAAATGTGTTTGGACCGTTGCTTTTGATATATACTAACCTCGGGCAACCGAGATGGTAACAACCTTTCATGCTAGGGTAGTCCTGGTAAGGTACCTTGGTATGAGGGGGTGTTACAAAGTGGTATCAGAGCCGACGATTCCGGCACATAAAACAAATGAACCCAATGAACTTAGGGACTCTAACTAAAATGAACCCGGGGAGAGTTGTTTGGAGCTGCCGCAAAGACTTGGGAGACGTCCCGAAGTCGCATTAAGGCCCTTACGATCTCAAGCCGGTCACATGGGGAGAAACTGTTGTATGTTTGAGTCATGTGAGTTTGGTATCTATAGTTTGAATCTTGTGCATGGTTGGGTGAAATGATGAAAGAAGTGGAATGTGATAGTTGTTGAAAGATGCATCGAGGATTGTTGATGTTAAACTTTGAGAATGAATATGTCGGTATGTTAAGTGTTGGAACATGGTAAAATATGAAAGGTGAATTGTGAATTTGTATCTGATTGATATTGAGCATGAAGAATGTGATCATGTTACCTGTTTAATTCAATCTTTAGCATGAAGTATGGTAGTGGTACATGTGCATATGAACATGATGATGTTAATGCTTGATTGTTGATAGTAGCATATGGTTACGGGCAAGTGTCTATATACATGAACGTCGTATCTAATTTTCATGTGGGTATGATAAGAGTTCACTTGTGTACTGGTTTCTTGAAGTATTGAGTTGTTGTTGTTGCCTTATGCATGTTCAAATTGTTTTGGTTTAGGAAATTTGATTTGTATGATGATCGATTATGTAAGAGTTGTCTTAAAACTGTCATAAGTTGAGTTCTAGAAATGATATTGCTGTAATTCCAATTGGAGGTGATAGCTTGTCTTCTTAAGATTCTAACGATAGGTCACACACCCAAAACGACCAAGTAACGAGTGAGATACGACTATTTTACGAAAACTGGACGGTGCTGAGAACTGCGCCGATACTCGACCGAGTAGTCCCTACTCGGCCGAGTATCTTTTATACTCGACCGAGTATTCCATATTCGGCCGAGTAATCCCTCTGTGATAATACTTTTTAGCGTCTGGAGTCGTGAACTCGGCCGAGTAGTCTCATACACGACCGAGTAAGGTCTACTCGGCCGAGTATTCCCAATACTCGACCGAGTAATCCTTCTGCGACAATTGAGTTTGCTTCTGGAGTCGAAAACTCGACCGAGTAATATAGTTACTCGACCGAGTGACTTGTACTCGACCTAGTATGTTATGTACTCGACCGAGTACCTCATTGGGCGGCCACTTTGAGTCGGTGGCTATGTTCTTACTTTTGTTTTGAGCCGGTGGCTATGTTTTTACATTGTTTTGAGTCGTAGGGTATATACACATGTATGTTTTGAGTCTTAACGCATTCTTTTAAATGTGAGACGGTTTTGATACGTAAGTTACCGGAAGTTATGACATGGAGAATGACGGCTTATGAGGGACATGTGTTGGGTAAGGAAGACATGTGTTAATGGGGTTGTGAAGGATAGTGGAAAAAAAAAAGGAAAAAAAAAAAAGAAGAATGATGAGCTAATCGAGGTAAAGAGCATGTTTTGTGAGATATGATGAGTGATATAGTCGTATGTTGAGTAGTATAAAAGTAAGTGTATATGGGCAAGGGTGATGTAAGTGTAAAGAAGCATGAGAATGAAAGATTGAGATAAGGGATACGAATAGTGGCATATTTGGATGTGTAAGGATTTATGGAGGAAGGCAGCTAGGATAGAGTCGCTTAAGGATATATGTAATGGAAGGTTGTTGTAAGAAGATAGGAAAGAGAGGTATATAGTGAACTTAAAGGAAGTTATGTCGCGATGTGGATTTGTAGATAGTGGCTAAGTTTGGGAAGTTGGAATATCAAGGGGTGAGCCTAGTGTGTAATTCTTTGGACAATTGGTATGAAGTGAATTTTGGTTTCTAGAGATGCGAAAGGGAGATACGACTAATTGAAGAGTAACTGTTAGTGCGTGGACTTGATGGTGACAAGGGTGAGTGAAGCAAGATGAGAGATGATAAATGATAAGAAGAATGATAAGATATTGATATGAATTAATGGAATTAGAGTTGTGGAGCTATGGAAAATAAACAAATGACTAAAGAGTTAGGTAGAAAGAGAAAGGAGATGACTTATTAATTGACATTATTGAGTAAAAGGAGGGAAAGAGGGATGGAAGTAAGTTGAGAGAACGTTGACCGGAGTTAAGGAGCATGAAGGTAGGAAATTATGAAATGTACGATATCCCCACTAGAGGGTGTGAGTTAATGGTTATATAGGAGAGCAGGACGACGTGTTAGCCGTGAGTTTCGAGGTATTAAGGGAATAAGGAGCTTGTAGAGTGGTTGCACGATCTGAGATTTTGGTGGAGAGTTAGGTAACGATATGATAAAGGATATAATTGGGAATAATGTTGAGGTAAATCTTGTTGATGGATTGGATGTTCGTTATTTGGGATGATAACCAAAGAGTGAAAACGGATTGTGATATTAAGAAGTGATAGTAAGAGAGTAGTCACATGAAGGATGTTGGTGCCATAGTATTGTCACTAGTGGTTGAGGATGATGTTGCTTTAGGGAAGCTAGTTGTTCTAATGAGGTTGATTTTGTAGAGACCAGATAGATATGTATGGTTGTGAGAGAGTATAAGATGTGGTTATATGAGGCGGTTGCTAGTAGTTGAGTATTAATGGTATGGTTACATTTGGCAGGGGGTGATGGTTATGCGAATGGGAGAATATGTTATGAGGGGTGTACGAGTTAAGCTCGGGTGAGAGGTAACTTTTAACAGGTGGTAACTTACGTGATCAGGATTGACTAGTTGGATGTGATTGTGGTCTATGATGTGTATAAATGTTTGTGTGAGGTTCTGACCTCACGAGAAGCGGTATTGTGTGATAGTCATAAAGTTGGTATATGAGTGTTTGTGATATATGTTGGGTACGACAATCTAATGGAATAAGGTTCAAAAGGTAATAATTTGATTGATCTGGCATAGATAGTTAAAATCGTATGTGTATTGATGATACATGTTTATTCTGTGAAAAGGTATGGATGATATGCATGAGATTCTTGTATGTTTATTCCGTATAAAATGTTGTGTTATGGTCGAGTAAAGCAGTTTTGAGTAAGTTTTCTTGTCCGGAGAGTTATACTGAGTCAGTGTTTATGGGAATTATATGTGGGCGTGATGTTTATCGATGTGGTTGTTGTGCCTTGGGTGGTGATCCGGGCACGGTACTTCGTGTTGTGATGCGGGCATTTTCGCGCTGCGGTGCGGCTGTTGGTGGCGGTGTTGCGATGCCGTCACCGGTTGTGGTGTAGGTGAGATGATTATGATACGAGTTTTCGAAAGTCCATACCAGTTAAACATAGATTGTTGTTTTGTTTGCTGCTGTTCCTTGTGAGTTTTGGTGGAACATGTAGACTGTTGTTTTGTTTGTTGATGTTTCTTACCAGTTTCAGTTTGGGAATGAGGGTAGAGTATGATATGAAAGAAAGTTGTATATGTTTTCATTGTTGTCATGGTATAGTGATATTCTGTTGATGGGACACAGTTGTGAGAAGTTTTTACAGTAATTGTGATCTTGTTTTAAGATGAGGCATCGGTAGTCATAGTCATGGCAAGTGATTCGTGGAATAGGTGTTGTAATGATCTGAAAGCGGCAGGTGGTTCCTAATCTTTTGTTGAAATAGTGAGTGCAGGATATTGAGAATTGGTGTCATGTTAAGTTATGTATGAGTTTTGCGGTAGTGAAAAAAAAGAACTTGAGGATCTGGTGTGAGTGTACGTAACAAGTGTGGAGTGTGAGTTATGCTTTTGGTGATATGAGTTTTATATAGTTTATATAGAGAGGTGTGTCATGTTGCGGTAATGTGGAAGAGTTGAAGTTTTGGGTTAAGTTAAGGATTTTGAGGTATAGGTTAGGGGGTGTGACGAGTGAATTGAAGGATGAGAGTTGTTTAAGTAAGAGAGCCTAAGATATATGCATGGCGACAGTTGAGATTATGAGTGGTTATCTTTGACATGCGGTGGTGATGGGGATAATGAGAAAATATAGCTACGATTTAGTATTAGTGAGTTACGAGGACGTAACATTTATCTTAAGAGGAGTAGGATGCGATAAAAGAGATTTTGATGGTTGTGCATATGGTAGTATAATTGGAAGTAGAGTGTTGGTGTAGCATAAAGGTCGGATATTTGTTTTGATTATAGGTCATGACCGTGCTTGTAGTAGTTCGATGTTTAGCAATGAGAGAATATTTCAACGAGTGTTGTGTTGAATGATAATGATTATGAGTCCGATAGTTTTGTGGTTGGAAGATGATGTTTATGTGTTTGAGTAAACTTCGAGGACGAAGTTCGTTTTAAGGATGGTAGAATGTAACATTCCGTTTTGATGATTGATCTTCTTTTGTGGATTGAGTGCTATTGAGTGTTATGGAAGTGAGACAAGGTTGGCAACATTATATTGTGGTTATTTGGTAATGTTATGGAGTCAGTATTGGGAGCCTATGCTATAGTTGAGACGATATCGTGAGCCATGTTGTGGAAGGAAGGAGTGGTTTGTGGAGTTAGTGTTAAGTGTCCATGTTTTATAGGTTGGGTTAGAACTTCGGGGACGAAGTTCTTTTTAAGGGGGGAAGACTGTAATACTACGGATTTTATAAGCTAAGTACTCGACCGAGTAAAGCCTACTCGGTCGAGTAGTGCCAAGAGTGTAGTTTGTTTGGGTTCTGCCGAGGAATACTCGGCCGAGTATGGTGAATACTCGATCGAGTAGAGGATACTCGGCCGAGTATACACTTTTCTCGACCGAGTATCCGGTCTGACGAGTTATATTTTTCGCGATTGATTTAGAAAGGATTGGAGTTATTTATAAACGCAAAAACAGTTTCTATTACATTTCATAAAACCTAATCACTCAAACGACGCTCTAATCCTCTCCAAATCTCCCCTTGTGTGTGTGTGTGATCATAGCAAGTGCATTCATCCTTTGTTTCTTTCGCCGGTAAGTCTTTATCCCTATGTTGTTGATGATTAATTATAGGGTTTGTCTTTGTTCATGAATTGGGGGAAATGGGGTTTTGCAGTCAGTGATTGGAACTATATGATTGTGGTTGTAGGTGACGATGTGGTAATTGTCATGCATTTGTATGGTTGATTGCAGCGTAAGCGGAATGCGAAAAGGTAGGGTTTCCCTATTCAGTTACTGTTAATTGATTTAAGACTGTGCTTGTGTTGTAATTGTTGTTATCTGCTGATCATCGGAGTATGGGTGATGTGAAGACGGTGGTGATGTGGTTATGTTGTGACAGTTGTGGTGTTGTGACAGCTGTGATGCTGTGGTGGAGTCACTTGCGGGAGTGGCTTCACACCCTAGTTCGCCCTCCGTGGAACCCGTCACAGGAGGGGATGTGCACATTAAGGGACATGGATTGTTAGTCGCTCGTTGATGAGCTGGACTAGGTGGGGGATGGGCTGCGGTCACCCACTGGCGGCGAGGATTACCTGTTGCGATGGGTAATCTGGCAGGGCTACACACTTTGGTGTGTAGTCGGTTACTGTGTGTGAAATCGATGATCAGCTGGTTGCATTGTTTGCTGTCTTATATTGATTGGGTAGTACTGATCCCGTGTTGTTGTTTTGTAAAACCTGCGGTGATCCATTCGGGGATGGTGAGCAGATTGTGACAGGTGATACATTTATTGAGCTTGGGGCAGTTATGAGAGAGTCACCACGCTGGATTAGATGACACCACCATGAGCTTTAGTTATTGTTTTGGTAGTTGTTGCCATTTGGATAATTCGTTTATTAGATTTTGGAGGCTATGTAACTTTTATAACTACCGTACATTAATAAATGTGTTTGGACCGTTGCTTTTGATATATACTAACCTCGGGCAACCGAGATGGTAACAACCTTTCATGTTGGGGTAGTCCTGGTAAGGTACCTTGGTATGAGGGGGTGTTACAGGTTTTGGGTGAGTAGGCGGCCTCATGCCAAAGCTAGTGCCTATCGCCTCAGTTGGTCACTACGTGGGTGGCTAGGAGCATGGGAAACGTTATGTGTATCGTGATATGAATGCATATGTGTTATGGTTTAAATGTGTGTTTGCATATGGCATGAAATATGATCATTAGTGAAGGTGGTATGCATACATGTGTTTTGTGACTCGTAATAGGTTTATCGTCTGATAGAATCGTTTGTGTAGAATATATGGTAACATGTGATGGATGAATGAGTGGAATAACCTAAATATGCTGTAGATATGATTAGTGTGTGTTGATATGAGGGACGGTAGTCCCGAATCCTGGCATGTAGATATCATATACGTAATTGAGCTTGCTATTGTCGTTGTTAAAGCATGAATGATGATGGTTAGTGGTGGAATAGTTATGATTTTGGAAGTAATGTACCAAAGATAGTGAGTGTGAGACCAAACCTAATCGAGTAGAGTAGTACTCGAGCGTTTTGACCAGTCACTCGAACGAGTGGATGAGTCACTTGACTGAGTGGACAGTTTACTCGACCGAGTGTACCTATCACTCGAGCGAGTGGACAAATTTAAGAAACTGGAAAACTTCTGGAAGGTTTCCCACTCGATCGAGTAACCAGTCACTAGACCGAGAGGAGTTGCACTCGACCGAGTGCCCTAAGTACTCGGCCGAGTGGGCCTATTGAGCTGAGAAATTTGTGTAAAATTTGCTTTTCTACCTTGTCTTTTCATTTCTACCTCGAACCTCGTAACTTCGACATCAATTTATCTTAAAATAAATTCAAGTTTTCATATTGTGATTTATTGTTTGAATTATACTTTGCTACTCCACTTTTCTTATTTGTCTTCTCGAATTTCGTCCATGTAGTTGAATTCATCTTTTTCATTTTGCAATTTGAAATGGTTTTTATATATACACATGTTTATTCAAGTTTTATCAAACAATCGCATGATTTTGTTCAATTTCATAGTAATGGTTTATTTTCTATATCATGAGATTTGTCAAAAATCAGATTTTTACGATAATTGTTTTTTCTTTTCTTTCCCACGAGCTTGGAAACTTGTGCTTTTGAGTCGATAACCAGATTTTCATGTTTGTTGTTGGGTCATATTGAAGAAGAAAGGGCTTAACTCTTGTTAGTGTCGGATTTTATCTTGTATGCGAAAATTTCAATTTAAAAGTTTGACTTACTTTTCATTTTCATGAGTGAAACTTGTTTTAATCATCTTACGAAGACTGCTATCATCCATAGTGCTACAGTACATTGTCTTAGAAACGAATATTTCATTGCAAATTTTAGCCTAAAAATTTGAACCAAGTCAGGAATATGAGCATTTTTTATTTTACCCAAATATGGTTTAATAGTATTGTAAAACAATAATATTATTTTTGAGATTTTGCTCTAAAATGATATGAATCTAAATTTTCCGTCTTGATGGTTGACAAATTTTCCGAAAATGTTGTGAAAAGTATACATAAGCTTTGATTTTGCGCTCGTGACGTATTTCATTATTCCTTATTATTCTAATCCTTGGTTACAACGTTTATGAAGTCTTGCCATAAGAAGTTTTTCTGTCTTAAAATATTATTTTCGAAAACGAATGGTATACCTACATGGATTTTTGACTTTTCTAAGTTATGTCTTGCACCATTCTCATAGTAATGCTTTAAATTTGGCATATATTGACATGTACCATCCTATGACGGATTACCTTGTATTAAAGTTTTCGAGAAATTTGAGACAAATGACCTTTTGTTAAAGTTTTAATATAACATTTCACTTTTGAGTCAAGTTTGATTAAAATTACATTAGAGTTGAGTTTTGAAATTGCATCGTTTTACAAAGTTTATCGTATTTCAAGTGTGCCATTTGGGCAATTTTAAGGTGTCGACCATGGATGTCCTATCCCCTCCATGTTTTTTGATTCTCTATCCGTTTTGGCTTATTTTAATTCCCATCATTCTTATCCGTTGAGTTAACCCGGTATATCCGGGCGTAGAGTTGTGTGTGAGCCCAAAAGAGTGTTTTCTTACCCGAGCTTTAGGCATATGTTTTCGACGAGACGAGTGATTTTAGACATATTCATCAAGTTTGATAATTTGGGAACACTAGGACGGTAGTGGAACACCATCAAAGTGGATACTTAGCAATTTTGTGGACTCATAGATAGTGAACACAATTAGAGGACATGTGATAGTGACCTTTTGAGCACGACTCAAGTATTTTAGCTAGCATATGGTCCAGTTAGAATTTGTAGAATGATAAGGGAATAATTGGAGAACTAAGAGTATGGGAGAATAATGACATGAGCTGAAACGGGTTGTGGAGAACGTGAGAAGTGACTTGAATGATGGTGTAAATTTGGATAAATGGTGATAATATTTAGGATTCCGGAATACGGGAGAGAGAGCACTAGAGCAAAAGATGAGTTGGTGATTTTGCAAGTGGTAACCCGACAATATATATATATATATATATATATATATAGACAGAGAGAGAGAGAATTAGGATCGTATGAGTCCACTCTATCTTTTTGAGTCCGTGTCCATGATACAATATCACACGTTATATTAAACAATATCACAGCTTATACTACACCAAAAAAAAATTGTGATATTGTTTAGTAATATAATATCACATGTTGTGATACACAATATCACAGCTTACAGTATCACACGTTGTACTAAACAATATCACAGCTGAAAAAAAAAACTTTTTGAAAAAAAAAAATTGAAAAAAAAATCGTGATATTGTTTTGTAATACAATATCATACATTATGCTAAATAATATCAGACGTTATACTAAACAATATCATAGCTTACACGAAAAAAAAATTCAAAAAAAAAATCGAAAAAAAAAAATTTTTGGGAAAAAAAAAAATTTGAAAAAAAAAATCTGAAAAAAAAAATTCGTGATATTGTTTTGTATAGTGCGTAATATTATTTTATGGACTCATGGACTCAAATATTTAGGTGGACTCACCGGATTCCACCTATATATATAGTAATAAGATCAAGTGAGTCTCCTCTTACATGTGAGTCCATAAGTCCCATTATGGGCCATTGGATCTTGGAAATGGAGGGCTAAGATGAGAACAAAAAAAATTAAGGTTAATGCTCTAATTTTGCCATCTTCCTCTAATTTTCTCATTAACTACATTAATCCTCCTCATCTATCATTCACCAACTCATTATCACATCTCCTCATTCTCTCTCTATATCTAACTTCTCCATATTCTCTCCAAAAAAACCAAGAAAAAAAAACCCAAAAAACCAAACAAATAAAAAACACAAAAAATCCAAATAAATCATTTACTCATCTTTTCCTCATTCACCATCCAACTACCACCACCAACCGGAAACCAACACAGTCGCCAACCGCCACCGCCGCCGCCACCACCACCGCCGCCGCCCGACGTCATTTTTTAATTTTTTTTTTTTTTTTTTTTTTTTTTAAAAAAAACTTGATGTTTGGGTGTTCTTTTTATTTTTGTTGTTGTTTTTTTTTCTCCTTATATCGTCTTGCTATATAATATTGTTTTAAATTTGTGAGTTTTTTTAAATTTTAATCTTAGATCTACTAAAATAGATAAATTTTGATTGACCCGTTTTTTTTCTTCCATTTCCGTTTTGTTTTTTTTTTTTTTCAATTTTGATGTTTTGGACTTTTTTTCCGATTATTGACATTCTTACAAATTAAAGTGTGATTTTAGTACTAAATCTATTAGTTATGAAATCTCATTTTTTACTTTTTTCTTGTTGATGTCACTTTGTTAATATCCCGTCTTGTTATATATATTTGCCAAATTTCGTATTTAAAATTTTGTCTTGGTATTGTGTGATTTAGGATCTATTAAACTTACTTATTCGGTTAAAATTACACTTTTTCGGTTAAAATTACACTTTTGTCCGTTAAAATTACACTTTTTTCCGTTAAAATTACACTTTTTCGGTTTAAATCACAGATTGTTTTCTGTTAAAATTACATTTTTAACGTTAAAATTACACTTTTTTCCGTTAAAATTACACTTTTTCTGTTAAAATTACACTTTTTTTCGTTAAAATTACACTTTTTTCGTTAAAATTACACTTTTTCCTGTTAAAATTACACTTTTTTTTACATTAAAATTACACTTGTCTTTATTAAAGTTACATTTATCTCTATTATTAAAGTTACACTTATCTCTACTAAGGTTACCCTCTCAATGACTAAAGTACGCTTTTGGACTAAAGCTAGAACAATTTGGACTGAAGTTACACAAATTTGGACTAAAATTACACAATTTGGACTAACTAATGGAGTCATTTGTAAATTGTAACTTACACAATTTGGACTAAAATTACACTTTTTTGGACTAAAATTACACTTTTTTGGACTAAAATTACACTTTTATGGACTAAAATTACACTCATAAAACGATAAAAGATATACACTATCAATGTACTAAAGTTACACTTTAGTGGACAATAATTGAAATTGCACAATCTCAATGACTCAAAACAAATGAATTGGGTAACTTTAGTCCAAATTGTGTATTTTTACTCTAAATTTAGTCGTAAATAGTGTTATATTAGTTCAAACAAATTCATATTTATTCGTAAATAGTGTATTTTCAGTCCAAAATTGTAATTTTAGTCCAAATTTAGTCGTAAATAGTGTATTTTTAGTCCAAATTTTGTATTATCAGTCCAAAATAGTCCAAATTTAGTCCTAAATAACTCCATTAGTTATTCCAAATTGTCCAAATAATCCAAATTGTCCAAATTAGTTATTCCAAATTATCCAAATTAGTTAGTCCGAATTAGTTAGTCCAAATTGTCCAAATAGTCCAAATTGTCCAAATTAGTTAATCCAAATTAGTTTGTCCAAATTAGTTAGTCCAAATTGTTCAAATAGTCCAAATTAATCTGTCTAACTTTAGGCAAAAAGTGTAACTTTAGTCATTGAGAGGGTAATTCTAACATAAAAAAGTGTAATTTTAACAGAAAAAGGGTCATTTTAACAAAAAAAAAAGTGTAATTTTAACAAAAAAAAGTGTTATTTTAACAAAAAAAGTGTAATTTTAACAGAAAAGGTGTAATTTTAACAAAAAAAAGTGTAATTTTAACAGAAAAAAGTATAATTTTAACAGAAAAAAGAGTAATTTTAACAGAAAAAAAGTGTAATTTTAACAGGAAAAAGTGTAATATTAACGAAAAAAAATATAATTTTAACAGGAAAAGGTGTAATTTTAACAGAAAAAGTGTAATTTTAACAAAAAAAAGTGTAATTTTAACAAAAAAAGTGTACTTTTAACAGAAAAGGTGTAATTTTAACAAAAAAAAAGTGTAATTTTAACAAAAAAAAGTATAATTTTAACAGAAAAAAGTGTAATTTTAACAGAAAAAAAGTGTAATTTTAACGAAAAAAAGTGTAATTGTAACCGGAAAAAGTGTAATTTTAACATAAAAAAGTGTAATTTTAACAGGAAAATGTGTAATTTTAACAGGAAAAAGTGTAATTTTAACAGACGAAATTGTCATTTTAATCGATCCTAAATCAGACAATACCAAGACAAAATTTTAAATACGAAAATTGACAAATATATATAAGAAGACGGATATTAATAAGGCGAGATTTGTAAAATATAAAACAAGACAATATAATAATAAAACGAGATTTTAAATACCAAATCTGAAAAATATAGTAACATTAATATGTAATTACAAAAACAAAAAACCAAAATAAACACCAACAATACTAGATCTAAAATAATAAAAAACCGAAATAAAATAAAAAAAAAACCGAAAAAAATAAATCTGGAAAAAACCCAAAAAAAATAAATGAAAAAACCAGATCTAAACTCAAAAAACAAAACAACCGAAATAAGAACAAAAAACAAAAATAAAAAAAATGGTGTATAAAGTACTATTGTGGTTGCATCAAACAAAAATCAACATTAAACGACATTCAACACAACAGGAACGAAAAAGAAAAAAAAAGAAGAAAAAAAACCAAGATTGAATTGTGGCAAAAACTAAATAAGAAAAAGAAAAGCAAAAATAAGAAGGCAACAGCAACGACATTCAACACAACACAATAAGAAAACCAAGATTCAACACAACAAGAACGAAAAAAGAAAAAAATAAGAAAAAATAAGAAAACAAGAGACAACAGCAACGACATTCAACACAACAAATTTATTGCCAAAAACAAAGATCTCAGATGAGAGGAGGAAGGAGGCGGTAGTGGTCGAGGAGAGGAGGAAGGCGTGGGCAGGTGTGCCATTTTTTACGTAGGCAGGTGGCGGTTGGTGGGCTTGTGTGCCTATTTTTGACTTGGACAGACGGTGGTGGTGGTAGGAAAGACGGAGAGGACGAAGGGAGTGGTGGTCGTGAAAGGTGGCGGTGGTAGGGTGCGGGGTGGCTGTTTGAGGGAGGGAGGGAGGGAAGGAGGGGTGGTTGTCGGTTGTCGAGGTGGTTGTTTGAGGAAGGAGGGAGTTTTTTTAAAATTTTCTCAGATTTGGTTTTTTGTTTGATTGGTTTTTATTGTTTTGGTTTTGTTGATGAGAGAAAAAAGAGTGAATGTGTGATATAGAGAGAGAGGAGTTTGTAGGTGGGATAAATGATTATGAGGGATGGCTGATTAGTGAGTTCCTTAATTGAAATGAGGAGCTAATTAGAGTAAAATGAATTGTGGCCATCCATTGAGATGCAATCTCCTCCCTCCATCCCCTTCATCCTAAGGCCCTTAGAAGGACTTAAGGACTCAATAGATGTAAGGGACTTAGGAGAACTTGACACTATATATATATATATATATATATATATATATATATATATATATATATATATATATATATATATATATATATATATATATATATATATATATATATATATATATATATATATATATATATATATATATATAGTGTCAAGTTCTTCTAAGTCCCTTTTTTTTTGAGTCCATAAGTCCCTCCCACAACCCTTGGATCATGCATGGTGGAAGGTTGAGATTGAAAGCAAAAAACACACTTAACACTAATTAATTCACTTCTCTCTCTAGTTTTAATAATACATTCACTAATTCATTATCATACACAATTAACACCATATTTTGTCTTATACTTCAAAGTTTATGAAAATTTTGTTAACATTTTTCCTGGTTCGGTTTTTTTCGTTTTTTTTTTCGAGACAAGTTTTCGACTGTTTCGTTTTTTTTGTTTTTTTTTTCGAGACAAGTTTTCGACATTTTAGGATTTTACGAGTGTAATTCTAACAGCAAAAAGTGTAATTTTAAGGAATATTTTCGAGAATTTAGCGTTTTACAAGTTTAACTTCAATCTTTTCCGAGTGATTTTAACGAATAATATTTTGAATTTTTGTAATTTTATCACAAGTTATTGTAATTTAGCATTTTACGAGTGTTATTTTAATGACAAAAAGTGTTATTTTAGTCCAGGTAAGTGTAATTTCAGTCCAATGAGATTGTTATTTTTAGTCAAGGAGAATGTAATTTTAGTCCAAAAAAGTGTAATTTTAGTCCGAGGAAAAGTGTAATTCCAGTCCTCGAGAATGTAATTTTAGTCCATTGAAAATGTAACATTAGTCCAATGAGAATATAACCAAGTCCATTGAGAGTGTAACATTAGTCCAATAGAGGTAAGTGTAATTCTAATGAGAGAAAAAATCGTAATTCTAACAACAAAAAATGTAATTCTAACAACAAAAAGTGTAATTTTAGCCGAAAAAAGTGTTATTCTAGCAAAAAAAAATATAATTTTAACAGAAAAAAGTGTAATTCTAACAACAAAAAGTGTAATTTTAGCCAAAAAAGTGTTATTCTAGCAAAAGAAAGTGTAATTTTAACAGAAAAAAGTGTAATTCTAACAACAAAAAGTGTAATTTTAGCCGAAAAAAGTGTTATTCTAGCAAAAAAAAAATATAATTTTAACAGAAAAAAGTGTAATTTTAATGGAGAAAAGTGTGATTTTAACAGAAAAAGGTGTAATTCTAACAACAACAAAAAATGTAATTTTAGCAGAAAAAGTGTAATTTTAGTCGAAAAAAGTGTTATTCTAGCAGAAAAAAGTGTTATTTTAGCCGAAAAAAGTGTTATTCTAGCAAAAAAAAAGTGTAATTTTAATAAAAAAAAGTCTAATACCTTAAAAATAAGACTATATTTTAAATATATCTAAGATTAAAATCAAAAAATAATCTTAGATCTATTTAGTACATCTAAAACTAAAATAAAAATATCTCACAAAATAAAAATAAGAACTAAGAAAAAAAATATAAAGAAAATATTTCATATTTAGTAGATTTAATATTAAAATCAAAATATTATAGATCTAACATTAAAATAAAAGTAACATTTAAAAAAACGAAATTTGTAAAGAAAATCTGAAAAAAATAATACTATACATAAAAACGAGATCTAAAAAAACGATAACATAATAAATTTAAACAAGACGGGATTTTTAAAAAAAACAATACGATATTTGAAACTAGCGCGCACACACCAACACCCAACATCTAACAAAATAAATAACAAAACTATTAAATTTGAAAAAAAAAAAAAAAAAAAAAAAAACGCGACAACTACAAATGTAAAAAGGAACGACATCTACAAAAATAAAACACAAACAACCACCAACTCTCCCACCACCATCACAACCAACCTCCAAATCTGGAAAAAAAAAAGAAAAGAAAAGGAGGAGTGTGTGGTGGCGGCAGCCGCGGCAGAGGAGGGAGGAGGAAGACGGCAGATCTGAGAGAGGAAGGAGAGGTAAGGAGAAAAAGAGGAAGGAGGAGGTTGGTGGCAGACGTGGTGGTGGTGGGGGATGATGGTGGCGTGCGGCGTGCAGTGGTGTGGCGTGAGGTGCGGAGGTGAGCGTGGGGCGTGGCGTGAGGCGGTGTGGCAGTGGGTGGGTCAGAGGAGGGGTGACAGTGTGTGTGGTGGTGGCGATCTGGGGGTGTCGGCTTTGTGGTGGAGTTTGGTGGGCGGCGGATTTGGTGTGTGTGGTGGTGGCGTGAGGGTGGTGTCGGGTTGTGGGTGTCGGGGTTGTGGATGTGGCCGTGAGGAGGTGAGGCTGGGTGGTGTTGGGATGGAGGGTGAGGGTGGTGGTCGGTAGTGGGGCCGGTGGTGGTGGGTGGGAGAGTAATATAGAGGGAATTTTTTTTATTTTTTAGATTTTGAATTATTTGGGTTTGTTAGGATGAGAGTATTATTTGGGTTTGGAATTAATTTGGGTTTTAGAGAGGGAGTAGAGAAGTGAATTGTGTGAATGAGAGAGAAGTTGGTGGAAAAATAAAGGTTATATAGTGGATTAATATTTGATTAGTATGGATTAGTAAAGTAGAGAGGGGGAGTGTTTTATTAGGCATTAATCATCCTTTTTTGCTTCCAATCTCAACCCTCCATCTTCCTCATCCAATGGCTATAAGGAGGACTTATGGACTCAAATGTAAGAGGTGGACTTAGATGATCTTATTACTATATATATATATATATATATATATATATATATATATATATATATATATATATATATATATATATATATATATATATATAGGAATGAGATCATGTGAGGATACACTATCTTTTTGAGGATTGAGGATTTCGTTACAATATCGAGATTGTTCAATACAATATCACAAAGTTATTCGATAAAATATCACAAAAAAAAAACACTGTACGAGAAAAAAAAATTATAATTTTTTTAAAAAAAAAAAAAAAAAAAAAAATTGGGAAAGGTCGATTTTTCGTGATATTGTATTGAAGGACATGTGATATTGTATTCACTAATCCTCAATCCTCAAATATTTAGGAGTTCTCACCGGATCCCGACTCTATATATATATATATATATATATATATATATATATATATATATATATATATATATATATATATATATATATATATATATAATTAGGATCACATGAGTCCACCCTATCTTTTTGAGTCCGTGAGTCCATGATATAATATCACACGTTATATTAAATAATATCACAGCTTACAGTATCACACGTTATACTAAAGAGTATCACAGCTGAAAAAAAAACTTTTTCAAAAAAAAAATTGAAAAAAAAAAATCGTGATATTGTTTTGTAATACATTATCACACGTTATGCTAAACAATATCACACGTTATACTAAACAATATCACAGGTTTCACGAAAAAAAAATATCAGTTAAAAAAATTTTTCGAAAAAAAAAATTTGAATTTTTTTTTTTGATATTGTTTTGTAATACAATATCACAAGTTATACTAAACAATATCACACGTTATACTAAACAATATCACAGCTTACACGGAAAAAAAAATTGTTAAAAAAACTTTTGAAAAAAAAAATTTCGAATATAAAAATTTTGAAAAAAAAAAATTTGAAAAAAAAAAATTCGAAAAAAAAATTGTATTTCAAAAAACAAAATCGTGATATTGTTTTGTATAGTGCGTGATATTGTTTTATGGACTCATGGACTTAAATATTTAGGTGGATTCATAGGATCCCACCTATATATATATATATATATATATATATATATATATATATATATATATATATATATATATAGAATTAGGATCACATGAGTCCACCCTATCTTTTTGAGTCCGTGAATCCATGATACAATATCACACGTTATATTAAACAATATCACAGCTTATACTAAAAAAAAAAATCGTAATATTGTGTTGTAATATAATATCACCCGTTATGCTACACAATATCACAGCTGAAAAAAAAAGTCGTGATATTGTTTTGTAGTACAATATCACATGTTATAGTAAACAATATCACAACTTAAAAAAAAAAAAAAAAAAAAAAAAAAAAAAAAAAAAAAAAAAAAACTTTTTCGAGAAAAAAAAATTTCAAAAAACAAATTTTCGAAAAAAAAATTGCAAAAAAAAAAATCGAAAAAAAAAATTTGAAAAAACAAAATTTCGAAAAAAAAAAATTGAAAAAAAAAATTCGTGATATTATTTTGTATAGTGCGAGATATTGTTTTATGGACTCATGGACTCAAATATATAGGTGGACTCACCGGATCTTGCCTATATATATATATATATATATATATATATATATATAATTGTGAATTTGGTGTTACCAAGTTTGGTCTTGTAACCGTGAGAGTAAGAGTGGGGCATAATGTGACCGTTAGCCTAAGTACATAGGAATGATGTGTGAAAGTGGTTGTGTCGGACTCCGACACTGAGAGTGGTAGTATAGTTTTTTATTTGTAAAATTGCCTCCCAAGCGTTATTGTGAAACGCCCACGGTGTACATCGTGATTTTGTTGTATTGCTTGAGTGAGTGATGATGTTTTTATTATTCCTTGAGAGTGATGAGTGATTAAGCCGTCTCCATGAGATAGCGTAATGCATTGTGTTTACCAATGTGACTAGAGTGTCGCAGTACGGTGCAGCTGTTGATGATGAAATAGTATGTTTGTGTTGGCTGTGTGCCTTGGATGTTTTATTTAAGTTGTGTAGTAATGGCGGCCATAAAGCCGATAGCTGTGATTGAATCGGTTGTTTAATGGTATATGAGTCACCATCAGGATTTATTAGCATCTATATGATGGAATAGGAAAGTTTGGAAGTGGGTTTGAGAACGGAAATTTTATACCCAGGTGACACGCGACCGAGTGAACTATGCATTATACCGAGTGGCCGCCTACTCGGTCGTGTGACCTCCTACACTCGACCGAGTTTTCTGCTTTGGTCGTTGTTTTTGTCAGTACTAGACCAATACTAGACCTGACGGTGTATATACCCTTAGGTTCACAACCTATAGTGGTTGGTTCGCGTCAGATGGACATGTTGACCCCATATGAATGAGACCTTATGAATTGTTTATGTTTGACCACATTTTTTGGCTTTGCTATGTAAAAGTGACACTTGGATGAAAGTTATTAGCGTGACATGTGTAATTGGATTACAATGTGTGCGACATAGTGATCATTTGCATGATTGTGCATATGGTCTTCCGTATGAGCGGAAATGTTGGTGATAGATGGGAATGGATGTTGAAAACACATGTGTGATCATCTGATAGATTTGACGCGGTATATGCATGACATAGTGTCCGGTAAATGGGAATGTTGAGCACAGTTGAGTCACATGACGAGTGACGTTACATCATTTGATTGCTTCATAGAGTCTGCATGTTCGTAACTGATTTGCATACATGTACATGTATGAGATTAGACGTGATATATATGTGTGTGTAGTAGTAATCAAGTTATACCCCGAGACTGATACGTAGACTTAGAACCGATTGAGTTGGGAGTTGTTATGGGATTTGGGTTTCGAACTATGGGCTGGATCTTGTACCTTGACGTTTGGAAGGCTCATAGAGTAGGGTTATATCAATGGCATTAGGACCATATCTGATTTATTTATGGATTTGCAATAAGTAGGAGAGAGTGTCGAACCTGGAACAGAGTCAATTGTGGAATTTAGTAATGAGTGTATGAGACCGTATTTTGAGGTTGATAGTTGAACTTCCGAACGAAGTTCCCTTTTAGGGGAAGTGAATGTAACAATTCAGAAGTTTAGGAAAAAGGAAGTACGGAATGTGAGGAAATAGTGAGAGTTGAGAGGAAGTAGTGAGAATGGAACACCGAACTTTGGGAAGAGAGTATATATGAGAATTGAGGGAATAGTCCGAAAGGGAAAAGTGAGGTGAAATTTCGGGGAAGAAGTTTATTTTAAGGGGGGAAGATTGTAATACTCCGTATTTAATAATTATATAATAATAATAATATTTTATTGTATTTATACGAGTTATGTTGAGACGGAATAATATAATAATATAATATTAATAAGCTACATGTACATATACCCCCTTATCCACCCATACTACCTTATCCCATTTCATTTACATTTCCCACCACACAAAATTAGAGAGAATCCTAGAGAGAAAGAAGAGAGAAAAAAGAGAAGGAAAGGAAGATCGCCTTTTGTCTCTCCGCCTTGAGATCGTAAGGTAAACTTTCTTATACTAGCCTTTATATTATTTAATTAATACCGTTGAGCCGCCTTGACCCTGACTCATCTTTGACCCGTCATTGACCACCCATTAACGGCCGTTGACCACCTAAAACAGGCTTTGACCGAGTTGAAAAAGGGATTTTTGGAGGGGTTGGTGACTCGGGTTAGGGCTACAATTTTAAGGGTGTTTCAGGTCGGTTTGGGTCTGATTTCAGGGTGGTAGTTGTCGAGGGTAGTGAGGGGAGTTGAGGGGTGGTCATGGTTGGTGGCTAGGGTGGCTGTGGTGGTCGGGATCTAGGGTAGGAAGGGGGGGTGTACGGACGGTATGGTGGTTGTGTATGTCGTGTTATGCTTATTGTTGTCGTGGTGTTTGGATGCTTTTTCTGGTGGTGGTTGCCGGCATCGTGGCCATATCACAAGGCAGTCGTATACCTATCAAAAATAACTAACTAAACTAACTATATAGCTAGGGAAGTCAGGTCGATCTCCTCAGGGAGGCAACATATCTGTAAAGAGTCCGTCTATTTGGTCACAAATGTCGGGGGGGGGGGGGCTTTAATTGGTTTTCTAAACTAAAAGACTTAAAAGGAAGAGAATCAAGGAAAGAGCAATAAAGACAGAAAATGAGAATAAACTATCAATAGAGAGGGAACATGTCAGGATTTCGGTTCACTACGGTAGTCCAGTGACTCAACTGTAAACAAAATAGATAAATTACTGCGAGACGGATATGGAAAGGTCCTTCCTGTCCACTTTCTACCCTAGATTGCCACTAACTTAACTTCCGTCCTCATCAGGGTAGTCTACTGTTCATAGCAGGCCTATTTAGTCCAATCTTCCGATCTAGGATTAAATTTAACCAGATTAAAAGGGTGACTCATAAGCGTGCACTCAACTAAGTCGGTAAATACAGTTGTATTGCTATGGGGACAGAGTCTCACAATTAATTCATCTAACCTATTTACTATATCGTCACATTTCTACCGTAGATCCCCTAATCCTAACATGAAACAAATTAGCTACTCATGCTATTAATATTGTCAAAAATAATAACAAAGAATAAACCAACATTAAACATAATGAAACAATAATTAAATTGCATAAAAGATAGTAGGGCAGAAAATTAAAGGAGCAAAACGAGTAATTAAGATGAATAAATGAAAGATTAAGAATAAAAAAAAGAGTAAGGGATTACAATCACAAGAATCCGGCGTAAAGAACAACTAAATCCGAGCGAGAAAATCCGAGAGCAAAAGTTAATCTTCTCCAGTGAAAGACAAAACCACTCGATCGAGCAAAAGTTACAGTGAAAGAGAGAAAGCAACGTAGTGTTTACAGTGAAAGATGAATGAGAAGATAAAAACTCAATCCTAATGACCTAGTTATTATGCGTTTAAATAGAAAAATTACTAAGTCCATAAGCTAAAAACAAGTTCACGGACTAATTAAAGCCCATGAAAGACAAAACCACTCGATCGAGCAGTCTGAAACAGCTCGATCAAGTACTTCTCCAAGTAATCTTCTCGATCGAGTAGAAATAGTGCTCGGACGAGTAACCATCAATTCCAGCCTTGTCGATCGAGTAAACAAACAACTCGATCTACCACCCTCAGCCATAGAAACCACTTGATCGACCAATAAAAGGGCTCGATCGAGTGTTCTTCCTCCAAAACAGCTTTAACTCGTGACCGACTGCTCCGTAGACCGTTCCTTCACGCATCCCAATGCAATATCTCACTCTGAAAACCCCATCTCCTCAAAAGGCATGCAAAAAGGGACGAAAATGGTACGATTCCACTACTTTCACGTTCATTTCTACAAAATGGACAAAACGAACCAAAGTAGCCAATCCGAGGCAAAATGCAATATAAACAGTACGAAAGTACATAGTAAAACATGCTAAAATAGGCTAAAAAGACTATACAAAATGCACGTATCAAATCTCCCCAAACCGAACCTTTACTCGTCCTCGAGTAAACTAAAATACAACTAATGGAATGGAAATGAAAAATTCAGAGCTAGCTTAACTTGTCTACTTGAACCAATTTAATGCAACAAAAAATAACAGTTACAGCTATGCAGTCAATACGCAAGCGAGTTATAAGTTGTTTAGAAATATAGCCGACCTATCGACCTTGCAAGACCAACAAAATCGGACTCTCACGTGGTCACTCTTCTCTCATGAAGCAAAGGGTGAATAATAAATGTGAAAGAGAGAGAGAGAGAAACATTCACTCACCTAACTGTGACCTACATAGCATGCATGCAACAAAAATGAAAGACAATTCAAGTACTAATGCACACACTCCAACCAATAATGTCCGTCACAGCCGACGGCTTACAAATGATATGGGAATAGTGAGGTTCAGGTGAGAAAAGGCAAAACAAGTTATGATAATGTGGAGGTAAAAGCGCCAAGCTAGTTCCTAAACAGGACCATATAAGACCGTCCGAATCTCAACTGACTGAAAAATAAAGTACAAGTTCCCTTCATTTGGCACACAGCTCACTAATCACATACACTATCTCCTCAAAAATATGGAATAAAACGGAGGAGTTAGACCGTCACAAACTTCCCTTTTTTAATACCGTCTAAATGAATCAATTGATACAATTCAAATATTTTTTTTCTACTCTTTTTCCTTTCATTTTCTCACATACGTGAATCATTCATTTTTCTTCTTTTTTTTTTCCTTTTTCATTCACGTTTTTCCTTTCTTTTTTTTCAATTCTTTTTTTTTCTTTTCTCCTTCCTTTATTTACACCAACTCCAAACAAAATGATACAGGCCAAACTGCAGACGGAAAATCATACCACAAAAGACATACTAAACCAGCTTAACTAGGCAGGCTCAGTTTGGGATGTAGCTAATGGGTCAAAAAGGCAAGTTTTGGCTTAAGTGGAGCTAAATGGGTGAAAAATATAAGAAAAGGGGAAAATTTGCAAGCACCTCCCTGCACGTGACACCGACCACAAACCCGAATGTGTGCATTTGACAAGAAATCGAATGTCATAAAAGTGCAAAAATGATGAACATGCTATGCAAGGAGTACTACTCTCAATTCCTAATGAACTGGTCATGAATGTCACCAGTTATGAGCTCTAAATCTCAGAAATTGTAAAGTAGGTTGCCAATTTATCAGGTCAAGTCTAAACAATCAGCTATAATTGAACAAAAACTCGTAGACTATGCGTATGACAAAGCTAATAACTATCAATAGAAGTGCAAGGCTCAAGTAAAATGACAAGTTATAGTGCAATATCATCACGGAAATCAACCGTTCCGACTCAACCTATATGCAAAATAAACGTGAATATTTTTTGAATTTATTTTAAAAAAAATTAATTTTTTTGGTTTTTGAAATTTATTGAAATAAATACAAATGCAAGCTGAAAAATAGAAACATGAATGCAAAACAAATGCAAATGCAGACTCAAAAGGATGCAATACCCTCCCCAAACCAAAACGGACAACGCCCTCGTTGTCCTTCAGCATACACCAGCAGATATATACAGGGGAACGGGAATATACAACCAATAAAGATTGAAAAACATTAAAATAAAAAGGAGACAAAATAAATAAAAGAGCGAGAATAGACATACAAAACACGAACTTCCCCAAACCAGCAAGAAAACTGGGGAAGTGAGTAGACCAGCAGCTACTCGTCAGTCTCCTCCATCACGTTCTCCACCGTCACGGTGTAGTCCAGGTCAACCTCCTGCTCTCTCCTCCTCCTCTGCTCAGCTCGAGTTCTCTCTGCCGCCGCCGCCGGGTCCTCGTCCTCCTCCTCCTCACTAGCAGCCTCCGGGTACCCCTCAGCTGGGTACCGGTAAAAGGAAGGGTGTGGCCAACCCTCTGGGTGTTAGAATAATTAATCTAATTAATTTACATATTCATATATGTGATATTTAATTTAGTCATAAAATTAAATCTAGATCTTATGCATGCAAACATAAATAAGATAAGAGAAGAAATCATTGTTCTTACTATATGATTTCGGTTTTATGGGCACCAACAAGATCTCCTTCTTGTTAGTTCTCGAACTTTCTAATAATGAATGAACAAGATTCAAGTTTAGAATCTCTCCTAAAAGCATATACCCCAAGAAATCTCTTAATAACTAATATTATTTTGTACTAGAAATAATATAAGTCTTACTATAAAATTGACACAAAAATTATAATTTTGCTCTTGAAAACCGGTTGAAGAGGGAGTATTACGTGAGTTTATTTCTCTAGAATTTTCACAAATTGTAGAGAGTATGATCATTTCTTACACTAGAAATTTTATAATAAGAGTGAATGAATAATTGTGGAGGAAACACTCTCTAATTCTCTTGGTAAAACCGGTTGGAGGGAGTAGTGTGCCCAATGCATGGGCTAGTTTTTCTACCCAAGAAATGATAGTATGTAAGGCTAAGACTATAGGTAATTATTGTGTTTTCCACTTAAAAAATAATTAACACAATATCAACCATAAGCCCCTCCATTTTCGGCACATATAAAATGGGAGGTCCATTTTATTTTTGTCATTTGTCAATTGTAACATATGTGACATGTTACTTGACATATGAAATTGTAATGTATTTTTAACATATTAAAAATCAACATACTCATAAAATATGTCATATACAAAATCGACTAGTAATTCGTAATTACTTGTACCAAAATGGTTTATCAATTATAAATCACAACATCTTGTATTTGTAATAAATCATTCATTCAATCTCAATTCAATATCAATTGTTTCGTAAACAATAATTTTATCCAAGTAATAAAACAATTCGATTACTTAGACCGTGTCTCATTAAATCAAATTACAATAAGATACGTTAACTTTACTCACAAAATCACCTGTCAATTTTAAGCAATTTAATTAACTCGTATCGGCATACGATTAATTAAATAATAAATTAAGAGTATTTCCCTATAGGTATGACCTAAGGGGATCAACTGATCACCACCGTCGCACGACATTAATGTCAAACTCTAGTCAGCCAATCATTACCGATATGTGTGGACCAGTTGACAGTAAAATATTACATCCCACATGTATTCTTAAAATGAGATTTAAAAATGTGATCATCATGATCAACAGTTGTGATCGCATTATTGTCGGAGGACACATATTCCAACAATTTCCCACTTGTCCTCGACAAGTGTGCGTCACCAATTCTCTTGTCCTATTACTATCTCCCACTCAATAAAAGGTGTCTTTCAGGTCGTACTTGCAAATGATCATATCCAGAGTGGTTTCCTCGATCTGGAGAATAACTGATTGACCAGAATCATCTACCATAGATACCTTCCGAGCGTGGCCACGCATTTCCAGTTCATTACTCCTCGAGTGGCCCTGAGATATGGTTTTAACCCTGACAAGGGGTGGACAATTCCTATCGCACTTATTCCCTTCGACTAGCCATAGCCATTATAACCCAAAATATGCCCATTTGACCCCATTTACGAAGGTCGTAGTAACATAAGTCAAAGTCAATCTGAAACTATGCCATCTTAGGCGAACAGTTTTTAGTCAAAAGAATCGACTCATTAGAATACTATAGTAGCTCTCGCCACGACCAGGCTATATAAATTTGCCAGAACTCTATAAGCGGTCATAAGGCCCGACAAAGTGTTCCTAACAGTCTGCCTATGTGATCGACTAGTCATCTCACATGACTGTATGGCACTGAACTTGCCATCAATCGCATCACACTCTAGTCACTTCGAGACGTCACCTCATACAAGTGACTATGGGCGAATACTATGTTAATCCGGGTTCACTTTAACGGGGTTCAATATCGTCATACAACCCGTTTGGATGTAACAAAGTATAATAAAAGAGTTTTAAAGTAAAAGTCGAATGAGAAATGCGATTATCACATATGAATAGTCAATGCCTGATTACTACTTCATATTCTATAATCCAGTTTGATCTTGAATGTAGCTGTTCATCTCAATTTAATTGAAATGACATGACTCATCATGTTAAGCCTATGAGAAGGCTTTGGTTAGTAGGTTTTATCAACTTCTTGTACCTTACTCAACCTTACTACATACTCGTTTTCCTTTGTAATGTATACATTTGCATTACAAAACTTTCTGAGTACATGTCGAAATCCAATCAAGACGTATAAAAAGTATTGACCTCTAAAATAAGTTTAACAAATCCTTTTCAAGTGAAACAAAAGCTTAACATCATCTAGACTCTCCAATTTTAATGTTTGCAAAAGACCCAACTCAATTTCAATTTATAAATTAGGTTTACAAAATAAACTTTAGACCACTAGTGCATTCGCGAATTCTTAGTCGACATGTTCATAACGAATTTATTCTGGAAAATCTACACGTTCAATTGCTACGGAATTTTACAGGCATCAACAAGACTTGAAAATAACCTAAGTCTATTCTTTACGTTTTTGAAGACAACGACTTTAAGATAGTCTGGTAGTTCGTTTAAGACAAGTTACAGATTTATTGAATTGTTGTACCTTTATTCTAAACATTGAAAGATTAAAGATGAACTTACAAAATAAAAGATGATGAACTTCTCTTCTTTTTTTCCCTTTTAATTCTCTCTCTCTCTCTCTCTCTCTCTCTCTCTCTTTTATGTGATATTATGAGTTTCTATGTGTGATGGGGCATATTCTGCACCCGCTGACCAAGTCAACACATTGAGCAAGGTCAAAGATATCCACAGCAAGTCAACGGCTTAAACAGCCTAACCGACGCAGCCTGTCGGCCTGTCTCTTGTGCCTCGGCTAGGACACCTTGTCCGCCGGGGCACACATCCGCGAACTCATATCCAAGACCCCTCGGCGGCGAGTCAACAGGGCCCGTCGGCCTGCCATGGGTCCCTCGGCCGAGGGTAGATCAGTCTTTCCACCTGCTAGCCACTTGGCCACTACGTGACAAAAGGTGAAAGTCTATAAATACTCCTTAACTATCATTGAGGAGAGGATCCACAACTTAACCTAAGAATCACTATTCATCTGGTAATATCTTCCTTATCTCTCTACAATACGCACTTTGCCAAGTAACAACAACTTACCTCTCTAAGTTACTGACTTGAGCGTCGGAGTGAGTTCGCTCGGCCCAAAGCCGAGCCCTCAGTTTGTTCATCGTTTCAGGAGACCACAAGGAGGATTCAACTAAGGACGTCTTTCTACAAGCACGGGTGGTAACACATAACTGCTCTGGAATTACACCCGGAACAATTGGCGCCGTCTGTGGGGAAAAGATACTAGAAGCTAGTCACATTCATTCCCAAACAAAAAAAAAAACAAAAACCCACCCAAAAAGCTAAGAAGATGTCGAAACAACTAGAGAAGGTGTTGGTGGAAAACAAATTCTACCAAGACGACACATTCCACAACTCAGAAATCGGGCAGTCCCCCACCGGCCGTATCACTGATACGACGAACGGGACGCCCAAGGAACAAGATATGCCCGCCGACCAAGTCACCATCCTGGGACATGTGGTCGATGCGGCAAAGCTGAAGCTACTCCTGGACATAATTGCTAGTACGCCGGCTCACACTGTCACACCGACAAGAGCGGCGGAACCTGTCCAGGAGCCCAGGGCCCAAAATGTGACTCCAAGAAACTTGAATGGAGCAATGGAAGAAGCCGGCCTTGTCAAGACGCCGGGGGAGCCCAGAGCGCTAGTGGTAGACCTTAGTCCTTCCCGCACTCGAGGGAGGACAGCGTCGCCGCAGCGCCGACGAGGCACCCCCCAGAGGAGTGAAAGAAGTCCGACTCGCCAGAGTCGGAGAAGGAGCCCGTCCCGCCACGGGGAGAGGAGCCGGACTAGGGATGTGAGGAGCCGATCGCCGCGTATCGTTCGGCACGTGGTCAGACAGCCCCTCAACGCCTACGTCCTAGATACCCCGGTGCCGACTAAGCTGAAGTTGCCACCTATAGCATACAAAGGAGAAGGCGACCCAACTGACCATGTCGAGGCTTACGAGTCTCACATGTCAGTATGGGAGCAACCCGATGAAGTTTGGTGCCGAATCTTCCCAACGACACTGCATGGGATGGCACAAAGTTGGTACAAGGGGCTACCCGACGGGTCGGTATACTGTTACGCCGACCTGAAGGACACGTTCCTGGCCCAGTATTCTTGCAACAAGAGGAGGGCCGTGGAGACCTTGGACCTCCTGACTATCAGACAGAAAGGAGGCGAATCTCTCCGAAGTTATGTGAAGAGGTTCGACGCCAAGGTTCAGCAGATTCGTGAGCTGAACAGCGAACTAGCAGCCTTCGCGCTGATGAAAGGTCTCCCGAGAGGAGACCTAAAGAATGAGCTCATCAAATGCGGCGGCCAAAGATTAAACTCCGCCAGGAAAATGGCCGATCAAGCCATTAAGGTGGAGGACTACCACAACACCTGGGCAGGCCCCAGCGAGGCCGAGCACTCAGAAAGAAAATAGGTCACGGTCCGACAGGTCCACCAGGAAGCAGAACTCGGCGGACGCCGGGTGGAGTTCGGGAACGAACCGCCAGAAGCGGTACAATGATCACACCCCACTGGCCGTGTCTGCCGCTGAGGTTTTCGCCCTGAGCAAGAACGAGGGTCAGAAGTGGGAGAGGCCACCCAGGCCAAGGAGTGACGGTGACACGAGCCAGTACTGTGAGTACCACGGCCACACCGGTCACCTTACGGATAACTGCAGGCATCTGAAAAATGCCATTGAAGAGCTGATCCGGAAGGGGAGCCTCGGCAAGTATGTCGCCAAAGGTCAAAAGACTGATGTCGGCGGTTCAGATAAGAAGTCCGTCTTCGAACGGATTGGAGTAATCCATGTTGTCATCGGGGGCAACGAGAACGGTGGGTCCGCTCATGGGCACAAACGACACCTGAACGAGCTGTATCAGGCCATCAACTTTGTGCCCAACACAGCGACTCCCGCTTCCAGCATCCCCGATATAACCATTAGGAAGAGGGACTACGAAGGAGTCATCGCCCCTCACAGCGACCCGCTCGTAGTCCACTTGGACATAGCCCACCACCTGGTGAAGAGGTGCCTGGTCGACACAGGCGCCTACACAAACATCATGTACAGCGAATGCTTTCTCAACCTCGGTCTGAGGGTTGAAGACTTGAGCCCCTGCACCAACCCGTTGTACAACTTTTCTGGGGCCGGCCTGGTACCCCTAGGGTCAATCAGGCTGCCGGTGAGGTTCGGCGAGGGAAGTGCGGCCAAGAACGTTATGTCCGAGTTCGTGGTCATTGACGGCTCGTTCGCCTACAACGTTCTCATAGGCCGAGTCACTTTGAGCGAGGCCGACGCAGTAATGTCCGTCCGGGCTCTGACATTGATGTACGTCTCGGACCGGGGGGAAGCGCATAAGCTCGTTTCAAAGAACGAAAAGGACAAAGTGGTCAATGTCCAAGTGTCCGCCAAAGGGTGCAACATACAATCCTTCAAAGTGGCGAAGAAGTCGAAAAGGGGGAAGAGCCCGTCCTTGCAACAGGAGGGCGAGCGCATGGACACCACCGTCGGCATGGTCGAAGGAGCGGAAACCGAAGAGGTAGAGATTGACCCAGGCCGCACCGTAACTATCGGTGTCAACCTGGAGCCAAAATTCAGAGCCGCACTCCTAGATCTGCTGAGAAAGAACAAAGACGTCTTCGCCTACTCAGCGGCCGAGATGCCAGGCGTGAGCCGGGAGGTAATTGTTCACAAGCTGAACGTACTCCCCACCGCTCGCCCTGTCAAGCAAAGGATGAGGAACTCCTCCGCCGAGAAGGATGAGGCCATCAAAGCCGAGGTAGATAAATTCTTTGGCGGCGCAGTTTCATCATGCCTTGTACCTATCCTGAGTGGTTAGCTAATGTTGTAATGGTGAGGAAATCATCGGGGGCATGGAGGATGTGCGTAGATTTTACCAATCTTAATAAAGCATGCCCCAAAGATTGCTATCCCTTGCCTCGAATAGACAGTTTAATCGACGCGACGGCAGGCTACACTATGCTGAGCCTGCTGGACGCCTTCTCAGGGTATCATCAGGTGTTCATGGCCGAGGAAGACATGCCCAAATGCGCATTCATCACTGCCAACGGCACATACATGTACAAAATGATGCCGTTTGGTCTAAAGAACGCCGGTGCAACTTACACAAGACTGGTGGACAAAGTGTTCCAAAATAAAAAAGGGCGAAACATTGAGGCTTACGTCGACGATGCTATTGTAAAAAGCAAGTCCGACAGCGAGCACTTAGCCGATTTGCACGAGACATTTTGTTCACTAAGGAAGTACAAGATGAAGCTCAACCCAATGAAATGCAACTTCGGTGTCAGAGCAGGTAAGTTCCTCGGCGTACTTGTCAGCGCCAGGGGAATTGACGCCAATCCAAACAAAGTCCAGGCGATCCTAGACCTGCCGGAGCCGAGGAATCGAAAAGAGGTCATGATGCTGACCGGGAGGATGGCGGCTCTAGCCCGCTTCATCTCTCGGTCAGCCGACAAGAGCACCCCATTCTTCAAGGTGTTGAAGGGAAATAAAGACTTTGGCTGGGGGGAGGAGCAGAGCACAGCTTTCAAACAACCGAAAGCTCATCTTCGACTCTCCCAACCCCGTCCGGCCGATCTTCGGGGAAACACATGCACTGTACATAGCGATTACCTCGGCCACGGTCGGTCCGTGATCGTCGAGAGAAGAGGACAAGCAACAAAGACCCAATCTACTTTGTCACCATACACTGTTGCCCGCCGAGAGAAATTACCCGCCGATTGAAAAAAAGCAGCCTTTGTCGTCGTCGTCGCTTCAAGGAAATCGAAACCTTACTTGACGCACATCCCGTGACGGTCCTAACCGACCAGTAGTTGGAGAAAGCATTGGAAAAATTTGAGCAATCCGGCAGGCTCATCAAATGGGCGAGAGAGCTATCCGGAAGCATTCGAGTCACAAGCCGAGGCCCTCAATAAAAGGACAGCATCGGCGATTTCTGGCCGAATGCACATACCAAGAAGAGCAAAACCGGAGTATGGGAGGTATATACCGACGGGTCCTCCACGACGAACAACAGAGCTCTTCAAGCATACTTATCATCAGCCCAAACGGGGACGAGTTCGAGTACGCCTTGAAATTTACCTTCTCGGCCTCAAACAACGAGTCCGAATACGAGGCGGTGATAACCGGAGTCGAGCTAGCTGTGGTCGCGGGGCGGAGCACATCATTTTGAAAACAGATTCACTCTTAGTGGCTAATCAAATCAGAGGAGAGTACGAGACTCGGGACGACGGGATGGTAAGATACCTGGAAAGGGTAAAAGCCGACACTTCGAAGTTAAAATCCTTCCAAATACTATGCATTCCCAGGTCCGAGAACAATCGAGCCGACGCTCTCTCGAAACTTGTCAGTTCAACCATCAAGAATATCAGTCGAACCGTGCTGGTGGACATCAGGAATGCCAAAAGCATTACTGAGGCCATCGGCATGGTGGGTGACACAGAGGCCGAGACGACTTGGATGACTCCGATAATGAAGTACAAACTGATGAATGAGTTACCGGAGGACCGCAGTCTCTCACAGAAGATAAAGAGGATCGCAGCAAGATACTTGGTGTTTGAAGGAGAACTGTATAGAAGGTCCGTAATAAGACCACTCTTGAAGTGTGTCGGTCAGTAACGCAGAGACGCAGAAATCTTGTGACAGAGATTCACGAAGGCATCTGTGGAGACCACATGGGGGCAAGAACACTAGCCCACAAAGCTCTCCGAGCCGGCTACTTCTGGCCCACCGTGCTTCAAGATTCCAGAACAAAGACCAAGAAGTGCACGAACTGTCAGATGCATGCCCCGGTGATACACGCTCCCTCCCGGGACCTACAACCGGTGCTTAGTCCCCTTCCTTTCGCACAGTGGGGGATGGACATGCTAAGGCCGTTCCCAACGGCCTCCGGAGGAAGGAAGTTCTTGATCGTTGCCGCTGATTACTTCACCAAATGGGTTGAAGCTGTAGCGGTACCGGCGAAGACCACAGCGGCCGTCAGAAAGGTAATCTGGGAAAATGTTATAACTCGTTTCGGATTACCCCAAGTTATGGTATTTGACCACGGCCGAGAGTTTTGGAGTGACCTGATAATGAACTGGTTAGAAGAGCTTGGCATCAAGTTTGCATACTCCTCCGTCTGCCACCCACAGAGCAACAGGCAGGCGGAGGCAGCCAACAAAACAATCCTCAACGGTTTGAAAAAGACAGTTGAAGACCTTAAGGGAAGGTGGGCCGATGAACTACCCGGTGTCCTGTGGTCCCTTCGGACCACGGAGAAAGAAGCAACGGGGTACACCCCCTTCCACTTAGTCTACGGTTCCGAAGCAGTCCTACCAATTGAAGCAACGGTGCCAACATTCAGAACGGCTACCTTTAACCCAGTCGAAAACGAGGAAGGCCTGAAAGCCTCCCTAGACCTGGTCGAAGAAAGCCGAGATACAGCACGCCTCAACTTGGCAGTATATCAAAACCGGATGAAAAGAGCCTACAACCGAAGAGTCCACAAAAGGGACTTAAAAGTAGGAGACCTTGTCCTAAGAAAGTCAGCCGCCACCAACAAGGGGAACATTCATGGCAAACTGACGGCTAACTGGGAAGGTCCCTACAAAGTGGTTGAAGAAATGAGGCCGGGTACATACCGGCTGACAGACATGGAGGGTGTGCCTTTGATGAGCCATTGGAACACTGACAATCTCAGGAAATACTTTGTGTAGCGGCGGAGGTGCCCAAAGACAACTGTGGGCACCCCGACGCATGTTTTTATCTAATGAAGAACCATCCAAGTTTTCCATCAGTGTTCATTTTCCCCATAGTCGCCATCAAGAAGTAGACACCACGGAAGTCACCCCAAGAACTCATACGTTGTCGCGTCATAACCCCTAGTCGCCTCGGCCAACCGAAGGCCCGGCAGGGGACACAACGATCGATACGCCAACTCATGCTGTCGCGTCGTAACCCCTAGTCGCCTCGGCCAATCGAAGGCCTGGCAGGGGACACAACGATCGATACGCAAACACATGCTGTCGCGTCGTAACCCCTAGTCGCCTCGGCCAACCGAAGGCCCGGCATGGGACACAACGATCGATACGCCAACACATGCTGTCGCGTCGTAACCCCTAGTCGCCTCGGCCAACCGAAGGCCCGGCAGGGGACACAACGATCGATACGCCAACTCATGCTGTCGCGTCGTAACCCCTAGTCGCCTCGGCTAACCGATGGCCTGGAAGGGGACACAATGATCGATACGCCAACTCATGCTGTCGCGGCGTAACCCCTAGTCGCCTCAGCCAACCGAAGGCCTGGCAGGGGACATAACGGTCGATACGCTAACATGTTCAAGAAAAAGACGTTAAACGCAGTTGAGATACGCATTCTAGCTGCCTCGGCTGAGCCAAAGGCAAAAATTAAAAAGCGCTCAATTAATAACGCAAAAAGACAAGAAAAGACCTCGGCCAAGCCGAAGGCAAAAAAAGCAAGCTTTCATTAATGATAACAGGTTATAAGCGAAAAGAATACAGACGACGGCCGTCCCCATAGGGATGAGCCTAAACACAACCTACCAAGAGTTTTACAACAAAACAAGGGAAAGAAAAGCAAAATATTACAAACATATCATGTGAAGCGCCAAAAATGGCAGGGAGGAAAGGCTCAATAGTTGGCCCCCGAACAGCTAAAGCTATCCGAGACGCCGGGTGAGTCTGGTGACGACCGCCCGTCTCCCTATGCATGTTGCTGCCCTCTATCAGTAGCAGCAACATCTTCGGTGGCCGGCTCAGAAGAAGGCTCGACGTTTTCAAGTGCCTTTAGCCTCTCAGCCTCCTTCACCTTTGCATCATAGGCCGCTTTGGCCTCAGCTATCTGAGCCGCCTTCGCCGCCTCCGCCTTCTCCGCAGTCGCTGCCTCCGCAACATCAGCTATCTCATCCAGAAGCTGGTAAAATTTATCCCACGGGAAGGAGCCGTCGGGGACGAGCTTTTTGATCGCCTCCCTGGTCGCCTCCTCGGCCTGGTCCCGGAATTGGGCGCACATTTTAGGGAGAAGATCATCTTGAAGCATTTCAATATCCTTCTCCTTTTGAGCAAGGGTAGCCTGCGTATCCCTAAGCGCCTCCTTTGGTTATGGAACAGATCCTTCCACTCTTCCCTCTTGGCAACCACGGCGTCATAAGCGCCCTTATACCTGTCCCGCTCCTCCATCATCTTGGCAGTGGCGGCATCAGCATCCTCAACTTTGGCCCTCTCGGCCCCTAGCAGCTTCTCAGCTTCCTCCACACGCTTCTTGGCAGCAAGGAGATCCAGCATAGCCTTCCCGGCTTCTCCCTTTACAGCGGAGAGATCAAGCTTGAGCCGTAGGATCAATGGCCTAGCCTGGGCCATGGCCTGTTCTTGCTCCATAATGTAGGAGCCGGCCAGTCAAGTCCACTTCGCCAGCCTCTCGGATATCTTTGTACCCTCCGCCACAAGCTCGGTAGGGGGAACCTTTTGGAGTGCGGAGTCAACGGTGACATTCCTATCAACCGCCCCCTCAGGCTGCTTCTCTATCTGCCGCTCAGTAAGAACGGCGGCTGCCGACGGCGGATCTACAAAAAATTTACACAGCGTATCCACGTCAACATTCATCGACACATCAGAGAGTCTGTCATCGGGAATGCATAATGACCCAGCTAAGTCTGAGCCACAGGTTAGGTCCGTACCAGTCTGGACCCTCTTAGTTGGAGGACCGGGTGAACCAGTCTTTTCCCCGGCAGCGGCAGAAGCCGGGAATAGCTCTTTTCTCTTCTTGGGAGAAGGAGGGCCCTTCGCAACGGTCACCATCTTCTCGGAGACATCGGTGACCTCCACATGCTCCTTCTGGACCATTGGGGTTGAAGAGGGAGCTGGGATCGATAGCGTCGCGGACCTAGACCTCGCCTTTGATGTTCTCTTCGGCACACCCCCGAGAACCCGAGCTTGAGCCGCCGCCTGGTCCAGCGCCTTCAGCTGCTTGTCCATCAATTCGTTGGGAGCCACTCTACGATCACGCGTGTCAGCCTGAGGGTGCTGCTCAACAACGTTCCCGTCCTTATCAAGCCCCAACCTCTTCAAGGTCTCCTCAGACAGATCCTGGTCAATCCGGTCTGCAAGAAACCAGACAAGAATTACATAAAAGAAGTAAAACAAAGCTCTAAAAACAAGAGCGTAATAGGCAAAGATGGGCCTCACACCGACCCTACTCACCCTGGTTGAGGGCCGGTATGAGGCCGACGCGACAAAGCAGCTCATCCTGAAGAATAATCCGAGTCGGGGCACCCATCCCTTCTCAAAGCATCAAACAACGCATCGCCCGCTCCTCGTCAGCACTAAGAGTAACCCTGCTGGCATCCATCTTGTGCTTACTCTGGGAGACCCATTTTTCACGCTCCCTTTTACTCTCGCATCGTAAGTTGACTTGGTGTTGGAAGGACCGGGGCAACGGATAGTCATCCGGCACTTTGACATACACCCACCGCCCTTCCGGTCCTTGCAAGAAGAAAGCTTATCAACGGAGAGGACGCCGGCTCCATCCGCACGCTGTACCACCCCACCTTACCGGGGTCGATGCCCGAAGATGATGAAGCCGGCGGAATAAATTAACCGTAGGCACCTCCCCTTGAAAAAGGCAGAGCCACACGAAGCCAACTATCGTCCTAACAGCCAACGGATGCGGTGAGCCACGGCAACGCGTTCATAGCTTTGACGATGGCCGCGACGTATTTATTCAAAGGAAACCGGAGGCCATACTCCAGATGCCGGATATATACGCCGATATGCCCCGGAGGAGGGCAACAGACCGCCTGACCCTTCCCAGGGATAACGATTTTGTACCCCTCACCGAAGTAGAAATGACCCTCGAAAAGAGTTCCACCGAGCAATCGGCGAATTTATTGGTCCGGCACGGTCGGGACCGATCTCGCACGCCTCGCCGTGGCCCAGGATAGGCGGTCTCTCCTCACCAGAAGGAATCCCTTCCTCACGGTCATCACCCTCCCCACCCTCCGGAGCTTTTGGATCGGCTTCAGGAGACGGAGACCTAGGGCCCCCAAACCTTATCGGGATGGCGTTTAGTATCTCCTCCTCATCAAGACGCGACGGGGAACCCCCGGCGCAGGCTCACTAGGTTCAGCACCAGCAGAAGACATGTTACAACAAAACTTACGAGTTAAAAAGAGAATTTATTTATTTACCTTGAAGAAAACTGCCACGCCGGAGTAATAATTCTAAAAGCTAGAGAGAGGTTTCATCACAAGGGCTAGAAAGAAGGAAATTTTTGAGGAAATGAAATTGGTGACCAATTTCAGGGACTAAGTACCCTATTTATAGAGGAAAGCCCATGAAGAGGGACCAATCAGGGCGTAGCCCATGAAACGTCAGCCAATCAGCAATCAGACACATGTCAAGCATGCAACCACGGGATGTCAATCGTCGCAACAGTTGAGTGTCAATCAATGCAACAGTAACCAAGCGTCTTCAACACGCCCTTTCATATCTCTGCCTATTCATCTTCCTCGACAAATTCCTAAGTATCTGTTCTCCGCCGGCCACGTGATCAACCAAGCCAGAAAGCACCGGCCAGGGGGCAATCAGAAACAACCGGCACTCTCTACCTTGGTCTCAGCCAGCGTCATTGCCTTTTTCCACATCGGATGTCCATTACACATCCATGTGGAGGGGGAATATGGTACGGCCTAAGCAGAGTCACGCCGAGGTAGAAGAAGCCGGGGCAGAAAATTTTCACTTGTGCAGAATATACGCTCAGCATACATCGGAGCCCATACCACGGCATAGACTACGCTGGGGGCAAATTGATGGGGCATATTCGCACCCCCGACCAAGTCAACACATTGAGCAAGGTCAAAGATATCCACAGCAAGTCAACGGCTTAAACAGCCTAACCGACGCAGCCTGTCGGCCTGTCTCTTGTGCCTCGGCTAGGACACCTTGTCCGCCGGGGCACACATCCGCGAACTCATATCCAAGACCCCTCGGCGGCGAGTCAACAGGTCCCGTCGGCCTGCCATGGGTCCCTCGGCCGAGGGTAGATCAGTCTTTCCACCTGCTAGCCACTTGGCCACTTGGCCACTACGTGACAAAAGGTGAAAGTCTATAAATACTCCTCAACTATCATTGAGGAGAGGATCCACAACTTAACCTAAGAATCACTATTCATCTGGTAATATCTTCCTTATCTCTCTACAATACGCACTTTGCCAAGTAACAACAACTTACCTCTCTAAGTTACTGACTTGAGCGTCGGAGTGAGTTCGCTCGGCCCAAAGACGAGCCCTCAGTTTGTTCATCGTTTCAGGAGACCGCAAGGAGGATTCAACTAAGGACGTCTTTCTACAAGCACGGGTGGTAACACATAACTGCTCTGGAATTACACCCGGAACAATGTGGAATAAGGATTTATGGTTAGGTTAGCCTTGCTTATATACTAGTAAGGTAGTATTATTTTAGGAAAATTTCTCTCTTTATTATATTATACTAGTCTTACCATAAGTAGGATTACCATACATCTCTTTTACTAATTTAATTACTAAGATATTAATATAATTATTATTACTTTCCCATATTATTATTATTTCCATATTATTTATTATTAATTCCCGATATAAAAACCCGATCACACCCATACTATACTAATAAATTTCGGTCCATATAATAATGGCACACGGCCCAAACCACAAATATAAGCTAAGCCCAATTCCCGACTTGGATGCTTAATTTATTATTTAATTAACGTCTTACCTATAGTTATTATTAGAAATGTCTTTAATCAATTATTAATGTACATAAATTATTCTCTGAAATTATTATCAAAATACGGGGTATTACAGTCTTCCCCCTTAAAATGAACTTCGTCCCGAAGTTCGCCTATAACTACTACAACAACACCTATAAACATCCACACAACTGAGCACTATCCAACTGATGATAACACAATTATCCATTTACGATTATCAACCACACCAATCTTATCACAAGGTATCACAACAATAACTCAAAACATTCGTAGTATTACATTCCTTCCCCCTAAAAATAAACTTCGTCCTCTTAGTTCGAGATAACAACCAACGGAAATAATTAGACTATTTATCACCAGAACATATAATACACATTGTAACATAAGACGACTATTATTTTCAACAGAACATCGATTGATGGCATAATTAATTTTAAACAGCAAAACCACATTGTATAGTATATTCGAACCAATCTTTATTTAAACTCAACTACTTTACTTAACTACCGACGAATACATTGCCAGACTAAATAATAATCTATAACAAAATACGCCTAATTGTTTAGTATAGTGATCACTTAAGCCAATGAGGTACTATCCACCCTTCCTTCATAATTGATTTAAATTTATTTTTCGTTCATTTTAATCCTTACCTAACGTCATCTAACTTAAGCATGGGTGTAATTATCGTGAACATATATATGGCTTAGGGCAACACATTCCGCATATCACTAGATATGTTATTCTACTTCACATAATTGACAAAATCAAATATAATGTTCAAGAGATCAAAAATAAAACTTGTTATACATTTTACATGTTATAACTTCTAACAATCTTCAAGGCTAGGAAAACACGTCATAACTCCTAACAATCATTAATACATAATAACATAACTACTTATTGAGAACATATACTTTTTAGAAAAATACATAAAGTTAATAAACCATGAGAAAAAGAATGAAGGCCAAAGCTCATAAGATCAATTTATAATGCATTTTACAAACTACTTGGTCGAAACAGAAATTTTACAGCAACTTGTCAGAAACTTAGGTCAATTGTAAAAATCACTATTAATTGTCAAAAATTTAAATTGCGACATGGATTATCAATTTGAAAACTTACATGAGTCTATTAAATAGTAGAGTTGGAATTATAACAAATCATTAAGTAGTTTTTAAATGGCAAAAAATTACAAAAACATGGCGCGAAAACATCATTGTACAGAAATATTTCGACTACAGTCCACTAAAATACTTATTTCTCCTAAACCGTATATTATTTGAACATGATACCAGTGGCATATGAAATCTAACTCACAAAGGTATCACACATAAAAGTCTCGGGCAATAATTTTAAACAAACAGTAAATGGCAACCAAAACAATCAAGGGTAAAAATCTTGTGAAATCAACCAAAATCGCATTCTTCACAATTTTACACAACAATTAATACCTCACATGCTTAATCATATTCACTCCTTCCACATAAATGCCCACATACTTCCTCATATCAACATGCTTAAGACAATGCTTAAAAGAAATCATGTCACACCCCTCCTCCGTAAAATAAGGTTACGCCCCTGTAACCGCAACCATTAATGACAACAATACGCAACCAAGACAAACAAAATTCCTAAGAGAAATATACTATATTCATTTTAAATTACCCCCACACTTTCAAGTATTCTCTCAAGGTTCCCGGTTCAAAATTGGAAGGGCCAAGGTACGAATTAAGGCTAGCTTCTTAACCGCACTAAGAGGCGCTCCTAACAGTTCCTACCCAGGGTTCATTTTATTAGACACAACCTATGTTCATTATTGTCCATTGGTTAGGCCTGAGGATCATTTTGCTCTGATACCACTTTGTAACACCCCCATTTATTGAGGAGCCTTTAGCTAGACATCCCAAGTAAATGAGTGTGTTACCATCTCGGTTTCTCGAGGTAGTGAATAACAAAGTACAACAATACCAAAGTACTTTAAATTAAAATCTTAATAATTATATGTTTATTACAACTTAACCAACTTAAAACTTAATATAAAATAATTACAACTCGCAGCGGAAATAAATAAAGTGATATAATTATTCTATGTGATCTAGACTTCAACTATGGTCCAAGTCGAGCTCTCATCCCAATGCTCCCATGTCAGCTAATCTTTAGTACCTGTCAAATCTGCTCCCCATAAAACGGTTCACCGCAGGTGTTCACGAATACACAGTCAACCGCGAGGTTGAGTAGGAATAACCAACAACAAGTCAAAGTGAAATGATATGATATATAATGCAAACACAATTGTGCTCATCATCCGAAACACCCGTTCATCACGCCAATCCCTAGCCCGGGGTATTCATCATTCCAACCGAAGTTGAAGTATTCACCATCCCAACCGAAGTTGAGGTATTCATCATCCCAACCGAAGTTGAGGTATTCACCATCCCAACCGAAGTTGAGGTATCCAATTATACACCATGCCAGTCATAAAAATCATCTCAGACACGAGCTGAGGTATCCAATGCAAACGAAACTCCAATATAAATAATCAAACAGTAAAAATCCAAGGATATATAATCCACATCCATTAATCCATCCAATTTCGCAATACTTTTATAAATTCCACAAACCAACAAAGACAAGACGAGTTGAGTAGTTATCCTACCTTTTCGCAAATCTTCGAGTCACGCGAGTCACACAAGCAATCAAAATTGATTCTTTACCAATTCATAACCTACATAACATAATTATGTGTAATTACTATATAACCAATAATCAATCAACTAATCATGCACTAATCCTATGCCCATCACGTCCTAATCCTTTTGACAACTTCAAAGCTAAATCTCTAATTCTACCGTTTTACAGCACTGTTCAGTCTCGCTATAAAATTCATAATTAATTCATCAAAAATGAAAACGATGCAAGACCAGTGAGGTTGAAACCCTAAGACACATATCTACAATTCTTGTGAAATAGACTTTCTTCAAATTCCAGACTTATCAGGGTTTTCTTGAAGGATTCATAAATACTAATGAATTCCGTCGCATAAAAAGTATTGACCTCTAAAATAAGTTTAACAAATCCTTTTCAAGTGAAACAAAACCCTAACATCATCTAAACTCTCCAATTTTAATGTTTGCAAAAGACCCAACTCAATTTCAATTTATAAATTAGGTTTACAAAATAAACTTTAGACCACTAGTGCATTCGCGAATTCTCAGTCGACATGTTCATAACGAATTTATTCTGGAAAATCTACTCGTTCAATTGCTACGGAATTTTACAGGCATCAACAAGACTTGAAAATAACCTAAATCTATTCTTTACGTTTTTGAAGACAACAACTTTAAGATAGTCTGGTAGTTCGTTTAAGACAACTTACAGATTTATTGAATTGCTGTAACTTTATTCTAAACATTGAAAGATTAAAGATGAACTTACAAAATAAAAGATGATGAACTTCTCTTCTTTTTTTACCTTTTAATTCTCTCTCTCTCTCTCTCTCTCTCTCTCTCTCTCTCTTTTATGTGATATTATGAGTTTTTATGTGGAATAAGGATTTATGGTTAGGTTAGCCTTGCTTATATACTAGTAAGGTAGTATTATTTTAGGAAAGTTTCTCTCTTTATTATATTATACTAGTCTTACCATAAGTAGGATTACCATACATCTCTTTTACTAATTTAATTACTAAGATATTAATATAATTATTATTACTTTCCCATATTATTATTATTATTTCCATAATATTTATTATTAATTCCCGATATAAAAACCCGATCACACCCATACTATACTAATAAATTTCGGTCCATATAATAATGGCACACGGCCCAAACCACAAATATAAGCTAAGCCCAATTCCCGGCTTGGATGCTTAATTTATTATTTAATTATTGTCTTACCTATACTTATTATTAGAAATGTCTTTAATCAATTATTAATGTACATAAATTACTCTCAGAAATTATTATCAAAATACGGGGTATTACAGTGCGGGAGTCATCCTTCTTGCACATCTCATGATTGCAAGTGTACTCAATTTTCGTTGTAAATATTTCTCACTGTTCTTTATTGCCTAGAACGATTCTAGAAAATCTATTTCTTACATAACATAACCACAATTGTATCTTAACCATCCTAATGTGTTTTGATTATGGTTTTGTCGGAAACCATGCGCAATCTCAATTGTCAATTGTCATTTGTGTAACACCCTTACACAAAATTGCATCAAAAATACTTTGCATTACATCCGTAATGCTTCTGCAAGCACTTAAGGGTAATCTTTATGGCTTACTTGGTAACTATTACTTAAATTCGATTTGAAACAATTCATCATACTCAAAGTATATGAAGTGTTATAAATCATTTCCTATTTAATTGATTCGAAATGAAGCAAATGGAATCAATCAAATATGTTCAACTTGATTGAACTAGTCATGAATCTTATCAACATAAGACTCCTTATTTGACATTAATATCATGTAGATTTATCTCCATAAATCCGGATATTAAAGATGTACTATATTTCTCCAAAGTGTTAAATCATTCGCAATAATCAATATGTCATCCACATATAAGACTAATTAAAATTTCCGTAACTCCCACTAAACTCCATGTATAAACACAACTTCTCGACTTATCGAGAAAAGTTTTATAACATGATCAAAACATTGATTCCAACTCATTGGTGTCCTACTTAAGACCCTCTCTTAAGTTTCACATTATCTTAGGATTGCAAAAATCTACAAAACTCAAGATAGGTATTGAATACATTCCTTCTAATTGAAGAAGTGAGTTTTAGATTCACTTGCTATATGTATATCATTATAATGAAACACAATCCCTAAGAAGATCCAAATAGACTTAAGCATTTCAACTAGTGCAAAAACCCTTTGCAACCAATCAAGCTTTGATATCTAACAATTCACTTGGAATTTATTTCGGATTTTCATGGCTCTAAGCCTTGTATTGAGTTGTGACTTAAACACTCTCATGTAAGTCATATGTTCATTACTTTCCAGAAGTAATGAACTTGAATCAAACAATTTCTTTGTAAGTTACAATCTATTTACTTTCTAAAAGTAACACTAATTCATCATCTTCAACAAGTGATGACTTTAACCTCCTAGGTTTTGAAGAAACAATGTTTTACACAAAACGTCTTATGTAGCCAAGAAAGACCAGTTTCTTGCGACATAACATTCTTTGACACAATACAATTTGTGGCTCTTGAATATTTTATCCCACTATGTCTTCTAGAAATAAACTTGTATTTTAGGAAGACAGCTTCACGAGCCACAAACCCGTTGTACTCGTGATAATTGTAAGGGAAAAATGAGCATTTGTTTCTTATGTAAGCTTACAAGCATGGAACCTTACTTTTTCATATCTCATATGAATTGATTTAGATTTAGTGGAAAAATAATTTAGACAAAATGATAAAATCCCCAAAAGGATCAAGTAACTCAAAGTAACTTGATTAAAGTTCAAACCATATCGAATAGCGTTTGATTTCTTATCCAACCACACATTATCCCATGATGCGTGCTTAGAGAGATTAATTTGTGATACTATATCACATTTGATTTGGCTTATATCAAAGTCTTCACTTTGATAGTCCCATCACAACTAAATCGTGATTCTTTGAACTCTTTGAACTTCTTCAAAGATTTCTCTATTTACCTTATTAAGTGAACACATTAGCGTCAACTTAAATCGTTGGTAAAAGAAAATGATCAACCTATTTTGGATCAATGATTTACAACCTCGATCTCCTTTTCAACCAAAAGCACGAGACATCTTGCTTTGAATACAAGATACGCATATACCATAAGAATAACAATCTAATGGTTCCAAGAGTACTCGATAACTCTTTGTGTTTCATCATTCCAGAATTTAAGGTTTAATCTTGGGTTACCAATGTTAGTCTTGCATCATCTACATGATATGTCAATCTAGTTTGTTTTAGAATATAATCACCTTGATAATGGGCTAGCCATACATCAAATTATGGTGTATAGGGTCACAAAAGTGAAACTTCTTTTGTATCTTAACAAGTTTATATTCTTATTTAGCGTTTATGCACTTAATAGTCACAATTAAGTACAACTTTAAACCCAAAAACTAGATTGAGTACATAATGACTCTATCTCTCAACATCATTGTTGCTAGTCGTCATATTCTAATCATCCTATGTATCAAATACAATGATGAAAACCACCATCGGTTTCTAATATTGACGAAGTAGTACTAGCAAAATTTTATGTCAATCAAATAAACATTTAAAGAAGAAGGTCCCATTAGATGTCCCACAACTAACTTGTTGATTCTTCAATAATTTGGGGTAGTTTCCATTCTAACGTCCAACAATTAAGACAATGGAAACTGTATCCGTCGGGATTGATAGGTTTAGTATCGTTATTCTCAAAAAACTTTACTTTTAACATTACCTTGTATCAATTCCATTCTAATTTTACTTCTTTGAACCTTATCCTTTTCTTAACGGTTTAAGAGAATGCTCTCACTCATTTCTATGAGTCTTTACTAAGAGAAGCAAAATTGAAATTCATGAAGACTACTCTTCAATTTATTCGTTTAGTCTTAAAACTTTTATTGAAGTGGTTGCGGTATTTTGGTCAATTTTGATTTCCAACAAATCGAGTTACCAAAATAATTTAACGTTTCAAAGTACTTAACTCAATTAAGCATATAAGAAACAATTCATTGTAAGTAGATATGTTAGTCAAAAATCAAAAACCCTTTGGATCACGAATAACTTTTATCTATACTCTTCACAAGAGATCCTTGCAATGGATAATTCGAGGTTTTAGAAGAAAATTCATATTTATCTTTAGTTACGATGTTTGAATGGAGATTTGAATCAAAAATCGAAATGATATCGTATATGAATTGTGGTAAAGAAATAGAACAATATGATAACGGAATAATGAAAACAAAACATTCATCGTTATAATAATACTTGTAAATAACAAGTAAAGCATTTGCATAGTGACCTCTACCCAACTATGATAAATGATTCCAAGATCCAAATTCATATTAACTTGGGGCACGGTGTGCCGAAATACCCTTTATTAATATAACTCGGTGGATTAACTCTTTAATCGATTCTACTTTTATAATTCTTGGTGGATAAAATTACATTAATATTTATCTTTAGCCCGAAACACATCCGGAAATCGTCGTGAATACTTTCGTTGAGTTCAATCCAAATTTCGAATAAATGTGTCCATGATCCAAATTCATATTAACTGAGGGCACGGTGTGCCGAAATACCCTTTATTAACATAAATTCGGTGGATAGACATTTATCACCCACTTCCCCTACGTAACAAGATTTGTACCCCGGTGTGGCCGAGCGGACTTCCTCACGAAATAGGTTTTCATGATTTCTACTTATTGGTAAGGCTAAGACTCAATTGTTTATTTTAGCGAGAGGTCATGTCAATTTATTATCTATCACGTTTTAAGTGAACTAAAGCGGTGAACTACGATAATTGTAATTGACACGGTCGATAAACTCGATTTAAAATGCATGTTTAGTTATGGCGATTTAGCGATGCATGCAACATACTCCCTCCGATCCATACCAAAGGTAACATTGACTTTTTCACACTTGTCGAGGCACGTTTTGCAACGTAAATATCTTTAGTTACACATTATTAAAAATTAAAAAAATTTGATATTCTTATAGCATTCATGACGATGAATCAAACAAGATCTCACATGAATATATTTTGCCTTATAGATTAGGAATAATATCGAAGATTCTCTACAACCATGAATAGTGCCAAAAAGTCAATGTTACCTTTGGTCTGGATCGGAGGGAGTATATAAATAAAATGCAAAACATAAAAATAAAATCCTAGTATGGCCTTCTTAAAATAGTAAATCTAATAAACTATTACACATTCGGAAACCAACTCCTTTGGTCCCTTAAACTTCGGCCTTGGCACACATTTCAAGGCAACAATTTCTTTAATGGATCGCCTTCTCGAGTGGCACCGTCTTCAAGGTACTCCGGAATAAATAAATTACATAATAAATTACATAATTTCCTATTATACATTTGTAATTAAAATTTAAATCTATTAAATTACAAAACGGTGATACGAGATCACAATAAATTACAACCGAATCGATATTCCCATACATTTCGGGTAATACCAATTAAAACTAAGGCCATACTAAGTAAAATTACATAATTCAAAAATTACATAAAATTAAAATATGACAATCATAAATAAAATACAGCATTATAATATGTATGAACATGCCCAATTTTATGCTAAATCGCCTTTAAGGAGCCAATATCGTATATGAATCGGTTTTTACGGATTTGCGTGATTTAACCTTTTAAAAAACACAATAATTACATAAAGTCATATTTATGTACAAGTTAATTACCCTAACCATCTTAGGACTCAAAATTAGTCTCCACTAACATTTGACAATAATTAACCTAGATTTCTTAATATTGTTCATGAATGGACCCAAAAATACAAAATTATGTCATAAACTTCAAATTAAATCATAAAAATTTCAAATAATTTCAAAATTTGAAATTTAAATCTGGAAAAATACCATGAAACTCATAATGCTAAAAAACATAGGTTAAAAATTTCGAAAATTTATCGAGAAAAATAATGTTGCGGTTTATCGATTTTGACAATTATCACAATAAAAATATGAGAAAAATTATTTTTATTAACTTTTCACTTTTAGATATGAAATATATGATAAAATGCAACATGTGATGTTTTTCCTTAGTCATGAAGTATGTTTTAGCAATTTTTACTAATTAAAGTCACTATTTATGTGATTTTTCATCAAAAATTCATAAATCATGCATAAAGACTTCATTATAGCCAAATATTTTACACACATCTTATAAAATTGCATGTGACAATATTTTAAATTTCCATGACCATATACGAAATATAACTCATATTAACCTATTTTCCCATTTAAATACGATTTTAACTTGAAAAAACCATATTTCGAGCATAACAACTCATTTTATTATGAAAATTTACAGGCCATTAGTAGATAATATATGTGAAAACATATCCAAAAACCACTGGAAAAATCGAAGTTTACCTATTTGTAGTCCAAAAATGACATTTTTATCTAAAAATCACATTTTAATGCCATTATTATATAAAATGAACAATAAAATCCATAAATTAAACCAAAATATCCTAAATACATTTTAGGACCAGAAACTATAACATGCAAATAAATTTCATGATATTTCATAATAAACACAAATTTATATGTTTTGTTTGTTAATCGTATAACTCGGAAAAACAATAACCGATTTGCATGCAAACAACCTAAGGCTCTGATACCACTTGTTAGAATAATTAATCTAATTAATTTACATATTCATATATGTGATATTTAATTTAGTCATAAAATTAAATCTAGATCTTATGCATGCAAACATAAATAAGATAAGAGAAGAAATCATTGTTCTTACTATATGATTTCGGTTTTATGGGCACTAACAAGATCTCCTTCTTGTTAGTTCTTGAGCTTTCCAATAATGGATGAACAAGATTCAAGTTTAGAATCTCTCCTAAAAGCATATACCCAAAGAAATCTCTTAATAACTAATATTATTTTGTACTAGAAATAATATAAGTCTTACTATAAAATTGACACAAAAATTATAATTTTGCTCTTGAAAACCGGTTCAAGAGTGAGTATTATGTGAGTTTATTTCTCTAGAATTTTCACAAATTGTAGAGAGTATGATCATTTCTTACACTAGAAATTTTATAATAAGAGTGAATGAATAATTGTGGAGGAAACACTCTCTAATTCCCTTGGTAAAACCGGTTGGAGGGAGTAGTGTGCCCAATGCATGGGCTAGTTTTTCTACCCAAGAAATGATAGGTATGTAAGGCTAAGACTATAGGTAATTATTGTGTTTTCCACTTAAAAAATAATTAACACAATATCAACCATAAGCCCCTCCATTTTCGGCACATATAAAATGTGAGACGTTATTTTTGTCATTTGTCAATTGTAACATATGAAATTGTAATGTATTTTTAACATATTAAAAATCAACATACTCATAAAATATGTCATATACAAAATCGACTAGTAATTCGTAATTACTTGTACCAAAATGGTTTATCAATTATAAATCACAACATCTTGTATTTATAATAAATCATTCATTCAATCTCAATTCAATATCAATTGTTTCGTAAATAATAATTTTATCCAAGTAATAAAACAATTCGATTACTTAGACCGTATCTCATTTAATCAAATTACAATAAGATACGTTAATTTTACTCACAAAATCACCCGTCAATTTTAAGCAATTTAATTAACTCGTATCGGCATACGATTAATTAAATAATCAATTAAGAGTATTTACCTATAGGTATAACCTAAGGGGATCAACTGATCACCACCGTCGCACGACAGTTATGTCAAACTCTAGTCAGCCAATCATTACCGATATGTGTGGACCAGTTGACAGTAAAATATTACATCCCAAATGTATTCTTAAAATGAGATTTAAACATGTGAGATGATCAACAGTTGTGGTCGCATTATTGTCGGAGGACACATATTCCAACACTGGGATCGGACGATGTCGCCTCATGTGATACTCGTATAGAGGGAACAAAGTCAAAGCTATGTCCCGCTCCATACGAGCCTGTCTCTCTGCAATCTCAATCAACAAACCGTCACGGCTCCTTTGGTCCATGACCGAGGACGCCTCAAAGGGTGGAGGAGGTACAAGATTAGCCGGTAGGACCGACTGTGTCTGTGTCTGGTCAGCAGGCGCGAGAGTAGGAGTAGGAGTAGGGATCGGGGTAGGTGTGGCCGTGGAAGTCTGGCCACCCGTGGAAGGTGCGGATCCCTCTCTGGTACCAATTCTACGCCGCTTCTTAGCGGCGGGTAAGGTAGTAGGTGGGCGGATCTGGAGGTGGTACTCGGGTAGAGGTGGTGGTCGGGCGCCCCGTGCAACAGTAGGCAAAGGGGCTAGACGGGGGAGTGTGGTGAAAGGTAGGTCTACGGACAAGGAACCGTCTATCTTCCAAGTCCGGTAGTCAGAAGTCAGCCAGGTCTGAGAGTGCATAGACGCTAGGCTCAGGTTCCTATCTCCCTCTAGGTACGGTAGGTCACGAGGCAAGGCAGGGAAGAGGGAACGAGCAAGAATGGTGGCTATGCCGCCGCAGACGATAGCGCCCGTGATCTTCTTCCCCTGAGCCTGGAAGTACTGGGCGGTCAAGTAGGCGATGTTGAGGGTAAAGGGTCCCTCGCAGTCGTTGTTCAGGTAACCGCCTAAAATGGAGAGCTCGTTGTTGGTGATGTTGTTTGGCTCCTTTCGGCCGAAAATAGTACTCCCCATCAGTCTAAGAAAGTAACGGGCAGGGGGAAGGTGAACCTGAGCGAGCTTTCGCTCGGGAAAGGTGGTCTGGGCCAAGGTCCGCCAAAGCTGACGAATGACCTTCCTAGGGGCAACAGCGACGCCCGTAAAGAAAAGTTCGAGTCTAGTACCAAACTCCTCCAATGTCATCGAAAAAGTCCGGTTGAACAACCGGAAAGACACAGAAAGGCTAGTGGGGGCAGCGTCGTGTGCCCCAGATGAGAAGGTGAAGGAGCTGAAGAACTCAAGACTCAGCTCCGGAAAGGTATGGGCACTCATAGTGATGAGTCCGGCCATCCCCGTGCCCCGTAAAAGCTCACAAACAGGCTCATAGAAACCGAGCCTCTAAAGTGATGTACGGCAAAGGAAACGTGTAGGGAGAAACTCGCAGTCAACTAAGTTATAAAATCTAGAACGGTGTACACCATTAACAAAAATTACCTGTGGGTACTCAGGGTGGGAGTCGAGGGTGTCATCCACTCGAAACGTAACACGGCCAGCAGCAAGTGTAGCACGACCACGACCGCGACCCCGGTCTCTAGAACCTGAAGCAGAAGACCGTCCACTGACGGTACGAGGTACTAGGGCCGCTGTGAAGGCAGTTGCGGCTGCAGGTGAAAGTGAAGCTGCAGCAGTGGACGCAGCAGAGACCGCCACTGAGGAAGAAAGGCTAAAGCATCTTGCTAGCAATCGTGGCTGAAATCGAGCTAGCAAAGCAGCGGTGCTAGCGCAGTGTAAAAAAAGATCAGCAGCGAGAAACTAAGAACACAAGGGTACTGGTAGGTGCGGAGACGTAGTAGCAGCAGGGACTACCGTCTTAGACAGAGACAAGGATGGACTGGCAGCGGAGCTCGTTGAAGGCATGGAGCTAGAATCCATCCTAGTCAAATAGGGCAGGGGAAACTGATAAGAAAACAGCGTGAAAACAGTAGAGAATTTTCCCTAAACAGTCGAAGTTTTCGACTGGCAACCCTAATTCCCACAATTTCCTCAAAAAATTCGAATAAGACGGATAGACAGCGATAAGGTAAGGGTAGCAGATGACAAATACAGCAAATTAAGCAACAATTGAAGCAAATTAGGCATATGGCAGCAGGAAAAAATCCAATTCACAGTCGAGAATTTCGACTGAAATTAACCCTAATCGCAAATTTCCCATAAAATTCGAATTAAGCATGTAAAAATCAATGAGGTGAGGGAATTAATCATCATGTAGGGTAAATTAAGCATAAGAACACAACGATAGTTGAAAAAATTTGACCCAGGATGAAAACCGAACCCTAATTCCTAATTTACTTCATAAAAAAACAAAATTAATGAAATTAAAATGCAAAGAAGTATTGGAATGTTTTACTTGATGATAAGGAACCTACAAAGAGCAATTAATCGACAATCAACAAGCAAATTGGGCGATTTTTGATCGAAAAACCGTGAAACCCTAAAACCTCTAATTGACCGTGTAAAACAACGAGAATCAAAGGGGAAATAGAAGGCAAATGACGATTAATTAGCAATAAACAAAATGTAGGTGGTGGATTTGGTAAATGGGCAAGAAAAATGGAGGATTTGGGGTTTTTTTTTATCGCAAATAATGGGGATAGTCGAAATAATGATGAAGAAAATGAATTAAGAGTAAAAAGGGAGAAAGTTAAGGAGACTCCCTGCGCGTCATTTCCAAAATCAATCGATCGAGTGGTTTAAGACTACTTGATCGAGAACTTCTTGTATGCATCCACTCGATCGAGTAAAAAGTTACTCGATCGAGAAATCCCCTTTTCAGCTTTTGTCGATCGAGCAGTATGGAATCATTCGATCGAACAAATTTCCCTCGATCGAGTACAAAAGTACTCGATCGAGCTCTTTTCCTCGGGTAAGCCTTTGAATTTGCGTATAATTCCCCAAACCTGCATAAAAAGACTCGCAAAAATATCCCAAAATACCAAATATGAAAAGTAACAGTCTATAGTCTTCTAATCTATGCTAAAAATGTCTGAACTCTAATTGTCCTAATTAAAAGCAATAAACAAATCCAAAAGAAATTAAAAATTGTTTATACAATTTCTTACACGGGCATTTCCCCGCTCACTTCTCAAAGCAATTCAATATCCCCTCGGAGGGCTTCTGACTGGAGGACGTCACCTCAGCAACATTAATCGTCCTCTTTAATTTCCATGAGCTTGAACTTGAATCGTTAGGAGGAGAATAGTTGACGTCCACATACGCGCGAACGTTTCTCGTCCTTACTCATTTCTCACCAGCTTTAACATCATCGCTCCCACTTTGACTGACATTATTCGCACAATAATCATTGACAGCTCCTTCAATATTTTCATCTGTACCTGCAGCAAGGAAAACAGACGAACTCTCCTCCCTTTTGCTCTCAATCTGAGGCGGAGGGGTCACGATAACAGCACAATATTCCAAATCTTCATTTGGAGTGTCAATAGGAGGGTCAGTAGAAGAGAGGGCATTGCAAGGCTGAGCTTGCATGGGAGCCCTTCGGGACTTAAACTGATAGAATATCAATTCCTCGTCCCCAACCTGAAAAGTCAATGTCTTGCCCCCGACGTCTATCACTGAACGGGCAGTAAATAAAAATGGCCTCCCTAAAATGATAGAGGTATGTGTGTCCTCGGGGATGTCAAGTACAATGAAATCAACGGGAATAAAGAATCTCCCGATCTTAACAGGTATGTCTTCTATGACACCTAACGGCCGTGATATACTACGGTTGACCATCTGGACAGTCATATTTGTGCAATTAAACTTGGTTAAACCAAGTCTCTTAGAAAGAGACATCGGTAAGACACTCACGCTAGCGCCAAGATCGCATAACGCGTTATCAATCAAGTGGGTACCATTGTGACACGGAATCGAAAAACTACCCGGGTCTAACTGTTTGGGAGGTAACTTATTCTGAACTAGGGTCGTCCCTACCTCGGTCAAAGCTACCGTATCATGGTCGTAAATGTGCCTCTTACGTGATAGAATTTCTTTCATAAATTTAAGGTAAGAGGGTACCTGTGTCAGCAATTCGGTGAACGGAACCGTAACTTGCAAGCTTTTCAGGAGTTCGGCAAATTTGCCGAATTGTTGATTAGCCTTAGTACTCTGCAAACGCCTCGGTAAAGGCACCGTGCTGGGTATCTCGAGCCCTTTATTCCTCTCTTCCAATGTATCAGCCGGGTCAAGCTCTAAATCCTTCGATTGAGACTTCTTTCCTCTCGAACGAGGTCTTTCAGGCGATGTTTCACTCGATCGAGCACTAGCAGGCTCTCGATCAAGGTCTTCTTTGTGAGCAGCACTCGATCGAGCAAAAATATCACTCGATCGAGTAGAATCTTCAACAAAATCATTCGATCGAGCAGTTTTATTTACTCGATCGAGCTCTTCTTTTTCTTGTTCACTCGATCGAGCAGAAATTCCACTCGATCGAGTCCTTTCTTCAACATTTTTACTCAATCGACCCCCAAAAATTAGTCGATCGAGTACTTTCTTTGTCATCAACTCTTTTTCTTCACCAGAACACTGTTCTTCAGCAGTAATTACCTTCCTCGTGTCTGATTTCAACAATTCCAGTCCCTCATATGAATGACCGCTGCTCAAATTAATTAAATTTACCGTCTCATGTGGATTCTTATCAGCTTGTGACGGTAAATGACCTTGCTTCTTCGTAGATTGGTTTGCGGCTAACTGGGCAACTTGAGTTTCAAGTGACTTGATGGATGCATCTTTCTGTTGGTCACTTAGTTGCCATTGCTTTGTCAAAGACTGCAACATTAACTTCAACTCAGATAACTCGCTCACCTCACCTGAGGATGATGCACCTTGATTAGGTGTAGGAAAGGAAGGAGGCTTCTGAAAGCCTTGTTGAGCCTTATGAGGATGTACATATGGCTGCTGCTGCTGCGGAGGAGGGGTAGGATTGAGCACATTTTGACTTGCCCACCTCAAATTTGGATGGACTGCCCCTTGGTTAATATAATATGAACCCCCTTCTTGCCTGTATTGTTGAAAAGCAGGGACGTGTTCCTTCTCTGTAGGACAGCCAACAGCAGTGTGACCGTCGTTGCTCCCACACCTCTCACATGTGACGGTCTACCCTCTAGTAAGCAAATGGACCGTCTGAGGCTCTCCAATAGAATGCAGCTCCAATTTATTGAAATGAGCATTCATGGCTTCCAGCTAAGCCACGACTGCCTTATCAACCGCGTGAACTGTTCGAATACCATCCCTCGGGTTCCCATACTCGGCACAATGGGTCGCCATCTCCTCAATAATCGCCCATTCCTTATCATCATCAGTATTCTTTTGAAATCTTCCGTTGGATGAAGCATCAAGTATGGCTTTGTGGTCATCGTACAACCCATTGTAGAACTGATTGGACAAAAACCACGGATCAAAACCATGGTGAGGAAGAAACCTCACCAACCTCTTGAACCGGCACCAAGCTTCATAGAACGTTTCATCTGGTGCCTGCTTGAAACTAGTGATCTTGGCCCTCAGCTGATTAGTACGCTGCGGAGGGAAATATCTCTTATAAAAAGCAAGAGCAAGGGTCTCCCAGTCTGTAATCCCCGCGGCCGTACGGTCCAAGTCAGTCAGCCACTCCCTGGCTGAGTCAGTCAAAGAAAAAGGAAACAGCACCTCCTTAAACTTGTCTTTAGTTACTCCCTTTGTGGTGGGGATAGTAGAACAGTAGTCCGTAAAGACCTCCATATGCTTCGTCGGGTCTTCACCTGCCACACCTATAAAGAGATTTCTCTCTGCCATATTGAAATAGGACGGGCGGATTTCAAAAGTATTCCATCCTCAGTCTGGAGATTGAAACCTTTGGGAATAGATGATGCTTTAGGCTCCGAATAACTTGTAATATTCGGTATCTTTACTGGTTGGTTTACCGAACTGAAAGTGTCTTCTTCAAAAGACGGGTTTTCTGTAAATAGGAAATGCTGAAGTTCGGGTTCGAAAGTACTCAAGGCTTCCTTTCGTGATTCTCTTTTGCGGGACGAAGTCTATGCTCGAAACAGTCTCTACGGCTCAGAATCGGTGAAAGTAACTCCAACTGTTTGACTTTGGGCATACACAATACCGAAAGAAAATAAATAAGAACTGTCTCAAGGAATAAAAATTCCCTGAGACGGATAAAATAAACGAAACAAAAACAGATAGGGCAATTGCCTCCCCGGCAACGGCGCCAAAATTTGACAGGGCAATCGTATACCTATCAAAAATAACTAACTAAACTAACTATATAGCTAGGGAAGTCAGGTCGATCTCCTCAGGGAGGCAAGATATCTGTAAAGAGTCCGTCTATTTGGTAAAAAAATGGGGGGGGGGGGGGGGGTCTTTAATTGGTTTTCTAAACTAAAAGATTTAAAAGGAAGAGAATCAAGGAAAGAGCAATAAAGACAGAAAATGAGAATAAACTATCAATAGAGAGGAAACATGTCAGGATTTCGGTTCACTACGGTAGTCCAGTGACTCAACTATAAACAACTTAGATAAATTACTGCGAGACGGATATGAAAAGGTCCTTCCGGTCCACTTTCTACCCTAGATTCCCACTAACTTAGCTTCCGTCCTCGTCAAGGTAGTCTACTGTTCATAGCAGGCCTATTTAGTCCAATCTTCCGATCTAGGATTAAATTTAACCATATTAAAAGGGTGACTCAGAAGCGTGCACTCAACTAAGTCGGTAAATACAGTTGTATTGCTATGGGAACAGAGTCTCACAATTAATTCATCTAACCTATTTACTATATCGTCACATTTCTACCGTAGATCCCCTAATCCAAACATGAAACAAATTAGCTACTCATGCTATTAATATTGTCAAAACTAATAACAAAGAATAAACCAACATTAAACATAATGAAACAATAATTAAATTGTATAAAAGATAGTAGGGCAGAAAATTAAAGGAACAAAACGAGTAATTAAGATGAATAAATGAAAGATTAAGAATTAAAAAAAATAGTAAGGGATTACAATCGCAAGAATCCGGCGTAGAGAACAACTAAATCCGAGCGAGAAAATTCGAGAGCAAAAGTTACAGTGAAAGAGAGAAAGCAACGTAGGGTTTACAGTGAAAGATGAATGATAAGATAAAAACTTAATCCTAATGACCTAGTTATTATGCGTTTAAATAGAAAAATTACTAAGTCCATAAGCTAAAAACAAGTTCACGGACTAATTAAAGCCCATGAAAGACAAAACCACTCGATCGAGCAGTCTGAAACACATCGATCGAGTAGAAATAGTGCTCGAACGAGTAACCATTAATTCCAGCCTTGTCGATCGATTAAACAAACAACTCGATCAACCACCCTCAGCCATAGAAACCACTCGATCGACCAATAAAAGGGCTCGATCGAGTGTTCTTCCTCCAAAACAGCTTCAACTCGTTACCGACTGCTCCGTAGACCGTTCCTTCACGCATCCCAATGCAAGATCTCACAGTGAAAATCCCGTCTCCTAAAAATGCATGCAAAAACGGACGAAAATGGTACGATTCCACTACTTTCACGTTCATTTCTACAAAATGGACAAAACGAACCAAAGTAGCCAATCCGGGGCAAAATGCAATATAAACAGTACGAAAGTACATAGAAATACGTGCTAAAATAGGCTAAAAAGACTATACAAAATGAACGTATCACCATACTTGGACCCACTATGGTCAGGGAGGCACCATAGTGGTGATGGCGGCCACGGTGGTGGCGGTTTGTCCATGTGGTGGCCATGTATGGTGTGTTTGTTATATTGTTGCGGATTGTTGTTGTTGTTGCCGTTTGATGTTGTCGGTTGGGGCTGCTGCCGAGCATGGCCCACCGAGGCTGGTGGCAGTGGCCACGGTGGCGGTAATAGGTGGGTGTGTAGGAGGTTTGACTGTGAGTCGGAATGGGTTTTGGGTAATGTATAAGACGGGTTTAATTAGTCGTATTTTTATAAATAGATTAGTATATTTATACGTATTCGTATACGTATTAGATTAGTATATTTATACGTATTGTATACGTATTAGATTGGTATTTTTATACGTATTTGTATTATTATCGTATTTTAGGAAATGGGTTTTGTGAGACGGTTTTACGAGACGGGCCTAGCTTGTGTGACGGATTGCTTATGCGGATATGCTATGGGTAGGTTTATCCTACTCAGTTTCATTGTTGTATTTATTTATAAAATAAGTCTTTTGTCATTTAATTGCATCGAGTGAGTCGTATTGCATGTTGTTGGTTATGACGACTCGAGGAGTCGAGATATTTGAGGAACACGTATCCATGACATGTTTGGCATGTCATGGGGTATATTGTCTGTCATGCATTTTATATTGTGACGGTTGTGATTGTATATGTTGGAGGATTTGTTGTTATTGATTGTTTTGGAGACGTAAGACGGTTGGGAGACCGTCTTGCGCTTAAGTCGCCTCTTGGAGCTTCCCACTACAAGAGGGATGTGCACATTAATGGCTTGAATTAGGGAGGGACTCGTGTGGTTGGGCTACAACGTCTAGCAGAGGATCTGGTTGGCTTCCGAACCCGGTATGTCTGAGCGTGTCCCGGTACCTGTTTGTGGTTATCGGTATGTTTGGGCGTGTCCCGGTACCAGTGTGGTAGTCGGTATGTTTGGGCGTATCCCGGTACCTTGGTGAAGGTTGCTTGATAGTGGTTCATTCATATCATAGTCATGTTGTATATTCACACACTCGAGTCGGGTCACACTTTATTTATTTTAATGAAACTGACGTTTGTTTTGTTTGTGTAATTGTCACCTATTTACGGGGTGGCCTGTGTCGGTCCATATGATATTTCCGATCATATGGGGAGCAGGTTAAGTACAAGTTGTTTGGACAGAACGCGGGAGACGGGACGAGGGTGATGAGTCACGAGACAAATCTAGTTGGCTAGAAAAGTATAGATGTCACGAGTTGTACTTTTATTCATTTGTTTATGTTTATGTAAATCATTAAACATTACATTAATAAAATGTTCTTTGATTGAAGTTTTGAAACCCTACCTCGGGAAACCGAGATGTTAACACTCCAATTATCTTGCCCGGATAGTTCGGGTGTTAAAATTTGGCATAATAGGTACCTGTTTACACACATCACTGAGGGGAACTACGTTTCTCATGACTACGGATTCTTGAAACCTGATGTGTTTGCATGGAGATACTGTTGGGTTCATATACCCCCTATTATACTAATCTAATATATTTTATAAATTAGTCATAATTTATATTTAAGTGGATCTAGTTGCATGCAAAATAAATTGAACAAAATAAGAACAAAAATAATTTTCTTACAATGTAGAGTGGCACGAAATGGGCACAAGTAAGGTCTTCTACCTTCACTTGTTCTTGAGCTATAATGCAAATGGATGATCCTCCAACAAATCTCAAGTGTAGAGATCCTCCTCAATGTTGTACACAAGACAAAACCCCTTAAAACTAATATATTAATTAACTAGATTAATATACTAGTAATAATCCTTAAAATGTATTCTATATTATTTATTCTAATTTTAGTTATGTTGTATGTAATATATGAATGAATAGTTTTTATGTCTAAAACAATTTTAGAGAGATGGAAGAGAAAAGAATAAGTTGCAATTTTTGGATGTGATTAGAATGAAAATAATAAGAGCCAAGCTCCTCTTATGACCAAGGGTGGCCGGGTAGAAGAGAGAAAAGGGGGCCAATGCATGGCCTTTGTCTTACCCATAAAATGTAAGGTTAAGGCTAGCTAGTGTAGATAATCATCATGTTTATTTTATCATAAAATAAAATATGCAATAAGTACTCCTTAAACCCTCTAATTTTCGGCCCCCATAAAATGGACATCCATTTTATGTTTGTCAATTGTAACATTGTCACACAATATGTCACATGTAGCATGTAACATGTTATTAATCAATTTAATGAATATTTAACAATTAAATATCATTATATAAATTAATTAATTTACAAATAACAATTTTTACAAGTAGTACATAATTACTTGTGTATAAAATTTGTCAAGTTAATATAATTCACAACATTTTGTAATTATAATAAACTATTCATTCTTATTTCAATTGTTTCATAAACAATAATCAATCTTAGTAATAAAATCTTTTAATTACTAAAATAAATCTTATTTAATCAACTTACAATAAGATACTTATTCTTACTCACAAAACAAATTGTTCAATTTTAAGGAGCTAATTAACTTGTATCGGTATACAATTAATTAACTTATCTATTAAGGAAATTATCCTATAGGTGTGACCTTAAGGGATCAACTGATCACCTCCGTCAAACGACAGTAATGTCAAACTCTAGTTAGCCAATCATTACCGATTAATGTTGATCAGTTGACTATATAATTGAATCATCCCTTACGTATTCTTATTATGAGATTTATTAATGTGATCGCACTATTGTTGAGGACACTTACTCCAACAATCTCGCACTTGTCCGAGACAAGTGTGCGTCACCAATTCTCTTGTCCTATTACAACCTTCCACTCAATGCAAGGTGTCTTGCAGGTCCTACTCGCATTTGATCATATCTTGAGTGGTTTCCTCGATCTGGAGAGTAACTGTCTGACCGGAATTATCTACCGTAGATGCCTTCCGAGCCTGGCCACGCATTTTCAGTTCATTGCTCCTCGAGTGGCCCTGAGATTTAGATAACCCTGACAAGGGGGTGGACAATTCCTATCGCACTATTCCCTTTGAATAGCCACAACTCATCATGACCCAAAATATGCCATTTGACCTCAGTTACGAAAATCGTAGAGCATAAATCAAAGTCACTCAGAAACTGTGCCACCTTGGGCGAATAGTCTCTAGTCAAAGAATCGACTCAAAAGAATACTTTAGTAGCTCTCGCCACGACCAGGCTTTATAAAAATTACCAGAACTCTATAAGCGGTCACTGCCCGACAGAGTGTCTCATACAGTCTGTCTATGTGATGGACTAGTCATCCCATATGACTCTATGGCACTTGAACTTGCCATCAATCGCATCACACTCTAATCACTTCGAGACGTCACCACATATAAGCAACTAGGAGCCAATACTATGTTAATCCAGTTCACTTTAATAGGGTTCAACGTTGTCCATATAACCTATTTGGATATAAAAAGCAATAAAAGAGTTTTTAATAAAACTCAAACGATGAATGCATTATCACATATGTAAAGTTGATACAATATCAATTACTACATAATCTATAATCCATATTCCATTTTGTATATAATTGTACATTTCAACTCAATTGAAATGACATGACTTATCATGTTAAGCCTGTGAAAAAGCCTTGGTTAGCAAGTTTTAGCAATACCTTGCACCTTCCTAACCTTAATATATACTATTTCCCATTCTTGTGTATGATCTTGTATTATAAAAACTTCTTTGAGTACGTGTCAAGATCCAATCTAGACATAGGCTCTCTTGCCCTTGAATAACTCCCAATGTCCTCACAGTGTGTAGGGATAGGACCTTTGGTTATTGGAACGAACTAGCATAGTTCCTCCAATTCATAAAACCGAATCATAATATCATTCTTTCCTTCTTGCATATGTCATTATTGCAAGTGTACTCAATTTCCGTTGTGTGTATCTCATTGTTCAACTGCCTAGGATGTTTCTAACAGATATCCTCCTTAAATATTATAGCCAAGATGGTTCTCTAACCATCCTTATGAGTTTAGAACATGGTTTTGTGTAACTACTTGCACATAAATCCATCTCAATTCTAAATGCTTAGCTTCATATCTTTAGTACTTCTTGAGTATTAACTAATGAACTATGTGGCTATATAGAGACTTCTCTCAAAGATTCGATTTGTAACTTTTCGTCATACTCCAAGTATATGAAATTTAAGAATGGTGATACATCTTAGCGTAATGAATTAATCCCGCATCGGAAGCATATGGATTAAATTTCTACATGTTCAATATTTTTGAACTTGTCAAGATTCTTATTAACATAAGAATATTCATTCAACGCTAATATCCTCTTAGAACTATCTTTATAGGTCTGGATGCCTTAGAGATGTATTATTCTTCTCCTAAGTCTTCCATCATTCAAAATGATTAATATGCCCCTTACACATAAGACTAGTAACACCATATTACTCCCACTAAACTCCATGTATAAACAGAACTACTCGACAATTCGAGAAAAGTTTATCACATGATCAAAACATACAATTCAACTCCTTAACTTCTACTTAAAACTTTTTCTTAAGTTTTCATCCTACGTTAGTATAGTTGTGATTTTCAAAAACTCATGCTAGATGATTTTAAAATCCAACTGTCAAATTATATCCAAATTCAATGAGGCGTTGTTGTTGCGTGCAAAACCCTTTGCCACCAACCAACCAAGCTAAATAAACATTTTCATGTTTATGCTCATTTCGGACTTTTGCGGAGTTGAAACTAGATAAAGCATCTTAATAAGTTACAAGTTTGTTACTTTCAAAAACAACATGACTCCTGTCCACTTTAGATATCGAATGAATAATTACTGATTTTGACCAAGAAGGAACATCTTCCTACGTCTTATTCTCAGTTTGTGGCTCTTGAACATTTTCTCCCACTCTGTCTTTAAGAAATAATCCTCTTTTCTTAATAGACAGCATCACGAGCCACAAACCCTTCGTTCTCGTGATCTTGTAGGAAAAATGAGCACATGTTTACTATAAAAACAAGCTACAATTTAGGTACCATGCCTAACCATATCTCATATGAAAAGTAGATGATTGCTTTAACCATGTTTTATATTAGTGGAAAATTTTTAAATGCCAGACAAATTTTATAACAGGAACTACCACCAACTGCAATGTAAAGATTTAATCATATCATATAGGTTTATTTGTCACTTTCTAACACACCTTATCTAATATTATGTGCTTATGAAGGTGAACTTGTGATACCATATCACACTCCTTTTGGTGCAAATAAAATTCTTTGCTTAATTGTTCCCAACCTTAACAAAGTATTAATACTTTGTTTTTATTTTTATGATCTCTAGGTTTTGTTACTTTTAAACATTCATTAAACTTATTCAAAGAATTTCTCTTCTTACCTCATTAAGTGGATATCAAGTATCTACCTAGTTCGTTGGTAAAAGAGATGAAGAAGTAATAACCTTCTCTTATTGAAATTATATATATTCGACCATACACTTCAAAGTGTAAATAGGGCGAATATCTTGCTCTATTCATAATCCTTTTCCAGGAAAAATCATGAATTAACTTGCTTTGAATACAAGATTCGCACACACCAAAAGATTCCCAATCAAATGGTTTGGGAGACTAGTCAAAACTAGTTTCTAAAAGTGATTTTCAATCGAGAATTAAGAAATGGTTGGGGTCACCAACTTAAGTTTTGTATATATGACATTTTATTTCTAGTTTGGATATAATTATCTTGACTTGTATGGTCTCACCATAAACTTAATCGTGGTATGTAAGAGTACAACGCTTGTTTTAATTGCATAATGGTAAAACCCTTTACCTTTTGTGCAAAACTCAAATTATATTCTTATTTAGACATATTGTACATCATAACAATTATTGAGGTACATATCTAAATGCAAAACTAAAATGAGTACACTATAACACTTATATGTCCATGGATGAAATGACAACTACTCTTGTTCCATTCATGTAAAACTCTGAATTTATTCTTGCTAGTCGTCACACGATAATGCCAAATATTATGAAGAAATCCATAAATTTGTATCAAATACTCATGATGTGGTAATTGGCAAGAATGCAATGACAATGTGATAGATATTTATGAAGGAATATGTGGGAGTCACACGACCAACTTCCTAGATCTTTACTCATTTGGGGTTTGTCTCTATTTAAGTGTCTAACACTTTCTCTTTCAAGCCTAGTTCTATCCTTAACAATTAAGATAGGTACTTTACTTCTTGTTGCTCCCACTGACTTCAAGAATTTCTACTTGATGAAGACTTATCTTCATATAAATTCCTAGTTTATCCTTCACAAGGATGAATTCTATTGTGGTATTTGGTCAATCATAATTTCTAACAAATTAATTTACCAATTTAACATTGTCTTGTTCTTAAAAACTTAAGTGCTTGATGACAAGTGTTTAGGTTGAGCAATAAGACTTTTGAACAATGGATGCATATAAGATATTATCAAAACATATTTTGACTAATCATTACCTCTAGTCATATTTCTTCACAATAAATCATGCATAGGTATGTTAGGAATTTAAGATGCTAATCTTATATGACATAGGACAACTCCTATGGAGTTCTATGGAATAGAACGATTCCTATGGAACTAGTCCACAACCTATGACACGGTTCATATGAGTAGGAGCAATAGTGGTTTATCGTAGACACGTGTTACAATCGAATGATATCACATATGAGTAGGAGTAATGAATTAGAACAACATTAAAAACAACGAAATAGTGGGAAAATTAAACATTCATCGTTATATCTAAAACATTTTAGCACGCTTTAGCATTTATATAAGGGTTTTCTATCCTATGCCCACTAGGCATAGGATAATAAACCAAAAAAAGAAAGTATTAAATGATATTTTTATGGGAAATTGTAATATCTCATCACTTTTAGTTTTCTTCACAAAAAATACATTTAATACTTTCCTATTTTAGCTTCTTATCCTATGCCTAGTGGGCATAGGATAGAAAAACCGTTTATATAATGACCTCCACCCAATTATATAAATGATACCGAGATCTAAAATTCATTTTAACTTGGATATGAGCCAACGGACCCTCTACACCTTTACTAATATAACTTGGTGGGTTAACCCTCTTAACCGATTCTACAATTAGAACTCTCGGTCGATGAATTTACATTAACTTCATCTTTAGCCCGAAGCTATTGCGGCTACGGTCGCAAATACTTTTGTTGAGATCAACCAAATTTTCGAAATGTAATAACTATTTATTACCCGACTTACCCAACGTCAATTGAAAGCACCCCGGTGTAATGTTTCAATACAGTATTGTACCTATATGAAATTGGGATTCATGAGTTCCTACTATTTGGTAAGGCTAAATCTCAATCTTTTAAAATGTGTGAGATCGAGTCAATTTATTATCTATCAAATTGAAGTGAACTAAATTTTTGAACTAACGATAATTATAATTGACACGGTCGATTACTCGATATGATATGCATGTGTTGTTTATGGCGAATTGGCAATGCATGCAACATATAAAAAATAAATGCAAAGCAATAAATAAATTTCCTAGTATGGCCTTCCTAAAATAGAAAATCAATTAATCTATTACAAATTCGGAAACCAACTCCATTGGTCCCTTGAACTTCAAGTGGTACACTTCCCAAGGTAACATCATCTTGATCGGAACGCCTTTCCGCATGGCACCGTCTTGAAGGAACTCCGGAATTACAAATAATAATAAAAATACATGGCTATTCCTATTATACATTTGTAAAAAAATTTAAATCTATTAAATTACAAAACGGTGATGCGAAATCACATTAAAATTACAACCAAATCGATATTCCCTTTCATTACGGGTAATACCAATTAAAAACTAAGGCCATACTAAGATAAAATTACATAATTCAAAATTATATAAATAAAATATGACATTCATCAATGAAAAATGTAGCATTATTATATGATCTAACATGCCAAATTAATGTGCCAAATCGCCCTATATAAACCTTATAACGTATATAATTCGGTTCTATGGAAATGCGTGATAGTAACTTATTAAAATCACAAATCAATACTTAAATCAAATTTAAACCCAATTTAATTATCCTAACCTTGTTAGGACTCGAAATTAGTCTTCACTCAATTTTTTGACTATAATTCAACTTGGTTTTCAATTATTGCTTATTAAACTTCTTTTAATCATAACAATTATGAAATAATTCCCAACAAATCATAAAAATTTGGAAAAATTCGAAATCACATTTTTGCAAATACTGGAATATTACCAAGATTCCAAAACCTCAATAAAATTTGCCCACATGATATTTATAATTTATTTCATTAATAAATCGTATAAAACATAACTTTTATCATTTAATCCAAATTAAACATAAACATTATGAAAAAATCAAAATAAAAATTTTGAACAATCTTTAAAAATTTCCAGAACCTGGAAATGGAAAAATTTCAACCAAAAATTTCAAATTTATTTTTATGACTAATAAAGTTGCCCTTTTATCGATTTTATCACATAAAAAACAATAATCATACTAAATCAATCAAAATTAATCATGCAACTTTAGATATGATGTTCATATTATATATACAACATTAGAGAAAAATTTCATGCCATAAAATTCATTTTAGCTATTTTTGCTAAAAATTGTCACTATTTATATCATTTTAACCATTAAAATTATAAATCATGCATAATAAATCACATTTATATCAAATTTTACATACAATCTGTAAAATATGCATGTGACATTATATTAAAATTTCATGGCTTGTTTCAAAGTTTAACTATTTTTAGTCATTTAACCTCCATTTATACCATTTTTATCACATAAAAATCATAAATCATGAAATATTAATCACATTAATACCAAATTTTACATACAATACATAAAATATTCATGTGAGGTCATACTAAAAAATCATGGCCAGTAGTGAAGTTTAACAATTTTTAGTAAATAAAACTTCATTTTACTCCTAAAAATGTAATTATTTCACTAAAAATCATTAAAATAAGCAATAATCATCCACAAATCATCAATATGAACTAAAAATTTTTTATAACCAGAATATATTACATGCAAAAAAATTTAGTGACTTTATCTAATAAATCACAAATTATTAGTTTTAAATAAGTTACTTATAACTCGGAAAAACCAAACCGATTATGCATGCAACACCAAAGCTCCGATACCAATTATTGGGTTCATATACCCATATTAGACTCATCTAATATATTTTATAAATTAGTCATAATTTATATTTAAGTGGATCTAGTTGCATGCAAAATAAATTGAACAAAATAAGAACAAAAATAATTTTCTTATAATGTAGAGTGGCACGAAATGGGCACAAGTAAGGTCTTCTACCTTCACTTGTTCTTGAGCTATAATGCAAATGGATGATCCTCCAACAAATCTCAAGTTTGGAGATCCTCCTCAATGTTGCACCCAAGACAAAACCTCTTAAAACTAATATATTAAATAACTAGATTAATATACTAGTAATAATCCTTAAAATGTATTCTATATTATTTATTACTACTTCTAGTAATGTTATATGTAATATATGAATGAACAATTTTTATTTCTAAAATAATTTTAGAGAGATGGAAGAGAAATGAATAAGTTGCAATTTTTGCATGTGATTAGAATGAAAATAATAAGAGCCAAGCTCTTCTTATGACCAAGGGTGGCCGGGTAGAGGAAAGAAAAGGGGGGCCAATGCATGGCCTTTGTCTTACCCATAAAATGTAGGGTGAAGGCTAGTTAGTGTAGGTAATCATCATGTTTATTTTATCATAAAATAAAACATCCACTAACTCCTTAAAACCTCTAATTTTCGGCCCCCATAAAATGGACATCCATTTTATATTTGTCAATTGTAACATTGTCACACAATATATCACATGTAGCATGTGATACATAATTACTTGTGTATAAAATTTAACAATTAAATATCATTATATAAATTAATTAATTTACAAATAACAATTTTTACAAGTAATACATAATTACTTGTGTATAAAATTTGTCAAGTTAATATAATTCACAATATTTTAAAATTATAATAAACTATTCATTCTTATTTCAATTGTTTCATAAACAATAATCAATCTTAGTAATAAAATATTTTAATTACTAAAATAAATCTTATTTAATCAAACTACAATAAGATACTTATTCTTACTCACAAAACAAGTTGTTCAATTTTAAGCAGTTAATTAACTTGTATTGGTATACAATTAATTAACTTATCTATTAAGGGAATTGTCCTATCGGTGTGACCTTAAGGGATCAACTGATCACCACCGTCAAACGACAGTAAGATCAAACTCTAGTTAGCCAATCATTACCGATTAATGTTGATCAGTTGACTATATAATTGAATCATCCCTTACGTATTCTTGTTATGAGATTTATTAATGTGATCGCACTATTGTTGAGGACACTTACTCCAACAGATACATATGAAGATCACATCGATAAAATTGCTCAACGGTTGACGACGCCCAAAAGCCTATGGCTTGCCCCATACAATGAGAATCGGTAGTATAGTACTTTATTATAATGAATCACGATTCTATTCATTTATTAACACGCTTACATGCATTTATATGAACTAACAATTCAATTTTAAATATTTTATAGCAAGTATTGGCTGCTAGTGGCAATCAATGTGAGAAAAAGCATAGTGTACGGATTGACTCTTGCGCACATAGTCCCTCTGAAAAATTTGTAAAGTTTATAACTGAGTAAGTTTACAACCTTACATTATAATGTCATTTGTTATTGTATGACCTTTGAAGACTAGGCTTTTTTAATGTCCCATCAATATTACTAAGCCAAATGCTAATTATAATTTCCTGTATATATTTATGAATTAGTGTGTTTCGAGCAATTGGAGCATTAAGTCCAACTATTCTCCGGATAAAAGCAAGTGTATTCTTAATAATTACTCATATCATTTAATTTATGTTTATGCGAGAGGTTGATCTAATTTAGCTTATTTTTATGTGATTTATATAATAGTCTCCTCTACAACCAGACGACAAACAATGCGCCTTTTACTGTTGTCGGTCCATGTGGGAGATTATCACCCAAAAATATACCAGCATAGAGTCACCGGTTAGTGTGTTTTAATAAATATTTCAAACATAACTTGGGTTTAATTCTGTGTAATATTCCAGTTATTCTGTCTATTTTGATTAAGTATATTTTGATTTGTAGTTCCTACTTTCAATCAACAACAAAGACCCAACCTATTCGAAGGAAGACACCGCCGACATGAGAAATAATTGGGCCACTTATTTTCTTTCATTAACGGATGGTCAATAGTCCGCTCATTATGTATGTGTATATAAAGCCATGTGTATTTAGTTTTGGTCACCCTGATTATAATATTTGGATGATGGGTTGAATAGATCAATCTGTGTAATATTCTGATGATGCAGGATTGAATTTTTGCAATGCGCAGCTGCTGAAATGCTATTTGGCAGTAGCATTTCAGCGGAACCTGCTACTGCAAAAATTAGCATTTGAGCAGCTGCTGGAACCCGCTAAAAAATTTTTATTTTTAAAAATATTTATAAATTCGATTACGGTTAAAAATAAAACCGTGGTCAATAAATATATTTACAATGGTCGCATTTTAATAGAAATCTATTGACATATTCATCCATAATGCTACGGCCAAAAATATAATCTAACGAAACAATACCGTTGTCGAATTCATGACATTTAAAACAGTTTAATAAGCATAAACCGGTGTCATATTTAATATTTTACAACGGTTTTGTTTCAGTAAAACCGTTGTGAGAGGTTTCCGTTGAGCATTCCAACTAATAATGCCACAGTTTCAATATTATAGACAATGATTTTTGAACCGTTCTTAATATTTTATTACGGTAACCCGTTATTCACATTTTATAATGGTTCCGCCTTTTTAACAACCGTGGTCACATAATAACAACGGTCGATGTAATAACGGTTTTGTGTTTTGTATTAAAACGGTATATCATCTTATCTAACCGTTGTTGATCCTATTATTTGGCGTAGTGAAATCATGTTGTTACCCTGCTGAGTCCTCGATAGCCCCACAACGAAAGCCATCGAGATCGATTCCCATTTCCACTCTGGTATCTCAAGAGATTGAACCTTACCCTGCGGTCTTCGTTGCTCACCATTGACCCTGTAGCAAGTCAAGCATCTAGCTACAAAATCCGCGACATCTTTCTTCATCCCGGGCCACCAAAAGGTCTTTTTCAAGTCTTTGTATAACTTGTCACCACCCGGATGCAGTGAGTAAGGAGTGTAATGAGTCTCGGTCATGATCGTTTTCCTTGTCTCTGCATCGTCAGGAACGCACCATCTATTATCATACCGGACACTCCCATTTGCATGCAATAAAAATCGCGACATATTGCTATTGCCTATCCTTTCTCTCCATTCCTGAATTTTAGGATCAAGCAACTGAAGCTGTCTCATGTTATCGTAAAACTCTGGTTCCACTGTCATATCCCCGATGATATCCCTTATGCGAATCATATATATACCCATCTTTGTCACTTCATCCTTCAGCTGTACTAAAGATAAGGCATTGCATAAGGAATGCACACTCATCCTGCTCAACGCGTCAGCTATAACATTAGCCTTTCCCTCATGGTAGATTATCTCCCTATCACAGTCCTCTAGCAGCTCCATCCATCGCCTCTGACGCATATTCAACTCCTTTTGAGTGAAAATGTATTTCAAACTCTTGTGGTCTGAGAACACCATAAAAGTTACCCCGTAGAGGTAGTGTCTCCAAATCTTTAAAGCAAACACAACGACTCCCAACTCTAAGTCATGAGTAGGGTAGTTCTCTTCATAAGATTTCAGTTGCATCTATGCATATGCGATGACCTTCTCAATCTGCATTAAAACAAAACCTAGTACATTCTTTGAAGCGTCGGTATAAACCTCAAAGTTTTCACTTCCCTCAAGTAGTGCCAAGACATGAGCTATAGTCAAACGTTCTTTTAAGGTTTAGAACGTTACTTCACAACTCTCACCCCAGCGAAATCGATTCTCTTTCCTCATCAAAGCTGTCATTGGCCTAGCAATGGTAGAAAAGTCTTTGACAAACCTTTTGTAGTAACCAGCCAAGCCTAAGAAACTCCGAATCTCAGCTACATCTTTCGGTGCTTCCCAGTTTGACACTGCTGAAATCTTGCTAGCATCTACAGACACTCCATCCTTTGAAATCACATGACCCAGAAAAGCTACATTTTCCAACCAGAACTCGCACTTGGATAATTTGGCATACAACTGATTATCGCGTAGTCTCTGCGATACCAACCTTAGGTGCTTAGCATGCTTCTCTTTAGTCTTAGAGTAGACTAGGAAGTCGTTAATGAAGACCACCACAAACTGGTCCAGGAAAGGACTAAAGATCCGATTTATCAAATCCATAAATACCGCTGGCACGTTCGTCAACCCAAAGGGCATCACCACATATTCATAGTGACCATACCGCGATCTAAAAGCTGTCTTGGGAACATCCTCCTCTCGGATTCTCAACGGATGGTACCCCGACCTTAAGTCGATATTGGAAAACACCCAAACTCCGCTTAACTGATCAAATAAGTCATCAATTAACGGCAACGGGTATCTGTTCTTTACTGGGACATGGTTTAGCTCCATGTAGTCGATGCATAACCTCATACCACCATCCTTCTTCTTTACAAACAGCACTGGTGCTCCCCACGGTGATATACTAGGCCGGATATACCCTTTCTCTAGCAGATTGTTCAGCTGTTTCTTCAACTCTTCCAATTCTTTTGGTGCCATCCGGTATGGAGCCTTAGATATAGGTCCCGTTCTCGGCTTCAACCCCACACTAAAATTAACATCCCTCTTTGGCGGTAACCCTGGAATCTCATCTGGAAAAACATCCACGAACTCATCCACAACTGGTATCTCCGTTTCTATCGGCTCCTCCAATCGACTATCCCGAATATGACAAATAAATATAGGACACCCCTTCCTCAGGTAAGGTTTCAAGGCTATAGCTGCAATAGCCTTGAACTTTGGCTTGACCACAAACCCCGGTAGGAAACTCTAGTTCCCTTATGACCCCTCAAAGTCACCTTTTTCTGATAGCAGTCTATAGTAGCTTTGTACTTACCCAACCATTCCATTCCGACGATGACCTCAAACCCACCCATAAGAAATTCAAACAAATTAACCGGAAGGTTAACTTCCCTAATAACCATGGACACCTCTCTACACAACATCGCAGAAGACACTGAATCCCCCGACGGTATGACCACATTATCTTTTACAGACTCATATTCCCTTAAGCCCATAACTAAAGCACATCCCCTAGATAAAAAAGAGTGCGTAGCCCCCGAATCGAATAAAACAAAGGTTGGCGTATTATTAACAAGAAAAGTACCAGTGACGACTTGCACATCCTCCTCAGTTGCCTGCTTATCCATCATGAACAGCTTGCCACTATTCTTTTGTTCTCCCTGCCTGCTTGTCCATCATGAACATCTTGCCACTATTCTTTTGCGCTCCACCTTGTACCATGCTTGTTGATGCTGTAGATTTAGCAGCTGAATTCTGATTAGCATTACCTCCCTATCATTTGTAAGACCCTCTATTGTTATGGTTAAAGTAACTGTTGTTGCTGTGGCTTTGACCACCCTGATTAGGCCACGAATCTACCGGCTTATTACTTGCCATGCTCTGACTCGGTGCCTGAGAATACCTCCCCTGGTGTTGTCTCTGGAAACCCAGTCCTCCATAGCTAGTGCACTCATATTTCTTATGACCAGTACCGCCACAGTTGTAACACGTGACCCCGGAGCTGCCACTGTTGGTACGACCACCACGACCACCAAAAGACGACCCACCACTAAATCCGAACCCTTCAAAATAAGCCTTAGCTTGATTGTAATTACCCCGCTTGAACCCTCATTGTCCGCTGTTCTCATTACGAGACTTCCTCTTGTCGACAAGTTTCTCCTTAGGCATATCTATGAGCCTCTCCGCATTCCCAGCCCGTTCGTACACATCTTTCAGGTCCTTGACAACTCAAGAAGTTAACCTCTCCAAGATCTTCATCGATAGCCCTTGCTCGTAATGGAGAGCCAAGGTCAATGGGCTCAGCTCTAGATCATATGCTGATGTGGGTGATGTCGTCGGGTCTCCCAATCAAACACATTTATATTTCTCAACAAACTATTAGTTAGTGGTAAGTCGAGGTCGATCCATGGGACAGTGTGCTTTGGGTTCTAAGTCTATCAATCTCGATTTATGCTAGTGTCACAATTGATGGGGTTTGTAGTTGTATTTTAAACTAATGAAAGTAACAAAGTAAAGCAAACAATAAACTAAGAAATGTAAACAAATGACTAAAAGCACTAGGATGTCATGGGGTCATAAGGGATTCATAGTGTTGATCATACAAACATGTTTCCTACTAGATGCAAGCAATTATTGTTGTGATGGATCGAGTTGGTTTATATCTTACAATCCTAGGAAGGTTTGGGTCCCGGAGCCGAATCGATTATATTTTACAACACCTACAAGTCGACTTAATCGTCCCTATCCAACTATATGCATGGTCTAATGAGACTCGAGTTGGTTTATGTCTTACAAGTCTCATTTAAAAGATAGGTGATGGTTGTAAATGCAAGGATTCATAGGCTTAGGATTTCATCAAACATAACATGTGCATAAGTTGAAATCACAACAAGCAAGCAAATTAATTATGGAAGCATATTAGATTAAGCATGAATCATTCCCCATGTTTATTTCCCCTAATTACCCATTAATCCTAGCTAAGTAACTACTCACTCATGATCAAGTTTAACATGTTAATAAGGTTGTCAATCATACTAACAAAGCCAAACATGATGAACAAGTAAGAAAGATTAACAATAATTAAAACAAGGATTAAGAGAATTATACCTATGGAGATTCCAAAATAATAATGCAAAGAATAATAGAACTTGATGATTGATGGAAGGTTGTCAATCTCCCAATAAACCCAATAATCTTCAATTACCCAAAAGTAATAAACTTGAATTACTCAATAATAGACTTGAACAATGATTGAGGAAAGATTAATGTGTAATTTGTGGAAAGATTAAAGAGTAATCTATTCTAATCTACTCCTAATCTAATCTAAAGAAGTATTGAATTAACCTAATGAAAACTTGATGGTTTGATTATTACAAATGAGGTATATATAGTGGGGATTAGGTGTAAGAATTAGGGTTAACTAAGGGCTTAAATGACGATTAAGTCCCTACTTAAGGAAACGCCGGTCTTTTTGGAAGGATGGGCATCTTTCTTGAAGCTTGAAGAAACGAAATTGGTCTGCCTTGGAATTCGGGCGTCTTTAGCACGGGACGGGCGGATTCGGTGGTCTATGCCCGGGCTTCTTGTGGAGAAGACGGGCGTCTTCTGGAGCTACTGCCCGGGCGTCTTGTGGGGGAAGACGGGCGTCTTCTGGAGGTTCTGCCCGGGCGTCTTATGGGGAAGACGGGCGTCTTCTGTCTCGGGACGCGCGGATTGGCGAACAACTTCTTTGTTTGAGCTCGGATTGTAAAACGGACGTCATTTTCTCATCCGGACTCCTATTGGAGTGATTCAAAAGCCTAGATCACTTGTTTTTTCGACGCCGTTCCATCTAGCTTATTTTAAGAGCAAAAGGAGCAACCCTTTGTTCGGTTTTCGAGCGATTTCTTCTTGTAATGCCTTCCCTCTCGTCATTCTTACTTTTAACCCTTTGATCCTTCTATATACACTTTAATCCTACATATTTGGTCATCATTCTTGCTTCCTCTTCATACTATTCCATATAATATCATCCGTAAGCTTCCAAATATGCACGAAAGGCGGGAATTTCCCCCTTATTATCTCCTTTTCTACAAAAACATACGAAATGCGCTAGAAAAGCAAATAGGAAGGTTTTGACGGATAAAATGGCCATAGAATGTTATAATAGTATGCAAAATAGGCTCAATTAGGGGACTAAATGTGCGCAAATAATGATCACATCAAATATCCCCAAACCGAACCTTTACTTGTCCTGAGTAAAGAGGTGACAAAAACTAGACCTTTATTTAAACTATCCTGATAATATAACCGATATGAGACAATTAGCGGGTCTCACTCCACCCCTTCAACTCACAACAAGACAACCATGAGGTAGGATGCCTTCTTGCAAGGCAAGGTGAGTCTTGCGAAAATGGCGATACATCCAAACATTAAAGCACACAAAACAAGTAATGGATGCATCTACAAAAGAATAGCCACTTTCCTCATCTAAGTGGCGGAAATTATCTACAAGGGAAGCAATTCAAAGGTACACACTCCTTCATAGATGCAATTTCTTCAAACTACTAAGCCTAGAAGGATACCAATAAATCACCTCCAAGTTATGTCAAGCTAGGGTACCTTTGTCCTCAATCGTTAAATGCTTTTGTCAAGAGTAGACTCCCTATGGTGTTAGAAACACTAGAGGATGGCGGAATTCCCCCTCTTTCCTAGACAAGAAGAAGGGTCGTCCCCTCTCTACCATGCATAAAAATGGATACGATGGATAAAGGGATCAATAGATATTTGAGTTTTACTTTGGGAGTTTGCTTTTGTTTTTGTTTTCCCCCCAATTTCTTGTGGCGTATAACATTTGAGAACACTTTCTTGCCATTTCTTTTTTGATTTTTGGCATTTCAATACTTGTCAACTTTTCAACTTTTTTCATTTTCTTTTGAACATTTTCAAAGTCACCCATATGTAGTGAGGGTGGCTTATATTTGAAGCATAGGAGTCTATTTTTGCTCCTCTTTTCATTTGATGCATTTTTGCAAACTTTCTTTCACTTTTCATTTCATTGAACTCAAATTGATTTCTTTTTGTGCCCATTCCCTTTGATGACAAAAATGTGGTAGAACATGGATGATGGATGGATGCATGGTTTCAAGGGTCACTTTGGAATAAACGGTAGCCAAGGAGTTATCACACCACAAGGTACTCTTGACTAGGCCTTAATCCATGGGTCAAAGGATACTAGCATGACACATCCTAGGGTGTTTTACAAGTATTCTAACAAGCAAAGTCTTAAGAATAAAAAGCATCTACTAGGGCCTATATACACTTGTCAAGTTTCCCAAGTAGACGGTTTCACATAATTTTCTAACATGCAAACTACATGCCATGATGCAACTAACATATATACATCCTAATGCAAATGATTCTACCAACTAATATGCCAAATAATATAAATGCAAGTCCTAAATTCACATTGTTTATACCGCATCAATCAAAATAAAGCCACATAGTCATTAACATAAAGAGGAAAAAGGAGATTGGAAAGATCATACCATGCGGTCTTCAATATCCTCATGTCTCGGATGTGGCGTAGTCGATCAATGTGAAAAAGGATAAAACAAATACAATATATACAACAATATATACATGACTACTCTACAAAGGAAATGAACATGTTTTTGGTTTTTGAATTTTTCAAATTTTTATGGTTTTTGATTTTATAAAATTAAAGAACATATTTTTGGGATTTTTTGAAAATTTTCAATTTTTATGTATTTTGGAATATAAATTCCCATCCTCCACTTTATTTTGGACATTGTCCTCAATGTACATGTCGGAGTAGGAATGAAAAAGAAATACATGTTTTTGGATTTTTTTGATTTTATGGAAATTGAAGTACAAATGCAATGATATGATATGAATGAATGCATGCTCTAACTAAATGCAATTCTATATGACATATATAACAAATGAATTTAATCTAAACTATATTATATGATGCATGTTTTCTAGTAAACTATGGTCACCTATGATCAAACCTCCCCAAACCGATTAAAGCACTATTTCTAGTGTAGAAAAGGAATAGGTTTGGTCATTAGTGCCTATGCATGAATTATAGTCTATATGCAACTATCTACATGAATCATGTGAGATATATTACAATGCAACTATACTATATAAACTAACTCATGTAAATGCAATATGAAATATGATACAAATGCAAGCTAAATGTATATGTATATAACCAAATGCAAGTGTAAATGTAATGCAAAGTTAAAGGAAAGGGTATCTTACAAATGGTGGTTTGAGGGAGGACTCCACCAAACTCATTCCTTGTTGCCATGATTATTGATGTTGTCCATGTTGCTTAATGCACTCAACAACTGGTCAAAGGCTTTTGAATGGGCTTCATGTAAGCATAAATAGGAGATTGGTGATGTCAAAACGTAGTTTACCCATCTTTGCTTGGAATAGAACTTGCCAAACACTCTCCCATTTGTTTTGCCCTTGGCACTTGGCTTATTACAATGCTTCAAACTAACAAGCATGTGATTCTTGTCAATACAATGTATGAAGTATTGCCCATTCTTATCCGGAGGCTTCCACTCTTTACCATCTCTTTCAAATTCTATGATGATAGAGCATTGATTCATCAATCCTTCAATCGTAGAAGGAGAGTTCTCATTTCTTTGATGAGGGAATAGTTGAAGGATAAGATGTGGAGGAGTCAACTTCTCACCATTGAGGTCATTCATGCTTTCATTATCTTCACTTTCTTCTTGACCCTCCTTAGAACTTGAACCATTTCCAAAGAAAAGAGCTTCAATTTCTTCCAAACTATAATCAAAGATGCCAACATCATAGTTTTCCTCTTGGCCTCTCAATTCTCCAAAGATAGCAAGTTCAAATTTATCAACCTCTTCTTTCCAAGTTTTACCTTCACTTCCATAAGTGCCAAGGGATCACACTTCCTCTACATGGGTCATAGAGGGAAATTGTGGTGGGAGGTCTTCCTCATCATCATCATCATCATCATAGGTATCCCAAATTGGAGAAGCAAGTCTAGTGTGTGAGCTAGATTCATTAGACAATTTAGACAAAGTGCTTGTCTGATAATTGGCCTCCAATTCATTTTCACCATTGCTCTCCTCTCCAACTTCATCATGCTTCAATTCATCATCCACTCTTGGTCCATAATCAATCAAGCACTCCCCTTCCTCAAAAGTTACATCTTCTGAAGGAAATGTAGATTCATATACATATTAACATACTCATATATGTCTAATTAATTTGTCATAAAATTAAAACGGATTTTATGCATGCAAACAAAATATAAATAGAGGAGAAATCACATCCTTACATTGATGTTTCGGTTTTATTGGGCACAAAAGAAATCTCCTTTTCTTTTGTTCTTGAGCTTTCCTTATGGATGAACAAGATCTAAGTATAAGATCTCTCCCTAAGCTTTATACCCAAGGCTTAACTCTTAATCTAATTAATATTATTTGAGCTAGTATAATATTAATCTAGGTAGAAAATTGAACCAAAATATTTATCAAACACTTGAATATTTCGGTTTAGATGGAGGAAGAAGTTGGGAGCTTTTATCTCTCTAAAACTCTCTTATTTTTAGATATGTTGTTCAATGAATGAATAATCACATTACACTATAGTCTAAGAGGTAAATTAAGGGGAAAAACAATTAGTTTTTCCCTCTTAAAAACCGGACCAAGGGTGAGTGGGAGGGGAGCCAATGCATGCATACATTTGTCTTCACAATGTTTAGTAGGTTTGCATGGCTACTAAAGCATGTAATGATTGTGTTTACCACTTAATAAAACAACCACAATATTAGCTTAAACCTCCTCTTATTTTCGGCACATATGTTAATATGGTATCCATATTATTTTTGTCAAATGTCAATATGTCACATGTCATATGTAACATAAATTGTTTATGTATTTTTAACATATTAAAAATCAACGTATTAATAAAAATACGTCATATACAAAATTGACTTAGTAATTCATAATTACTCGTACCAAAATATTTTACCGTTTATAAATCGCATTTATAATAATTCATTCAAATCCAATTGTTTCTTTAAACAATAATTTCATCCGAGTAATAATTTGATTACTCAGACCGTATCTCATTTAATCATATTTCAATTTGATACGTAAATTTTACTTCCAAAATCGTCCGTCAATTTTCAAGTAATTTAATTAACTCGCAACATTATACGATTAATTAAATAATCAATTAAGAGTATTGCCCTTTAGGTATGACTTAGGGGGTCAACTGATCACCACCGTCACACGACAGTAATGTCAAACTCTAGTCAGCCAATCATTACCGATATATGTTGACCGGTTGTGATAACAATATTACTTCCCAATTGTATTCTTAAAATGAGATTTAATAATGATATTTAAATCATGTAATCGCACTATTGTTGAGGACACATTTCCCAACAATCTCCCACTTGTCCTCGACAAGTGTGCGTTACCAATTCTCTTGTCCTATTACTATCTCCCACTCAATGCAAGGTGTCTTTCGGTCGTACTTGCAAGTGATCATATCGAGAGTGGTTTCCTCGATCCGGAGAATAAGCGATTGACCGGATTTATCCACTCTGGATACCTTCCGAGCGTGGCCACGCATTTACAATTCATTACTCCTCGAGTGGCCCTGAGATATTGTTATAACCCTGACAAGGGGATGGACAATTCCTATCGCACTCATTCCCTTCGACTAGCCACACCATCATAACCCAAAATATGCCCATTTGACCCCATTTACGAAGGTCGTAGTAACACAAATCAAAGTTAATCAAACTGTGCCATCTTAGGTGAATAGTCTTTAGTCAAAAGAATCGACTCATTAGAATACTATAGCAGCTCTCGCCACGACCAGGCTATATAAATTTGCCAGAACTCTATAAGCGGTCATTAGGCCCGACAAAAAGTTCCTAACAGTCTGCCTATGTGATCGACTAGTCATCTCACATGACTCTATGGCATTTGAACTTGCCATCAATCGCATCACACTCTAGTCACTTCGAGACGTCACCTCATACAAGTGACTATGGGCGAATACAATGTTAATCCGTGTTCACTTTAACGGGGTTCAATTGTCACTACAACCCGTTTGGATGTAACAAAGTATAAAAGGAGTTTTTAAAGAAAAACTCGAACGACAAATGCGATTATCACATATGAATAGTCAATGCCTGATTACTATTTCATGTTCTATAATCTAATTTGATCTTGTACGTAGTTGTTCATTTCAATTCAATTGAAATGACATGACTCATCATGTTTAGCCTTTGAGAAGGCTTTGGTTAGTAGGTTTTATCAATTTCTTGTACCTTACTCAACCTCACTACATACTCGTTTTCCTTTGTAATGTATACATTTGCATCACAAAACTTTCTGAGTACGTGTCGAGATCCAATCAAGACATAGGCCTTCTATCCTTAGAACAGCTCCCACTGTTTTCGCAGTGTGCGGGACTCATCCTCTTGCACATCTCATGATTGCAAGTGTACTCAATTTCCGTTATATATATCTCTCATTGTTCTTTATTGCCTAGAACGATTCTAGAAAATCTACTTCTTAATTATCATAGCAACAATGGTATCTTAACCATCCTTATGTGTTTTGATTATGGTTTTGTCGGAAACCATGCGCAACCTCAATTGTCAATTGTCACTTGTGTAACACCCTTACACAAAATTGCATCATAAACACTTTGCTTTACTTCCTTAATGCTTCTGCAAGCACTTAAGGGTAATCTTTATATACTAGGTAAAGATTACTTAAATTTGATTTTGAAAACAATTCATCATACTCAAAGTATATGAAGTGTTATACATCATTACTTTTCAATTGATTCGGCAGCGGAAGCAAATGGAATCAATCAAATATGTTCAAATTAATTGAACTAGTCATGAATCTTATCAACATAAGACTTCTTACTGACGCTAATATCATGTGGATTTATCTTCATAAATCCGGATATTCCAGATGTATTATAATACTCCAAAAGTCTTAAATCATTCTCAATGATCAATATGTCATCCACATATCGGACTAATTAAAATTTCCGTAACTCCCACTAAATTCCATGTATAAACACAACTTCTTGACTTTTCGAGAAATGTTTTATCACATGATCAAAATGTTGATTCCAACTCATTGATGTCTTACTTAAGATCCTCTCTTAAGTTTCACATTATCTTAGGATTGCAAGAATCTATAAAACTCATGACATGTATTGAATACATTCCTTCTATTGAAGAAGTGTGTTTTAGATTCACTCGCTATGTATTTCATAATAATGAAACACAATCCCTAAGAAGATCCAAATAGACTTAAGCATTTTAATTGGTGCAAAACTCTTTGCAACCAATCAAGCCTTGAAAACTGTTTTTATTAGTGCAAAATCCTTTGTCACTAATCAAGCCTTTTTATTTCGGATTTTTATGGCTCTAAGCCTTGTATTGAGTTGTGACTTGAACACTCTTATGTAAGTCATATGTTCATTACTTTCCAGAAGTAATCAACTTGAATCAAACAATTTCTTTGTAAGTTATAAGCTCTTTACTTTCTTAAAAGTAGCATGAATTCATCATTTTTAGCAAGTGACGAATTTAACCTCCTAGGTTTTGAAGAAACAATGTCTTACACAAAACGTCTCATGTAGCCAAGAAGGACCAGTTTCTTGCGACATAACATTCTCTGTGGCATTCTTTGTGGCTCTTGAATAATTTCTCCCACTCTGTCTTCTAAAAATAACTTGTATTTTAGAAAGACAGCTTCACGAGCCACAAACCCGTCGTACTCGTGATAATGAAAAGGAGGAAAAATGAGCATTTGTTTCTTGTGAAAGCTTACAAACATGGTACCCTTACCATTTCATATCTCATATGATACGATTTAGTGGAAAAATAATTTAGACAAAAATGATAAAATCCCCAAAAGGATCAAGTAACTCAAAGTAACTTGATTGAAGTCCAAACCATATCGAATAGCGTTTGAATTCATATCCAACCACACATTATTCCATAATGCGTGTTTAAGAGAGATTAATTTGTGATACTATATCACATTTCTTTTGGCTTATATCAAAGTCTTTACTTTGATAATCCCATCACGACTAAATCGTGATTCCTTGAACTCTTGAACTTCTTCAAGGATTTCTCTATTTACCTTATTAAGTGAACACATTAGCGTCAACTTAAATCGTTGGTGAAAGAGAATGATCAACCTATTATGGATCAATGATTTATAACCTCGATCTCCTTTTCAACCAAAAGGCACGAGACATCTTGCTTTGAATACAAGGTACGCATATACCATTAACAATCTAATGGTTTCAAGAGTAGTCGATAACTCTTTGCGTTCATCATTCCAAAATTTAAGGTTTAATCTTGGGTTACCAATTTGAATCTTACATCATCTTCATGATATATCGTTCTAGTTTGGTTTAGAATATTATCACCTTGATAATGGGCTAGCCATATATCAAATCGTGGTGTAAAGGGTCACAAAAGTGAAACCTTTTTTGTATCTTAACAAGTTTGTATTCTTATTTAGAGTTTATGTACTTAATAGTCACAATTAAGTACAACTCCAAATCCAAAAACTAGATTTGAGTACACAATTACTCTATCTCTCGTCATTATTGATGCTAGTCGTCATATTCTAATCATTCTATGTATCAAGTACAACGATGTAAACCACCACCGGTTTCTTATATTGACGAAGTAGTACTAGCAAAATTTATGTTTAATCAAATAAACATTTAAAGAAGAAGGTCCCATTAGATGTCCCACAACTAACTCGTTGATTCTTCAATAATTTGGGGTAGTTTCCTTTCTCGAGTCCAACATTTAAGACAATGGAAACTTTATCGGTCGGGATTGATAGGTTTAGTATCGTCATTCTCAACAACTTTACCTTTAACATTACCATGTATCAATTCCATTATAATCTTTACTTCTTGAACCTCGTCCTCATCTTAACGGTTTAAGAGAATGCTCCCACTCATTTCAATGAGTCTTTGCTTTGAGAAGCAAAATTGAATTTATGAAGATTACTCTTCATTTGTTCGTTTTAGTCTTAAAACTTTCATTGAAGTGGTTGCGTTATTTTGGTCAATTACGAATTCTGACAAAACTAATTACCAAAATAATTTATCGCTTCAAAGTACTTAATTCACTTAAGTATATGAAAAACAATCCATTGTAAGTAGAAGTGTTAGTCAAGAATCAAAAACCTGTTTGATAATGATTAACTTTAATCTATACTCTTTGCAAGAGATCCTTAGCAATGGTTAATTCGAGGTCTTTAAAAGAAAAAATTCAAATTTTGTCTTTAGTTACGATGTTTTAATGGAGATTTGAATCAAAAAAACGAAATGATATCGTATATGAATTGTGGTAAAGAAATAGAACAATATGATAACGGAATAGTGGAAAACAAAACATTCATCGTTATATTAATACTTGTAAACAAGTATAGCATTTACATAGTGACCTCTACCCAACTATGATAAATGATTCCAAGATCCAAATTCATATTAACTTGGGCACGGGGTAGCCGATGAAACCCTTATCAATATAACTCGGTGGATTAACTCTTTAATCGATTCTACTTTTAGAACTCTCGGTCGATAAAATTAGTCTAATATTTATCTATAGCCCAAAACACATCAACAAGGGCACGGGGTAGCCGATGAAACCCTTATCAATTACTTTTGCTGAGTTCAATCCAAATTTCGAATAAATGTGTCCATTATCCAAACCCACATTAACTTAGGCACGGGGTAGCCGATGAAACCCTCATCAACATGAATTCGGTGGATTAACATTTATCACCCACTTCCCCTACGTAACAAGGTTTGTACCCCGGGGTAGCCGAGTGCACTCCCTCGCGAAATAGGTTTTCATGGTTTCTACTATTTGGTAAGGCTATGTCTCAATTGATTGTTTTAGCGAGAGGTCATGTCAATTTATTATCTATCACTTATAAGTGAACTAAAGCGGTGAACTACGATAATTCTAATTGACACGGTCGATAAACTCGATAAAATGACAATGCATGTTTTAGTTATGGCGATTTAGCGATGCATGTGACATAAAATAAAATGCAAGCATAAAAGATAAATAAATCCTAGTATGGCCTTCCTAAAATAGAAAAAAAAAAACTATTAATCTATTACATATTCGGAAACCAACTCCATTGGTCCCTTGAACTTCGGTTGTGGCACGCATCTCGAGGTAACACCGTCTTAATGTATCGCCATTCTTGAAGTAATCCGTCTTTTGGAACTCCGGAATGAATAAAATTACATAATAAATTACATAATTTCCTATTATACATTTGTAACTAAAATAAAATAAATCTATTAAATTACAAAACGGTGATACGAGATCACAATAAAAATTACAACCGAATCGATATTCCCATACATTTCGGGAAATACCAATTAAAATCTAAGGCCATACTAAGTAAAATTACATAATTCAAAATTACATAAATTAAAATTATGACAATCATAAAGAAAATGCAGCATTATAATATGTATGAACATGCTCAATTTTATGCTAAATCGCCTTTAATTAGCCAATATCGTATATTACTCGGTTTTTACGGATTTGCGTGATTTCAACATTTTTATAATCACAAAAATACATAAACTCATATTTATGCATAAGTTAATTACCCTAACCTCTTAGGACTCAAAATATAGTCTTCACTAATAATTTGACCATAATTAACCCATATTTACAAAATTGTTCATAAATGGACCAAAAATTACAAAAATAAGCTATTAAACTTCAAATAAATCAAAAATTTCAAATAAATTCAAAATTTGAAATTTAAACTCATGAACATTATGGAAAAATTCCATGACACTCATAATGTTCAAAATCTTAGGTTAAAAATTTCGAAATTTTTCCGGAAAAACAATGTTGCGGTTTATCAATTTATAATAAAATAATCATAAAAACATGGAAAAATTATTTTCATTAACTTTTCAATTTTAGATCTGAAAAATATAATAAAATGCAACATTAGACGTTTTTCCTAAGTCATAGATTATGTTTTATTAATTTTTCACTAATAATGTCACTATTTATGCTATTTTTCTTCAAAAATTCATAAATCATGCTAAAAGACTTCTTTATAGCCAATTATTTTACACACATCTTGTAAAATTGCATGTGACAACATATTAATTTTCTATGACCAGATTCGAAATTTAACTCATATTAACCTATTTTTCTCTTAAATCCGAATTTAATGATGAAAAATTCTTTTTTCGAGCATAACAAGTCCAAAAATTATGAAAATTTACAGGTTATCTCAAAATAATATATGTAACAACATATCCAAAAACCAAGTGAAAATTCGAAGTATAGCTATTTTTAGACCAAAAATGACATTTTTACTCATAAAATCACATTTAAATGCCATTATTGTAAATTATGAACAATAAAAATCCGAAAAATTAACCAAAATATCCTAAAACACTTTAGGACCAGAAATATTAACATGCATGTAATAATTTCGTGATATATCATAATAACACAAATTTTACAAGTTTTATTTTGTTATTCATATAACTCGGAAAAACTTTTAACCAATTTGCATGCAAACAACCGTGGCTCTTGATACCGATTGAAGGAAATGTAGATTCATATACATATTAACATACTCATATATGTCTAATTAATTTGTCATAAAATTAAAACGGATTTTATGCATGCAAACAAAATATAAATAGAAGAGAAATCACATCCTTACATTGATGTTTCGGTTTTATTGGGCACAAAAGAAATCTCCTTTTCTTTTGTTCTTGAGCTTTCCTTATGGATGAACAAGATCTAAGTATAAGATCTCTCCCTAAGCTTTATACCCAAGGCTTAACTCTTAATCTAATTAATATTATTTGAGCTAGTATAATATTAATCTAGGTAGAAAATTGAACCAAAATATTTATCAAACACTTGAATATTTCGGTTTAGATGGAGGAAGAAGTTGGGAGCTTTTATCTCTCTAAAACTCTCTTATTTTTAGATAAGTTGTTCAATGAATGAATAATCACATTACACTATAGTCTAAGAGGTAAATTAAGGGGAAAAACAATTAGTTTTTCCCTCTTAAAAACCGGACCAAGGGTGAGTGGGAGGGGAGCCAATGCATGCATACATTTGTCTTCACAATGTTTAGTAGGCTTGCATGGCTACTAAAGCATGTAATGATTGTGTTTACCACTTAATAAAACAACCACAATATTAGCTTAAACCTCCTCTTATTTTCGGCACATATGTTAATATGGTATCCATATTATTTTTGTCAAATGTCAATATGTCACATGTCATATGTAACATAAATTGTTTATGTATTTTTAACATATTAAAAATCAACGTATTAATAAAAATACGTCATATACAAAATTGACTTAGTAATTCATAATTACTCGTACCAAAATATTTTACCGTTTATAAATCGCATTTATAATAATTCATTCAAATCCAATTGTTTCTTTAAACAATAATTTCATCCGAGTAATAATTTGATTACTCAGACCGTATCTCATTTAATCATATTTCAATTTGATACGTAAATTTTACTTCCAAAATCGTCCGTCAATTTTCAAGTAATTTAATTAACTCGCAACATTATACGATTAATTAAATAATCAATTAAGAGTATTGCCCTTTAGGTATGACCTAGGGGGTCAACTGATCACCACCGTCACACGACAAATAATGTCAAACTCTAGTCACCAATCATTACCGATATATGTTGACCAGTTGACAGTAACAATATTACTTCCCAATTGTATTCTTAAAATGAGATTTAATAATGATATTTAAATCATGTAATCGCACTATTGTTGAGGACACATTTCCCAACATCTTCATATTCACATCCATCATGAATGTTTGTAAAGTTGGGTACAAGTTGGAATATGGGATGTTCAATACTTCCGAATTTAGGAGGTGGTGGGGGATTCACAAGAGTAGCTTCATAATGCCATCTAAATTCTTCTTCACCCTCATTATCTTCCCCTTCTTCTTCATTTAGCATTTGGGTGGCTTCCATTTGGGCAATTTGATTTCCCAACTTCTCACCATTAGTAACAATGTTTTTGAGAACATTGTCCCAAGCTTGGCTCTCTTCTAGCATTTGCATGAATAGATTTTGTTGGTCCCTTAGCATTTGGAGAACCACACTTTGCATGTCAAGATTATGCTCATTCTCTTGTTGTGGGTACATGGGAATTTGGTGGTATGGGTGTTCATTGTAGGATGACATTTGGCATTGATTGTAAAATGGGTTTTGGGAGGGTGGTTGTTGTGGATGTTGGATGTGGGGGCTTTGGTAAGAAAAGTTGGGGTAGTGGTTTGAACTTTCATTGTATGAGTTGTAAGGTAGGGTTGTTATAACTTGCTCCACAAACTCCCTATACCCATGGTAGTCATACTCATAAGATTCACCACATACTCCATATGCCAAGCCTTCGGTCATCATCATAACTAGGACAAAGATATAACTACAAACAAGGAAACTACAAGAAAACGGTAAAAACAATCCTTGAGGAACAAGTTCCTCAAGGTTAAAGCAAAATCAAAATAGACAACCAAGTAAGAACTTAATCACATAGCACCGTCCCCGGCAACGGCGCCATTTTGATGTGGGTGATGTCGTCGGGTCTCCCAATCAAACACATTGCTATTTCTCAACAAACTATTAGTTAGTGGTAAGTCGAGGTCGATCCATGGGACGGTGTGCTTTGGGTTCTAAGTCTATCTATCTCGATTTATGCTAGTGTCACAATTGATGGGGTTTGTAGTTGTATTCTAAACTAATGAAAGTAACAAAGTAAAGCAAACAATAAACTAAGAAATGTAAACAAATGACTAAAAGCACTAGGATGTCATGGGGTCATCGGGGATTCATGGTGTTGATCATACAAACATGTTTCCTACTAGATGCAAGCAATTATTGTTGTGATGGATCGAGTTGGTTTATATCTTACAATCCTAGGAAGGTTTGGGTCCCGGAGCCGAATCGATTAGATTGTACAACACCTACAAGTCGACGTAATCCTCCCTATTCAACTATATGCATGGTCTAATGAGACTCGAGTTGGCTTATGTCTTACAAGTCTCATTGAAAAGATAAGTGATGGTTGTAAATGCAAGGATTCATAGGCTTAGCATTTCATCAAACATAACATGTGCATAAGTTGAAATCACAACAAGCAAGCAAATTAATTATGGAAGCATATTAGATTAAGCATTAATCATTCCCCATGTTTATTTCCCCTAATTACCCATTAATAATCCTAGCTAAGTAACTACTCACTCATGATCAAGTTTAACATATTAATAAGGTTGTCAATCATACTAACAAAGCCAAACATGATGAATAAGTAAGATAGAATAACAATAATTAAAATAAGGATTAAGAGAATTATACCTATGGAGATTCCAAAATAATAATGCAAAGAATAATAGAAGAACTTGATGATTGATGGAAGGTTGTCAATCTCCCAATAAACCCAATAATCTTCAATTACCCAAAAGTAATAAACTTGAATTACTCAATAATAGACTTGAACAATGATTGAGGAAAGATTAATGTGTAATTTGTGGAAAGATTAAAGAGTAATCTATTCTAATCTACTCCTAATCTAATCTAAAGAAGGATTGAATTAACCTAATGAAAACTTGATGGTTTGATTATTACAAATGGGGTATATATAGTGGGGATTAGGTGTAAGGATTAGGGTTAACTAAGGGATTAAATGACGATTAAGTCCGTACTTAAGGAAACGCCGGTCTTTTTAGAAGGATGGGCATCTTTCTTGAAGCTTGAACAAACGAAATTGGTCTGCCTTGGAATCCGGGTGTCTTTAGCATGGGACGGGCGGATTCGGTGGTCTCTGCCCGGGCGTCTTGTGGAGAAGACGGGCGTCTTCTGGAGCTGCTGCCCGGGCGTCTTGTGGGGAAGACGGGCGTCTTCTGGAGGTTCTGCCCGGGCGTCTTTTGGGGAAGACGGGCGTCTTCTGTCTCGGGACGCGCGGATTGGCGAACAGCTTCTTTGTTTGAGCTCGGATTGTAAAACGGACGTCATTTTCTCATCCGGACTCCTATTGGAGTGGTTCAAAAGCCTAGATCACTTGTTTTTTCGACGCCGTTCCATCTAGCATATTTTCAGAGGCAAAGGAGCAACCCTTGGTTCGGTTTCGAGTGATTTCTTCTTGAAATGCCTTCCCTCTCGTCATTCTTACTTTTAACCCTTTGATCCTTCTATATACACTTTATTCCTACATCTTTGGTCATCATTCATGCTTCCTCTTCATACTAGTCCATCTAATATCATCAATAAGCTTCCAAATATGCACGAAAGGCGGGAATTTTCGCCTTATTATCTCATTTTCTACAAAACATACGAAATGCGCTAGAAAAGCAAATAGGAAGGTTTTGACGGATAAAATGGCCATAGAATGTTATAATAGTATGCAAAATAGGCTCAACTAGGGGACTAAATGTGCGCAAATAATGATCACATCATATGCGTAGCGTGAAAGCTCGTTGAACTTTTTATAGTACACCGCCACATTCATGCTCTCAGCCATACGGAGAGTGCTGAACTTGGCCCACTTCTTATTCCTAATGTGCTCAGGAACAAACTGGAGTCTTATAGCCTTCTTGAACTCTGCCCACGGAATAGCAGGTTCACCTTTACTCTTATAAAACTCAAGAGCCCCCTCTTTTTCCCGATTCCACCACACACCAGCCTCATCCCTTAGATAGAACGCAGCTTGTTCTACCTTCATCTCTTCGGGACAGTTTACTACCTCAAGAACACTCGACATATCCCGATGCCAGTTATCGAGCATGTGAGGTGCTTATATGCCCTCATAGGTAGAGGGATTAAAGCAAGAGATAGTGGTACTCATCTTAGTGGCGTCAATGACCACCTCCTTCGCGTTTCCCACATTCTTGAGAGCCTCGGTAAGTGCATGTTGTTGCTCGATTAACCAAGCAACCTCCTCTAGGGTGATCCCGAAGCCTTTAGGTACACAGGAGATCTCTTTGGCGGCATTTTTGAGCTGATAAAAGAAAGGGTAAATGTAAGCATATAGCCTAAGGCTCAAAAGAAAACTCAGCCGCCCGCAGCAGTACTCGATCTAGTACATGGGAGTACTCGGTCGAGTTGATGTTACTCGATCGAGTCCTTTGAAAACTCAGTCAAGTACCCAATTTCCAGTAGTTGGTTAGAAACCCACATAAAGCATGCTCGGTCGGAGTTAGTCCCACTCGGTCGAGTAGCCTTCTTACTCGGTCGACTGGTCATTTTCCAGAAGCTACTGTCCACGACACAGATTCCCACACTCGGTCGAGTGACCAGTATTCGGTTGAGTTTCCCTAACTCGGTCGAGTACCACCCTCACTCGGCCGAGTCATGCTGACACGACGTTCCAACATATAATTAACCAAGTACGACGGCGAACCGCCACAACCACCCTATTCTCATGTTACTAAACAAGTAAAACTGTTTAAATCATTACATCATGCCATACTATTACTTCTACTACTCCACAACACATTAGCCAGATCATGCCATCTCGTCTCAATCTCAGCATACAATCTACTTCATAAAACAGAGACATAACATAAACATATACCGATCCCCATGACACACCTCGTAGTGACCGGTTCAAACTTTTAAGGGCCATAATACGGTCTTAGGACATCTCCCAAACCATTGCGGTAGCTCTAAACAATTTCTACCTAGGTTCATTTTATTAGATGCCCTTTATGTTCATTTTTCTTCATTGGTTTTAGGTTCCAAAATCGTTGCTCTGATACCACTTTATAACACCCCCATATATAAAAGTGCCTTATCAAGGACCACCTAAGCATGTAGGTGTGGCACCATCTCGGTTGCCCGAGGTAGTACGCATCATAGTAACAATAATGAACAACTTAATAAAAATGAGTAATAAAGTTTACACACTTCAAAACAACTCTAATTGAAATGGTACAACTGAAATAAAGTCTCAAAGTAAACTAATGTCAGCTAAAGCATAAAGACGACTAGTGATGACAGCGCCCGTCTACACCCCGCAAGCTATCCCATCAACCATCAACAATCGTCACCTGTTAAGCCAACTGCTCACCATCCCCGAATGGATCACCATAGTTTTGAAAACATAATACGGGGTTAGTCAACTGTATAACCAACAATGTATGCAGTGTAAGCAACTATAATAATGCAGTCAGTCAATCACCACCTCCGACAACCACCAATCACTGGTAACCCATCGTAACAGGTAACCCAAACCGCCAGTGGGGGACCGCAGCCTTGCCCACCAAATTCCCTCTCATCGTAACGAGCGAACCCAGATCATTAATGTGCACCTCCCTCTTGTGCCAAGAGACACAAGAGGCGAACATAGGAATGAGACAATCTCTCGACACGGCTCACAAAACAATCTCAACCATAACCATCGCCATTTCCTCCAACCAATCTCAACAACAATGACAACCAAAGCAATAACAATCGCAATACACATAAAAAATTACACAATCAACTGAGTAGGGAAAACACTACCTTATTTGCAATCCGGACAATCCCAGCAACAAGATCAGAAAGCCCCTTCTACCAACTCGTCACCTATACACATATCATAACATCAAAATCTACCCTAATTCCCCCAATAATCTAAGTAGGGTTTAACAACGATAACACTATAACCATAGGGACAAAAGTACAAAGCTTACCAAAGAATCGACGGAATGTAATGATGTAAAAACCCGTTGAATCCGGCTTAGTGATCATTAGAATGATTAGGGAAGATGTACGTATTTTAGATTTTAAAAGAAATGATTAGTAAAAGATTAAGAACAGCTGAAAAAACTTTATATACTTCCACAATCATACAATTCAAAAATGCGGAAAAACCCTCGTCAGACCGGCAACTCCGCCGAGTACAGAACCTACTCGATCGAGTTAGCTCAACTCGACCAAGTACTAACCTACTCGATCGAGTTCTGACATTCCAGAGCCCAACTTTAGACGCCCGACAGCCAACTCGGCCGAGTAAGCCCTATTCGATCGAGTTACCCATAACCAGAAACCTGTGGTATTGATAGGCTATCGCACACCTAACAAAGATACCCTACACTTGGCTAACAAATTAATTTAGTAAGGTAAGGGTCGAACAAAAGGAGACGGGAATTGCATAATGAATTGCTATGAGTAGAATTCTATATAGGTCGATTAAATTGTTTGGTTGGTTTGATTGTTAAACTTGTAAATAAAATGATGTAAAATAAATATGATTAAAAAGTCTAGGAGAGTCGGGTCACACATGCAAATATAAAGATGCTCATGCTAAACTAGAGATAGATATTATCGTTAATTGTTTAGGTCTTATGACAACCACCTCTTGGCCTTATTGTCGACCATATAACGGGTCCTAATGAGCTCTCGCTATGGCTAGGTTGGTCTACTAAAATATGCTTAGTCTAATTCATTTTCGTGCCTCAAGACTTATAAAAGTGAATTAACAAATTAATCTAAGATAGTGATCAATTACCAAAGATTAGCAAATAAAGCAAGCATGTGATAGAAACACATCAAACAGTTTTATGTCATCCTAATTTAACATTTAGAAAAGTTATTCATGCATAGCTTCCCTAATCCCTAGATAAAAAGGACTACTCACTCATATTATAAATTAAACTAATGTCATATGAATTAATAAACATTATGATAATAGAATTCTAAATGGAAATAAAAGGATTATAAATATGCTAATTAACAATAACATATGAATTAGTGAAATTGCTAATGATAAGAAATATAAATGAAATTGCTAGAAATAAATTATGGTGATAGTAACTTGATAATGAAATGTAATAAACTAATATGAAAATGCTAATAACAATAATGAGAATTATGAAATAAGAAGAATGAACAATGGATTAACGAAATAAACTAGAAATGAAATTACCGTAACAAGAGAATTAGAAATTGAACAAGAAGAACACAAGTGATCAACCCAAATAACTTGAATGGAAAGCTTGTATTATAAAGAACAAAATGCTTAAGTAAAATGTTTATAATAAAGGAAATGTTTAATGATATGTAAACTAATTCTGAAAACTAAGAGAATTTGTGTGCTTAAGAGTATAGGTAGGTGATAAAAGGTGGTAAAAGATGTCAAAGTCTACACCCTTTATATAGGAAATGAGAATGAAACGTAAAAAACATAGAAGAGGTCCACCCCGATCGGGGACGCTTAATCCTGGGTTGATTTCTCTTCATTGCTTGATTAATTGCATGAAGAATCCTAAGTGAAGCCTGAACTACACTTAAATGTTCCGACTTATTGCTTAGTGAGCATCCTAAGATCATCCAAAGCTTGCTTTAAATCTCCATTCCTTGGGCTTTATTTTATTTATCTTTGTCCATCGACCCATTTGTTTGATATCTTCATACTCGGGATTCTTATTTCTTCCCAAAATGCCCCTCCATGGTCAAGTCTTGCCTCCACTAGCTAGGTGAACTTCGGTGATTGCCAAATTGACGGGAAAAAGCTACCAAGTGCTTCATTTCCTAAAAAATGCGATAAATACAAGCAACAACACCTATAACAAGCAATTACCTCACAAATACACTAATAAAAGTGCAATAACAAGTAAAACCGAGCTAAATTAAGGGGTTAAATCATATATAAATTAGACACATCAAACTCCCCCAAGCTAAACCCTTGCTTATCCCCAAGCAAGAAACATATCCCATCAATTGCATAATCCTAAAACAAGCTATAAGCATAATGATTCAAATCCCGAAACAACATGGGCATAAGGATAATGCAAAAACATGGATGAGATTTACATGGCGGCGTAGCATGAATAACTTCAAATGAACTTTCCGGCCCTTGCATGATCTTTTTGACTTTGGACTCTCACGATTCACTCATTACTCATTTATATGTGAAAGGACATTTGTGTGAGTGGCACTCACCTATCCTCGACTCATGAGAGTGTACCCGCAATCTAATATGGTAGTCATTTCAAATCTCAAGTCAAAAGAATCAAATGCAAGCATATAAAAGAAGCCAATGGGTAAGAAGAAGACAATATATGATGGGTAATAAAGGGGATCATATGAATTTTGGTATGTGCGGCTAAGTCAAGGTAGCAAGAACCAAGTAAAAGGATGCTCAATCCCAAACTAGACCCAATATTTTAATACAACATAAGAATACTCTCCCAAAAATTCATGAATAAAAACATGAGAGTTTCTTAATTCAACTTTTTTTTTTCAATTCAATTCATGCTTTTTTTTTTTCACTTCTTTTTCACATGTTTTTTTCATTCAATTTCCATTCCTTGCATTTTTTACATTCTTTTATTTTTTCTCAACTTTCTTTTTCACTTCTTTCTTTCATAATCAAAATCCGAAAATTAGCAATTCCTGTATAACCAAGCTCACAATGACTCTATAAAAGCATATCCCAAAAGAGCACCCTAACACCAATGACATAGCTACTAGCTTAACAAGGTAGGCAAGTATAGAATGTAGCTAGGCAAATTGTAAGCATGTGTACGAAAGGGCTAGAAATGGGCAACATAGTCAATGTGAATGGCTTCAAATGCATAGCATATTATGAAAGTAATGCTCAAAGAGATGAAACAAAAACCATACTTGTGCATTATAACACACACCATAAGGAGACCTACACTCACTTAAATTAGACCGGAAAAAGATGTACCTGTCCAAGGATGTTCTACCTTACCATTTTGTAGCTTGCCAAAGTCAAGATCAAGCCTATTTGGTTCAATTTTCATCTTCCACCTACTATGTCAAGACATCTCCATGAAGTAATTATCCCATAAAATACCATGACAAAAAGTAGGCTATATGAAGCATAAGAAGCAAAAAGCAACACAATTTTCTCAAAAAATTAAGATTTTTCTACAATGCAAATGCAATCCCCCCCCCCCCCCCCCCCCCAAGCTAACCACAACATTGTCCTCAATGCGCCAACATGTAAAGCATCCAACCTAACCGTAAAAAAAGGCTCAGAGCACATAAACAAGTAAGACAAGAGATTATATCTAATGGGTTTAGGGAAATATAACTAAAATGCAAAGGAAACCATACTTACTAGACTAGCTAGCCTCCCCCTAAGCTAGTATATATACGGGGGACTCGTCCAATCATCATCAAATCAAGTAAAGGGCCAAAAGTTGAAGCCCTTCCCACCACTTGGTGCTTGACCTCCACCGGATCCCGACGCACCATCTTGCTGAAAACTACCACTTGGGTTACCACTTTGGAAAGGATTTCCATACCCATGAATGTTCCTTCCACTACCAATCCCTCCTCTATAACTATCATACCCTCCATATCCACAATAAATTCCATCTAGAGCATCCACTCCATAATCTGAACCAGAATAGTCCGCACCGGGTGCATAAGTACCTGCATTATAACCAGAAGAAGAAGGAAACTCACCCGGGGGATAATTGTTGAATGATGAGTGAGGGCCCTTGGGTTGGATTACTCCTTGCCTAGCAAAGTGATCATAAATGGGGTTCAAGGCAAGTCTTTGGTCATCACGAATGAGGCCACATTAAGGCTAAGGTCTCTCATCATGTCCATCATGTCAATATAAGAGGTGGAATGGCGAGCATGAGAGGATTGCCCTCTTTAATGGTGCTCAACGGTGGGTTCATTGAGTGTCTCTCCTCTTAAAGGCAAGTGATATGTAACTTCTTCAAAGGGGGCACCCGCTCGACGGGGTTTGGTGTGGACTAATGCTTTTAGTTCGGAAACCTCATCTGGTAGACTAATTGAGTTATTTCCACCAATTCTCCAAATCATATGAGGATGAGAGTTTCTAAACCAATTCAAAGATAGAAAATATTCATAACCGAGTCTGTCACCCGCCTCCCCCGAAGAAAGCAAAGGTTGCAAATGTGTGGTCTTTTGGTTAAAACGGGATACCTTATTAGCAATCCTTGTTACCAACCCACCCAAGACAAACTTACTAGTGGAAGGGTTACATTGTTTAGTCAAATGATTTGCAAAGTGGTAAGGGAGATTAATACCCCATTTTCATCACCATCAACAATTAGAAATGCACCCAAAATTTCAACCTCCAACATCCTCACCGAATGAGGTTCATTTCTACCCAAAAAATGTCCAACCCATGAATCGTTGCCATATACGAATTGCGGGGTAATCAATGTATTGGTGGGGGACATGATTCCAAACAACAAATGGGAATTAAGAAATGGCTTGCCATGTATTCTTGGGGTTAAAATGGGTGGGTGACTCAATGTGCAATTTCTCATGTTTTAATTGGAAAATATCCGTAAATGCACCTAAAGTCATTCTATGGTCTTCATTAAACAACCGAAAACTTACACCATAAATAAAATCCTTCTTCTTAGACTTGTGAAATTCAAATAAACTCAAGAACTCAAGGGTGAGTTCGGGGAAGGTTTTGTAATTCATAGTATAAGCAAATTTCATGTCAAGACCCTTAAACAACGATTTAACATGCTTATCAAGACCAATATGCTTTAAAGAGTCATGATTAATGGATTTAGTGGCTTTCATACCCTTAGCTCTCAAGGACTTCCATTTTAGCCATTGAGCTTCCGTCGCAAAAATCACATCCGGGAATGTAGGATCATGCCACTCCGATATATCTCGCATTTCGACATCCTCTGCAGCATTGGATGCCTCCGCTTCACCCCTTCTCCTCTTTGAAGGACCTTGCTTGCTCGAATTTTTAGGAGCCATGAAATTTCTGAAATTTAAGACAAAAATTTCATCTTAAGACAAGCAAAAATTCTTCCAATCAAGCATAATTGAACAAACTAGTGAACTAATTCATCCTACAAACAATAATAGAACACAATAAAACTAATTTCTAACATGTATAAGTGGCAAATCAACCCCCCCCCCCCCCCCCCCCCCAAAATTGAGTTAGAGTTTGAGAAATTGGGTTTTAATTGATTTGAATGGATGAAATCAAAGAGAAATGACATGAAAACTTACTTGTTGATGATTAATGATGAACAAACCTTGAATCTTGATGATGGAAATGGTGTTTTGTTGTGATTTTAGGTGAATAAATGAAGTAGAAATGAGAGAAGAGGGATATAGAGTACCGTCGGGTTGTAGGAGAAATGATAGAATGATTGAGCCTTATCCCGTTTTTCCAATAAAAGCCAACAATTTACGAAACCACGTCCCCGATCGGGGACACCCCACCCCGATCGGGGTTGACCAACGTTCCGGATTTTGACTTTGATCCTTGGTTTGGGCATTTTCACGTTCCGTTTTTTAAAGTTACGACCCCGGATGGGGTTTCTTGCATGGGGAAGCGTGCTTATTCTCCTTATAGCCTTCTTCTCATCTTCAAGTACCTACTAATCACAAAACAAAACACCAACTAGTCTAGAAATTATTTCTAATACTACGAAAACATTAAATTATTCGGAAATTAAAAACAAAAATAAATAAAAACATGAGTTGCCTCCGAGAAGCGCTGATTTTACGTCCCGCACGACGTAAGAAGCTCGAATGAGTTAAAATTCCATAGGTAGAGGATTTACAGTGACTTCCTCTACAACTCCAACGATCACATTCTCATGATAGACCTTCAAACGATGGCCATTTGGTTTGAATTTTTCTCCATTGGTGGTCATCACTTCAGCGTAACCGAATTTGTTGACATTTGTGATGGTAATTGGATCGGACCACCTTGATCGTAATTTTCCGGAAATAACTTGAAGCGGGAATTGAATAGAAACACCTTATCACCGATTTTGAATTCTTTCTTCAAGATATTCTTGTCATTCTACCTTTTCGTCTTTTCCTTATAAAGACGGGAGCTCTCATAAGCTTGCAAGCGGAATTTATCAAGCTCATTGAGTTGCAACAAATGTTTCTCTCCACTTTGCTTTGCATCCATATTTATCTCCTTGACCGCCCAATTTGCCTTATGCTCCATGTCAACCGGTAGATAGAAAGCTTTTCCATAGACCAACCTATATGGTGAGGTACCAATAGGAGTTTTATATGCGGTACGGTAGGTCCACAAGGTGTCAACTAGCTTCATGATCCAATCTTTTCTTGACTTGGCAACAACTTTCTCAAAAATGGACTTGATCTCACGATTAGGGACCTCCACTTGGCCATTCGTTTGTGGATGATAAGCCAAGCCTCTTCTATGGGAAACCTCATACGTTTATAGCAACGCATCAAGTTGTTTCTCACCAAAGTGAGTACCACGGTCACTAATGACTGCTCTAGGCACACCAAATCTCGGGAAAGTGATCTTCTTGAATTAATTGATCACGGCTTGGGCATCATTGGTGGGAGTAGCAATTACTACCTATTTAGAGACATAATCAACGGTGACCAATATGTAATGATTACCTCTTGGTGAAGGAAATGGCCCTTGTTAATCGATACCCCACACATCAAACACATGCACTTCTAAGATACCATTCAAAGTCATCTCGTGTCTTCTTGAAATAGAGCCCGTTATTTGGCAAGCATCGCATGCCATCAAAAAATTCTTGGCATCTTGGAACATGGTAGGCCAATAGAAGCTGGATTGAAACACCTTTGAAATGGTTTAGGATGGTCCATGATGACCACCATAAAGGAGAAGAATGACATCCTTCAAGAACCTCTTTCACATCCCATTGTGGGACACATCTCCGGAATAGCCCGTCGGAGCAATGTTTGAATAGATAAGGATCATCCCAAAGGAAGAACTTGGCATCATGTAGGAACTTCTTCCTTCGTTGATATGAAAGATCGGGTGGTAATTCCTTTCCAACTAGATAGTTGGTTATGTCAGCATACCAAAGTGTATTGGCTTCCAACATCATCAAAGCATCATCGGTGAAAGAATCATTAATAAGTATATCAATACCTCCATCATCATACTTTAATCGGGATATGTGATCGGCAACAAAATTTTCGGCCACCCTTCTTGTCTCTAATCTAAAGATCAAATTCTTGCAAGAGGTATGAACATATTATGAATCTTGGCTTGGCCTCTTATGAATCTTGGCTTGGCCTCTTGCTTGGCTAGGAGATGCTTCAAAGCGGCATGATCGGTATGAACAATGACTTTCGAACCGATCAAGTATAAGCGGAAGTTGTCTAAGGCATAGACGATGACATGTAGCTCTTTCTCCGTGGTGGCATAATTGATTTGACCGTATCCAAGGTTTTAATAGCATAGTAGATAGCATGGAGTACCTTGTCCTTCCTTTGTCCTCGCACGGCACCTACCGCATAGTCACTTGCATCACACATGAGCTCGAATGGCAAGTTCCAATCCGGTGATTGGATGTTAGGTGCGGAGATCAAAGCCTTCTTGATCCTAGTAAAAGACTCAAGACAATCATAAGTAAAAAAAAATGGAGCATCTTTTAAAAGAAGCTCCGTAAGGGGTTTGACAATCTTAGAAAAATCTTTGATAAAACGGCGGTAGAATCCCTCATGGCCAAAGAAACTCCTTACACTTTTGACATTTACAGGTGGGAGTAGTTGTTCAATAATTTGGACCTTAGCACGGTCCACTTTAATTCCTCTTTCGGACACAATGTGACCAAGTACCACTCCTTCATTCACCGTGAAGTGGCACTTCTCCGAATTCAATACAAGTCAACCTCTTCACTACGCTTCAAAAATTTAGCCAAGTTAGCCAAACATACATCAAATGAAAAACCATAAACGCTAAAATCATCCATAAACACCTCCATAATAGATTCAATGAAATCAGTAAAGATGCTTATCATGCAACGTTGGAAGGTAGCGAGGGCATTACAAAGACCAAAGGGCATTCTACGGTAGGCAAAGGTACCATAGGGACATGTAAACGTGGTCTTCTCTTGGTCATCCGGGTGAATGAGTATTTGAAAGAACCCGGAATAACCATCTAAGTAGCAAAAGTATTTGTGACATGCCAACCTTTCCAATATTTGGTCAATAAAGGGTAATGGGTAATGATCTTTCTTGGTGGCCAAATTTAACCTCCTATAGTCAATACACATGCGCCATCCCGTCAGAATGCTAGTGGGAATGAGTTCATTTTTATCATTTTTGACTACGGTGGTTCCTCCTTTCTTAGGAACCACTTGGACCGAATTAACCTATTTCGAGTCGGAAATTTTATAAATAATTCCCGCATCCAACAATTTAATTACCTCGTTCTTAACCACTTCTTGCATCTTAGGATTTATTCGTCTTTGACTTTGGACACATGTTTTATAATCTTCCTCAAGATAAATTTTTTGCATGCAAAATTCCGGGCTTATGCCCTTCAAATCATCAAGTTTATATCCAATGGCTTTCTTGTGAGTTTTCAAAACATGAAGCAATGAAGATAATTGACTCTCACTAAAATGAGCACTAACAATGACTGGACACATTTCCTCATCATCTAGAAAAACATATTTCAAATTAGAGGGGAGGGGTTTAAGTTCGGGATTTTATAGCTCAAGGTCTTTAGGAGTAAAAACAAAACCTAAAAATTGTGTGCTTTCCTCCAATGATATCTCTTCTCCATACAATTCTATCTTCAAAGCATCCACTTCCTCACTTCCAATCTCATCATCACCTGCAAATGATTCCAACAACAAGAGTGCCTCCAAGGGGACTTTAACTAAAGATCGAGGTATATAGTCTTCTATGGCAACATCAACTGTAATACCCACCCTTTTAGGGACCCGCTGACCAGCGTTGACTGACCTTGGGAGCAGTAATAGTCCTTAGGAATACGTGCCAAAGTTATCTTGTATCTTGAGTTATGGGTGGTACTCGATAGAGTAGATGCTACTCGATCGAGTAGCTTGGATACTCGATCGAGTAGGGGCCACTCGATCGAGTACGTTAGTTACTCGATCGAGTAGCGTCTTTTCAGTGAGGGTTTATAATCGTATTTTCCAAAATCCGCAAATCATTTCCGCCTCTTTCTTCTAAACCTAGATGTCGTCCCTTCCTCTTCCCTTCACCATATGCCTTCCATTGGAGCCTTTGAAGGTCCTTGTGCCTTAGGAGTGCATAGCTTGAGTCAGGTAGCGGTTCTTTGCCAAGTTTCCTCATGTTGGTCTGTCGTCATCATCATCCGTATCTCTGTCTTTTCAGTTAGGGTTAGAATGGTAGTGATAGATGATTATATTGTGTGTATAGGTGTTTCTTGTTTGCTGGGTGTTGCGTGAATGGACATGGAATCGTCGCAGTCGCTTAAAGGTAGGTTCGCCTACTCAGTTTCTGTTGGATGTCTTGAGTGTCGGTAGTCGTGTGATGCTTTATTGTTTTTGTGACCGTGCAGTTGAGTATACGTGGTAGTTGGTTGGTGTATACTGGATGTCGATTGTTGTTGTATTGCAGTTGTCGGTGAATGTTTGTCTCTGGTTCTCGAGGTGCGTCCTCGGCTGAGTGGAGTCACTTGCGGGAGTGACTTCACGCCCTAGTTTCGCCCTCCGTGGAACCCGCCACGGGAGGGGATGTGCACATTAATGGGACAGGGTTATCGCTCGGTATGATGAGCGGGGCTTAGGTGGGAACGGCTGCGGTCCCCCACTGGCAGGGCTGGTCTAGTGGACAGTCGGTCACGGAGATTGACTGGAGCGGGTATGATTGTGTGCGACTGGTTGTGTTTATATTGTGTTAACGGTTGTTGTTGGTTTATGTTGTGTCTTGCCCCAGTTACTGACCTTGTGTGGTTGTCTTGTTTGTTTATGTGTCTGTCGTGATCCCTTATGGTGAGCAGTCAGTCTTAGCAGGTGCTGATCTGGTTGATAGCTAGAGTCCTGGCAGGGGTGTGTCGTCACGAGTTCTGATAGAGATAGTGTGTAGCTGGCGAGTTGTACCTTTATTTTATTAGTTGGTTGTAACACTTGTAATATAACTATAATGGTTCTTTTATCGACTTTTTATGATTACTTACCGCGGGAAACCAAGATGGTAATGCCTCTATATGCTAAGGAAGGCCTGGTTAAGGCTCCTCGGTATATGGGGGTGTTAGAAAGTGGTATCAGAGCGACGATTTTGGAACCTGTAACAAATGAACCTAATGAACGTTGTGAGTCTAATAAAATGTACCTGGTGTATGTATAATGGGAGCCCCAGCCTATGCTAGATTTTGGGTGAGTAGGCGCCCTCATTTCAAAATCTTGGCCCCATTGTGCTTAACCCAGTCCCTGGGTATGGGAATGTGGAGTCAGTAAGTATATGCTTGACATGTATGGTGATTATGTGAGAATTGTTTGTGGTTTCGTCCTTGTTGAAGTTAATATCGGTATAATAGTGACATTTGAAACATTTATGGTGAATTTGTGGTGGAGTTAAGTTGCGTAAGTGATGATAATGAGAAACGTAGAAGGTTCTATATGATAGAAGTGTGTGAAAAGAGTAGAGATGTGTGTTGTGATATGAAATGTGGTAATGCTGGTGTTCGTTTCAGGTTGTTAGTGATGGTGATCCTATACGAGATTATAAGTCTTACAGTAGCCATAATAGTGGTAGCTAAAGAAGTGTTGAGTTATAATGGGAATTATCAAAATAGTAATGGGTACATGCAATGTTTAATGGTTGAAAGTTTCCACTTGTGTGGTGATTAATTTGTGTAGAATAAATTGTTTATGTTGAGGCATGAATATGTTGCTAATACACTTGGACAATACATGGAAATTTGTCGTTAATTATGTGCTTCAAATAGCGTGAGTATAAATTTGTTAATAATGTAGTAAAACAAGTTTAGACATGATATAATGGGATAGTTACATGCATGGATGACTCGGTAACAGGTAAATCGTGTTGAGTGAAGTTCGTGATAAGATGATGTGATGTGAATCTTATTTGGTAAGACTGTATGATATATTTGGTTAGAAATGGTAAAATATGAATGAGTACGATAACCAGTGACGACTTCCGAACTTGGTTTGGAATCGACACGTGATATTGTTTTGCAGGAACCTTCAGTTAATTTTGTAATTCTGACCGTGTACTCAACCTTACTTGACCGAGTGTAAGTGCTTACTAGACCGAGTAGACCTCACTCGCTCTAGTTAGGAAGCTATGACGTCGAGACGTAGGAATTTTCTACGGTTACACGATGAAATAGCGCCTACTCAATCGAGTAGAGGGCACTCGATCGAGTACCCTAGGCACTCGATCGAGTAGGCTACAGTACGAAGACTTCCGCGGGCTTCATAAAACCCTTGTTCTTCCCCATTCTTCCTATTTCTTCTTCATCTTTCAAAACCCTAACCTCCTAAACCTTTCTAAATCTCTAGTATATTGTGTTTGGGGTGACTAATTTGGGTAGTTTTCCTTGCTTTGATTCATTCTTGCACTTCCTAATTGATCAAGGTATGAATTTCTTTCTTATTCTCATGTTTTCATCACTTATAAATAATTGGAATGGTGGAATAATCTGAAAGTTCGGTTTATATGGAAGAAAAGTTGCTTGTAATTGTTGTAATATGATCCACATGCTTCCCTTTTATGATTGTTGTTGTCTATTGTGCTAAAAATTAAATAGAAATTGCAAAATTTGGGGACGAATTTTCTAGGGTTTGTGAAATCAAATTGATTTTTGAATGTCTTTTACATGTTGAATGATCAAATTGAGTAGCATATTTTGCATATATCATGTTGGAAGTTGAATTTTGTGATTTTCACCTCAAAATTTGCCTTATAACTCCGTCTTAAAAGTGCCCCAAATTGAAAATTCGTTTTCTATAATTGGGATTTTATGTTGGATGTGAATTCATGTTTAAGAGTAAATTTTTGAAGTAGTAGTAGTAGTGATAATTCATGCTAAATATGTCAAAATTGTTACAGCTGTAGAGATCGTCTGATTACTAGAATTGTGAAGTCTACTCATGATGTTTGATTGTCTGTAATAGTGTGTACTTAGTTACCCTTTTAGGAGCATACATGAATGTTTCACATGTTTCAAGTATATATGGAGATGTAATTAAGCCATGTGATGACAGTTGTAGTAGTCGAGTAATTCATGTTAACTATGCTAGAATTTTCACAGCTATAGAGACCGTATGAGATGCAATAAACTGAAATTATATATCAAAGTTGGGAATTTGTTGAGGAAAGTGTGTACATAGATGATTATTCAATGTTCAATTTGTGTAAATTACATGTTTTAAGTGCCTATGTAAGTATGTTTAAACCGTATGCTGACACAGATGCCGAGACTAAACCTGGGAACCCGTCAAAGTAAGAGGGAAAGGGCTTCTCAGCCCGAAGTTGGGGAGGGTAGTGCACCAGTAGTACCATCTGTACCGGAATACCCTTCAGTAGTCTTTAGGGACTACAAGCAGAGGGAGAGGTTTGTAGCTTTGCAGGCCCGAAAGATGAGACCCACCCGTTGTGTGGACACCACACTTCTGGATGACCTGGGGATTGAGATAGATGTCCGTCACATTTTTGAGACCTTGGGGTTCACGGGGCTATATCGTTTAAGGAAACATTCCTATGCTTTTATGACTTTGGAGTTCATGAGCTCGTTTAAATACGAGCCGGCTGAGCAGTCTGTCCAATTCCGTCTTATGAACACGAGTTTTGTGTTAACCATGGACCTCTTTGCTTCTCACCTTGGTTTGGCTAAGCCTCCCAAGGGATCCATCCGTGACATTCCAGCTGAGTGTGGGGTTTTCCGCCTTATGCCTTGTCTTACCGGGAAGTCAGCTCCCACCGTTAGCAACATGTTAATTAATAATGTGCAGCATGTTACTTTGAGAATCTACCTTCGTTCCATATCAAATCTTCTTTATGAGAGGCCTGGCATGAGTAAGTTAAACTCTCACGAGTTATTGCTTTTGATGGCTTATCTTAACCCGGAGCGGACCGAGAAGGTGGTCTTTAATGCTTCTGCCATGGTCTGTGCCAGCCTTGCTTTGATGGCTTCTTCTACCACTTGGTACTTGAGTTGTGGCGCTTTTGCCACTCGGTTAGCTGAAAAGCTAACTTCCTTTGAGGCTTCTTTTGAGTACGTTCCTCTAGCCCTCCAGTGCCTACCATGGACAGATATTACTACCTCGACCTGAAATGATTGAGAACCTTGCTGGATGGTAGCCTAGCTTGGAGGGTGTGGGGTATGAGCTGGATGAGGGTACCGGCCCCTGAGCACCTCCCACCGACAGAGCTGTTAGACGCAGTGGTGGTAGCTGTTGACTCCGATGAGGAGGAGGATGATGATGTACCTCGACAGTGTCAGACCTACCTCATTGATGATATGATCCTTCAGGTGATGCCTGAACCAAGGAAGGGGGAGAATGTGAGAGCGGCGGAGGATAGACCCAGCCTGGGGAGGGGACCACGTCGTGTGAGGGAGAGGACGGCTGAGATCCAGCCACAACCAGCAGCACCACCTCAGCACCCTTTTCCTTGTTACGCCTACCTTCATACCCAGAGACACGTTCGAGCTACTTGGCAGAGAGAGTGTCCTCTACCTTGACGCTCCGGAACCTACATGAGATGGAATATACTCAGGGTATTGGGACCGAGGGACCACACCTAGTGTGATGGAGCGGGGTTGGAGATTATGGTGGGGTTTTCCACTCCTCTGAAGTGGACATGGCAGCATGGGGGACACCACAGTCCTTTGCTTTTGGTGGTTTGACCATGATATGAGAGCCCAGGAGCTGGAGCAGGGGTCGACGCGGGTCTTGGAGCATCAGGAGCAGGCACCTCGGGAGGGGATGGAGCTGGGGATGAGATGATGGATGAGCAGCAGCAGCAGGAGTGATACTCCTTTTCTTACTCGTTGTTTATGGTTTTTGGTTGTGTTGGATAGTAGTAGTCTTTTTCAGTTCGTACTTCTTACATTTGGTTTGTATGGATGGCTATAAGGCCGTATTCGCTTAGATTAAACTTGTTTGCAGGATTCTGGGGGTCGGGTTGTCATCCCGACTCGCGTTTTATGACCTTCTATATATATATATATATATATATATATATATATATATATATATATTGTGTTATGACAGGAAGATTTTGAGGATTTTGACCTGTGCCCACTCGACAGAGTGCCCCTCACTCGATCGAGTAGCTACATGTGTGACGGGGATGGAGTATTCTGATTTTAGGCTACTCGATCGAGTAGCTAAGACACTCGATCGAGTAGGGCCAGCTCGATCGAGCACCTTATATACTCGATCGAGTGGCACTGTTACAAGCATATTTCGTTAATTAAAATTGTTTTAATGGTTATATCATTGTATGTTTTGACGTTTAACATGGTTGTTTACGATTAGTAACATGTTTGGACCGTTACTTTCACATGTTGGAAGTCGTGTTTGGATTTTGAATACGGATTCGTAACGAATAGTGCAAGTAGTAGTTGATTCTTATTGCATTAATTTTACATCCTCAATGTCTACTAGTTATATATCACCGGAGTTGTGCATTTCCCATATATATACAATTGATATATACATGCATTCGTAACTATGGCTAGTTATTCGAATCAAGTAGCAAATGATTTTATGATTTAATGTTTGTGTGATTAATGAGTAATGTCCATAAGGCATTGTATGTGTTGGTTATATGACAAGAGGTAAGCTTTAAGTAATGTGAGTAATAATTCGGTGGTGAACTTCGGGGACGAAGTTCCTTTTTGAGGGGAAGAGTAATGTCGCAAAATAAAAAGGTCGATATTACAATTATTTTGTTGTTTGTTTATAATGTTTTCTATTATTTCTGTTACATTCCTAGTACGAAGCTATAATTATTTTCATTGTTTGTTGAGTAATTTGTATGTTGAAGTAAAGGTTGAGATAGTTGTGATGTCATGCGTTTGAATAGAATCGTATCGTTGGGTGACATAGTTGTGTTAATGTGATATGTTTTGTGTTGATGATCGTGTACTAGTGAAAGTGTAATCTCGTAGTGCGTGGCTAAGAGTTGGGAGTAGCAGTGTAGTCGTTGGTTGTGGTGATTCATGTTGTGAGGTTGGTACGTTGTGTGGTAGAGTGTAGAAGTTGATCTAGATGGAGTGTTAGACAGTTGATGATGATGACATGGGGGATGGTATTTTTGGGGAATAGTGACCTATGTCGAAGGAGTAGTGATGTCGCCTAGTTTCCGTATCTTGTGCTTTGGGATAGATGAGTTGAACTTCGGGGACGAAGTTCTTTTCAAGGGGGGAAGACTTTAATACCCGCCCTTTTAGGGACCCGTTGATCAGCGTTGATTGACCTTGGGAGCAGCAATAGTCCTTAGGAATACGTGCCAAAGTTATCTTGTGTCTTGAGTTGTGGGTGGTACTCAATAGAGTAGAGGCTACTCGATCGAGTAGCTTGGATACTCGATCGAGTAAGGGCCACTCGATCGAGTACGTTAGTTACTCGATCGAGTAGCATCTTTTCAGCGAGGATTTATAATCGTGTTTTCCTAAATCCGCAAATCATTTCCGCCTCTTTCTTCTAAACCTAGATGTCGTCCCTTCGTCTTCCCTTCACCATATGCCTTTCATAGGAGCCTTTGAAGGTCCTTGTGCCTTAGGAGTGCATAGCTTGAGTCGGGTAGTGGTCCTTTGCCAAGTTTCCTCATGTTGGTATGTCGTCATCATCATTCGTATCTCTGTCTTTTCAGTTAGGGTTAGAATGGTAGTGCAAGATGATTATATTGTGTGTATAGGTGTTGCTTGTTTGCTAGGTGTGCGTGAATGGACATGGAATCGTTGTAGTCGCTTAAAGGTAGGTTCGCCTACTCAGTTTCTGTTGGATGTCTAGAGTGTCGGTAGTCGTGTGATGCTGTATTGTTGTTGTGACCGTGCAGTTGAGTATACGTGGTAGTTGGTTGGTGTATACTGGATGTCGATTGTTGTTGTATTACAGTTGTCTGTGAATGTTTGTCTCTGGTTCTCGAGGTGCGTCCTCGGCTGAGTGGAGTCACTTGCGGGAGTGGCTTCACGCCCTAGTTTTGCCCTCCGTGGAACCTGCCACGGGAGAGGATGTGCACATTAATGGGACAAGGTTATTGCTCGGTATGATGAGCGGGGCTTAGGTGGGAACGGCTGCGGTCCCCCACTGGCAGGGCTGGTCCAGTGGATAGTCGGTGACGGAGATTGACTGGAGTGGGTATAATTGTGTGCAACTGGTTGTGTTTGTATTGTGTTAACGGTTGTTGTTGGTTTATGTTGTGTATTGCCTCAGTTACTGACCTTGTGTGGTTGTCTTGTTTGTTTATGTGTCTGCCGTGATCCCTTATGGTGAGCAGTCAGTCTTAGCAGGTGCTGATGTGGTTGATAGCTGGAGTCCTGGCAGGGGTGTGTCGTCACGAGTTCTGATAGAGATAGTGTGTAGCTGGCAAGTTGTACCTTTATTTTATTAGTTGGTTGTAACACTTGTAATATAACTATAATTGTTCTTTTATCGACTTTTGATGATTACTTACCTCAGGCAACCGAGATGGTAATGTCTCTATATGCTAAGGAAGGTCTGGTTAAGGCTCCTCGGTATATGGGGGTGTTACATCAACAATATCCAAAACATAAATAGAATAACAAGACTCTTCTAACATTGGACTCTATATGGCACTATTTAAATTATATGTGACCTTATCGTCACTAACTTCCAAGGTTAACTTACCATTCTTGACATCAATTACCGCGCCCGTGGTATGTATAAAAGGTTTACCCAAAATGATTGGAATTTGGGCATCTTCAGCTATGTCAAGAACAAAGAAATCAACCAGAATGAAAAACTTACAAACTATAACCAGAACATCCTTCAAAACTCCTAAATGACGTTATATAGAATGATCCCCCAATTGCAATGTGACACTAGTACATTTTAAGTCTCCCATCTTTAGCTTATCACAAATAGAATATGGCATCACACTTACACTAGCACCCAAATCATATAAAGCTTTATCAATAGTATAGGTTCCAATGGTGCATGGAATGGTAAAGCTACCGGGATCTTTTAACTTAGGAGGGAACTTATTTTGCAAAAGAGCACTACACTAGGCGGTAAATACTATAGTTTCAACATCATCAAAAGTCCTCTTCTTAGTTAAAATATCTTTCATGAACTTAGTGTAAGATGGAATTTGAGTAATTAATTCGGTAAAAGAAACGGTTACCTGCAAATTCTGCACCACTTCCATGAATTTACCGAATTGAGTTTCCTTTCGATGGTTGGCCAAATTTTGAGGGAAAGGCACTTTGACTTTTTTCGGCACTATTACTTCAACATCTTTCTTGGGAAGAGCATCCTCCGCATCTTTCACTTCCTCAACAATGATGGGTTCATCCACTTTCTTGGGAATAGCTTCACCTTTCTTTGCATTAGGAGAAACCTCCATTTCAACAAGTACCTCCTCACTTTATTTAGGCATAGGTGGCTCATCATATTTGGTACCACTTCTCAAGGTAATAGCAATGACGGTATCATGTGGTTGCTCCCCTTAGGGTGGTAGTTGACCCGTCTTTCTTTGAAAGCTAGAAGAGGCTAGTTGAGCCATTTGATTCTCTAGTATTTTGATTGCGGCATTGTGAGCTTGACAACTCTTTTACATTTAAGCCAATAATTCGGTTTGGGTTTTAGCCATTTGCATCACCAAGGCTTCAAGTTTGCTTCCCCCTTGGTTATTTTGTTGGGAATTTGGGGGTGGACCTTGGGTTGGTTAGAAATTTTGTTACAAGTTTTGTTGAGGTGGCCATTGATTTTGATTTTGGCTTTGATTTTGATTTGGATAGCCCAGTGGATAATTGAACCTTTGTTGTGGCACAAAATTGTTTTTTTGTTGGGGTTGAGGCAAAAAAGTATTTTGTGGTTGAGGATTTAGCACATTATTGTTGTTATAAGACAAATTCGAGTGGAAATTTATATTGGGATTATAAGTATTTGAAAAAGTACCCGGTGGAAATGAACTTTGTCTAAAGCTTTGAAAAACATTTACCTCCTCAATGGTGGCTTGACATAAGGTGGTGCAATGTCCTGCACCTCCGCAACCTTCACAAACAACAATTTGGCTAGTAGTGGACATGGCATTGACTTGTTGAAGAGATGAGGCCGCATTTTGAGTCTCCAATTTTTGTTGAAGCAAGGCTATTTGAGCCTTCAAGATGGATGTATCGGAAGCCTCCTCCTTAGTCTTTTGTGGCGTATTTCGGGAATTGACATATTGAGAATGATGAATTGCCATAGATTCAATTGTGGCATGAGCAATATCGGTGTCAATTCGATCAAACCTCTCATTGTTGGCGGAATCAAGAACTCGTCGGGACTCGACACAACATCCATTGTAGAATGTTATAGCGAGAAACCAAGTATCCAACCCATGATGTGGGCATTGTCTTTGCAACTCCTTGTATCTCTCTCAAGCTTCGTAAAGACTCTCTATCCCTTATTGACGGAACCCCGTGATTTGGCTCCTCAAGGTTTATGTTTTCTCCGGTGGAAAATACTTTTGATAAAAAGCAAGAGCCAAAGTCTCCCAATTGGTAATCCCCATGGCGGTTCTATAAAGGCTATTGATCCATAGCTTAGCCTTGTCCTTCAATGAAAAAGGGAAAAGTATCTCCCTTATTTGAGATTGTGTGACTCCGATTTGCCTAATCATGGAGCAATAGTCACAAAATTTTTGAACATGCAAATTGGGATCCTCCAAAGGACGTCTCCCCAAATTTCCTCCTCTCCACAAGGCCAATGAAAGTCGGTTTAATCTCGAACTCCGCAGCTCCAATTTGGGTAGTAGTGATACCTCTTGGAAGCATAGCCGCTGTGGGCTTGGAATGATCGAAAAGTTAAAGTCCCCTCCAACTGCCCATGACCCCTGGATCTTACTAGAAAGTCCCTTAAGATTGAACGACAAATCCTCTCTCTCTCTGCATCTCAATTAAAGGTAAAAACCATGGTAAGATAAAATTGAGTTTGTATAACTTTATCATACACCCTCATGTAACACCCCGTGTTTTATAATAATATTTTATTATAAAAGTTCCTTATTTAATTAATTATTTTGAAGTTTAATAATGTATTTTAAATATAAGTGTTTATCGGTTCCGTTTCTATATTTTATTATTGCTCGTTTTGATCTACTTTGAACGGGTTCAAATGTTCGGCCACGATTTGGCTATTTTAAAATAATAACTACTTTTCTTATATCGCCTCTTTTAACGTTTTAATAATATCCAATCAATCTTGTAATCAGATAATCTATTGTATGAGCTAATGGACCCAAAGCCCATTAGTTAATCCCCTTATAAATGAATTTAACCTAACAACCAATTAGGTCATTCTCTTTTTCTTTCGTGCGTGTGAGATGCCGCGCCTCCTTTTATCTTTTCTTCTCTTTTCTTTCTTCTTTCTCCCGTTGACTTCATTGTTTTACGTCTTTTCTTCTTCCAAACTCATACACAAATTATATTTTCACAATCCTTGCTCTTATCTTTACAACATATTTATCTCCAAATATTTTTATGGGGATTATTTGTATGAGCCTTTAGACCTAACTTTAGGGTCTCTTATTTTGTGGGTAAAGAAGAAGCTATCGTTCCTTTGGCGTTTTTGAAAGAGGATTCGCGTAGCACAATTTCTAGCACATGGGTTTGGTCATTCTTTAATGTCGATTCTGGGGAATGTTAACACGTGTTGGAGACAAGTCTTGGCGATCGTTTTTTATGGAGGTTTTCATTAATTTGCATCATTAATTGCCAAAAAGGTAACTAGGTGTTTCTCTTTTAATTGTGTTTATGCCAATTTATGTGATTTACATGATTTAATGATTGATTTGTATAATTGGTACATGCATGTTAGATTATCTATTATCATATTAATTATGTTTCATATGTATGTATATGTTTTAATGCCTTAATTGCGTGCCGTATAATGTTTATGCTAATATGAGTGTCTTGTATGCGGCTAGGGCTCACGAGTGAAACTCTAGAGGCGGCTTGACCGTGCAGCCATGAGTGGTACGTAGGGTTATAGCTGAAGTTGGTATAACCTTGAAAATATGACTCAGTGTTATGGCTGAAACAAGTACAACTTTACGTTATGACTCAAGTTATGGTTGTATAAGGTATAACCTTGGAAATATGAATCAAGGTTATATAGATGTTACTATAACTTTAGAACGCGAGTTAAGGTTATGGCTGGAACTAACGTACCCTGAGATTATGGCTCAAGGTTATGGTTGGAACTAGTATAACCATGAGTTTCGTGTCAAGGTTATGGTTGAGGTAAGTATAACTGCTAGTTATATGTTAAAGTTAAACTCAAGTAAATATAACCTTACATCTAGAGTTAATATTACGATTAAGGTTATAATAACCTTGATCGGTAATACTTGTCTCATATGTTATGTGATGTTCAGTTGTTAATATATAACGATATGTTTGCATATGTCGTTGGTTACCGTCGTTCATATGATAAAAAGGATAGTAAGTTACACCATCCTATTATTTGAGTCGTGACGTTGTACACGCATGGTTTGTACAGTCAGTTATACTGTGAATTTTTTGTGTGCTAGTTTGAATATAGGACGGTAGTATTAGTTATATACTATCGAAATGAACTAAAGCTACCCTTCAGGGAGTGGTGTATAATCTATGCTCGGGGGGTTGGTAACAGAGGCAGTGTGTTATACGCTCTTTTCCCCGAGTGTAGTTCAGTGAGCATTCATTGCACCGAGAGTATGGCCAGGTCTTAAACATATATGTAGTGGTTATACACTATACATAGTACCTTGGAGGCAGTGCGTTATACGCTTAATACAATGGAGGCAGTGCGTTATACGTTCAATACGATGGAGGCAGTGCGTTATGCGTTATAGCAGTTAGAGGCAGTGTGTTATACGTTCTAACGACGTTCTCTCTATTTGCTTTGCTTTGATGATAGCTTTGTGCCTTCTACTGCTATCGATCATGTGTCACCATGTTTTCTATGCTTTGATGCAAGCTCTGTGCCTTCTATGTTGTGGATCATTTGTCACTACTGTTCTTGTAAGTGTTCATGGTCTAGTGGTTGTATGTGGCCTAGGTTGGCATATTTGCATCTCTCTAAGGTTGGTAACGTTATGATAAGTTGTGTTGGGTTTTCATGAGCATGGATGGTCTCACATGTTTACTAGTTTTACATTTCAGTTGTTACTAATTGTTGGTTATATTCAATTGTTGTAAACATGACTGGGAGATCATCTAGTTATTCTCGACTGATTGTCGACCCCTCATTCTGAGGTTGTTCATATTGCTGCTGAGTGGTTGATGCTTGGAAAATGTGCGGAGCGAGCTCAATAAATTGTTTAGGAGTTTTTTTAAGTTTTAAGAACCTCTGAATAGTGTAGCAGGTTTGATTTGGTTTAGTAGCGAACCGGATTGTCAGGTGTTTCCGCCACTTTGACCTTATTATCATTTTTATACTCTGATTATTCATTTGTAATATGTTTTTCCTTTGTTTTATAATCCGGGTTGTTACACTCATGTGAAGGTATTGAGCATGGTATTCAAAAAACATAATGTCACAGACAGATGGTTTCCATAAGAGCCAAATTCTTCCTCCTTTATGGTATGCAATATTGGTGGATACACATCAGTCTTTAAACACACTAGTAACCGATTTATTAAGATTTCGAGGCTTCGTTTTGGTTTCATGCAAAACAAATAAGCCCACATTATTAGTAGTCATAAACTTATGCACAACCAGCTGTTTTACTTCTTTATTCAGTCCCCTAACATTCCAATAACAAAAATTCTCATGGAGTTAACTTAAAAGGATTAATGGGCCTACCTACCTTAGGGGAGCTAGTAGCAGTCAACAACTCCTTGTAAGTTGGAGACCATGGGCCTGCCATGCATACATTTGAACCTCCTTGTTTGGAGGCTGTCATGTGCCTAACAGAGGAAATAGTCCCTACAGAATTCATAGTTGGCCTATTCTTATAGGTATGCAAGCCGTGCAATTGTTGATATGTTTGGTCCTATGCTGTTGTAATGTCTTTTTTCTGTGCAAGTTGGGTAAAAGATTGTTGTGCAGGCTGCTGAGGAACCCCAGTAACCAACACCTTCTTCTAGACTGGTCTCCAGACCTTCTGAATAGGTTTTAGTCTGCCCATGTTTGTTCTTCCCGCACTTATCTTTTTCATGTCCACATTGTTTATTTTGAGGCAAACACTAGGTTTCCATTCATTTTCCACCTTAATCTCAATTAGATTCTGCTTTTCATTTCACAAATTTAATAGAATATGGAAGCTTCGGACCTACTTCAAGCTCCACCATGATTCTAGCAAACCCCAATGAAGTCTTTTATTTAGTAGCATTGTCACTTTTCACATAAGATCCTACTAGATTAGCTAATTTAGCTAAACTCTTGCTCCAGAATTTCAAAGGTAACTTGTGTAATGTTGGACTATATAGATATATGATCAGTTTTGATGATGACAAGGGTGTACTTTATATTATATATACTCTTGCTCGTAATCATTTGTTTAGTCTTTAATAGATTGATTAAAGTTTACAATTTAAGCAAGTAATGTTATAGCAACCTTAGCTATAACATTGAAGATTTGTGAAGCATCGTTCAAGTAATGTTATAGCGGCTTGAGCTATAACATTGAAGATTCTTAAAGCGTCATAGTAACTATAACAAGTTTCAAGTATGATGATCACTCAAGCAAAAGGCATGATCAAGTCTATAAGAATCTCAAGATGAAGAGCTTATGATCAAGATGAAGAGATAATCCTACCATTGAAGATCTTCAGGAAGATTAGTTAGTATAGGACATCATCTAATAACGATATCTTAAGAAGTAATATTCGGAAGGTAAAGTTATAGCTATTTCACCTATAAATTTACTTACCAAACTTAAGGTTATAGTTATTTCAACTATAACTTTGGTTTGCATTTTAAAAGCATGATTTTAATAATTTTAAAATATATTTTTCAAAGCTTAGATCATAAAATCTTTAAAGAAAAGTGTGCTTATAGTAGAGTGATATTTGGGACATGATTAAGTCGAATAAGTTTGAGGTTATCCTATTGATTACTAAAACAACTTATGAGTTGTCATGCTATCTAGGGTTTTCCTTCTACTCTTATCTAAACCCTAATTATCTAACCTAATATCTTACCTAGGGTTTCGAGTTGGGTGGCCGGCCTATGAGCCGTTTTTCCTCCTTGTTTGTATACTCCTTGTGCAAGTTAGGGTTTGGAATAAATCTTAGTGATAATATTTGATTAGAGATTTCTTATCTCTTTTATATTATTATGATTTATTCGTTCCTATCTTTTAGGATATTATTGTTGTAAAGATAGAAGAATAAGATTGAGTAAATCTCAAGGATAATATTTATTAGAGATATTTTCTCTCTTTATATTATTTGATTTATTCTTTTCTATCTTCTAAGATATTGTTTGATTTAAATAGGAAAAAGATAGATCTTATTCCTTCCTTAATCTACACGAGATCTAGGGTTTAGGTAAAGATCTTAGATAAAATATTTGTTAAAGATGTTTTATCTTCTTATATTTATTCCATATGTTTTACTAAGATTTTATTAGAATAAATAAATGGATTAAGATCTTTTTCTTACTTGGATAAGAATTAAAGTAGATCAAAATAATATTTGCTAGATATTTCTTATCTCCTTATATTATTTTTATTCTTTCTTATTTTCCAAGATTAAGGAAGATTTGACCTAATCTCCTTCTTGCCTCTCACGACACACATACACGACATCTAGGGTTTTATTCCTAAACCTAGATTTCCTCTCTACTATAAATACAAGCACTTATTCATTCTTTCAAATCACTTTTCAACTATAAGCTTTTCGAAATATAAAAATTCCTTGCAAACAATTTGAGTTTAATTCTAATCAAGTATTTTTATTGTTTTTCTATTGAAAATCTTTTTACGAAAAGTCGTGCTCCTTAATTTGCGTATTATTCTTAAGGTTACGTTATAAGATAATAGTACTTCATATTATTTCTACTCGTTCAATTGTGTGAACACTTAGAGGAAAAATCAAGTGCTTTCTTAGTAACATAAGATAGTCAAATCGAATATATAGTGATATTCAAATCGAGTTATAACTAGAGTTAGTTATACGAGTAGGGTTGATAATTTTGTAATCCGGAGAAAGGTACTAAAATTATTAATCGAGAATAGTGGGCGTAGGCTTCGACGTGTGAAGCTGAACCACTTCAAATATCGTGTGTCCTTGCAGATTTCTTTTTCGTTTATTTCATCCGTTCATAATCACTTAGTTAATTAGTTAAAGTTTAATCAATAAACTTTAAATAATTAATTACATTGATATAAAATATAAAGTGGTTATAAGTTTTTAAATACTCAATTAACCCCCCCCCCCCCCCTCTCGAGTATTTCGACCGTGATAGAATCATCAATTGGTATCAGAGCCTCGTGCTCTTGATTGCCTAACCGCAAAGAGGCTGATCCGTCTATCTTTTTATCTTTTTATTTTATTTTAAATCCGTTGCTTAACGCGTGTGAATTGGACTCCAAATACCTTAAGTGTCCCATCTTTGATGGGAAGAATTATGGGCTTTGGAAGAACATGATGACACACTACATAAAAGGACATGATTGAGAGTGTTGGAAGATCGTTCAAAACGGACCACATAAAATTTTGGTCGTTGGATCTACTGAAGGCACTACCTATGAAAAAGAAGGAAGAAGACTATATCTAGGCTGATTACAAGAAGGCTGAGAAAAACTTGAAAGTGATAAGCCTGTTACAAAACGGCATGACATCGACTGAATTCGATCATTTTTATTCTTCCACTTTAGCCAAGAAAATATGGGATGGTCTTGAATTGGCCTATGAAAGAACGTCGGCTGTTAGAAAATATCGTATTGACGTACTGGTCGGATCGGTTTTTTTTACTTGTCATCAAAAGTTACCTTGACCAAAATAATATTTATAACTTCACAAACTACTTTACTCTTAGTAAAGAGGTAAGTAAAGGTCGGATCCCAAGGGACGGGTATTGATGTAGGATTTTCGATTGCAAATGGTTGTGTCTAAGGGTGTCACAATTTTGGTTGAGGTAGGAGATCAACTAAACTAATCAACAATATAATAGCAAAGCAATGAAAACAAGCAAGATGATTAAAATGAGATGTAAACAATTGATTAAAAGCACTAGGGTGTCATGGGTTCATAGGGGATTCATGGGATTTGATCAGACAAACATGTTTTCTACTAGATGCAAGCACTTATTGTTGTGATGGGATCGAGTTGGTTTATGTCTTATAAACCCTAAGAAGGTTTGGGTCCCGGAGCCGAATCAATTAGATTGTACAACACCTACAAGTCGACTTAATCCTCCCCATCCAACTATATGCATGGTCTAATGAGACTCGAGTTTTTTTTATGTCTTACAAGTCTCATTGAAAAGGTAAGTGATGGGTAAAAAATGCAAGGATTCATAGGCTCGCATTTCATCAAACATAACATGTGCATAAGTTGAAATCACAACAAGCAAGCAAATTAATTATGAAAACATATTAGATTAAGCATGAATCAATCCCCATGTTGGTTTCCCCTAATTCCCCATTAACCCTAGTTAAGGAAACTACTCACTCATTATCAAGTTTAACATGATAACAAGGTTGTCAATCATACTAGCAAGGCAAAACATGATGAACAAACGAAGATGATTAACAATAATTAAAAAAAAGGATTAAGAGAGAATTATACCTATAAAGATGATTCCAAATAATAAAGCAAAGAATAATTGAAGTACTTGATGATTGATGGAAGGTTGTCAATCCTCCAAATAAACCCAAATAATCTTCTAATTACCCAAAATAAATGATGAAAAATAGGGAAATTAAGGAAAGATTAAGAAATGAGATTTGTATTAAGACTAGATTAAAAGTTGATTACAAGATTAAAAAATAATTAAGATTGTATTACAACTTGATTAAGAGAGCATGCTAATCTAGGTAATACAAAGGGGTATTTATACTAAAGATTAGGTACAAAATTTAGTGTTACTAAGGGCTTAAAAGACTATTAAGACCATTAAGAAAAGTTGAGGAAATGCTCCTCTCCAAGGAGATGCGCATCTCCGTCTTGCTAGTCCCCAGAAAGTATGCTCGTCCCGAGCGTCAAGGCAGCAGGCACGGTGGAGTCTGTAAGGGAATCCGAGCGGATCAGGGGAGATAAGCTCGGATTGGTTGGCTCCAAGACGAGCGTCTCGAGCACGGAACGCTGGTATTGGTGGGCAGAGAGACGCTCGGATTGGCAGGAAGCCGCTCGGATCCTGGGTCAGGCACTTCCCTTTTCTTCTTTCCTCAACAATCCTCGGGGATCTTGTTGAGGATGAAATGATCCTTTCATCATTGCCCAATCTACTTTATTATCTACATAGGCCTTCTAGTATCGTCTTTCCTTTGATGCTTGATCATTGAATTCGATCAATTTAGCTCCATTTTGCCATGAAAATGCAAGGTTTACACTCCTCTCCCACCAAGGAAACAAAACCTCAAATAATATGCAAAATGAGAAACTAAAGATAGTAAATGACCCAATTATGCACTAAAAAGCATAGGAACGAGGCTAATTCGGGGACTAAATATGCTCAAATATGAGTCACATCAAATATCCCCAAACCGAACCTTTGCTCGTCCCGAGTAAAGAGGTGACAAAAACTAGGACCCTTATTCAAACTAACCTACTAATATAGGCGATGTGAGGCAATTAGCGGGTCTCACTCCTCCCCGTCAACTCACAACAAGATAACCATGAGGTAGGATGCCTTCTTGTAAGGTAAGGTTGGGCTTGCCAAAATGGCGACACATCCAAGCATTAAAGCACACAAAACAAGTAATGGATGTATCTACAAAAATGAATATCCACATTCCTCATCTAAGTTGCGGAAATTATCTACAAGGGAAGCAATCTAAGGGTACACATTCCATCATAGATACGGTTTCTTCAAACTACTAAGCCTAGAAGGATATCAATAAATCACCTCCAAGTTGTGTCAAGCTAGGGTACCTTTGTCCTTAATTGTTAAATGGTTCCATCAAGAGTAGACTCCCAATGGTGTTAGAAACACTGGAGGATCACGGAATTCCCCTTCTTGCCTAGACAAGAAGAAGGGTCGTCCCCTCTCTACCATGCACAAAAGTGGATACGATGGAAAAGGGATCAATAGAACTTGAGTTTCATATGGGAGTTTGCTTTGTTGTTGTTTTTCCCCCCAATTTGTGTCATTTGACATTTTGAGAACAATTTTTTGGCATTTCTTTTGATGTTTGGCATTTCAATACTTGACAACTTTCAACTTTTTGCATTTTCTTTCGAACATTTTTAAAGCTACCCCATTTTTAGTGAGGGTGCTTATATTTGAAGCATAGGAGTTTTTATTTTCTTACTCCTCTTTTCTTTTGATGCAATTACAAACTTTTTTACTTTCATTTTAATTCTTGAACTCAAATTTTGAACAATTTTTGTGCCCATTCCCTTTTTTGATGACAAAATGTGGTAGAACATGGATGATGGTTGCATGGTTTCAAGGGTCAGCTTGAAATAAACGGTAGCCAACGAGTTATCACACCACAAGGTACTCTTGACTAGGCCTTAATCCATGGGTCAAAGGATACTAGCATGACACATCCTAGGGTGTTTTACAAGTATTCTATCAAGCAAAGTCTTTAGAAGAAAAAGTATCTACCAGGACCTTATATACACTTATCAAGCTTCCAAAATAGATGGTTTCACAAAATCTTTTCCTAAATGCAACTATATGCTATGAGGCAACTAACATTTATACAACCTAATGCATATGATTCTACCAACTAGTATGCCAAATAATCTAAATGCAATCCTAGATTCACATTGTTTATACCGCAACGATCAAAATAAAGCCACATAGTCATTAACATAAAGAGAAAAAAGGAGATTGGTAAGATCATACCATGCGGTCTTCTATATCCTCATGTATCGGATGTGGCGTAGTCGATCAATGTAAAAAAGGATGAACAAACACAATATATACAAACACAATATATACAAGACTACACAATAAAGAAAAGGACATGATTTTGGGTTTTTGAATTTTTCAAATTTTTATGATTTATGAAATAAAAAGACATGTTTTTGTATTTTTCAAAAATTTTCAATTTTTATCATTTTTGTTTTAAAAAAGTCATGTTAGAATTTTCCATCTCCATAGTAGTATGGGCATTGTCCTCAATGGCCAATAAGATAGAAAATTATGCAATTTATATGAAAATGCATGATTTCTAAACTAAATGCAAACTATATGACATATAAACAAGTGAATGCAAACTAAGCTATGCTATATGATGCATGAGTTTTTGTTTTGGTTGGAGAGCATAATTTAGATTAGCTCCCAATGCATATGCATAAACTTCCCCAAACCAAAATAGACATTATCGCTAATGTCAAAAATTGGGGGAGTTCATGCATAAGGATGCTATGCATGAAGCTGCAATTGTCATTTTGGATTTTGAATGTGGGAACAATAAAAGAAACACCTCAATGGGACCGAGGTGTGAGTCCTCTAATTTATTCTAGGACTCAAAAATCATGATCAAGATAAAAATTATATGAAAAACAAGAGAAATAAACAAACCTTAAAGGAGGTGTAGGAAACTCACAAAGTAATGTGGCATCCTCCCAAGAGTTTGCTAATCCTCAATCTTCGCCCATGGCGTCATCACTATCATCTCCATCATCATGAACCTCTTCACTAGAATCAACCTCCATAGATCCGGAGTTATCATCACTTGTACTTGAACTTCGTTCTTCTTCCTCACTACCCTCTTCTTCTTCACCTTCTTCATTTTCTTCACCTTCTTTTCCACCACTCTCAACAACAACCTCCTCTTCACCCAAGCTAGCACCCCTAGAAGTACTAGGAAAGAAGACTTCCCTATCCGCCCAACTAGGCAAAGGACAAGATGGGTCAAGAAGCCCTTGCCTAGCTAGATGTAAGAGAGGCGGATATTATGCTCTATATGCATTGACTCGATCCTCATGGGCTTGCTTGTGCATCTGTTGCATCAAAAGAGTCAAGTAGTCATTCCCCGCCGTAACATTTTCGGGTTGAAACTCATGGTAGGTGAATGGGTAGGGTGAAATGATAATAGAGGAGGAGGGCTCAGCAATGTCCTCCCTTTGGTGTTGGATTATGTTCTCGGCTTCCTCGGAGAGTGGGAGAAGGTAGTGTGGCCTATGGACATTGAGCCGGCAAATTTTGTTTGGTAAAGTGAAGGACTTGGCATCTTTTGTTAACCACTCGAATTTGTCGTCAAGAGTGTCGTTCTTGAGCCATTTGAATTTTTGAACCATGGTGGCTAGATCAATGATATGGCCTCCCTTAACCGGTTTATAAGTTCCATCTTTGTTGAAGTCCCGGTTGAAGTGTTTTTCCAAATAAGTTATCAATCCCCCCATTAACAATAAAGGACGTGCCTTCCTTACCTTGGTCGACCTTAAGCCATCTTTCGATCAAGAGTCGAAGAATATTGTACCTCTTGGTGAACTCTCTACCAACATTCAAGGTCGACTCGAGATAGATAAAATCAAAACTCGGTGAAGTGGGTTGTTCCCTTCCTAGCGATCAAAGTGTGCCCAACAACCTTGTGCCACACCCTTATTCCCGGATGATGGACATAAAGGGCACGACAATCATGGTAAGACGTAAACTTTCTTCCGGTAATAGCCTTCCATAAGGGAGCGGGATCATATTTTGTGACGGGTTTCTTCACAAAGGTCGAGTCATTGCTAAGGCCAAAACCTTTACCAAACTCATCATAAGACATTTTCCTATCAACATTCTCAAGGCGGAATTCAATGTTTGTTCGAGTCTCCACCTTCGTAACTTTCAATGAGCTTAAAAACTCTAAGGTGAGGGATGAGTAGGTCAACTCTTGCATATTAAACAAAGTAAGCAATCCCATGGACTCGAAAAAATTCTTGGTTTTTTCAAAGACACCCAATTAGGTCAAGGTCTCTTGGCATATAAACTTGGTGGGTAAAATAGATTTCTTAGCAAGGGATACAAATTTCATCCTATGAGCAACGGATGTGAAAATTACCTCCGGATAATCATGTAGTTGTTCAACAACCGGAGTAGAAGTAGTAGTTTCCACCATAGGAGGAGTAGTCTCTTCAATTTCCATCCTTGCACTTTGAACCACCAAAGCCTTTGAAGTTTGTAGAGCTTGTCGCCTTTTTGAGAGATTCTTCTTTGGAAGTGCCTTGTTTCCACTTTTTGTCCTAGCCATCTTCTCCTTGTATGTAGTAACACCCAAAAATTTGCTTGAATTCCTCAAGTTTCAATAAGAGTCAAATCGATTTAGGATTTTCTAATTTTGCCCTTGTACCCTAGAAAATCGATTCAAATGTTGAGGATTTTGGTGTTTTAATTGCTTGTTGATGACAAAGGAGTGATTTGTTTGAGTTTTGAGGGAGTTTGGAATTAATTTGGGTGAATTTGGTTGAGAAAATTAATTTTGGTGGATGGAGGGATTGAGGGGTTTGAGGGTTTTGGGGATGTGTTTGTGTTTTGGATGAGTAAAATGAATTGGGAAAGGTGGGGTTTTAATCCCGTTATATTTGAATTCAGCAGGGGAGACGAGCGGATCTGGGTCTGGACGCTCGGATTCTGTTTCAGCTTGTTTCAGAAAATAAGACCGTGCTGAGACGAGCGTCTTCTGATGAAGACGAGCGTCTTTCTGGAGGGAGACGAGCAGATTTCCTTGTCTGGGATAAATCTTAAATTTTACCAGCAGTAAGACGAGCGGATCCTCTGTGAGACGAGCGTCTTGACTGAGACGTGCAGATTCTATATGGAGACGCTCAGATCTTCAGTCAGACCAAAATCTTTCTTTTCCCGCTCTCTGAGGACGAGCGTCTTCTTCAGAGGATGCTCGGATTGTCTTCAGGACGAACGGATTCTTGTCGGGCCACTCGGATTGTCCCTCTACCTCACTAATTCAGTTCCACCCGTGGATATTTCATAACCCGTGTCATTTACTCTTTATTCCTTTGGTCTTCATTGTGGGGGCACTACGAAGGCTTGGATAGCCTAGGCAATTACTATCCCCACACTATGTCAAAACACTACACATCAATAAACATTTAAGTCTCTCCCTCACTTTCTCTCGAAATGAAAATCTTGATCAAAGCATAAAAATACAAATCCAAAATTGACAAAGATGCAATACAATAAGTAAAATGCAAGTTAAGGGGTTAGAATATTTACAAATGATGGTTTAGGGAGGACTCAACCAAACTCTCATCCATGTATGAGATGTCAAGGGTGCATAGCCAAGGTGTTGTTGATGTTGCTCAACACCTTGAAGAAGTAGTCGAATGCTTGTTCATTGTTATGATAAAGATCCTCAATAGACCTTTGCATATGTTGTTTTTCATTGTTGTCTTGGGTCATAGCATTACCATTATAAGGATTGAATAACCCTTCAAACTCATCATCCCAAAGACCGCATACTTCGTCTACTTGTTCTCCAATAGTATCATGAGTTGATGAGAACAACTCCTCTTTCTTCATGTCATTATGGCCGATGCGGCCTTCCTCTTCTCTTGTCATGAGTGGTGGTGAGCAAGCTCTCATTCTTGTTGAAACATTCTTGCTCTTTGGATGGAGCATCTTGGAGATTACCCATTTTCTTCTCCCATATGGGTGGTGATTCTTTACCCATAGCTTGTTCTTTGCATTGAGATGCCAACTTCTTCCTATCACTTTCTCGGCTATAATGATCAACCATGAAACATGGCTCGTGTTGTCGGGGAGCTCTCATTGTCTTGTCAAGATTAAAAGTGATTGTTTCATCTCCCACTTCGAGTGTGAGCTCTCCATGTTTCACGTTAGTCACCGCTCCCGCGGTGTGTAAGTAAGGTCTTCCTAGAATGATAAGAATGTTGGAATCCTCCTCCATATCAACAATAACAAAGTCCACCGGGATGAAGAACTTGCCAATTCTTACCGGCACATCTTCCCATACCCCTAAAGGTGTCTTCGTTGATCGATCCGCTATTTAAAGTGTGACATTAGTGCACTTAAGCTCTCCCATCCCTAACCTTTTGCACACCGAATATGGCATGACACTCACACTTGCCCCAAGGTCATATAGAGCTTTGTTGATTGTGGTGTCGCCAATGGTTCATGGAATAGAGAAACTTCCCGGATCCTTTAGTTTTGGAGGTGAACTTCCTTGTAGGATGGCACTACTCACCTTAGTGAAAGCAATAGTCTCAAATTTCTGGATGGATTTATTCTTTGTAAGAATATCTTTCATGTATTTCGCATAGGCCGGAACATGATTGATTAATTCGATAAATGGAATTGAGACTTCCAAGTTCTTCACAATGTCCATAGACTTCCCAAGTTGTTCATCAAACTTAGGCTTAGCTTGACGACTTGGAAATGGAAGCCAAATCACAATACGCTCTTTCTCTTTAGCCTTCTCTTCATTCTCCTTTGAAACTTCTTGAATGGTAGTGTGTTCTTCTTCTTTCTTAGAGTCTTCAACTCTTTCCTTGTCACTAGTATTCACAACATCTTCATCAATGGGCCTCTTCGGTCCTTCATACCTTGTACCACTCCTTAAATAGATGGCACTCACCGACTCATGTCTTGGGGGATTACCTTGAGGTTGGTAATTGCCCCTTTTGTCTTTGTGAACTAGAAGATGCTAATTGAGACATTTGGGTTTCCAACATCTTTGTGTGAGCTAGTATGTTGTTAATGGTGATGTCTTTTGCTTTACTATCTTTTTGCATTTGAGTGAAAAATTCTTGTTGGTTCTTTTGCATTTGGAGGACCACTTTTTGAACATCAAAACCTTGGTCATTTGTTTGATTGTATGGAGGTTGATTTTGATAACCCTGGTTTTGATTGTAAAAGGGTCTTTGAGCTTGGTTTCTAATTGGAGGTGGAGTGTATGTTGTTTGAGGGTTTTGAACATTTTGGCTTTTTTGTGAGAGGTTGGGATGGAATTTGGTGTTTTCATTGTAATAGTTGGAATAAGGGGTACCACTCTTGTATGCTTGGAAAGCATTCACTTGTTCCCCTACATTCACTTTGGTCATGTCCCAAAGTTCCACAACTCTCACACACTCCACTTGGAATTGATGAAGATGCCACCATGGCATTAACATGTTGCTTAGGTGATTTGGAGGCCTCTTCAAGTTTAGCCATAGCCTTCTTAAACTTCAAATTAATGGTGTCGATATGGGCACTAAGTTGAGCACCCAATTGAGTAATAGAGTCAACTTCATGCTTTCCTCCTCTAGTAGCCTTCTGAGGTCTACTATATTGTGTGTTATGGACTGCCATTTCCTCAATTTTGTTCCATGTTTGATTATCATCAACTTCGGTAAACATACCATTTGATCCCATATTGAGAATGTTTCGGGAGTCTTCATATAGACCATTCCAAAATTGTTATACAAGGAACCACTCGCTAAGTCCATGGTGTGGACAAGATCGACAAGTATCCTTGAATCTCTCCCATGCTTCATACAAAGATTCCTCATCCCTTTGTTTGAACCCGGTGATTTGGGCTGTCAACATAGTAGTCTTCTCAAGCAAGTGCTAATTTCTTCCAAGAGTCAATACCAAGAGTAGCCTTGTCTACGCTCTTCAACCATTGTTTCACGGAACCAATCAAAGAGAAAGGAAATAAGACCCATCGAATTTGGTCTTGAGTAACTCCGGTTTGAGAAATCGCATCACAATAGTCACAAAAAGTCTCCATATGAGAATGAGGGTCTTTACTAGGCATCCCCCCAAATTGACTTCTCTCAACCAATTGTATAAATGCGGATTTTGCAATGAAATTACCGGTTAAATGTTGTGGTGTAGGAGTACCATTTGGTAGGTTCTCCTCGGTTTATACGGAATCTGATGAAAATTTAGGCATTGTGGGTTGATTTTGTGGTGGGTTTTGTATTCGGTTATCCTCTCCTTCTCTTGAAAAAGGGTTGATGAACTCAATGTTATTTGGTTGAATGTCCATAATCTCACCAATACCTCTTAAAGTATTCCTAGCAAGTCTTTTATTGTTGGTCAAAGTTCTTTCAATTTCAAGATCAATGGGTAACAAGTTACCTTGTGATCTCCTAGACATGCAAAATATCAAACAACTCGAAAACAATTAGAACAAACCTTGAGGAGTTTGATTTCCCAAAGGTAAAGAAAGACACAACTAAAAACAATCAAAGAAAATCAAATCAAGTTAACACCGTCCCCGGCAACGGAGCCATTTTTGGTCGGATCGGTTATGTTTACTCGTCGTCAAAAGTTACCTTGACCAAAACAATATTTATAACTTCACAAACTACTCTACTCTTAGTAAAGAGGTAAGTAAAGGTCGGATCCCAAGGGATGGGTATTGATGTAGGATTTTCGATTGCAAATGGTTGTGTCTAAGGGTGTCACAATTTGGGTTGAGGTAGGAGATCAACTAAAGTAATCAACAATATAAAAGCAAAGCAATGAAAACAAGAAAGATGATTAAAATGAGATGTAAACAATTAATTAAAAGCACTAGGGTGTCATGGGTTCATACGGGATTCATGGGATTTGATTATACAAACATGTTTTCTACTAGATGCAAGGACTTATTGTTGTGATGGGATCGAGTTGGTTTATGTCTTACAATCCCTAAGAAGGTTTGGGTCCAGGAGCCGAATCGATTAGATTGTACAACACCTACAAGTCGACTTAATCCTCCCTATCCAACTATATGCATGGTCTAATGAGACTCGAGTTTGGTTTATGTCATACAAGTCTCATTGAAAAGGTAAGTGATGGGTAAAAAATGCAAGGATTCATAGGCTCGCATTTCATCAAACATAACATGTGCATAAGTTGAAATCACAACAAGCAAGCAAATTAATTATGAAAACATATTAAATTAAGCATGAATCAATCCCCATGTTGGTTTCCCCTAATTACCCATTAACCCTAGTTAAGGAAACTACTCACTCATTATCAAGTTTAACATGCTAACAAGGTTGTCAATCATATTAGCAAGGCAAAACATGATGAACAAATGAAGATGATTAACAATAATTAAAAAAAAGGGATTAAGAGAGAATTATACCTATAAAGATGATTCCAAATAATAAAGAAAAGAATAATAGAAGTATTTGATGATTGATGGAAGGTTGTCAATCCTCCAAATAAACCCAAATAATCTTCTAATTACCCAAAATAAATGATGAACAATAGAGAAATTAAGGAAAGATTAAGAAATGAGATTTGTATTAAGACTAGATTAAAAGTTGATTACAAGATTAAGGAATAATTAAGATTGTATTACAACTTAATTAAGAGAGCATACTAATCTAGGGAGTACAAAGGGGTATTTATACTAAAGATTAGGTACATAAATTAGGGTTACTAAGGGCTTAAATGACTAATAAGACCTTTAAGAAAAGTTGAGGAAATACTCCTCTCCAAGGAGATGCGCATCTCCGTCTTGCTAGTCCCTAGAAAGTATGCTCGTCCCGAGCGTCTAGGCAGCAGGCACGGTGGAGTCTGTAAGGGAATCTGAGCAGATCAGGGGAGAGACGCTCGGATTAGTTGGCTTCAAGACGAGCGTCTCGAGCATGGGATGCTCGGATTGGTGGGCAGGGAGACGCTCGAATCCTGGGTCAGGCACTTCTCTTTTCTTCTTTCCTCAACAATCCTCGGGTATCTTGTTGAGGATGCAAGGATCCTTTTATCATTGCCCAATCTACTTTATTATCTACATAGGCCTTCTAGTATCGTCTTTCCTTTGATGCTTGGTCATTGAATTCGATCAATTTAGCTCCATTAAGCCATGAAAATGCAAGGTTTGCACTCCTCTCCTACCAAGGAAACAAAACCTCAAAGAATATGCAAAATGGGAGACTAAAGATAGTAAATGACCCAATTATGCACTAAAATGTATAGGAACGAGGCCAATTCGGGGACTAAATATGCTCAAATATGAGTCACATCACTTACTAATTCAAAAATACGAACTTTTTAAAATGGAAAAGAATGAATCACTCGATAGTATGTCAGCACGATTTTCTACTATAATTAATGAGCTCAAAAATCTTGGTAGAACTTTTAACTCTGAGGATATTGCTAGGAAAGTACTTAGGAGTTTGACCAAGAAATGGCATCCCAAGGTCACAGTTATGGAAGAAGTCAGAGATCTCACCTCTCTGTCTTATGCGGAACTAATTGGAGCTCTTATGGCTCATGAACTCGTCCTGGATAACGATGAGGCCGAGTCCAGTAACAGTAAGAGCATGGCTCTACAAGCTTCTGCTAAGGAAGATGTCAACGCTGAAATAGAGGACGGAACGATTCTGTTTGCTAAACGATTTAATAAAAGAATTTTTAGAAATAACAAGCAAAATCGTTTAATAATAACAACAAGTCCTATAATAAGAAAACTTATAGGTCTAAGAATACGTTTGCTAATAGAGGATGCTTCAAGTGCGGAGAATCCAGTTATATGATTAAGGATTGTCCCACATGGGAGAAAATTAAAGACAAAGCAAAACGTGAGAAGACTAAGAAGGAGTTTAAGCAAGTAATGATGGCATCGTGCTGGGGAGATCTTGACACTGAGGACGATGAAGGATCTGAAGAAAAAGAAGTTGCTAACCTATACCTTAGGACCGTAAGTCTTGACTTATTTTCCGATGATGACAAAGATAGCGTGGATTCCTATTGCTGCTTCTTAGGCGATTCAGACTCTGAAGAAAAAGAAGAGATAAGCTATCTTGAACTTAAGAAAAGCGTTAAGAAATTGTCTAAGAATGCTTTAATCGAATACTTTGAGCAATCTCTTGATAAATGTCATGAACAAGAACTGAAGTTGAAAGATTTAAAAGAACAAATTCTCGATATTGCTGAAGAGAATCACCTCCTCAAAGCCAAGGCCAAGAAACTCAAATCTAAAGTTACAGCCGATATGACTACAACTTCAGATATGACTAATGCTGATAAAAAAAGTTCTTGAGTCTAAAGTTATAGCTAATGAAACTATAACCTCAGACCTAAAACTCAACATTAAGCATCTTCAAGCCAAGGTTACAGCTAATGAAGCTATAACCTTAGAATTGAGGAATGTCAATGAGCTTCTTGAGTCAAAGGCTACAGCTAGAGAAGCTGTGATATCAGATCAAAAGAAGGAAATTGACTCTCTAACTCAACAATTGAAGGAATCTGAAATCGTTCTGCTAAATACAAAAAGAACGCATACCGAGATGGTACGAGTTCTTAACGAGAGATTCCAAAACTTTCGTGGCAATTATGAAGAGACTCATCCTCCCAAGGTTGTAGAGTCAGACCATTCCAAATGCGATAAAGAGATTCAGTCTTTAACAGACTTACTCTTACATGCTAGAAAGGTTCACGAAAAGTGGGAAAGTAGCACACATGTCCTAAACTTCCTAACTGAGCAATCAGATAATAATATGAAAATGGGATTAGGACATGAGTGCTATGGTCATAGAGACCACTCTAAATGCAAATCAACTCCTTCCGAACGAGATTTCTGGAAGAGAAAATATGTCAATCTACTAGAATATTTGATTTGCAATTACTATGGTCATACAGATCATATCCAAGAAAACTGTGTCAAATAAGCTCAGGATTTAAGAAAAGGAATCAACTTTGTTAAAGCAACTGACACTGTTTTAGAGGATAATGACTTTCCCCCATCAAAACCTAGTACGAGTGAAGGACATAACAATAATCATCGTTGGTTCTATGATATGAGTTTCGATTTTAAGAAGGCTGCCAAATCAAAACAATCACCTAAACCTAAAGAGCCATTCAAAACTAAAGCTCCCCCAAAACAACCTGAAAGACCACGTCATGAAGAACTCAAAACACAACCTAAGGCGAGGCTGATCCGTAGACAAACTTATTCGTTTCCAAAATGAAAAATTATTAGACAAGTCTGGATTAGAAAAGATTTGGTTTTTAGAGTGACTAACGTCAAAGGACCCAACTTAGCTTGGGTACCTAAAAACTGTATCTAACCATTTTGCAGGATGTGGTGAAAGAAAATAATCTATGGTACCTTGATAGCGGATGCTCAAGGCACATGACTGGAGATGTAAATTTTTTCTTTCACTTGAACTCTTCGACGGAGGTAAAGTTACATTTTGTGACAATAAGAAGGGTAAGGTTATTGGTATTGGTAAAGTTGGAATATCCTCTTCTCATGCTATTAGTGATGTTTATCTTGTTAGTGGTCTCAAGCACAATTTACCGAGTATCTCTAAATTATGTGACAAGGGAAATAAAGTTGTTTTTCATTCTGATTCTTGTCGAATAATAATTGAAGGAACAAGTAGTGTTGTACTTGAAGGACAGCTTAAAAGTAATGTTTACATGATTGATTTAAATAATATTCCTACTAACTCGTTCACATGCATGAAAGTTACAAAAGATGATCCTTGGCTTTGGCACAAAAGATTTGCTCACATTAGTTCTACTACCTTAAATAAATTAAAGAGATGGGATTTGGTTGAAGGACTTCCCTCAATAAAATTTGATCACGAAACTTTATGTGATTCGTGTGCTGGTTGCGAACATGTGAGATCATCGTTCAAACCTAAGAGAATGGTAAGTACCAATGAACCACTAGAACTCGTGCATATGGATCTATGTGGCTTATGAAGGTAAGAAGTAGAGGCGAATCCAGGTATATCTTCGTTCTAGCTGATGATTACTCTAGATATGTTTGGCCAGTCTTTCTCAATTCAAAAGATGAAACTTTCGAAGAGTTTGCAGTTCTAATGAAGCTTGCCCAAAATAAATATAAATCAAAATTAGTCTCTATTCGTATGGATCATGACACCGAATTTGATAACCATGCCTTTATAGAATATTGTAGGGAGAATGGTGTTGGGCATAACTTCTCAGCACCACGAACCCCACAACTAAACGCTTTTCTTGAGCATATGAATAGAACATTAGAGGACATGGCACGCACTATGTTGTTATGTAGCAGTCTACCTCGTAATTTTTGGGCTGAAGCTATTAGTACTGCGTGCTATATACATAATCGTGTTTCGATTAGACCAATTCTCAAGAAGACTCCTTACGAGCTTCTTAGGGGACGTAAACCCAACATATCGCATCTACGTTGCCTCAGGAGTAAAAGTTTTGTCCATAATAATGGTAAAAATAGATTAAGCAAATTCGATCTCAGAAGTGACGAAGCTGTATTTGTTGGCTATTCTAATCATAGCAAAGCATATAAGGTTTTTAATAAGAGAACCTTATGCATCGAAAAAAGTGTTCATGTTATTTTTGATGAGAATAGTATGTTTGATTAAGCTGAACAGGACGAGGAAGAAGATTTAAATGAGCTTGACTTTCGACTATCTAAGATGATATTCCAGAAATAGATGAGGAAGATAAAGAAATTGAGGGCACAAATGATGAATAAGGAAGCCCTTCGAATGATAAAGGAAAGAGAACTGAGAACATAGTTGATGATACTATAACCTCTTCTCAATCCAAGCAATTGGAAACTGATGTTATAGATGATGAAGCTATAACATCTAATCCAAAAAAAGAAACAGGATCCAAAGTCATACCTGATTCTGTTATAACTCCATGATTGCATTTAGGGGGAACGGGGCTTGAGTCTTGATCATTCGAAGAAGGTGAGCCAAGTTCAAATGATGATGTCCCTCATGTTTCTAAGAAATAGAGATATAAGGATTCTCATCCAATGGAAACCATTCTAGGTAGTTTAAATAAAGGGGTCAGAACTCGTACAAAGCTTAACAACTTCTGCTCATTCTACTCCTTCCTCTCAACCATTGAGCCAACGAATAGCAAAGAAGCACTCGTAGAGCCAGATTGGATCATTGCTATGCAAGATGAGCTACAACAGTTCGAACAAAACAAAGTTTGGCATTTGGTTCCGAGACCTAAAGACCGATCTGTTATTGGCACAAGATGGGTTTTCAGAAACAAGTTGGACGATTCGGGAGTTATTGTACGTTTAATACTACGGTTTTCTATGTCTATGGGTACTCTATCGAGTGGGGCTTACTCTGTCGAGTAAGTATGTTTTTACGCAAAACAGTAGTCTGCCTGATGGGTACTCGATCGAGTACGTGTGGCACTCGATCGAGTAAGGGGCACTCGATCGAGTATGTCACTTACTCGATCGAGTAAGTGTATTTTACGGGTGATTTTGACGGGTTTTATTAATAATGTGGGATTAATATATAATACTCCGTCATCTTTTTCCTAAACACTTTTACAAACCTAAAAACACAAAAAGGAGAGATTGCAAGTTACGTTGTTCGTTTCATTCGTATTATTGGCAAATCCCAGAGCTAGAGGTGTCAGGTTCCTTTGTTTTTTATACCATTGTGATCCTTGCGTCAAGGGTAAGTTCTACATATTATTTTTATAGCATTTGGCTAATGTTGGTTAAACCTTAATTTGGAGATTTGGGGGTTTTTATGATTGTATGGTTAAGGTAGTAATTGTATGAATGTATGTATCGCTGCTAGATCGTCCGATTCTGTGATTGCATTCCAGGTAGGGTTTCCCTACTCAGTATTAGTTACATGATTGTGTGGTGATTGTTGTTGTGGCTTTTGGTTACGTATAATGTTGGTTGATCTGCTTGGTTGTGGATTTTCTACTGTTGATTAGTTTGTATCTATCTGTGATCTTCGGGGTGCATCCCTGGCTGAGTGGAGTCACTTTGCGGAAGTGGCTTCACGTCCTTGATTAGCCTTCTATGGAACCCGCCACAGGAGCGATGTGCTCATTAATGAATATGGGTTTATCGCTCGATGGAGATGAGCGGGGCTTAGGTCGGAACGGCGCGGTCCCCCACTGGCGGTGTGGAGTATCTATTGCGATGGGTACTCTGGCAGGGCTACACACTTTAGTGTGTAGTCAGTTGTGTGGATATTGGTGATATAGACTGGGGATTGATGTGTTGATTGAGTTGTTTGGCATTTGCTTGCTATTGTTTTGTATCGTGTAATTAGTACTGACCCCGTTTAACTGTTTTAAAAATTGTGGTGATCCATTCGGGGATGGTAAGCAGTTGTTGAGTAGGTTTGATATGGTTCATATGGGCTAGCTGGGATGAGTCATCACTTGGCAGTTGGAAGAGTCTTCCGCTCTGTCAGACGATGTCCTTTAGTTGTTCAGTTTTGTTAGTAGACAGTTTTAGATTGGTTGTATTTCAGTTAACAGTTTTGGTTTGAGACATGTATTCACTTAAACTAAATTTACTTTTAATGTACATTTCTTCATTGTCTTATGATTATCATTGCCTCGGGTAACCGAGATGGTGACGTTCCCATACCTGAGTGGTCCCGGGTAGAAGTTGTAGGAGCTAATGCAAAGACTGGGGAGACGTCCTAAAGTCGCGAACTCGCCCTACAATTTTTAACCGGTCACTAAGGGGTGTCATGGGACCACTATGTGTTTGCTAATGTTCTACTGCGTATGTTGAATGATGTGTTGTATAGAAATGTTGCAAAATGGTTCTGGTGGAATGAGGAGTGTGGTAAATGAGAATAATGAACGATGTGGTGCAAAAGGGGAGTAGTTCTTATTTGAGAATATGTGCTGAATAATGATGTTGCATGATGGATGATTGATAATGTGGCATAATAGTAACATGTGAATAGGAATGTTGTGTCGTATACGTATATTTTGTTCGCGTAAAGTTGTATAATAAGCTTATGTACTTGTCTACTATTGTTCATATGTATATGTTGTATGAAGAATGTGATTGAAATGGATGAATTGATTGGAAAAGATGGAGTGGTAATTGCATGAGAATATGAATTTCGTGATTATGAATATGTTTAGGTGACGAAGTGTATTTGTAATATTGTTCTATTAGTAACATGGAAATAGGATTTGTAATGTATGAGTATGTTTTGTCTTACGAAAGGTTATAGAATAAAAGCATGGGGATAGTGCATGATGGATGTTGTTGCTTGGCTTTTGCAGATAATAATATGTGGTTAGGGATACTAGTTTTATGAGTATTGAGTTGTTTTGTTTACCTTGTTGTTGTTTAAGTCACTTGGAAGTAAGAATCAAATAGTTATTTTGTCCGATTACAGCAAAGTTGTCTTTAAACTGTTATAACTTGAGATTCATAAATTATTTAATGTTATTCTAATTGGAGGTGATAGCTTGTTCTCTTACGATTCTAACGATAGGTCACACGCCCAAAACGACCAAGAAACGAGTGAGTTATGACCGTTTTACGAAAATTGGACAGTGTCGAGAAATGCATAGGGAACTCGATCGAGTGGCCCTCACTTGATCGAGTGAACCTCTTGTTACTCGATCGAGTAATCCTTACTCGATCGAGTAGCCCTGGTAATTTATTTTACGTGCTTCTGACCTTCACCTACTCGATCGAGTAAGTCACTCACTCGATCAAGTGACCTGTACTCGACCTAGTAACCCCTATTTTGGGTCATATGCTTATCTTTTGACTTCGTTGCATATTTTATTTGATTCAAAGGTGTTATTTTACTTCTTTATGCATTGTTTTACGTATGTTTTGGTCCTGATGCATAAGTTACTCAATCTTATGATGTAAGGAGTGGCGCCTGTGGTGAGTATGAGTTTGGTAGGGAAGATATGAGTTATATGTGGTTGTCATAGATAGTGGAAAAAGAAAAGGAAGACTGGTAAGGCTTATTAAGGCATGGAGAATTTTTTGTGAGATGAGATGAGTGATATGATTGTGTGTTGAGTAATGTAAAAGTAAGTGAATATGGGCAAGGGATGATGTGAATCTAAGGAACGTGGGAATGAAAAGATTGAAAGGAATGATGTGGATTGTGGCAACTTGAGATGTGTAAAGAATTGTGGAGGGAGATGGTTGGGAATAGTGTGGATTAAGAATATATGTAGTGAAAGGTCGTTTTAGAGGGATTGAGAAGTGTGGTATATAGTGAACTTAATGGAGACATGTCACGACATGGATTTGCAGATAGTGAGTGAGTTTGGGAATTTGCATTATCAAGAGGTGAAACTAAAGTGTGATTTCCTTGGGCATGCAATGTTATGAAATGAGTTTTGGGATTCAAAAAAAAAAAGTGAGATGATACTGATATGAAATAATGGGATTTGAGTTTTGGAGCAATGAGAAGGTAACCGGAGCACTAAAGATTTAGGTAGATGGAATAAGGAGCTGAATCATTAATTGGTATTGTTGAGTGTAAAGAGATAAGAAGGATAAAAGTAAGCTGAGAAAGATGTCGATCGGAGTTATGTGATATAGAAGTCAGGAATCGTCCAAATGTATGATACTATCATGAGGATGTTAGTTAATGGTTATATAGGAGTTTCAGGACAGTATGATTAGTCATGAGCTTCGGGTAATTAAGGAAAGCAAGAAGCCGGGAAAAGAATTTGCACGATATGAGATCTGGGTGGTGAGTTGGGTGATGATACAATTAAGGATGGAATTGGGAATAGTGTTGAGGTAATTTTTGTTGATGGATTTGATGTTCGTTATTTGGGATGTGAACTAAAGATAGGAAAGAAACCGTGATGTTTAGAGATGAGTGTAAAAGGTTTGTTATACGAGCAGTGGGGGTATTGTGGTGTTGTCACTAGTGGTTAAGGGTGATAATAGATAAGAAGGATATCAATTCTGAAGAGGTTGATTTTGTAGAGGCCGGATTGATATGTACGTTTGGGAGGAAGTATAAGATGTGGTGATATGAGGCGGGTGCTAGTCGTTGAATTTTAATGGTATGGTTATACTTAGCAGGAGGTGATGGTATGCGAATGGGAGAATATGTTATGAGGGGCATGCGAGTTAAACTCGGGCGAGAGGTAACCTTTGTCAAGTTGTAACTTACTTGATCAAGATTGACTAGTTGGATGTGATTATGGGTCTATGATGTGTATAAACGTTTGTGTGAGGTTCTGACCTCACGATTAGTGGTATGGTGTGATAGTCATAAAGTTGTTATCTAAATGTTCTGTAATATATGTTGGAAACGGTAACCTAATAGAATGATGTTCAAAAGTGATAGTTTGGGTGATCTGGCATGGCTAGTTACACTTGTATGTGTATTCCTGATATATGTTTATTCCGTAAAAAGGTATGAATGATATTCATGAGATTCTTTTCTGTTTATTCCGTATAATATGTTGTGTTATGGTCTAGTAAAGCAGTTTTGAGTAAGTTTTCTTGTCCGGAAGGTTATACTGAGTCAGTGTTTATGGGAGTTGTATGTGGTTGTGATGTCTATCGATGTGGTTGTTATGCCTCGGGTGGTGATCCGGGCACGGTATTTCGTGTGGTGATACGGGTATTTTCGCGCTGCGGTGCGGCTGATGGTGGCGGTGTTGCGATGCCGTCACCGGTTGTGGTGGAGTAGGCGGGATGAATACGATTCGAGTTTCGAAAATACATACAAGTTATACATAGATTGTTGTTTTGTTTGCTGCTGTTTCCTGTTAGTTTCAGTTTGGACAGATAGACGGTTGTTTTGTTTATTGATGTTTCTTACCAGTCTCAGCTTGGGAGTGAGGGTAGAGTATGATATGGAAGAGAGTTGGGTATGTTTTCGTTGTTGTCATGGTATAGTGACATCCTGTTGATGGGACACAGTTGCGAGAGGTTGTTAGAGTACTTGTGATGCTCTTTTAGAGGATGCTTTGGTTAACTTAGTAATGGCAAGTGAATGGTGGAACATGTGTTGTCCTGATCTGAAAGCTGCAAGTGGTACATAATCTTATGTTGAGACAGTGAGTATAAGGTGTTGGACATTAGTATCATGGTAAGTTGTGGATGAGTTTGTGGTAACAAAAGGGAGAACTTGAGGACCTAGTGTGAGTGTGTGTAATAATTGTGGATCGTGAGTTCTGAGTATGGAGATGGGTGCATATATAGAGGACTATGTCGTTTTGGCGGTGATAGGGAACAGTTGAAGTTTTGGTTAAACTAAAGATTTTGTGGTATAGGCTAGGTGGTGTGCCAAGTGAATTGATATATGAGAACTGTTAAGTAAGAGAGCCTTAGGTATAGGAATGGTGAGTGTTTATATTATAGGCGGCTATCTTTGACATACCGTGGTGATGAGGATAATGAGAAGATATAGCTAAGGATTTAGTATTATAAAGTTACGAGGACGTAACATTTGTCTTAAGAGGAGTAGGATGCTATAAAAGAGAGTGTCATGTATGTGCATGTTGTAGTATATTTGGGAAGTACAATGTTGGTGTAGCATAAAGGAGGGATCTTCGTTGTGATTGATTTTATTAAAGGTCATGGCCGTGCTTGTAGTAGTGTGATGTTTAGGAGTGTGAGAATATTTCGATAGTGTTGACAGTTGGATGATGATGTTTATGAGTTCGATAGTGTTGACAGTTGGATGATGATGTTATGAGTGTGAGTAATCTTCGAGGACGAAGTTTCTTTTAAGGGTGGTAGAATGTAACATTCCGTTTGATGTTATGAGTGTCTTGATATCGCATTTTCTACTGGCTAATGTGTTACGGAGCTAGCAGCGTTTGTGGATAGTAGTTGGTAGTGTTTAGAGTTGGTGTCGAGAGAGACTGTGACGTTGTTGATACGATATCGTGAGCCGTGTTGTGGAGGTAGGCATAGTTGGTGGAGTTGGTGTTAAGAGTTCACGTGTTATAGGTTGGAGTTTTATTTTGAGTTCGTAGTTGCGTTGTTGTGTCTTAATCGAGTTAGTATATTTGTTTTTTATATATGGGTTGAACTTCGGGGATGAAGTTTCTTTTTTAGGAGGGAAGACTGTAATACTACGGTTTTCTATGTCTATGGGTACTCTATCGAATGGGGCTTACTCTGTCGAGTAAGTATGTTTTTACGCAAAACAGTAGTCTGCCTGATGGGTACTCGATTCAGTACGTGTGGCACTCGATCGAGTATGTCACTTACTCGATCGAGTAAGTGTATTTTATGGGTGATTTTGACGGGTTTTGTTAATAATGCGGGATTAATATATAATACTCCGTCATCTTTTTCCTAAACACTTTTACAAACCTAAAAACAACAAAAGGAGAGATTGCAAGTTACGTTGTTCGTTTCATTCGCATGATTGGCAAATCCCGGAGCTAGAGGTGTCGGTTTCCTTTGTTCTTTATACCGTTGTGATCCTTGCGTCAAGGGTAAGTTCTACATATCATTCTTATAGCATGTGGTTAATGTTGGTTAAACCCTAATTTGGGGATTTGGGGTTTTTTATGATTGCATGGTCAAGGTAGTAATTGTATTAATGTATGTATAGGAGGAGGGTTCGTAGAAGAGAGGTTTTGAGACAGCTGCTAGATCGTCTGATTCTGTGATTGCGTTCCAGGTAGGGTTTCCCTACTCAGTATTAGTTACATGATTGTGTGGTGATTGTTGTTGTGGCTATTGGTTACGTATAATGTTGGTTGATCTGATTGGTTGTAGATTTTCAAATATTGATTGGTTTGTATCTGTCTGTGATCTTCGGGATGCGTCCCTGGCTGAGTGGAGTCACTTGCGGAAGTGGATTCACGCCCTTGATTTGCCTTCTGTTGAACCCGCCACAGGAGGGATGTGCACATTAATGAACATCCGTTTATCGCTCGATGGAGATGAGCGGGGCTTAGGTGGGAATGGTTGCGGTCCCCCACTGGTGGTGTAGAGTATCTATTGCGATGAGTACTCTCGCAGGGCTACACACTTTAGTGTGTAGTCAGTTGTGTGGAGATTGGTGATGGGGACTGGGGATTGATGTGTTGATTGAGCTGTTTGGCATTTGCTTTCTATTGGTTTGTATCGTGTAATTAGTACTGACCCCGTTTAATTGTTTTAAAAACTGTGGTGATCCATTCGGGGATGGTGAGCAGTTGTTGAGCAGGTTTTATATGGTGCATATGGGCTAGCTGGGATGAGTCATCACTTGGCAGTTAGAAGTGTCTTCCGCTGTGTCAGACGATGTCCTTTAGTTGTTCAGTTTTGTTAGTAGACAGTTTTGGATTAGTTGTATTTCAGTTAACAGTTTTGGTTTTAGACATGTATACACTTAAACTAAATTTACTTTTAAAGTACGTTTCTTCATTGTCTTATGATTATCATTGCCTCGGGTAACCGAGATGGTGACGTTCCCATACCTGAGTGGTCCTGGTAAGGTACTTGGAGTATGGGGTGTCACAGTACGAAATAAAGCCAGATTAGTCGTACAATGGTATAATCAACAAGAAGGAATTGACTATGATGAGACCTTCGCTCCCGTAGCCAGACTTGAGGCTATTAGGGTATTAATAGCTTTTGCAGCTCACAAAGTAATTAAACTGTATCAAATGGATGTTAAGACAACATTTCTTAACGGTTATTTGAATGAGGAAGTTTTTGTTGAGCAACCTCTAGGATTTCTAGATAGCAAATTTCAAAACCATGTTTTCAAATTAGATAAAGCATTGTATGGTTTGAAACAAGCTCCTAGGTCTTGGTACGACAGATTATCAAAATATCTTCTTGAAAGCGGTTTTAAAAGAGGATCTGTCGAAAAAACCCTATTCTTGAAATCAGAAAATTCCGATCTATTAGTTGTACAAATTTATGTTGATGATATTATTTTTGGTTCAACTAATAATCGTTTGTGTAAGTACTTTTAAGAATTAATGACATCTGAATTCGAGATGAGCATGATGGGAGAACTCAATTTCTTCCTTGGGCTTCAAATTCAACAAACTACTGAAGGAATTATGATATACCAACAAAAATACATCAAAGAGCTTATCCAGAAATTTGGAATGGAAAATTCTAATTCTAAGCCAACTCCTATGGTTACAGACAAGAAGTTGACTAAGGATGAAGACGGTAAGTATGTCGATGAGACAACTTATCGAGGTAAGATTGACTCACTTCTTTATTTAACTGTAAGTCGTCCTGATATAATGTTTAGTGTATGCGTATGTGCTCGATTTCAATCGTGCCCTAAAGAATCGCATATGATTGCAGTTAAGAGAATTTTGAAGTATTTAATTGGTACATCGAAATTATATCTATGGAATCCTCTTGAGTGTAATTTCAATCTCATAGGATATTCAAATGCAGATTATGCAGGTTGTTCACTTGACAGAAAAAGTACTTCCGGCATAGCTATGTTTGTTGGACCGTGTATTATTACATGGGGGTCAAAGAAGCAAAACTCCGTTACATTATCTACAGCTGAGGCCGAGTATATTGTCGTTGGGTTGGTATGTTCTCAACTTTTATGGCTTAAGCAGCAGTTATGTGATTACGGTGTTAATGTTGGGTGTATCCCTATTTTATGTGATAACACGAGTGCTATAATTATATCTAAGAACCCTGCGTAGCACTCGCGTACTAATCATATAGACATTAGACACCATTTTCTACGTGCCAATGTAGATAAGGGCAACATAAGACTGTAATTTTGTAGTACAGAAAAACAATGGGCTGACATTTTCACCAAAGCATTGGCTAGAGAACATTTTAAGATTTTACGGTTGGAAATTGGTTTAATTGGTGGCAGCTAAACTTGTCACAAATATTTTATTTCCCGTATGACTGACTAGATTTGACGATATTGTATGTCTATGTTCGTATTTTCCGTTGCAAGTTCATTCTTATATAGTATTTTATTATTTTATAAGAATATTCCGTTTGCTAGTCTGTTATATTTTGTGTTGTATACAAACCATATTTTTCTCGTTATACGCATATACATTCTAAGGTTTAGAGCTTCATAAATCAATGACATTCATGATTGGTTTTATTTAGGATGTGAGTAGTACTCCTTACATGGCATGTAACATCAAATTGCATAAGCATGAAATTTGTCTCTTATTACTTGTATACACTCGGGTTTGTGGTGGTGACACATGCGGAGAGGCGACCCTTCCTTTACGTTTCACCTACTAACCTCACATTAGCCAAATTTGCCTTGTTTTGACCAATTTCTTCAACTACATTCCATATGGCCTACCCTTGTCAAGGTAGTCTGGTTGGTAAATTTGGAAGTCTTGTTGTGGTCACTTTTGTTGCTTTTATGATGGATATTGGAAGGACGAAGAAAAAGATGGACTGAAACCAAAAAACAAAAGATGAAAAAAAAAATGATACAAAAGATGGAAAAGCAAGAATCTCTTATTACTCCTATTCTTATCATTTCCATATTACTTGAGGAGAAATACTTGTTGATGTGAGTGAGTTTGTGCCACACTTGGCATGGTGCATCATCTTTATGTTGAGTTGGAAAGTGGAATATGGGTACTTTGGATTGTGATCGGTTCTAGCTTGGCTTCTACTGTAACATTCCGTGTTTGATATGTTTAATTGATGTGTCAAAAGTATGTGTTAACCGTGTTAGAAATGTGTGACGGCCGTATGTACGATATACAATACCCTTCTGAGGTTTGAGTACGGGAGCGAACTTCGGGACGAAGTTCATTTTAAGGGGGGAAGACTGTAATACCCCGTATTTTTATATAATAAATTAAATGGATATTATTATATATTAAGTATTATACAATTTATATTACTAATTATGTCGGGTTAATTGTTAGTCGAGAATTATGTTAAGTTATCGAGCTAAGTTAATTAAGACGGGTTTTATAAGAAATACGAATTGTGAGCTGACCCATTTAAGTTGGCCCAATATATGTTCAACCATTAAACCCTAATAGTGCCCTAACCCTAACCCTAACAGTCCCCTAACCCGCCTGCCTCCTCTCTTACTTCCTCAACCCGCCTCCCTCCTTCATCAACACCAATCATCACGAATCCGCATAGAGAGAGAGAGAGAGTGGCCGTGGGTGGTTGACGGCACAGCAAGGATGAGCTAGGAGTGATTGGCGACGACCATAGACGACCGTGGTGGCTGTTATGGCGGCAGGAAAAGGTAAGAGCAACCCTTCTCTGTTTTCATTGTTTATGTCGGGGTTTTGGGTGGTTGTTTCGTGTCTGATAGGGGTGTTTATTGTGGTTGTGGATGGGGTATATGGGTGGTGGGGTAAGTGACGAATGTAGTGGTGGTGGTTAGGGTGGTTTTAGGCGGTAGGGGTGGTTGTGAAAGGCGGCATTGACAGGGGTAGACAAACGGGTTTATACACGGTTTCAGGGGAGTTTGAGACGGGTAGGTTTTGGGTGGCACCACCGTGGACTAGGGGGAGGTCGAAACGGTGGTGCTGTGGTGTCTGTGTTCATGGGTTGACGGCGAGCAGCACGGTGGTAGTTGGGCAGGGATATGGTGTTGGTTGCGGTGGAGGAAAGGAGAGAAACAGAGGTGTTTGGTAAGGCACGGCTTGGAACCAGGCCAAAAGACGGCCATGGTTTGACTCGCCGGCGGGAGTCGACCCCAGTGGGGGTGGTTGTTGGTGGCTGGGTTGAAGTGGGGACCACGGCTGGTGGTTGTCGTGGTTGTTCAGGCGGCGGTTTAAGGGTGTGGGCGAGAGTGAAGTATGGGTAGTGTGAGGACGGGTTGTGTTCGTTTTTGGAAACGGATTTTCATAGTTTAATTAATATAATTCGTTAATTGATCGTATACTTAATTAATTAATTTAATTCCCGAGTCTTCTAAATAATTTATTCAATTTAATTCCCGAGTTAATTAAAATGATTAAAGACGGGTTTTGAGTCGGGTTGTTGAATTGTTCAAATGTTTGATTCGGGTTTTCTTAATCGTATAATTCGTTAATCCTTTAATTACCATTTTGGGTTTTAGTTCCGAGTTGTTTAAAATAAAATAATAATTAATCATAATTAATTATCTTGAGTCGGGTTTGTTAAAATAGAAAATTACTATATCGGGAAAGTTTCCATTTTTAGGAAGTCCTATCATTAATAACCCTCTATGTTGGGAACGGGAATAGTTAAGTAATTGTTATCATTATTTATCTTTCAGAGAACGATTTTTGTGATGGAATATTATTGGACATCTGTCCATTGGACTGCTTAACTGCTAAATTGGAATTGCTGGCACTTCGAGGTAGGGAAATACACTTACTCTATTATCGTTGTTGAATTGTGTTGACTAGATTCCTGGTTGTTGAATTACGTTATCATTTATATTCGGAAAGGTGATTGACTGATTTGATCGTATTAAGTATGATACCACGACATCGGGTAACTGGCATGATTTTTGTGATTCATCAGTTCATTTATTTATATATATATATCATGTTGCATCAATTTCTTTTGAGCATTCATATGCATTGGAGTTGGAGGATGGTGTAGGAGTGACGATGTTGAGATACGATGTGATGTTGTGATAAGGCCCATGCAGGTTCTGCAGGACTTGCCCTGGTGTCCTCAGCTGTTGAGCTGGCAGATCAGCTTCGGTCGATATATAGTCTACCGGGGATCGGTATGGCTGGGCGTTCCGGGGTATGAGATGTGTGTGATGAGTTGAGATGGAGATGGAGGTGACGGAGTATCATGCATATCATATTTTATTGTTTTATTGTTTTCCCTACTTAACCTCGTGGTTGACCCTGTGTATTCGTGAACACCTGTGATGAACCGTTTTATGGGGAGCAGACTTGACAGGTTTAAGAGATAGAACGGGAGCTGGATGGGCGTGAGACATTGGATCAGACGACTTAGTAGCTAGATCATCATCTAGAAGACTTTCACTTTTATTTATGTCAGTTCTTGTAATTTGAGTTGAAAAGAGGATTTGTAATAATTAAGTTAAAATATTATATAAATTGCCTTGGAGTTTAATTTGTTATTCCCTACCTCGGGAAACCGAGATGGTAACAGTCCGTTTTATTAGGGAATGTCTTGACGAGGACTTCTTTTATAAACCGGGGTGTTACAAAGTGGTATCAGAGCGAACGATCCTCAGGCCTAAACCAATGAGCCAATGAACATAGGATGTGTCTAAATAAAATGAACCCCGGGATAGAACTGTTAGGAGCACACTACGGTAAGGTATGAGTTAGGGGCCCCCTCACACCGAACCAGTGGTCCTCTCAGTTGAACCGGAAACCATGAGTGTATACGAGAGAAAGGGTAGAATAGTTGCTTAAGGTTGAGCATGAAATTCAAATATCGTTGCCTAGGTATTAACTGATTGATACATTGATTATTGCATAATCGAGTTGATGTATACTTTGAGACCCATATATTCTAACCATTATGCAGGACAACGCTACGGTAAGTAATTTGTATGAATGATGTGTTGATAGTACTACTATGACTAAGTAATATGCGGTTATGTGATCCCAAAGCGATGCTAGTATAGTCTTGTGATAGTAATTAGAAACACTATTGAATTGCATGTTTATAGTCATAGCAATCGTGATTTAGATGTACGGAGTAGATCGAGATGTGAAGGGATTCTATGGGATAGATGTTTACGTAAGTACAATGTGAGATTTAAGTTGGGATGAGTTAGTATCGATAGTATGGTTGTAAGTGTTTGAAACATAGAAAATGAACGGCTTAGTGCTGAAACGCGTTTTGTTTGATTATACTCTTTAATTGACCTTACTGCCACTTCTTTTCTGTTTATTACCCATGGATGAAAATTTTATGAGAGATAGCCCCGTGAGTTAGTGTTCATTTGAAGTTGGTTTCATGCTTATAGAATATACGGATTAGGAGTAATAAATATTTTGGTGGGCTGTGGTCAGGAAGTTTCTGCACAGTGATGTTTTGTCCAACGATTTTGTAAAAATCCTCATTTAAATTGTATTAATAATTTTTACATAAATCCAACTCCATCGATCAAAAGAGTCGCATATGTTTTCAAATTAATAAGCCACGAAAATTCTTAATGTTTCAATATTAAATAATAAATTTTGCAAACTGACCCAAGTTTTGAACCAATAGCTGTCACATGTTTGTTTGGACCAACTAAGTTGTAAAATTCTTTAAAAATGGAATTCTTATGCTTTAGACCTAATTATTTTTCCCCTGTGTTTTTAATCCCCCGTGTTTTATAAAAGTAATATGAATCAAGTTTTAATCGAGCAATTATTTATTCGTGATCTTTGAGAGTTACAACGTGAATCATGACTTGTAAAATGTGTATTCTAGGTCGAGTTTTCATACAATTGTTTGGTTAATTCATGAACATTAATAATGTGAATTTATAATGTTTTATATGACGACAGTAGCACGCATGTTCAGTAATTATGTATCTTAACAAGTGACAAAAATTTAAAACTTAGTTGATAACATGGTTGGCATGATAGTATGAGTAAAATTGGATGGCTTAATTTGATTTTAATCGAGGGTGAAATATTTTATATGAGTCCAGTTGTTTGCATATTTTATATACGTTTGGCATGTTGGAATATCTTTGGTGTGTTCATCATATTTGCATAGTGGTCGGATATATATATAAATATAAAACCATATTGTCATATTCGTGTAAGTGATAACGTTAAAAGTTAATTTGATTTTCTAATATACTCGCATGAATATTTACAATAATTTTGTTTAAAAATTTTACACATGGGTGGTAGTAATGATCGTGTCTAAATGATCACACGTGTAGGGTGTCATCTGAGTTCTAATGTCTTCCATATGAGTTGTGTGCCCATAGTTATAATTATTATCTTCATCGCATTAAATGATTTCAATTGGACCTAAACCTATGACACGATAATAAACAGTGTGTTATTTCTTATTGGATATGTTCGTCATTAGATCGTCATAAAATGCTAAAGAGATTCTTGCAATTGTATGAGCATGATATAAAGGAAACTGTTTGATATAACACGACATTTAACATATCTATATTCTCGAGTCATTACTATTAATTATATTCTAATAAAGATTGTTTATGATAACTATGTTGATAATTATAATGGGATAACCCTTTGATGATTCACATGGTATGGATTGGTTCCAATGATAGTCGTTCATTAGTAAAGATAGGACTGAAATGAATAAGATGAACCTGTAAATTACGATATATGAGTCGACACTTAAGCTTGTTTTGTTTAAAGGAATTGAATTAAGTTTATCTGATTTCGAGTTTCGTAGTAAGCTGTAAATGGATTCTATGACGGCCCTGTTATAAGATTATGTCGAGAAAGTATTCACCGTTCAGTATGAAAGTAAAAGTTTTGAAAATGAAGTCAAATTTAGTCGTGTGAGTATAAATTCGGAATGAGATTTCCAGCCAGTGTCTGGTTGTATGTGTCCATGATAATTGCTAGTCTGGAGGAATGAAACTAGAACGGAGTCATAAGTAGTGGGATAATTTAGACATATTGTTCGTTCATATAGCGAATTGGTGGGTGTGGTTAATTACGAATGTCCAAACGGGAAATGTAACGAGGTGATTTAAGTAAGTTGTGTGTCAACATGGTACGTTAATATTAGCATGACAGGTAACTAATATTTGTAAAATTGGTGTAGTTAAATACATTAATCTCGTATGTCATTGTGTTGGGTGCAGTTTAAATATATTCAATACCAAGAACGAAATTTTATGCATGATAGTCTTTTATGTTAACTTTCCAATATCGTGGTTTACTCGCTTGTTTGACTCGACCAATATGTTTGTAGAATTTGTCAATCAAGGTGCATTCGTCATTCGTGAATAATTCCCAAACCCTTTGTTATAAGAATTAAAAATATTTCTGGGACGATAACTACTGCGAAACTGGTTGTCTTCATTTTATCGGTGATTCTGTGTCTTGACCTAAATCTGTAAAATTAAGAAAAGGAAAGTCAGATTGGACCTATTAGGTTATAAATTTTCATAAATCGATTTATCAAAGTGTTGACCCTAATTCTTTCTTATGTTGATTGATCCCCTATGTTTCTAAGGTATGAGATTACAATGATTGGTGAAATGAATAATTATTAATGATTTTTACTGGTAACGGTAGTTTCCTTGAGAGAGCTTGTATATTGATTGTCTTTGGTAGGGATTAGTTAAATTGAGCGTGAGTTGTGAATCTTTTATCCTCTTTCAGTTGTTAGCAGTAGTTTGAGAACTTTGGTTATAATAATGAAGGTTACGAGGACGTAACCATGTTTTTAGTTGGGTAGGATTGTAAAATCTTAACGATTAATTTGCACTTGTTTGTAGATCGTAGTTTTGATCAAGTAGATGTTTAGTTGTGGGGTACCTATGCAAATGAGTTCTATATGTTTTGTTCCTACTTCGGTTAGTTGGTTGATGTGAAAAAGGAGAATGTGATTAAACTACTGGTAATGAGTTATGAGTTAGCCTATGAGCTGAGTTATGTTTACGGGAGTTATGTTTTCGGTCCAGTGCGACCATGGTTATTGAGTAACTTGAGTTTGAGATCGGAATTTAGATGGAAGATGACGGTGTTCTCAGATGATTATTTAATTTTTAGACATTTCGTGTTGTAATTAATGGGTTAAGTGAAGATGAGTTAAACTTCGGGACGAAGTTTATTTTTAGGAGGGCAGAATGTAACATTCCGTGTTTGATATGTTTAATTGATGTGTCAAAAGTATGTGTTAACCGTGTTAGAAATGCGTGACGGCCGTATGTACGATATACAATACCCTTCTGAGGTTTGAGTACGGGAGCGAACTTCGGGACGAAGTTCATTTTAAGGGGGGAAGACTGTAATACCCCGTATTTTTATATAATAAATTAAATGGATATTATTATATATTAAGTATTATACAATTTATATTACTAATTATGTCGGGTTAATTGTTAGTCGAGAATTATGTTAAGTTATCGAGCTAAGTTAATTAAGACGGATTTTATAAGAAATACGAATTGTGAGCTGACCCATTTAAGTTGGCCCAATATATGTTCAGCCATTAAACCCTAATAGTGCCCTAACCCTAACCCTAACAGTCCCCTAACCCGCCTCCCTCCTCTCTTACTTCCTCAACTCGCCTCCCTCCTTCATCAACACCAATCATCACGAATCCGCATAGAGAGAGAGAGAGAGAGTGGCCGTGGGTGGTTGACGGCACAGCAAGGATGAGCTAGGAGTGATTGGCGACGACCATAGACGACCGTGGTGGCTGTTATGGCGGCAGGAAAAGGTAAGAGCAACCCTTCTCTGTTTTCATTGTTTATGTCGGGGTTTTGGGTGGTTGTTTCGTGTCTGATAGGGGTGTTTATGGTGGTTGTGGATGGGGTATATGGGTAGTGGGGTAAGTGATGAATGTAGTGGTGGTGGTTAGGGTGGTTTTAGGCGGTAGGGGTGGTTGTGAAAGGCGGCATTGACAGGGGTAGACAAACGGGTTTATACTCGGTTTCAGGGGAGTTTGAGACGGGTAGGTTTTGGGTGGCACCACCGTGGACTAGGGGGAGGTCGAAACGGTGGTGCTGTGGTGTCTGTGTTCGTGGGTTGACGGCGAGCAGCACGGTGGTAGTTGGGCAGGGATATGGTGTTGGTTGCGGTGGAGGAAAGGAGAGAAACAGAGGTGTTTGGTAAGGCACGGCTTGGAACCAGGCCAAAAGACGGCCATGGTTTGACTCGCCGGCGGGAGTCGACCCCAGTGGGGGTGGTTGTTGGTGGCTGGGTTGAAGTGGGGACCACGGCTGGTGGTTGTCGTGGTTGTTCAGGCGGCGGTTTAAGGGTGTGGGCGAGAGTGAAGTATAGGTAGTGTGAGGACGGGTTGTGTTCGTTTTTGGAAACGGATTTTCATAGTTTAATTAATATAATTCGTTAATTGATCGTATACTTAATTAATTAATTTAATTCCCGAGTCTTCTAAATAATTTATTCAATTTAATTCCCGAGTTAATTAAAATGATTAAAGACGGGTTTTGAGTCGGGTTGTTGAATTGTTCAAATGTTTGATTCGGGTTTTCTTAATCGTATAATTCGTTAATCCTTTAATTACCATTTTGGGTTTTAGTTCCGAGTTGTTTAAAATAAAATAATAATTAATCATAATTAATTATCTTGAGTCGGGTTTGTTAAAATAGAAAATTACTATATCGGGAAAGTTTCCATTTTTAGGAAGTCCTATCATTAATAACCCTCTATGTTGGGAACGGGAATAGTTAAGTAATTGTTATCATTATTTATCTTTCAGAGAACGATTTTTGTGATGGAATATTATTGGACATCTGTCCATTGATCGCTTAATCGCTTAATTGGAATTCTTTGGCACTTCGAGTTAGGGAAATACACTTACTCTATTATCGTTGTTGAATTGTGTTGATTGGATTCTGGTTGTTGAATTACGTTATCATTTATATTCGGAAAGATGATTGATCGATTTGATCGTATTGAGTATGATACCACGACATCGGGTAATCGGCATGATTTTTGTGATTCATCAGTTCATTTATTTATATATATATATCATGTTGCATCAATTTCTTTTGAGCATTCATATGCATTGGAGTTGGAGGATGGTGTAGGAGTGACGATGTTGAGATACGATGTGATGTTGTGATAAGGCCCGGGCGGGTTCTGCGCAGACTTGCCCTGGTGTCCTCACTGTTGATTGGTGGCAGATCGGCTTCGGTCGATATATAGTCTCTAGGGGATCGGTATGGTGGGCGTTCGGGGTATGAGATGTGTGTGATGACTTGAGATGGAGATGGAGGTGACGGAGTATCATGCATATCATATTTTATTGTTTTATTGTTTTCCCTACTCAACCTCGTGGTTGACCCTGTGTATTCGTGAACACCTGTGATGAACCGTTTTATGGGGAGCAGACTTGACAGGTTTAAGAGATAGAACGGGAGCTGGATGGGCGTGAGACATTGGATCAGACGACTTAGTAGCTAGATCATCATCTAGAAGACTTTCACTTTTATTTATGTCAGTTCTTGTAATTTGAGTTGAAAAGAGGATTTGTAATAATTAAGTTAAAATATTATATAAATTGCCTTGGAGTTTAATTTGTTATTCACTACCTCGGGAAACCGAGATGGTAACAGTCCGTTTTATTAGGGAATGTCTTGACGAAGACTGCTTTTATAAACCGGGGTGTTACATCTACCTCCACATATCCAAATTATTTTGCCCCTTCTTACCCAATTACCTAACCTTACTTTACTATGTAAGTCCTCCGCATGTGTTTTGGACCTCGCTTGGTTGGAGTGTGTATGTACGGTTACTAGAGATATTTATCATGTTAGATTGCATGCATGCTTTTGTAGGTCGTAGTTAGGTGAGTGACTAATTTCCTTCTCTCCTACAAAATATGTACTCAACTTGGTTTGTATTACACACTTTATATGTAAGGCTTGCTTATGTTGAAGTTTTTCTTATGCTATAATATATGCATCCACCTAATTTCCACTATAAATACCCCATTAGTCTAATTAGAAGAGCTTGTTCTTCTTATCAATTCTTAGAGTAGTTAATATCAATCAAATCTCTCTTTAGTTTTGTAATCAACAATTAATCAAGTTTTAATACAAGTTTTATTTCCTTAATCTCTCTTTTGTTCATCCTTTATTTTGGGCAATTGAAGATTATTTGGGTTATTATTGGGAGATTGACAACCTCTCAATCAAGCATCAAGTACTTCTTTTATTCCTTGCTTTGTTATTGGAATCATTAGTAGGTATAATTCTCTTAATCCCTTTTTAATTATTGTTAATTACTTTCATTTATTCATCATGTTTTACGTTGTTGGTATGATTGACAACCTTGCTAGCATGATCAACATGATAATGAGTGAGTAGTGACCTAGCTAGGGTTAATGGGTAATTAGGGGAAACCAACATGAGGAATGATTCATGCTTAAATTAATATGCTTTCATGGTTTATTTGCTTGCTTGTTTTGATCTCAACTCATGCACATATTACGTTTGATGAAATGTGAGCCTATGAATCCATGCATTTTTTACCCATCACTTACCTTTTCAATGAGACTTGTAAGACATAAACCAACTCGAGTCTCATTAGACCATGCATGTTGTTGAGTAGGGAAGACTAAGTCGACTTGTAGGTGTTGTACAATCTAATCGATTCGGTTCCGGGACCCAAACTTTCCTAGGATTGTAAGCTATAACCCAACTCAATCCATCACAACAATAATTGCTTGCTTATAATTTGAGAACATATTTGTATGATCAATTCCCATGATTCCCCTATGACCACATGATACCCTAGTGCTTTTTATCAATTGTTTACAACCCTTTTAGTTCATCTTGCTTGTTTATTTTCATTGCTATTTAGGTTAGTGACCTTATACATCAACCCAAATTGTGACACCCCTAAGACACCACTAGTTTAAATAGAAATCTCATCTCAATTCCCGTCCCTTGGGATCCGACCTTTACTTGCCTCTTTACTAATTGTAGAGTTGTTTGTGAAGTTATAAACTGTGTTTTGGTCTAGGTGCTTCCAATGACAATTGTTCCGAAAAATAGAATTTAGCTCCGAAAAAGTATCGACCATGCACCCAAATCGATTTAAAGATGAAAGGCTTTGCCTTTATGGATTCAAAAATCGGCCCAAAGGTTGAAGATTTTGTGCTTGGTTTTGATTTTTGTTGAAAGAGGAGTGATTGATTGTTGTTAAAAGGATGTTTTGATTTGATTTTGGTGAATGTTGTTGAGGAATCTTGTTTTTGTGATGGAGAGGATGAGGGTTTTGGAGTTAAGGGGTTTATGGGTATTGTTTTGAATGAAGAAATGAAGAAATGAATGTGGGAGGGGGTTTATAATAAGCCCGAAAAATTTGAAATGCAGGGGGAAGACGGGCGGCTTTCCTTCGGGACGCCCGGATTCTGCCTGTTCTGGGTTTCAGAATTCTCGCCTAAAGACGGGCGGATTTGAACAAACACGGGCGGATTTGAAAATGCAGGACGGGCGTCTTTCAGAGAAGACGGGCGGATTCCTTTCCAGGGATTTTTCTTGTTTTCCTCAGCCAAGAAGACGGGCGTCTTTTATTGAAGACGGGCGTCTTTCTAAAGACGGGCGGATTCTATTGCAGGACGCCCGAATTTGCTAACAGTCACGAAATTTCAAAAGTTCAGCTTAGAAGGACGGGTGTCTTCTGCCCAATATGCCCGGATTGCCTGAAGACGGGCGGATTCTCCTGAAACCGCTCGGATTCAACCCCTTTTACCCGGATTCAGTTCCATCCGTGTACTTTGCATATCCCTTGTCATTTTTCCATTCTTCAAAGTCTCGTGTTCTTCATTATGGGGGCACTACTAAGGCATGAATAGCCTAGGCAATTGCTATCCCCACACTAAGCTAAATCACTACACATCAATCGAAATTATTAGTCCCTCCCTCACTTCTCTCAACATGATAATTATCTTGATCAAAGTATAAAAATCCAAAGATAACAAGAATGCAATACAAGAATTGAAATCCGAGTTAGGGAGTTAGAAATATTTGCAAATGTTGGTTTAGGGAGGACTCCACCAAACTCTCATTCATGATGAGATGTCAAGGGGGCATGTTCAAGGTGTTGTTGATGTTGCTCAACACCTTGAAAAAGTAATCAAAAGCTTGTTCATTGTCATGATAAAGGTCTTCAATAGACCTTGGCCCTTGTTATCGATCTTGATCGATGGCATTACCAATGTAGGGATTGAAAATCCCTTCAAATTCGTCGTCCCAAAGACCACAAACTTCATTAAGTTGATCATTAAAAATCTCTTGATTTGATGAAGACAACTCTCCCATTTTCTTTTCTTGGCCAATAAGGCCATCTTCTTCATTGCTTGACTTTGGTGAGCTTTGCAAGCTCTCTTTATCACAATTCACTTGCTCTTTGAATGGAGCATCTTCAATTTTCTTCTTCCATTGTATTTCCGACTTCTTCCTATCATCCTTCCGACTATAATGATCGATCATAAAACATGGTTCATGTAAACGGGGAGCTCTCATAGTCTTGTCAAGATTGAAAGTTATACTCTCATCTCCCGCTTCTAGAGTGAGCTCTCCATGTTTTACATCAATCACCGCACCCGCGGTGTGTAGGAAAGGTCTTCCTAGAATGATTGGAATGTTGGAATCTTCTTCCATATCAACAATGACAAAGTCCACCGGGATGAAAAACTTCCCAATTCGTACGGGAACATCTTCCCATATCCCTAATGGTGTCTTCGTCGATCTATCGACCATTTGGAGTGTGATATTGGTGCATTTAAGCTCTCCAATCCCCAACCTTTTACTCACCGAGTACGGCATAACACTCACACTAGCCCCTAGATCACATAAGGCTTTGTTGATCGTGGTGTCGCCAATGGTACACGGTATTGAGAAGCTTCCCGGATCCTTGAGCTTTGGAGGTGAACTCCATTGAATTATTGCACTACTCACCTTAGTGAAGGCGATAGTCTCAAGCTTCCGGATCGACTTCTTCTTTGTGAGGATGTCTTTCATGTATTTCGCATAGGCCGGCACATGATTGATTAATTCCGTGAAAGGAATTGAGACTTCCAAATTCTTCACAATTTCCATAAACTTTCCAAGTTGGTCATCAAATTTGGGATTGGCTTGACGACTTGAAAAAGGAAGTCTAATCACAATGGGCTCCTTCTCCTTGACCTTGTCTTCATTTTTCTTTGAAATTTCTTCTTTTGATGATTCTCCATCCTTGGAGTTTTGCACAATTTCTTGCTTATCACTAGCTTCCACAACTTCATCCTCAACTTGCTTCTTCGGTGCTTCATACCTTGTACCACTTCTCAAGTGAATGGCACTAACCGTTTCATGTCTTGAGGAATTACTTTGAGGTGGTAATTGCCCCTTTTGTCTTTGTGAGCTTGAAGATGCTAGTTGAGTCAATTGGGTTTCCAACATCTTGGTGTGAGCTAGAATGTTGTTGATGGTGGTTTCATTTGCTTGACTATCTTTTTGCATTTGAGTGAAAAATTCTTGTTGATTCTTTTGCATTTGGAGGACCGCTTTTTGAACATCAAAACCTTGGTCATTTTGGTGATTGTATGGATTTTGATTTTGGTAACCTTGGTTTTGGTTGTAAAAGGGTCTTTGATTTTGGTTTCTCATGGGAGGTGGGGTGTATGTTGTTTGAGGGTTTTGAACATTTTGGCTTTTGTATAAGAGATTTGGATGGAATTTGGTGTTTTCATTGTAATAGTTGGAATAAGGGGTACCACTCTTGTATGCTTGGAAAGCATTCACTTGTTCATTTGTTCCCCTACATTCACTTTGGTCATGTCCCAAAGTTCCACAATTCTCACATATCCCACTTGGGATTGATGAAGATGCCGTCATGGCATTAACATGATGCTTTGGTGATTTTGAGGCTTCTTCAAGTCTAGCCATAGCTTTTTCAAACTTCAAATTGATTGTATCAATGTGAGCACTAAGTTGAGCACCCAATTGAGTAACAGAGTCCACTTCATGCTTTCCTCCTCTAGTAGCCTTGCGAGGTCTAATATATTGTGAGTTATGGACCGCCATTTCCTCAATTTTGTTCCAAGTTTGATTGTCATCAACGTCGGTGAACATTCCATTTGATCCCATGTTCAGAATGTTCCTTGAATCTTCATATAGACCGTTCCAAAATTGTTGTACCAAGAACCACTCGCTAAGTCCATGATGAGGACATGAGCGACTAAATCCCTTGAACCGCTCCCAAGCTTCATACAAAGATTCTTCATCCCTTTGCTTAAAACCCGTAATTTGAGCTCTTAGCATGTTAGTCTTTTCCGGTGGGTAGAATTTTTTGTAGAAAGCTAGAGCCAACTTTTTCCAAGAATCAATTCCGAGAGTGGCCTTTCAAGGTCCTTCAACCATTGTTTCGCGGTGCCAAAAAGAGAAAAACGAAATAAGACCCATCGAATTTGGTCTTGAGTTACACCGGTTTGAGAAATCCCATCACAATAGTCACAAAAGGTTTCCATATGAGAATGAGGGTCTTCACTAGGCATCCCCCCAAATTAGCTCATTTCGACTAATTGGATAAAGGCGGATTTAGCAATAAAATTTCCGGTCAAATGTTGTGGTGTGGGAGTACCATTGGGTAGGTTCTCCTCGGTGGGTACGGAATGTGATGAAAACTTAGGCATTGTGGGTTGATTTTGTGTGGTATTTTGTGTTGGGTTCTCCTCACCTTCTCTTGCAAAAGGGTTGATGAACTCAATATTTGGTTGAATATCTACAACCTCACTAATACCTCTCAAATTTCTCCTAGCAAGTCTTCTATTGGTTGTCAAAGTTCTTTCAATTTCACGATCAAAAGGTAACAAATCACCTTGTGACCTTCTAGACATGCAAAATATCAAACAACTCGAAAACAATTGGAACAAACCTTGAGGAGTTTTACTTCCTCAAGGCAAAGAAAGACACGACTAATAACAATATAAGAAAATCTAAATCAAGATAACACCGTCCCCGGCAACGGCGCCATTTTTGGTCGGACTAAATCTTTTCGGTAACTTGTCGTTAGGAGCACCTAGACCAAAACACAATTTATAACTTCACAAACAACTCTACAATTAGTAAAGAGGCAAGTAAAGGTCGGATCCCAAGGGACGGGAATTGAGATGAGATTTCAATTGAAACTAGTGGTGTCTTAGGGGTATCACAATTTGGGTTGATGTAGAAGGTCACTAAACTAAATAGCAATGAAAGTAAATAAGCAAGATGAATTGAAAGGGTTGTAAACAATTGATGAAAAGCACTAGGGTATCATGGGGTCATAGGGGAATCATGGGAATTGATCATACAAACATGTTCTCAAATTATAAGCAAGCAATTATTGTTGTGATGGATTGAGTTGGGTTATATCTTACAATCCTAGGAAAGTTTGGGTCCCGGATCCGAATCGATTAGATTGTACAACACCTACAAGTCGACTTAGTCTTCTCTACTCAACAACATGAATGGTCTAATGAGACTCGAGTTGGTTTATGTCTTACAAGTCTCATTGAAAAGATAGGTGATGGGTAAAAAATGCAAGGATTCATAGGCTCGCATTTCATCAAACATAATATGTGCATGAGTTGAGATCAAAACAAGCAAGCAAATAAACCATGAAAGCATATTAATTTATAAGCATGAATCATTCCCCATGTTGGTTTCCCCTAAATACCCATTAACCCTAGCTAGGTCACTACTCACTCATTATCATGTTGATCATGCTAGCAAGGTTGTCAATCATACCAACAAAGTAAAACATGATGAATAAATGAAAGTAATTAACAATAAGTAAAAAGGGATTAAGAGAATTATACCTACTAATGATTCCAATAACAAAGCAAACAATAAAAGAAGTACTTGATGCTTGATTGAGAGGTTGTCAATCTCCCAATAATAACCCAAATAATCTTCAATTACCCAAAATAAAGGATGAACAAAAGAGAGATTAATGAAATAAAACTTGTATTAAAACTTGATTAATTGTTGATTACAAAACTAAAGAGAGATTTGATTGATATTAACTACTCTAAGAATTGATAAGAAGAACATGCTTTTCTAATTAGACTAATGGGGTATTTATAGTGGAAATTAGGTGGATGCATTAGGGTTAACTAAGGGCTAAACTAGTAATTACACTTTTTAGATTTGAGCAGGGAAACGCCGGTATTTTTCGAAGGATGGGCATCTTTCATTGAAGCGTGAAGAAACGAAATCTTGCTTTCTTGGAATCCGTGCGTCTTAGGCACGGGACGGCCGGATTCATTAGTCTCTGCCCGGGCGTCTTCAAGGGAATCCGGGCGTCTTCTGGGCTTGCTGCACGGGCGTCTTTGGGAGAAGACGGCCGGATTTTGGAGGTGGAGGACGGGCGTCTTCCAGTCAATCCGCACGGATTGCTGGACAGCTTCACTTCTTTCTTCTTTTCTTCCTTTCCTTCATAAAATCCTTGGGGATTTCCTCGGGGATGCAAGGATCTTTCCTCATCATTGCCCAACTACTATAATATCTACAAAGGCCTTCTAATCTTGTCTCTCCTTGATGCTTGGTCATTGAATTCAATCAATTTAGTCTCATTTTGCCATGAAAATGCAAGGTTTGCACTCCTTTCCTACCAAGGACACAAAACCTCAAAGAATATGCAAAACAAAGAACCAAAGACAATAAATGACCTAAATATGCACTAAAAAGCATGGGAACAAGGCTGATTCGGGGACTAAATATGCGCTAATTATGATCACATCATACACCTTATAGCTTCTGGACAGCATTCAAAGTTGAAGAAAGGGGTCCTGTTGTGTGCTGTTCTTGCAGCACAATATCACATCTGGATCCAGCGTAATCAGGCTAGAGTTGCTGGCTGTATTCTTAGGCCTACTCTAGTTGTCTCACAGATAATAAAGTTACTTAAAATGCGAGTTAGTTCACGTCTTCAGCCTAATTTAGTAAGTCGAGATGTTATGTGGCTAAGTAGTGTTATATTGCATATGTAGATTCCTTCTTAGGAATTGAAATTGTTGTGTAACTAAAAAAACGGTGTTGTAACTTTTGTTACGGTTATTAATGGAATTCTTACATTTCACCAAAAAAAAAAAACAAAAACACAATTCACATACGATCAATTCACTTTAATATAAACCATCCAACAAACATTATCGAGTAAAAGTTGAGTACGATTTATCCCTACCTGACAAGCAATTCCAATTAATGCAATCTACTAAAATATCCTTCGACAACCCGTTCCACAAGTCCGCCACCTTTTATCGCTAATTGCCTCTTCCGTCTTCTAAATCTCTTTCCTCTTCTTTTATGAATTACTTTTCAGGTTTGTTAAGTATTTATAGTCTAGGTTTAGGGAGTATACGAGGTCAATTAGGAAACTATTGTCTTTTCTAATTATTATTAGGAATTACCAAATTATTATTATACTTATTATTTTATTATTAAATTCCGCTTTAAATCCCGACTACTACTCATACTAGGCCTAACATAATCAGCCCATATCTATATCACACACACGGCCCAAGGCTTAGTACTAGCTAAACCCAATTCCCGACTTGCTTACTTATTTTATTATTTAATTAACGTCTTTCTTGCATCCATTATTAGAAATCTCATTAATTATAATTAATTATTTAAATTATATAAATTATTTACATAAATTATTATTAAATTACGGGGTATTACAGTCTTCCCCACTTAAAATGAACTTCGTCCCGAAGTTCGCCCATACTACTAAAACAACATTTATAAATATCCGCACAACTGAGCCTCATTCCAACTTATGATAATTGCAACATAATTAACTTACTTAATCATTATCAAACCATATCATACTTATCAAAATGTATCACAAAACTAATTCCAAACATGAAAATGTATCACAAAATAAACTTAAAACAGGAGGTGTCACATTCTACCCCCCTAACAATAAACTTCGTCCTCGAAGTTCGGAATATCAAACAGTAGGAACTAACAATTCATTGTTGTAACGCCACAAATATTAAAACACACATTGTAATATAAACAATTATTATTTCCAACACGAAATAATGGTTAAATGAATACAAAAATATTTGATTTACTTCCAAGTAGCAAAACCACAACATATAATATATTTAAACTAACTTTATTTAACTATTGGCGAATACATTGCCAAAATAAGTAATAAACTATCACAAAAGCTACGCATAAAGGTTTAGTTACTCTTTCTTAATAATGGTATCTAACTTAAATATGGATGCAATTATAGTGAACATATATATGGCTTAGGGCAACACATTCTGCATATTACTAGACATGGTAATCTACTACGCACAATTCACAATATTAAAATATAAAAAAATAAAAACTTTCATTTGCTCAAGACTAAGGAAAACATGCTAAAACTAAAAATCATAAATAATTAATTCTTCAAAACTTATACATTTTAGAAAATAGAGAGAGTTAGTAAACCATGAGAAAAAGAATGAAGGCCAAAGCTCATAAGATCAATTTAATTATAATGCATTTTACAAACTACTTGGTCGAAACAAAAATTTTACAGCAACTTGTCAGAAACTTAGATCAATTTGTAAAAATCACCATAAATTGTAAAATATTTCCTTACAACGTGGCTTATCAACTTAGAAACATACACGAGTCTATTAAACAGTGGAGTTGGAATTATAACAAATCATTATGGAGTTTTTAAATGATAATTTTTAAAAAAACATGGGGCGAAAACATCACTGTACATGAATATTTCGACTACTGTCCACTAAAATATTTATTTCTCCTAAACCATATATTATTTGAGCACGAGACCAGTGGCATATGAAAGCTAACTCATAAAGATATTACTCATAAAATTTGCGTACGATAATTTTAAACAGATAGTAAATGGCGGCCAAAACAATCAAGGATAAAATGTCGAGAAATCAACCAAAATCACATTTTTCACAATTTCACTTATACTCATCATGCTTCACATATTAATCACAACTATGCCTCTCCAAATATATACCATCACAATTTTCCATAACCATACACATATACCAATGCTTAAAATCATATCACATCCCCCCTTCCTAGAAGCAAAGTTACGTCCCCGTAACCACGGTCATCAATGAAAACAATATTCAAACAAGGCAAACAAAACATCCGAAGCAAAATAAACAATATTCATTTTAAATTATCCCACACTCTCAAGTATTCTCTCAGGGTTTCCGGTTCAAAACTAAGAGGGCCATGGTACGAATTAAGGCGCGCTTCTTAACCGCACTAAGAGGGGCTCCTAACAGTTTATACTCTGGGTTCATTTTATTTAGACACATCCTAAGTTCATTATTACTCATTGGTTAGGCCTGAGGATCGTATTGCTCTGATACCACTATGTAACACCCCCATTTATTCAGAAGACTTTAGCTAGACATTCCCAAATAAATAGGACTGTTACCATCTCGTTTCCTCGAGGTAGTAGATAACAAAATCCAACTCACCAAAGTACTTTAAATAAAAACTTTAATGATTACATATGTTTTACAATTTTAATCAACTAAAACTTAATATAAAAATAAATACAACTCGCAGCGGAAAATAAATAAGTGATATAACTATATATATGATCTAGACTTCATCTAAGGTTCCAAGTTTGGCTCTCATCCCAATGCTCCCAAGTCAGCTAATCTTTGGTACCTGTCAAATCTGCTCCCCATAAAACGGTTCACCGCAGGTGTTCACAAATACACAGCCAACCGCGAGGTTTAGTAGGAATAAATACTAACAACAAAAACATACGATAACAACCAATTTCCTTTTTACATTGCACAACCCCCTGACAACGTGCTCCATCCTTTTAATTAGCACACCTCCCTTAACAACGTGCTCACATTACTTTGGTACCCCTCCCTTAACAACATACCGCCATCATGTAATAGTACCCCTCCCTCACAACGTACGTATTACCAACACCCCAGTGTACAAACTCCCTCAACAACGTACAACTGACTGTCGCACAGCTTTTCACAATAAACACGATCACAATCAACGGTAACAACTTAAATCACCTCGTCAATATTATTAACACAACTCAATATAATTCTCCCTTTCAACAATTACGATTATATCAACCAACACAATTCACATACGATCAATTCACTTTAATATAAACCATCTAACAAACATTATCGAGTAAAAGTTGAGTACGATTTATCCCTACCTGGCAAGCAATTCCAATTAATGCAATCTACTAAAATATCCTTCGACAACCCGTTCCACAAGTCCGTCACCTTTTATCGCTAATTGCCTCTTCCGTCTTCTAAATCTCCTTCCTCTTCTTTTATGAATTACTTTTCAGGTTTGTTAAGTATTTATAGTCTAGGTTTAGGGAGTATATGAGGTCAATTAGGAAACTATTGTCTTTTCTAATTATTATTAGGAATTACCAAATTAATATTATACTTATTATTTTATTATTAAATTCCGCTTTAAATCCCGACTACTACTCATACTAGGCCTAACACAATCAGCCCATATCTATATCACGCACACTACCCAAGGCTTAGTACTGGCTAAAACCCAATTCCCGACTTGCTTACTTATTTTATTATTTAATTAACGTCTTTCTTGCAACCATTATTAGAAATATAATTAATTATAATTAATTATTTAAATTATATAAATTATTCACATAAATTATTACTAATTTACGGGGTATTACGGTCTTCCCCACTTAAAATGAACTTCGTCCCGAAGTTCGCCCATACTACGAAAACAACATTTATAAATATCCGCACAACTGAGCCTTATTCCAAGTTATGATCATTGCAACATAATTAACTTACTTAATCATTATCAAACCATATCATACTTATCAAAATGTATCACAAAACTAATTCAAAACATGAAAATGTATCACAAAATAAACTTAAAACAGGAGGTGTCACATGCATCATCTTCAGGATCAAGTCCAACCATGGCCTAACAATCAGGGTGTCAGGACGTCAGGCCATCAGGGTACAAGAAGACACGCACCAGGCCGGAGAGGACAATGGTCAAGTGTAAGGTCAACATTTGACCAAGTCATGGATAATTATATATAATATTTCTACAACATAAATATGGTCATTAAAGAGGAAGATTTGGTCATAAAGAAGGAGCATTAATAGGCATTAATGCGCAATAAAGACAAAGAATCAAGACAAAGAATGAAGGAGGAATATTCAGCATTAAGTACAAAGATTTGGCAGCCATTCAGCTTGGCTATATAAGGAGCATTTGAAGATCATTTGGCAAGACAAGGCATACTCTAACATACACAACACAACTTATCCCATTGCAAGCAAGACTATTATAATACTTAGAGAAAATATTATACTTTGTGCTCGTGATATTTTTAACCTCTTAAATCATAGTGAAATCCTCTCCTGGCTTGGTGCCCGTGGTTTTTTTCCCATTCAAGGGTTTTCCACGTACAAATTCCTGTGTCATATTATTTACCTTATTTGCACTACTTTTATTATAATCAATCCTGCCTAGACACGATTACGATAAATCAAAATAGGATGGCACTAGTTAACTCCCATACTATGCTACCCTAGTCATATTTCCAGCCCTGCGCAAAATATGGACAAAACAACTACCTAGATGATCATCATCTTAGAATCAAGTTCTAATGTCCTTCTAATCTCTTAATTTAGTCTTAATCCAAGTAGTAATACACATTTCAATATTAATCACATCTTAATCTTTCCTTAATCTCTCAATTGTTCTTAGTTTCAGTTGGGTAATTAGAAGATTATTTGGGGTTTATTGGAGGATTGACAACTCTCAATCAATCATCAAATTTCCTTCTATTATTCTTTGCTTAATTTTTTGGATCATCTCAAGTTGGTATAATCTCTTTTACATTTGCTTAATTATTGTTATTACATTACTTATTCATCATGTTTTACTTTGTTAATATGATTGACATCCTTATTAGCATGTTAAACTTGATCATGAGTGAGTAGTCTCTTAGCTAGGGTTAACTGGGAATTAGAGAAATCAATCATGGGATTAGATCTATGCTTAATTTAATATGCTTTCATAATTAAATGCTTGCTTGTAATGATTTCAACTTATGCACATGTTATGCTTGATGAAATTCTTGATTGACAATCCTAGCATGATTCTCTTACCTTTTCAATGAGGCTCGTAAGATATAAGCCAACTCAAGCCTTGTTAGACCATGCATAGAGTTGAATAGGAAGAGAGTAAGTCAAGTTGTAGGTGTTGTAAAGTCTTAATCGACTCGGCTCCGGTACCTAAATCTTCCTAGGAATTGTAAGACATACACTAACTCGATTCCATCACAACAATAAGTTGCTTGCATCTATTTGAGAACATGTTTGTATGATCTATTTCCATGATTTCCTTATGAACCTATGATACCCTAGAGCCTATAATCAATTTTTTAGAAACCCTTTTCATTGCTTTACTTTGTTTTCATTAATTTACATTCATCTTGTTGATTAGTCTAGATTGCTTCTCATCTCAACCCAATTTTGTGACACCTTAAGACATAACTACTTGCAATTGAAATCTTAAATCGATACCCGTCCCTTGGGATCCGACCTTTGCTTATCACTCTACTAAGAGTAATTTGTAGAGATATAAATATTGTTTTGAGTGAAAGCTTTACTGAGCAAAAACGACATCACACCAGGTTTCAAGAAACATCAATTCTTGTCTTACAAGAGCACCAATGTGCTAAATCCACAACAAGCTCCAATTGTGACACAACAACAAAGGCAAAGGATAATTCATTCCACAAGCTTTCAAAATCAAGGCCAAAGGCTTCCATTTCAACAACAAAATTTTCAACAAGGGTTTCAACAAAAAGCCTTACAATACCAACAAGCTCAAGGTCAATCTACTAATTTCCAACAAAGTGACCAAGGTGTAACTAAACTTGATGCTATGATGATGCAAATGGCTAAAAAACAAGAGAGGATGATCACCCAAATGCAAAAGAGTGATCAAGCTAAAGATGAAGCCATCAAAATGCTTGAAACTCAAATGGCATAACTTGCCATCTCAAATGCCCAAACATAACAAGGTCGATTGCCACCTCAAGGTGAGAAACCTCAGGACACCGTAAATGCTTTCACTTTGAGAAGTGGTACACAATATAAAGCACCCCCTATACCAAATGAAGATTATGGGGTAGTTGGTCATGATGATGGTTGGTGACAACCAGGGGTATGGTGGTTGAAAGAAAGTTGATGAGCCTATAGTAGTTGAAGATGAAGTGGAGGATGCGCCTCAAAATAAAGATGACCAAGTGAAAGATCCGCTAAAGATTCATGTGCCATTTCCTCATCGATTAAAAAGAGCACACAAGGAAACTCAACTTGGTATGTTCATGGAGGTGGTGAAAAATTTGCTGGTAACCGTTCCTTTTACCTAGTTAATAACCCAAATCCCTTCATGCACTAAATTCATAAAAGACATTTTAACTAAGAAGAGGACTTTTGATGAAAGATGAAACTATAGCATTCACCGCGAAGTGTAGTGCTCTTTTACAAAACAAGTCCCATCCTAAGATAAAAGACCGCGGTAGTTGTTTTGTCCATATTTTGCGCAGCGCTGGAAATACGACTAGGGTAGAATAGTATGGGGGTTAACTAGTATCATCCTATTTTGATGTTATCGTGATCGTACCTAGGCAAGGTTGAGGATAATAAAAATAGTGCAAATAAAGTAAATAATAAGACAAAGGAATTTGTACGTGGAAAACCCTTGAATTGGAAAAAACCACGGGCACCAAGCAAGGAGAGGATTTCACTATGATTTAAGAGGATTATAATATCATCAGCACAAAGTATATATTTTCTCTAAGTATTATAATAGTCTTGCTCGCAATGTGATAAGCTGTGTAGTGTATGGTAGAGTATGTCTTGTCTTGCCAAATGATCTTCAAATGCTCCTTATATAGCCAAGCTGAATGGCTGCCAAATGTTTGTACTTAATGCTGAATATTTCTCCTTAATTGTTGTCTTGATTGCTGTCTTTATTGCGCATTAATGCCTATTAATGGTCCTTCTTTATGACCAAATCTTCCTCTTAATAACCATATTTATGTTATAGAAATCTTATATATAATTATCCATGACTTGGTCAAATGTTGACCTTACACTTGACCGTTGTCCACTCCTGCCTGGCGCCTGTCTTCTTGTACCCTGGTGGCTTGACGTCCTGACACCCTGATTGTCATGCCAGGGTTGAACTTGATCCTGAAGATGATGCGGGAGTCCAGGCTCATCGACTGGTGCCAAACTTGGACTACCCTGACGGACCTGCCCTAATCGTCAGGCCACGGTAGAATTTTGTTCTGTCAGTAGTGCGAAATTCCAGGACCAACAATTGCCTCTTATCTCCTTATTATCGCTGGGTCAGGCCAGTAATGAAGAGATAACCTTCTCTTCTCATCTTTGGACAGCTTCTCCAGGACGATTCAACGTGCTTTATCATTAAGAAAACGACTAGTTGCAGTAAATCCCAATCATTACCGCCTATAAATAATTTCTTCACTTCATGCTTTATTATCCACCAAAATTTGATCAATTCCTCTAAAATTCTCCCAATCTTTCTTCTATCTTTATCTTCAACCTTAGTCTATTTTCCTAGAAATTACCAGAAAATCTAACTATGGTTGGAAAAAGAAAATCAACCAGGGTTGCTGTTGCTCCTGGCATAACTTTCGTCCCAAACCCTGAAAATAAGCATGAATCCTCTGGAAATCAACCCATCACTTTTGCAGATGCATCCCCTGCTCTAGCTGTTGATAAGGTCACCATCCTCGTTGATCCCGATGTATGGATTCCTGAAAATTCTCCCATCCTGGCGGATTGGCTATATATTTATCGTGACCAACTTGGTTGGGCCTGACCTGACGTATCTCAATTATGATGCATGCGTTGGTGGTAAGTATCCTGTAACGTTTGCTTGTCCTGCACATATTCTGTTAATTTAAAGGAAAGCAGGAAATATTTAACAGGATGTACCCTTTTTTTAGTGGATGATTGGGTGAGCAATATCGAGTATCCTTCTGCGAGGGTAACTACTTTCCTGGCAATTCCTCTTATGGAGAGGTCATGGCCATTCTGCTGTAGGGTGGAATACTTTCTTTGTTGTTTACAGGCTGAAGGCTTCAACTTCAGATTTTCTACCAGAATTGTATATTTCGGCATAGTAGACTTGAATGTCGGGCTTGCTAAAGTCAATGAGGTGGATTCTTAGGGTAGAGGTGGTCTTGGGACTGAGGCTGATAAGCTAATTATCATGTCCGATGCCCCAGCTGTTCCTGCTCAGTATATTCAGCACGTTTTCCTGTACGTTCGATTCAGTCATGTGGCCTGCGTATAGTTGACCTGGCTTGTCTTTGCCCCACTATATGAATCAGTAATGTTTTCTTCTTGATAAAGTGTATTCACGGAGTGTGTGTGAGTCAATGTTCATTTGCTGCGACAAGGCAGGGTAAGACAAGGATTGTATTGGAAATGTACTATGAGCTGATGGAGGCTAATGTATTTCGTGAGAAATAGGAATTATGGCGCTCGGTCAGGCGATGAATAATTTCTGATCGGCGTTAGTATTTAGCCCTGACAAGAGAGATGTCATTCGCAGAAATGTCAAACAATGGTATTTTAACCAACCAAGTAGAATGCCCTTCGTAGAATCATTAATCATTTTGTTCGTTTGCCCAGGGAGAATGTCCCTATAAGGACAATTTTATATTTTGGTGGTCCTGCTCAGGGAGATTATCCCTGTCAGGATAGATATATATTTTTTTGCGTTTGCCCCAGAGAGTAAGGGTTTTTAATTATATAAAGTTCGTCTTTTAGGCTTGCTTTATTCAATCCTGACATTCTTTTCAAACCTGTTAACCTGTTTTCTCCAAACCTGTTAACCTGTTAAACCTATTTTCTTCAAACTTGTTAACCTGTTAAGTTTCTAAATCTGTTAACCTGTCTTGCGAATAAAGCGATCGTAAGTCATTTAACCATGTATGGTTTTTGCCATAGTGGTTGAAGGGGTTGGAAAACCGGCCTGTCATGAGGGCTTATGTCCCCTGCCTGACTGGAGGGCTTAGTACTCGGCCTGACAGCAGGGCATTTTAGACTGATGGTCGGGATAAAATACCCTTGCACCATCTTTCTGTGTCCAGCCGGTTGTAGATGTGTGCAGTAAATCAATCATGTCAGGCAATTATTTCATGCTTGATTGGTCCTGTTATTTACCTTATCCGGTGATGGTTACCAACTTCGTTGAGCACGGTGAAGTGCTTGTATATATATATATATATATATATATATATATATATATATATATATATATATATATATATATATATATATATATTTTAAAAAACGTAAATGAGAGGTCTAATGTACAGTAGAGTAGCCCTCAATCCTGAAGATTTTATTCATGCAATAACAATTCATGTATAGTTTTTTCAAGATTCAAGTAAAATAAATTTCGTTAGAACATCCATCATGTGAAACGCAAACACGTAGGCAAGAAAATAATGCACATTGTCACGTAACATGTTCAAGAAAGGGCACGGCATAGCACACATTCAGATGAGTATGTTTGGAGTTTTTACCTATAACATGCAGGGCAGAAATTACCACAAGTATGATTGTGCTTTTAGGTGGATGTCGTTCCAAGATATTGGAATCATGTCTCCTTGAAGTGTTGGTAGCATGTAAGGTTCTTCAATCTGTTGGGGTCAGGCTGATATTTGCTTCAAAGATATTCAAACCATATCTACATGGATTTTAGCAGGGATGAATTCTTCACACCCCATAAACCAATGAATAAGGAGTTTGGCCAGGCTGGCAATTTTTTTTTCTTTACGACCACCTTTTCATTTAATTCAGCTTGACCATTTGCTTTAGGTTAGCCATGCCCCACTTCACAAATGGCTAGGTAGAGTTTGGATGTAATAACTTAGACGGTTGATGAATAGTTGGAGCATGCTTATGGCAGGCTTCTCAATTCATGATGTAGTCCAGGCAGTCAGCCCTCAGGGTTGGCCACTTATAACCAGTCTTGAAAACTTTGCCCTACTTTAAGCGGTACAAGAAATCTCAAGTATGGTTCGACCTGAAATCTTTTAAACAAATTATCATTGATGATAAAATAGGTAGAAGCTCTAATTCTAAATGCTCTAGCCATATGTCTGGCCTGAGGTAGTATATCTCGCAGGAACGAATCATAATAAGGCTTAATCTATGAATCTTTGTCAGTATTGACAGGGTTCACCTATTCAGGCTTGCTGATGGTAGGTTCAAGTCAATGTACAATAAGTACTTTATCATGGTAGGGGTGAAATTTGAACCAAGGCTGGCCAAAGCATCAGCCTGGGTATTCAGGTCTCTTGGTATTTTCTCAATCTCAAATTAAATGAATTTATCGCAAAGTATTTTAGCATATTCCAAATATAAAATCATTTTTTCATTCTTGCTGTATAAATTCCTTTTATTTGATTTGCAATTAAAAGTGAATTAGTTTTTACCTTTAGGTTTTGAACACCGAGGTCTAGACATACCTTGAGTCCTGCTATGAGAGCTTCATACTCAGCCTCATTATTGCTAGTTTTGAATTCACAACTCACAGCCTGGGCTATTATGTCCCCTTGGGGTGATTTTAACACTAATCCTAGCTCCATGCCCCGTACATTAGATGCCCCGTCCGTGAATAGGATCCATTCTTGGTCTGAGGTCTTATTATCTAATTGGTTAGCTTCCTTGGCAATGTCTAATTTTAGGTTAGGGCTGAAATCAGCCATAATGTCTGCTAAGACCTGTGATTTGATTGATCTCCTTGGTTCAAAGGTGATATCGTAGGTGCTAAGCTGGATTGACCATTTGGCCACCCTGCCTTACAGTTCAGGCTTTCGCAGGACAACTTTTATGAGTAGGTTAGTCTTAACTAATATAGGGTGAGACTCAAAATAAGGGCGCAACTTGGTTTACGATATAGTTAAAGCTAAAACATATTTTTCAAGTAAATCATACCTCATTTCAGCATCTAGTAGACTTTTACTTACATCGTAGACATGATGTTGCTGACCTTCTTGTACTTTAACTAGGCACTGGCAATATTGTCAATGAGAGAGAGATAAACCGGCAGGGGGTTTTCCTTTGCCTACCTTGGCCAATAAAAATGGAGACGATGATAAATATAGCTTCTAATCCTTAAATAATGTTGCCTCGTATTCAGGAGTTTTTTGGCTTCCTCGTAGATGTTTATATTTCTTTCAGGGGTGGATTTGTGCTGTTTCTGCCGCACATACTTCAAATATGTATCAATATTGAGCCTATAGGTGATAACATCAGCATATACTCTAATTGTATCGAAATGAGATCAAGCAAAGCCATATATATATTTATATTTTTTTTTAGAAACTTACTAATTCAGACCTGACAGAATCAGGGGAGTAAGATATTATCAGGACATGCATGTCAGGGTACTCATATCTGATCTATTTCCATGCAGGATGATGCTACACATGTGCCCCTAATTGGGTACTGTAATTACTAGGTGAGAAACTTACCTGACTCAGAAGGCTTTAAGGTTTCAAAATAATAATCCAGGGCTGATTTTTGTTCAGGTCAGAATCCGACGTGTCCGTTTTGGATACCCCTGATTGGTTTTGGTAATTGGAACTCCAGTATTGCTTTAATCCGTTCAGGACTGCGTTTTATGTCTCCTTTGGTCACCATGTAACTCATAAATTTACCACATGTCACGTAGAGTTGCACTTGGCAGGACCAAAATATCTTACAAAGATATCACAAGTAGATTATAAATGATACACATGAATTATAAATCACAACCATGTTAACTAGCAGGCCAGGATAGATTATGTCTCCAAACGTTCATGTTGTGTAATGTGTGTAACATGTTAATATTAAAAATTCTATTGATCAAAGGTTCTAATATTATGCCAGACAAGCTTGATATATAATAAGGAAAAGTTAATGAGTAATCATGTAAGGATTCATAACAATAGTATGATAATAGATCTAAGCATATCAGGACAGGCTAGTCATGACAGGTTAATTCATCCTTCAAAAAGTCAACCAGGTCAGGCTTGGACGATTTATTTTTCCTTGATCAGCCAGGTCAGGTTAAGCTTGACTAACCATGGCATATCAGGACTGCCTAAAAACTATCATATGTAATATGGTCACTACTAAAAAATATTTAATTCATATCTACCTTGGAATATGTACTATGATGACATATTTATTTAAAAGTTATGCGAAGGATACGACTTACCTGTGCAGTAATAACACTTAAATACCTTCAATAATTTATTTTTGTGTTAGTGCATTTCATACTGTCGGTCAGCATTCTCTGTCTTGAAAGGACCGGTCTATCCTGATTGGACGTTAAAGGCAATCAGGCTTAATTAAGCGAGATACTTTATTTTTTAGAACTCTTTCTTCATTGACGTTGATCACTTTATTCCTTCCTCAGTCTCTTTTCACTAAGGGTGCACCACATTGCGTGATATAAATCTCCTTGTGTCTAATCTCAGGCTTGGTACAGCCGTTCAGGGTTGAACTGAATGGCCAGGCTTGTAATGACGTTGAGGCCTGCCCTAATACTGTCCAGAACTGACTTTGAAGCCTGTCACAATCAGGACTGGATTGCCCTGCCAGGCTTGAATTTTCGAAGTTCAAGGTTTCATTTCCTAAAAACATCAAATTATTGGAATTAAGAAAATTCATCGTAGAATAAAAGCCTAAGTAACGAAATTTTAAGATATATTGCAGCAGGAGCTGAATCAGGGGCTCCCAACCCTGACCTGGCCACAGTCCAAGTCCAGCAACACCCCTTGAACCACCCCCAGCTCAGCTAACCAAGAGATTCACCAGGTCCAGTTATTAGCTGCCTATATAGCCAGCTGGAGCATGCCTCAACTAAAAGTCCAAGCAAGGTCCTTAAGAATCCTACCAGTCATCCTAAAATGCAATGTAATTCAGCAGAAATTCCAGCAACAGGAAAGCAAGCCAGTCACATGTTGAAGTTAAAGCACAAAGCAGCAATTCCTTATTTAGTGAGGCATTGTTAAGGCTCCTTGAAAAGAGTTGCTGCAACTTTTTCCACAAAGCCTGACATAGGCAGCAACAAGAAGCCTTGACTTCAGCTAACCACCAAATAAACAGAAACACTGCATAAGAGGACAACTGACAGTGACCGCCTACAACCATGCTTTATTTCAGTCTGTTTTACCCCAATTGCTTTTATTTTCACTTGTTCACTTTATTTACCATCTTGTAAGATAATTTATGTTGTTTGTATTCATCTTAGATTAATTCTGGACCATTGGATGGTAGGGTTTCGAATTGTAATGCAAAGACAAGACCTATATAAGGACTTGTGCCTCATCTGTTTGAAGAAGATTGTTTTTGAATGAAAAAATAGCCTTGAGACTTCTCTCATTTCTTTCAAACTTGTTTTAAACAGTAGTTTGGAAACCTGGCCTGATAATTAACCTGTGAAATCTAAGGTTATTTGATCAGTGTCAGTTTGGCATCATTAAATTGAACCTGTGTCCATCTGTGGTTCTTTTTAATTGTGTTGAGCAAAGTTCAGCTTTAATCCTGTGTCAATCTGTGGATTTGAGTCTGAAATTTGTTAAGTTATAATCTTAAATTTCTTGTGAATTATCTGTGGAAGTTTAGGGTCTTAGCTATATCCTTGAGTCACTCAAACAAATCACATTCTCAGTTGTGCCAGTCTGTCTGAATCTCAGGATTTCAGGCTGTTTCTATTAATATTAAAAATACTTAGGCACCTTCAAAATTCATGAAACTTGGCTCAGTCCCAGCTTAATATCCAAATTAAAATACTACAAATTTTCAAAATTTTCCAAGGTCATTTGGTATTTGTAAAGTATCCTGCAAAGTTCAGCTGCATTGTTGCCTGTCTATAGGGTTTACACTACAATTTTGGGTATCAGAGCTCAGGTTTAACACAATTCCACCTTTGTGTTAGTCTTGAGTTGAGAGAAGTTGTAAGATCATTATCCCTACCTACATTAAAAACACAAAAAACAACCATGAGTGAAGAGAGTCTTGCTGGTATTGAAACCAGAATAGAAACACTTGCAGGAAATGTAGTCACACTACTCAATGCTGTTCATGTGGTGATAGAGAGGTTTCCAAACCATGATCCCAGGAGACAACCACCTCCAAGAGGAAGAGGCGGAGGCAGAGGCTTCTTTATGGGAGCAGGGGGAGGACAACCACCACCTGGTTATGAGTCAGAGTCTGAGGAAAGCAACAGAACACAAGAGGAGGCTCTTGAGCAAGCAGACAAACCTTTAAAGGTAGAAATTCGTGATTTTTCTGGTAGTCTTAATCCTGATGACTTGCTATAATGGATTAGGGATGTTGAAAAGATATTTGAATTCAAAAATTACAATGATGCTAAGTCTTGCAAAGTTGTTGTGTTAAAATTAAAGGGTTATGCATCATTGTGGTATGACAACCTTAAACATTAGAGGTTAACGGAAGGGAAAGAACCTATTAGATCTTGGTCTAAGCTTAAAAAGAAAATGCTGGATAAATTTGTTTTTTTTAGGTAAAATGTGAGTATATTAAATATATCAAAAAACAGCCATAATTACAAGGACAATGTTCGAATCCCGGCTAAGGCATTCTAACATATAAATCCTATGCTTGCCTGCCAGTCAATGGCACCATTGCTTTCTAGATTACACATTTTGCTACGAATTCTCCTCTGAATTAGCTGCTTCAGTTGTTGTGCTATAATGTCAGGTCTCTGAACACACAACTGTTGTCTCGCATTGTTTCTCTGAAACCATATGGTATACCAGAATGCTGTTTGAACACACACAGAAGCCTTCCATTGCAGTCTGTTCCTGTTTGCAGATATTAATGCAGTAGGATCAGGCATTGGCTTACCTATCCAATCTGTAATACTATCCTTAACCTTACTAGTAAACCTGCACTCTGAAAAGAGGTGGTCACTTGTCTCAGGCTGTTCCCCACATAAGATGCAGTCATCATCAGGACATAAACCAATAGCATATAGCTTGGTTCTAAGATTTAGTCCATCTTGCATAATCATCCAAGCAACAACAGAGTGTTTAGGGATGTTCTAATTATTCCATACAAGATTAGACCAGGCATTTTTGGGGTGCTGACCCATCAACCATTCATATCCATTACGTATAGAGTATCCTTTGGTCGAAGAAATCCAAAGATTACCATGAAAACCACTCTTAATCCTTTCCTTAACCTTACAAATGCTCTTCCAGGTCCAGGGGGTATCATTTCCAGGAGTATAATCTTGCCATTCAACTCCCTTTAAATACACATTAGCAACCCATTTGATCCACAGCCTGTCAGGCTTGATATATAGCCAATTCACCAATTTCCCCACTGAGGCAGTATTCCACAGCTCTGCTTTTTTAATTCCTAGACCTCCTTCATCCTTTGGCAATGTAACTCTATCCCATCCCACCAGTGGAACCCCGTGGTAATCAGATGAGCTACTCCATAGAAAGTTCCTGCATATAGCTTCTACTCTTTTGATCACACTCTTTGGGATAATGAACATGGCAGCCCAATAATTGTAAAGAGTGTTAAGCACTGAGTTTATTAGAACCACTCTTCCTGCATAAGATTAAACCCAGGATCTGTTCATTAAGTTATCTAAGCTTAGGCGGGACGAGAGACCTCTTGAGACCTATTTGAGAGAATTTGAACAACTAACCTTACAGTGTGAGATAAATGAGAAACCTGAACAAAGAATTGCTAGGTTGTTAGAAGGGCTTGATAAGAACATTGCTACTAAGGTTAGAATGCAACCACTTAGGTCTTATGATGATGTTGTAAACTTGACACTCAGAGTGGAAAAAATAGGGAAATCTAAACCTGCTACTCCTAAACCCAAGCCTGTCTTTAGACCTTACACTGGTGTTAAGATTACTGAGACACCTAAACCAGTGTCCCAAACTGGAGGAGACAAGGGAAAGGCACCCATGTTCTCCAAGTCCAACCCACTGACCAAAGAAAAGATTAAATGTTTTCAATGCTAAGGGTATGGTCAATTTAGGAAGGACTGCCCTTCAAAAGGAGCATTGACAGCAATGGAAGTAGAAGAGTGGGAAAGAGAGGGTTCAGTTGAGTATGAGGAGGAGCCAGTGAATGAGGAGACAACTCTTGAGGAGGAACCGAACCAAGAACAAGTCTCGGCTCACCCTGATGTAGGCCATAGTCTTGTTTTTTGGAGGGTAATGCACTCTCAACAAGCATCATTAGAGGAGGATCATAGATCCCTAATTTTCAGTAGTAGATGTACTATTCAGGGAAGGGTATACAATTTTATCATTGATGGGGGAAGCTGCACCAATGTGGCATCTGTCATGATGGTTAATAAACTCAATCTCAGCACCCAGGAGCACCCCAACCCTTACAAGCTCAGATGGTTAAACAAGGGAGCAGAAGTTAAGGTGGATAAACAATGCCTGGTTCCATTTTCAATTAGCAATGTTTATAAAGATGAGATCTTGTGTGATATGGTCCCTATGGATGCTTGCCACCTACTGTTGGGAAGACCATAGGAATTTGATAAGTTCTATCCACCAGGGAAGGAGCAATACCTATTCCTTCAAGCAAGGTAGGAAGAATATCACATTGACCCCTCTACCACCTAATCAGAAGAACTATGGAAGTCCAAGTGTGACTGATGGACTCAATGGAGTCTTGTTTCTATCTGAAGCAGAAATGGTCAAGGAAATGCAGCAAGAGCAACCTGTTCTTATCTTGCTATCCAGAGAGATTCATGAGGATGTGAAGCATCAACCGCCAGCAGAGATTAGACCATTACTAGAACAATATCAGGATGTCTTCCATGCTGAATTGCCCAGTGGACTGCCCCTAGTAAGAGGCATTGAGCACCAGATTGACCTTGTGCCAGGATCTGTACTCCCTAACAGACCTGCATACAGGTGTGATCCTGGAGCTACAAGAGAATTACAGAAGCAGATTGATGATCTAATGAACAAAGGGTTTGTAAGAGAATCCCTGAGTCCCTGTGCTGTCCCAACACTATTGGTACCTAAGAAGGATGGCACTTGGAGGATGTGTATTGACAGCAGAGCTATCAACAACATCACAGTCAAGTATAAGTTCCCTATACCTAGATTGGATGACATGCTAGATGAGTTAAGTGGTGCCAGGATCTTTTCTAAAATTGATCTTAGGCAAGGTTATCACCAAGTGAGAATCAGAGAAGGTGATGAGTGAAAGACTGCCTTCAGAACTAAGCAAGGGCTCTATGAGTGGTTGGTTATGCCATTTGGGTTATTAAATCCCCCCAGCACTTTTATGAGATTAATGACAGAAGTGTTGAGGCCTTGTTTGGGAAGGTTTGTTGTGGTATACTTTGATGATATCCTCATCTACAACGAATCCACATGAGAACATTTGAGCCATCTTGAGAAAGTGTTCCAGATTCTGAGAGGCAGCAAGTTGTTTGGAAAGTTAGAGAAATGTACCTTCTTGGCTTTTGAAATCAAGTTCTTAGGATACATCATCTCTGGAAGAGGAATATCTGTGGATCAAGATAAGATTGATGCCATAAAATCTTGGCCAATCCCAAAGAGCATCACTGAAGTAAGGGGCTTCCATGGTCTTGCTTCCTTTTACAGAAGATTTATTAAGAACTTCAGTGTTGTTGCTGTCCCAATCACAGAGTGTATGAAGAAAGGAGAGTACAAATTGACTTAGAATGCTCAACAAGCATTCAACCTGATCAAGAGAATTTTGTGTGAGGCACCTGTTCTCAGGCTACCTTATTTCAACTGCTTATTTGAGGTAGAATGTGATGCCAGTGGAGTTGGCATAGGAGCTGTACTGATTCAGGAAAGGAAGCCAGTGGCTTACTTTAGTGAGAAGCTGAGTGGAGCTAAACTGAGCTACTCCACTTATGACAAGGAGTTCTATGCAATTGTCAGGGCTCTTATGCATTGGAGTCATTATCTTAAGCCAAAGCCTTTTGTGCTGCATTCTGATCATGAAGCTTTGAAATACATCAATGGCCAACACAAGCTGAATCACAGGCATGCTAAGTGGGTTGAGTTCGTACAATCCTTCACATTCTCAACCAAGTACAAGGAGGGAAAGTAAAACATTGTTGCTGATGCACTGTCGAGGAGATATTCATTGTTGACAGTCATGGAACAGAGAGTTCTTGGATTTGAGTTCATGAAAGAGTTGTACAAAGATGATCCTGATTTCTATGATGATTGGTTAGCTCAAACAGAAGGAACTAAGGTTCAGGGAACTAAATTCCTGCTACAGAAAGGATTCCTATTCCATGAGAACAAGCTATGTGTTCCAAGGGGTTCATACAGGGAACTAGTGATCAAGGAAGTCCACTCCAGTGGTTTAGGAGGTTATTTTGGGGTCCAAAAGACTCTGGATATCTTACAGGAGCAGTTCTATTGGCCCAGAATGATGGGAGATGTCCAGGTGACACTCAGGATATGCTCCATCTGCCAGCAGGCTAAGACCTCCTTCCAAGAAGGTCCTTACACCCCATTGCCAGTACCAAACAAACGTTGGGAGGATGTGAGCATGGATTTTATCATAGCCTTACCAAGGACCTCAAGGGGGAATGACTAAGTGATGGTTATAGTTGACAGGTTCACCAAAATGGCTCATTTCATAGCCTGTAAGAAAACTGAGGATGCTGTGAGTGTTGTTGAGCTTTATTTCACTAATATTGTCAAGCTACATGGGGTCCCTAAGACCATAGTCTCAGACAGGGATGTCAAGTTCATGAGTTATTTATGGAAGACCTTGTGGAAGCTACTTCATACCAGGTTGTTGTTCAGTACATCACATCACCCACAGTTAGATGGCCAGACTGAGATCACTAAAAAAACCGTGGGAAGAATATTAAGATGCATTGTTAGCAAGTCTTTGAAGGACTGGGATTTAAAACTGCCACAAGCTGAGTTTGCTTTCAACAGGGCTCCTGCATCTGCAGCTGGTCACAGTCTATTTAAAGTGGTTTATGGGATCAATCCTCTAATGCCCTTAGATCTTTTAAGTGTACCTAAGGATGAAATGAACTATGATGCTAAGAAGAGGGTGGAGCAGATCCTGAAGCTCCATGAAACTGTCAAGAAACAAATTGAAAGGGCCAATGACAAGTATAAGAAAAAGGCCAAGAGTCCTAAGCAGAAGAAAGAATTCATGCCAGGTGATCTTGTATGGATCCACTTAAGAAGGAGAGGTTCCCTGCTAAAAGAAAGAACAAGCTGATGCCTAGAGCAGAGGGTCCTTTTGAGGTCATTGAGAAAATTGGCCCAAATGCTTACAAGATAGACCTTCCTGGTGAGTATGGGGTACATGTCACATTCAATATAGGAGACTTGGGTCCTTACTATGGTGAGTCTGATGATGAAGGGGGACCAGGCTTGAGGTCAAGCCCTTTTCAAGAAGGGGAGGCTGTAGCAGGAGCTGAATCAGGGGCTCCTAACCCTGACCTGGCCACAGTCCAAGACCCAGCAACACCCCTTGAACCACCCCCAGCTCAGCCAACCAAGAGATTCACCAGGTTCAGATATCTGCTACCTATATGGCCAGTTGGAGCAGGCCTCAACTGAAAGTCCAAGCAAGGTCCCTAAGCATCCTACCAGTCATCCTAAAATGCAATGTAATTCAGCCGAAATTCCAGCAACAGGAAAGCAAGGCAGTCACATGTTGAAGTTAAAGTATAAAGCAGCATTTCCTTATTTAGTGAGGCATTGTTGAGGCTCCTTGAAAAGAGTTGCTGCAACATTTTCCACAAAGCCTGCCATAGGCAGCAACAAGAAGCCTTGACTTCAGCTAGCCACCAAATAAACAGAAACTGTGCACAAGAGGACAACTGACAGTGACAGCCTGCAACCATGCTTTATTTCAGTCTGTTTTACCCCAATTGTTTTTGTTTTTACTTGTTCACTTTATTTACCATCTTGTAAGATAATTTATGTTGTTTGTATTCATCTTAGATTAATTCTGGACCATTGGATGCTAGGGTTTCGAATTGTAATGCAAAGACAAGGCCTATATAAGGACCTGTGTCTCATCTGTTTGAAGCATATTGTTTTTTGATTGAAAATATAGCCTTGAGACTTCTCTCATTTCTTTCAAACTTGTGTTAAACTGTAGTTTGGAACCTGGCCTGATAATTAACCTGTGAATTATGTGGTTAATTGATCAAAGTCAGTTTGGCATCATTAAATTGAACCTGTGTCCATCTGTGGTTCTTTTTAATTGTGTTGAGCAAAGTTCAGCTTTAATCCTGTGTCAATATGTGGATTTGAGTTTGAAATTTGTTAAGTTATAATCTTAAATTTTCTGTAAATTATCTGTGGAAGTTTAGGGTCTTACCTATATCCTTGAGTTACTTAAACAAATCACATTCTCAGTTGTGCCAGTCTGTCTGAATCTCAGGATTTCAGGCTGTTTCTATTAATATTAAAAATACTTAGGCACCTTCAAAATTCATGAAACTTGTCTCAGTCCCAGCTTAATATCCAAATTAAAATACTGCGCATTTTCAGAATTTTCCAAGGTCATTTGGTATTTTTAAAGTATCCTGCAAAGTCCAGCTGCATTGTTGCCTGTCCATAGGGTTTACACTGCATATATTGCTTATATTTTGCGAAACTTGTATTAGATCTAGGAAAAAACTTATCTTTGAAATTCTTTCGTGACAAGTATGTCCTTGAAATCCGCATTCTCTTAGTCAACACTGGAGTTTGTTATACATATGATTGTTGGAAGGAATTTTGACTTGATTTGGTAATTTTTCTTTTGGATCTAGCAATTCTTTATTGGAAATGGGAGTTATGGAAAGTCTTGTATCAATTTTTTCCAAGGCTCTCAAACTTGTGAGAAGAGAGAATCTTGTGAACATTCTTTTAGGATTAATAAACTAGTTTCCCCACAGACGGCGCCAATTGTTTTGTCCATATTTTGCGCAGGGTTGGAAATACGACCAGGGTAGAATAGTATGGGGGTTAACTAGTATCATCCTATTTTGATGTTATCGTGATCGTACCTAGGCAGGGTTGAGGATAATAAAAATAGTGCAAATAAAGTAAATAATAAGGCAAAGGAATCTGTACGTGGAAAACCCTTGAATGGGAAAAAAACCACGTGCACCAAGCCAGGAAAAGATTTCACTATGATTCAAGAGGATTATAATATCATGAGCGCAAAGTATAATATTTTCTCTAAGTATTATACTAGTCTTGCTCGCAATGTGATAAGTTGTGTTGTGTATGTTAGAGTTTGTCTTGTCTTTCCAAATGATCTTCAAATGCTCCTTATATAGCCATGTTGAATGGCTGTCAAATCTTTGTACTTAAAGCTGAATATTCCTCCTTAATGTCCTAATTGTTGTCTTTATTGCGCATTAATGCCTATTAATGCTCCTTCTTTTTTACCAAATCTTCCTCTTAATGACCATATTTATGTTGTAGAAATCTTATATATAATTATCCATGACTTGGTCAAATGTTGACCTTACACTTGACCGTTGTCCTCTCCTGCCTGGCGCCTGTCATCTTGTACCCTGGTGGCTTGACGTCCTGACACCCTGATTGTCAGGCCAGGGTTGAACTTGATCCTGAAGATGATGCGGGAGTCCAGGCTCATCGACTGGTGCCAAATTTGGACTACCCTGACGGACCTGCCCTGATCGTCAGGCCAGGGTAGAATTTTGTCCTGACAGTAGTGCGAAATTCTAGGCCCAACAGTAGTTTCTTGTTAGAAATCTATATCTCTATACTCAACATATTCATATATGTTATGATTTTAATTTAGTCATAAAATTAAAAGATGATCTTATGCATGCAAATTATAAGTAACATAAGGAAGAAATCTTCAGGGAATGTCAAACTCTAGTCAGGGAATCATTACCGATATGTGTGGACCAGTTGACAGTAAAAATACTTCCCAATCGTATTCTTTAAAATGAGATTTAAACATGTGATCATCGTGATCAACAGTTGTGATTTCATTATTGTCGGAGGACACATATTCCAACAATCTCCCACTTGTCCTCGACAAATGTGCGTCACCAATTCTCTTGTCCTATTACTATCTCCCACTCAATGGAAGGTGTCTTTCAGGTCGTATTTGCACGTGATCATATCGAGAGTGGTTTCCTCGATCTAGAGAATAACGGATTGACCGGAATTATCTACCATAGATATCTTCCGAGCGTGGCCACGCATTTCCATTTAATTACTCCTCGAGTGGCCCTGAGATATTGTTATAACCCTGACTAGAGGTGGACAATTCCTATCGCACTCATTTCCTTCGACTAGCCACAGCCATCATAACCCAAAATATGCCCATTTGACCCCATTTACGAAGGTCGTAGTAACACAAATCAAAGTTAATCTGAAACTGTGTCATCTTAGGTGAATAGTCTTTAGTCAAAAGAATCGACTCATTAGAATACTATAGTAGCTCTCGCCACGACCAGGCTATATAAATTTGCCAGAACTCTATAAGCGGTCATAAGGCCCGACAAAGTGTTCCTAACAGTCTGCCTATGTGATCGACTAGTCATTCTCATATGACTCTATGGCACTTGAACTTGCCATCAATCGCATCACATTCTAGTCACTTTGAGACGTCACCTCATACAAGTAACTATGGGCTAATACAATGCTAATCCGTGTTCACTTTAACGAGGTTCAATTGTCTCTACAACCTATTTGGATGTAACAATGTATAAAGAAAAGATAAAAGACAAATTTGATTATGAACATGAACAAAAACAACACTTTTATTTCATTTCAAAATCTAACATAAACTTGGTACACGTTTAAGTCCCATGGACGCAACATGTCCATAATGCTTGGCCTGCGATAAAGGCTTGGTGAGTGGATCGGCTATGTTGTCATCCCAACCTTACAAATCGCAATTTCCTTTTTCTCAATGAAATCTCTTATTACATGATATTTTCTAAGTACATGTCTAGATCTATTACTAGACTTTGGCTCCTTAGCTTGGAAGATCGTCCCACTATTATCACAATAGAGAGTGATGAGATCATTGGCAGTAGGTACTACTCTTAGACCTTCCGTGAACTGCCTGATCCATACTGCTTCCTTGGCAGCTTCTGATGCTGCAATGTACTCAGCCTCCGTAGTTGAATCCACAGTCACAGCTTCCTTGAAGCTTCTCCAGCTAACGGCACCTCCATTGAGCATGAAAACAAAACCAGCTTGTTATTTCATGTCATCTCTATCCGTTTGAAAACTCGAGTCCGTGTATCCATTAACACGTAGCTCGGTGTCTCCTCCAAACACTAAGATAGAATCCTTAGTTCTTCTCAAGTACTTAAGGATGTTCTTGACGGCTATCCAGTGACTCTCACCTGGATTTCCTTGATATCTACTCGTCATGCTCAAAGCATACGAGACATCAGGACGTGTGCATATCATGGCATACATTATTGATCCAACAGCGGAAGCATAAGGGATCATCTTCATGCGTTCAACATCATGAGGTTCGAAGGGAGATTGAGTCTTGCTCAATATAGTCCCAGTTACCATAGGTACCAAACCCCTTTTTTATTTGTCCATGCTGAACCGTCGAAGAATCTTATCAACATAAGACTCTTGACTTAGTGCCAATATCCTCTTGGATCTATCTCTATGGATCTAGATACCTAATATGCATTGTGCTTCTCCTAAATCCTTCATTTGGAAGTGGTTACCTAACCACTTCTTAACAGAAGACAACATTGGAATATCATTTCCAATGAGTAGTATGTCATCTGTAATACCCGCCCTTTTAGGAACCCTTTGACCGTCGTTGACCGGCCTTGGGAGTGGAAGTAGTTTTAGGAAAGTGTGCCAAAACTTATTTGGGCTGCGTGTTGAGAGTGGTACTCGATAGAGTAGAGGATACTCGATCGAGTAGCTAGGGTACTCGATCGAGTAGGGGGCCACTCGATCGAGTAGGTTGGGTACTCGATCGAGTACCGTGTTTTCAGCGAGGGTTTTATATCGCGTTTTGTTAAATCCGCAAACCACTTCCGCCACTTTCCTCCTATCCTTCAGTCGCCCCTTTCCCTTCCCTTCACCTCAAAACCTCCATGGATGCCTTTTGAAGATTCTTGAGCCTTAGGAGAGCGTCTCTTGAGTCGGGTAGCGGTCTTTTGCTGAGTTTTCCCCTTATAGGTATGTCATATTCATCATCCGTGCCTTTGTTTCTATAGTTAGGGTTTTGCTTGTAGTAATAGATGTTTGCATGATGGTAATAGGCTTTGCTTGTGCGCTGGATACTTTGTTTGTCGGCATGGATTGGTTGCGGATGCGTAAAGGTAGGTTCGCCTACTCAGTTTCTGTAGATGGTCTAGTGTGTCGAATATTGTGGTTGTGTTGTGTTTGGTTGTCTGCTATAGTTGTTGTATCGTGATGGTTGTGGTTGTTGTTGATGTTCTCGAGATACGTTCTCGGCTGAGTGGGGTCACTTGCGGGAGTGATCTCACGCCCTAGTTTCGCCCTTCGTGGAACCCGCCACGGAAGGGGATGTGCACATTAATGGAACAGGGTTATCGCTCGTATGATGAGCGGGGCTTAGGTGGGAACGGCTGCGGTCCCCCAGCGCGGTGGTTCGGTGGAGGGTCGGTGATGAGTTTAGTTGGATTATTGTGATTATGGTTGGGACTGTTGTCATTGTTCGTGTTGTCGATTGTAGTTGCCATTGTCTTGACTTATCTCAGTACTGACCTTGTTTGGTTGTTTGTTTGTTATGTGTCTGCCGTGATCCCTTATGGTGAGCAGTCGGTCTTAGCAGGTGTTGATGTTGTGGATAGCTGGAGTCCGGGCAGGGATGAGTCTTCACGAGATATGATGATCATAGCGAGTAGTCTTTGAGTTGTACTTTGTATTGTATTTTGGTTTGAATCACTTGTAATATACTTAAGAGTTCTTTTATTGACGTTTGATAACTACTTTCCTCGGATAACCGAGATGGTAACGCCCTTATATGCTAAGGAAGGCCTAGTTAAGGCTCCTCTGGATATGGGGGTGTTACAAAGTGGTATCAGAGCGACGATTTTGGAACCTGTAACAAATGAACATAATGAACGTAGAGAGTCTAATAAAATGAACCTGGTGTATGTGTAATGGGAGCCCCGGCTGATGCTAGATTTTGGGTGAGTAGGCGCCCTCATTTCAAAATCTTGGCCCCATGACGCTTAAGCCAGTCACATGGGGTGGGAATGTGGAGTCCGTGTGTCTATGTGTGTTATGTATGTTAATTGTGCTAGAGCTACCTCCGGTTAAGTTTTGTTAGAATTAATAGCGGTGTGATAGTAATGTTTGGGCCGAGTATGGTAATTATTGATAAGGTTGTTGAAGCTCGTTGGATGAGTAGTGAGTTTATATGATGGTTATGAGATATGTGACGAAAATTTATGTAGCTTACATGATGGTAATTATAGTATAGTGAGTTATAATTCGAGATATAGTGTATGGTAATGCGTTATTGCCCTATAGGATGGTCGAAATTTTTCCGCTGCGTAAGATGTGGTTCATGCGAGGTGAGTTGCTTATGATAGAATGTAGGACATGATCGAATGAGTTGTTTAAAAGTATGCATTATGCGAGAGGTGATAGATTCATTTATTATGAACATTATGCAATTACATGACAAATGAAAGAATGAACGAATGGTAGGTTAAAAGTTTCAAGCTAGTAGTAATATATAAAGCACGCTTGAATGTAGTACGAAGACGTGATTATGTTTACGAAAGGTTCGGTAGCAGGTAAACCGAGTAGAGTAGTGGGTGTAGTGTACGTGAAATGAACTTCATTTGTTTGACAATATGGTAGGCTTTGTTAATAATAGTAATGCGCGAACGAACTTGACAATGAGTGCCGAATTCCGAACTTAGTTGGAATCGACACGCGGTGTTGTTTTTGCAGGAATCTTCAAGTTACTTCGTACTCATGACCAAGTACTTAACTATACTTGACCGAGTGCGAGTGCTTACTTGACCGAGTAGACCACACTCGATCTAGTTAGGAGGCGATAACGTCGGGATTTGGAAATTTTCCTGCAGATACTCGACGATTTAGCCCCTACTCGATCGAGTAGGGTGGTACTCGATCGAGTACCCCAGGCACTCGATCGAGTAGGTTACTGTGCAGTAATTCCTACGGGTTTTCTTAAAACCCTCCATCTTTCTATTTCTTCTCCTTATTCCTCTATATTTCGACACACCCATCCTAAATCACTCTCAAATTCCTTTTTCCCTCTCAAATCCTCTCTTTCTCTCGGGTTAGTAGTGATTCTTGGGGTCGATTTTCCTTGTTTAATTCGTTTCTTTACTTTACTAATCAATCAAGGTATGTTATTCTTCTTAATTTATGTGATTTGTTACTTTGAATGTGTTAAAATAGTGAAATAATCTGAAAATTTCGATTCACATGAGTAAGTTGTTGTTTTGATGGTTGAAATATGATTCACATGCCTCCTATTCGTGCTCGTTGGTGACTAAATGCTGTAGATTAGATTAGAAATTTACATAGTTGGAATCGAAATTTCTAGGGTTACCAAAATTGAAGTTGATTTTTGGTTGTTTTACAATGGTTAGATGGTAGAATTGAACCTTAAGCATTGTTTATATCATGTTAGAGGATAGATTTTGATGATTTTACCCTTAGAAATTCGCCTTAAAACTCCGTCTTAAAAGTGCCCCAAATGGAAATTCGTGATTTATAATTGAAAATGTATGTTGCAATTCACATTATAAGTATAAGTTGAACCTTAGTATGATAGTAGGAACGATTGTTGATGAAATTATGCCAAGATTGTCTCAGCTGTAAAGACCGTCTGAAAAATTTAGTTGGGTAATTGAACATAATATGGAAGTGATGATGATATGCTATGAAATTTCTTACTATTTCTCTTGATTTAGTAACATGTGATTGGAAGTGTGTCTGGAATAACCTTAGAATCATGCTAGGATATTCAAATTTGTCGAACATATGTAACCGTCATGATAATTTCCTTCACCACCGTGGCTTGTGAGTAGTAATAATTTGACCTTGTATGTTAAAATTTTAGAAACTGTTGATAAACATGTGTACTTATCTTAATATTCAAGGTTAATAGCATGAGTTATGTGCTTCACATGTCAAAATTTGTTGGAAAATTGTGTGCTAAGCTGGGTATGTGAATTCAAATTACATGAAACAAGTGCTTGGATGTTTATACAAGTTGTTTGGACTTATGCCTAAAGCAGATGCCGAGACTGAACCTTGAACTACGCCAAAGCAAACGAGGGAGGGGTAACCCACCTGAGTTAGGGGAAGGAAATGGGCCGGTGGTACCCGCAGTCCCCGAATACCCTACAGTTGTTTTTGTTGACTTTAAACAAAGGGAGCGTTTTGTAGCCTTACAAAAACGCAAATTGAGACCTACAAAGTGTATAGACACCAGTGTATTAGAGGAGTTAGAGATAGAGACGGATGTCCGTCACATTTTCGAGACCTTGGGTTTTACGGGTTTGTATCGGCTGAGGAAGCATACTTACCCTTTTCTTACCTTGGAGTTCATGAGCTCTTTTAACTATGACCGGCGGGTCGTTGTCAGTTTATATTGATGAATACCGGTTTTCTGTTGACCATGGATTTGTTTGCTCTCTCACCTGGGTTGGCCAAGCCTCCCAAGGACTCCTTTACCGACATCCCGGTGAGTGCGGCGTCGCGCCTAATGCCTTGCTTGATCGGGAAGCAAGCTCCCACCTCTAGCAGCATGCTGATTAATGATGTTCAGCATATTACCTTGAGAGTCTTTCTCCGTTCTCTCTCAAACCTCCTCTATGACCGTAAGGATATCAGTAAATTGAACAACCATGAAGTCTTGCTCTTGATGTCGTACCTCAACTCGGAGCGGGCCAGGAAAGTGGTCTTTAATGCTCCTTCTATAGTTTGTGCTGCTCTTGCCTTGATGGCTTCTTCCTCTTCCCGGTACCTGAGTTGTGGTGCCATTGCCACTCGGTTAGCTGAAAAGCTAACCTCCTTTGAGGCTTCTCCGGCGTACGTGCCTCTAGCTACCCCAGTGCCTACCATGGATCGTGAATACTACCTCGACCTGAAATGGTTGAGAACCTTGGCTGACGGCAGCCTAGCATGGAGGGTGCACGGGATGAGTTGGATGAAAATTCCAGCTCCCGAGCACCTCTCACCCACAGAGCCCTTGGAGCCGACAGTAGTGATGGTGGACTCCGATGATGAGGAGGAGGAGGATGAGGACGTACCCCGCCAGCTACAGACCTATCTCATCGACGACGCCATTCTCACGGAGATGCCGGAGCCGACGAAGGGTGAGAATGCGGGAGTGCAGGTGGCAGAGAGACCCAGAGTGGTGAGGGGACCCCGTCGAGTGAGAGAGAGGGCCTCGGAGACTAGGTCACGACCAAGTAGCACCACAAAGCAGAGTGCCTTTTCCATGCTACCCTTACCTCGACACTCCGGAGACGCGATCCAGTTACCTGGCGGAGAGAGTGTCATCTACTTTGACACTCCGGAACATGCATGAGATGGCCTACGCGCAGGGGATAGGGACAGAGGGACCGCATCCGGTGTGGTGGAGCGGAGTCGGGGACTACACAGGGGTTTTCCATTCCTACGGGGTGGATCAGTCGACTTGGGGGGCACCTCAGTCTTTCCCTTACGGTGGCTTGACCCCATGGTACGTGGGCCCGGGAGCAGGAGCAGGAGGTGATGCGGGAGTGGGTTCATCAGGTGCGGGCATGGCCGGAGGTGGTGGAGGTGATGATGAGGTGATGTTCGAGCAGCAGCAGCAGCAGGAGGAGTGATACTCCTCGTCCTTATCTTTGTTGATAGTAGTTGATGTTAGATGGTGATATTATTGTTAGACTTTGGTAGTTCTTTCCTTTTATTATTGGACTTAGTCGGAATTGTATGATTGGCCATAAGGCCGGAATTGCTACACTAACCTTTTGCAGGATTATTGAGAGTCGGGGCATCATCCCGACTCAATTTATGTGACAGTCATGTGTTATATGTTGGTTTACGACGGTTATGAAAAGTACTTGACCTGCAGGTACTCGACAGAGTACCCCACACTCTATCGAGTAGCTGCAGGAAAGGAGGAAAGGAGACATTCTGATCTCGGGCTACTCGATCGAGTAGCCAAGACACTCGATCGAGTAGCATGGCACTCGATCGAGTACCGCTAGTTACTCGATCGAGTAGCACATTATGGGGGTTTTTGGAAATTAAAAATGTTCAATTGTTTTATATTTGCGAGTTTAATGTTTAAAGTAGTTGTGAGTGCGTAGTAACACCTTTAAACCGTTAATTCATATGTTGCAAGTTGTAGATGAACTTTTATAAGCATAGTGGTCACGATTAGTGAAGTGGTAATCATTTTCTTGTTACTTTAATATTGCATACGCCTCATTACGATCTACTTATCGGAGTTGTAACTCCGTCTATATTTGTGCATATCATTTTAAGGTGTGTTGTCAACGGTAACTAGTTATTCCGGTGACCTGCGTATGATGTCTAAATTAACGAGTATGTAGTTAGCGGGTAATGTCCACAACAAATAATATGGTTTCCCTTAATGTTGAGATACAATACGCGTTGACATTTGGGGTGGTGAACTTCGGGGACGAAGTTCCTTTTTAGAGGGGAAGAGTAATGTCGCGAAATAAAAAGGCTGTTTTTGAATAATGCTTTGCTTGTTTACAATGTTGTTGGTATTGTGTTTTGTTTTAGTTACAAAAAAATTTCTGGGATATAACGAATTACTTTACTTATTTAAAGTGAAGGGGTTGTATGTTTCAAGAGACGGTCATGAAAAATAGTTATAGTGTGATAAATCGTGCTCGAATCACGTTGCCAAGTAACATGGTGGCGTTGGGTGTACCATATGATAATTAATGTGAGACATGTCCTGATCGATAGTTTGATAGTTGATACTGTATATCGGTACCGTGTGTCGGGTGATCGTAGATGGTGATTCGCATGACGAGCTTGATGTTTCATAGGTATATAGAGTAACGGTTAACGGAAATAGTGCTTGCATGACAGTAGTAAAAGTCTTTAGAGATAAGTATAGACGGTGATGATGATGACATGGGGGGGGGGATGGTGTTTCCAGGGAATGGTGGGTTGAGCGGGAGGATGAGTGAGGTGTTGTTCTCGTGTCTCAAGCGGGAGTTGGGTGAGGTGAACTTCGGGGACGATGTTCTTTTTAAGGGGGGAAGACTGTAATACCCGCCCTTTTAGGAACCCTTTGACCGTCGTTGACCGGCCTTGGGAGTGGAAGTAGTTTTAGGAAAGTGTGCCAAAACTTATTTGGGCTGCGTGTTGAGAGTGGTACTCGATAGAGTAGAGGATACTCGATCGAGTAGCTAGGGTACTCGATCGAGTAGGGGGCCACTCGATCGAGTAGGTTGGTGAAGGAAATGTAGATTCATATACATATTAACATACTCATATATGTCTAATTAATTTGTCATAAAATTAAAACGGATTTTATGCATGCAAACAAAATATAAATAGAAGAGAAATCACATCCTTACATTGATGTTTCGGTTTTATTGGGCACAAAAGAAATCTCCTTTTCTTTTGTTCTTGAGCTTTCCTTTATGGATGAACAAGATCTAAGTATAAGATCTCTCCCTAAGCTTTATACCCAAGGCTTGACTCTTAATCTAATTAATATTATTTGAGCTAGTATAATATTAATCTAGTGAAAAATTGAACCAAAAATTGTTTGGTTTATGCTCCTAAAACCGGGTAGGAGAAGGTATTTTTGGAGTATATTATCTCTCTAATTTATCATTAAAATGTAGAGAGGAAATTATCTTTCTAACACTAGAAATTTTTAATGTGAATGAATGAATAATTTTAGAGAGGAAAAACTCTCTAAAAGCCTCTAGGAAAACCGGTTGGGAGGAGCCTTTTAGGGGAGCCAATGCATGCCCATATTTGTCTTCACAAGGTGAGTAGGGTTGCATGGCTACTTTAGCTTTTTAATCATTATGTTTTCTATTTAAAATATAAACACAATTTTACCCTAATACTCCTCTAATATTTCGGCACTTTTGATAATATGAGATCCATATTATTTTTGTCAAATGTCAATATGTCACATGTCCTATGTGACATAAATTTGTCATGTATTTTTAACATATTAAAAATCAACGTATTAATAAAAATACGTCACATACAAAAATCGACTTAGTAATGTCATAATTACTTGTGCCAAAATATTTTACCAATTTATAAATCACAACAGATTGTATTTATAATAATTCATTCAATTCCGATTGTTTCTCTAAACAATAATTTCATCCGAGTAATGATACAATTCAATTACTCATACCGTATCTCATTTAATCACATTTCAATTTGATACGTAAATTTTACTTCCAAAATCGTCCGTCAATTTTTCAAATAATTTAATTAACTCGCAACATTATACGATTAATTAAATAGTCAATTAAGAGTATTGCCCTTTAGGTATGACCTAGGGGGTCAACTGATCACCACCGTCACACGACAGTAATGTCAAACTCTAGTCAGCCAATCATTACCGATATATGTTGACCAGTTGTGATAACAATATTACTTCCCAATTGTATTCTTTAAAATGAGATTTAATAATGATATTTAAATCATGTAATCGCACTATTGTTGAGGACACATTTCCCAACAATCTCCCACTTGTCCTCGACAAGTGTGCGTTACCAATTCTCTTGTCCTATTACTATCTCCCACTCAATGCAAGGTGTCTTTCAGGTCGTACTTGCAAGTGATCATATCGAGAGTGGTTTCCTCGATCCGGAGAATAAGCGATTGACCGGATTTATCCACGGATACCTTCCGAGCGTGGCCACGCATTTCCGATTCATTACTCCTCGAGTGGCCCCGAGATATTGTTTTAACCCTGACAAGGGGATGGACAATTCCTATCGCACTTATTCCCTTCGACTAGCCACAGACATCATAACCCAAAATATGCCCATTTGACCCCATTTACGAAGGTCGTAGTAACACAAATCAAAGTTAATCAAACCGAGCCATCTTAGGTGAATAGTCTTTAGTCAAAAGAATCGACTCATTTGAATACTATAGCAGCTCTCGCCACGACCAGGCTATATAAATTGCAAGAACTCTATAAGCGGTCATAAGGCCCGACAAAATGTTCCCAACAGATCGCCTATGTGATCGACTAGTCATCTCACATGACTCTATGGCACTTGAACTTGCCATCAATCGCATCACACTCTAGTTACTTCGAGACGTCACCTCATACAAGTAACTATGGGCAAATACAATGTTAATCCGTGTTCACTTTAACGGGGTTCAATTGTCTCCACAACCCGTTTGGATGTAACAAAGTATAATAAAAGAGTTTTAAAAATAAAACTCGAACGACAAATGCGATTATCACACATGAATAGTCAATGTCTGATTACTATTTCATGTTCTATAATCTGATTTGATCTTGTACGTAGTTGTTCATTTCAATTCAATTGAAATGACATGACTCATCATGTTTAGCCTTTGAGAAGGCTTTGGTTAGTAGGTTTTATCAACTTCTTGTACCTTACTCAACCTTACTACATACTCGTTTTCCTTTGTAATGTATACATTTGCATTACAAAACTTTCTGAGTACGTGTCGAGATCCAATCAAGACATAGGCCCTCTAGCCTAAGAATAGCTCCCACTGTTTTCACAGTGTGCGGGACTCATCTTTCTTGCACATCTCATGATCGCAAGTGTACTCAATTTCCGTTATAAATATCTCTCATTGTTCTTTATTGCCTAGAACGATTCTAGAAAATCTACTTCTTTATTAACATTTCCACAATGGTATCTTAACCATCCTAATGTGTTTTGATTATGGTTTTGTCGGAAACCATGCGCAATCTCAATTGTCAATTGTCACTTGTGTAACACACTTACACAATATTACATCATAAACACTTGCTTTACTTCCTTAATGCTTCTGCAAGCACTTAAGGGTAATCTTTACATACTAGGTAAAGATTACTTAAATTCGATTTTGAAAACAATTCATCATACTCAAAGTATATGAAGTGTTATACATCATTAATCATTTAATTGATCCGGCAGCGGAAGCAAATGGAATCAATCAAGTACGTTCAATTTAATTGAACTAGTCATGAATCTTATCAACATAAGACTTCTTACTGACGCTAATATCATGTGGATTTATCTTCATAAATCCAGATATTCAAGATGTATTATAATACTCCAAAAGTCTTAAATCATTCTCAATGATCAATATGTCATCCACATATCGGACTAATTAAAATTTCCGTAACTCCCACTAAACTCCATGTATAAACACAACTTCTTGACTTATCGAGAAATGTTTTATCACATGATCCAAAATGTTGATTCCAACTCATTGATGTCCTACTTAAGACCCTCTCTTAAGTTTCACATTATATTAGGATTGCAAGAATCTTCAAAACTCAAGATATGTATTGAATACATTCCTTCTAATTGAAGAAGTGGGTTTTAGATTCACTCGCTATGTATTTCATAATAATGAAACACAATCCCTAAGAAGATCCAAATAGGCTTAAGCATTTCAATTGGCACAAAAACCCTTTGCAACCAATCAAACCTTGAAATCTCTCTTTATTAGTGCAAAACCCTTTGCAACTAATCAAGCCCTTTTATTTCGGATTTCCATGGCTCTAAGCCTTATATTGAGTTGTGACTTAAACACTCTTATGTAAGTCATATGTTCATTACTTTCTAGAAGTAATCAACTTGAATCAAACAATTTTTTTTTTTTTAAGTTATAAGCTCTTTACTTTCTTAAAAGTAGCATGAATTCATCATTTTTAACAAGTGACGAATTTAACCTCCTAGGTTTTGAAGAAACAACGTCTTACACAAAACGTCTCATGTGGCCAAGAAAGACCAGTTTCTTGCTACATAACATTCTTTGTGGCTCTTGAATAATTTCTCCCACTCTGTCTTCAAAAATAAACTTGTATTTTAGAAAAGAGACTTCACGAGCCACAAACCCGTCGTACTCGTGAAAATTGAAAGGGAAAAATTGAGTATTTGTTTCTTGTGAAAACTTACAAACATGGTACCCTTACCATTTCATATCTCATATGATTCGATTTAGTGGAAAAATAATTTAGACAAAAATGATAAAAATCCCCAAAAGGATCAAGTAACTCAAAGTAACTTGATTGAAATCCAAACCATATCAAATAGCGTTTGATTTCTTATCCAATCACACATTATTCCATAATGCGTGTTAAGAGAGATTAACTTGTAATACTATATCATATTTCCTTTGGCTTATATCAAAGTCTTCACTTTGATAGTCCCATCACGACTAAATCGTGATTCCTTGAACTCTTTGAAATTCTTCAAATATTTCTCCTTTTACCTTATTAAGTGAACATATTAGCGTCAACTTATATCGTTGGTAAAAGAAAATGATCAACCTATCTTGGATCGATGATATACAACCTCGATCTCCTTTTCAACCAAAAGGCACGAGACATCTTGCTTTGAATACAAGATACGCATATACCATTAACAATCTAATGGTTTCAAGAGTACTCGATAACTCCTTGCGTTTATCATTCCAAAATTTAAGGTTTAATCTTGGGTTACCAATTTGAGTCTTGCATCATCTTCATGATATATCGTTCTAGTTTGGTTTAGAATATTATCACCTTGATAATGGGCTAGCCATATATCAAATCGTGGTGTAAAGGGTCACAAAAGTGAAACCTCTTTTGTATCTTAACAAGTATGTATTCTTATTTAGAGTTTATGTACTTAATAGTCACAATTAAGTACAACTCCAAACCCGATAACTAGATTGAGTACACAATGACTCTATCTCTCGACATCATTGATGCTAGTCGTCATATTCTAATCATTCTATGTATCAAGTACAACGATGTAAACCACCACCGGTTTCTAATATTGACGAAAATGGTACTAGCAAAATTTATGTCAATCATATAAACATTTAAAGAAGAAGGTCCCATTAGATGTCCCACAACTAACTTGATAATTCTTCAATAATTTGGGGTAGTTTCCTTTCTTGTGTCCAACATTTAAGACAATGGAAATTTTATCGGTCGGGATTGATAGGTTTAGTATCGTCATTCTCAACAACTTTACCTTTAACATTACCTTGTATCAATTCCATTATAATCTTTACTTCTTGAACCTCATTCTCATCTTAACGGTTTAAGAGAATGCTCCCACTCAATTCAATGAGTCTTTGCTTTGAGAAGCAAAATTGAATTCATGAAGATCACTCTTCATTTGTTCGTTTTAATCTTAAAACTTTCATTGAAGTGGTTGCGTTATTTTGGTCAATTACGAATTCTGAAAATCTAATCACCAAAACAATTTATCGCTTCAAGGTACTTAATTCATTTAAGTATATGAAAAACAATCCATTGTAAGTAAATGTGTTAGTCAAGAATCAAAAACCTGTTTGATAATGAATAACTTTAATCTATACTCTTTACAAGAGATCCTTAGCAATGGTTCATATGAGGTTTTAGAAGCAAATTCATATTTGTCTTTAGTTACGATGTTTTAATGGAGATTTGAATTAAAATCGAAATTATATCGTATATGAGTTGTGGTAAAGAAATAGAACAATATGATAACGGAATAATGGAAAACTTAACATTTATCGCTTTATTAATACTTGTAAATAACAAGTAAAGCATTTACATAGTGACCTCTACCCAACTATGATAAATGATTCCAAGACCCAAATTCATATCGACTTAGGCACGGTGTGGCCGATGAAACCCTTATCAATATAACTCGGTGGATTAACTCTTTAATCGATTCTACTTTTAGAACTCTTGGTCGATAATATTACATTAACATTTATCTATAGCCCAAAACACATTCAACAAGGGGACGGTGTGGCCGATAAAACCCTTATCGAAAAACTTTTGTTGAGTTCAATCCAAATTTCGAATAAATGTGTCCATGATCCAAACCCACATCAACTTGGGCACGGTGTGGCCGATGAAACCCTCATCAACATGAATTCGGTGGATAGACATTTATCACCCACTTCCCCTACGTAACAAGGTTTGTACCCCGGTGTGGCCGAGTGCACTCCCTCACGAAATAGGTTTTCATGGTTTCTACTCTTTGGTAAGGCTATGTCTCAATTGTTTATTTTAGCGAGAGGTCATGTCAATTTATTATCTATCACGTTTTAAGTGAACTAAAGCGGTGAACTACGATAATTATAATTGACACGGTCGATAAACTCGATAAAAAGACAATGCATGTTTAGTTATGGCGATTTAGCGATGCATGTGACATAAAATAAAATGCAAGCATAAAATAAATAAATCCTAGTATGGCCTTTCCTAAAATAGAAAAACTATTTAACTATTACATATTCGGAAACCAACTCCATTGGTCCCTTGAACTTCGGTTGTGGCACGCATCTCGAGGTAACACCGTCTTTATGTATCGCCATTCTTGAAGAAATCCGTCTTTGGGAACTCCGGAATGAATTTAAATTACATAATAAATTACATAATTTTCTATTATACATTTGTAACTAAAATAAAATAAATCTATTAAATTACAAAACGGTGATACGAGATCACAATAAAATTACAACCGAATCGATATTCCCATACATTTCGGGAAATACCAATTAAAATCTAAGGCCATACTAAGTAAAATTACATAATTCAAAATTACATAAATTAAAATTATGACAATCATAAAGAAAATGCAGCATTATAATATGTATGAACATGCTCAATTTTATGCTAAATCGCCTTTAAATAGCCAATATCGTATATTACTCGGTTTTTACGGATTTGCGTGATTTCAACATTTTATAATCACAAAAATACATAAACTCATATTTATGCATAAGTTAATTACCCTAACCTCTTAGGACTCAAAATATAGTCTTCACTAATAATTTGACCATAATTAACTTTTATATACAAAATTGTTCATAAATGGACCAAAATTACAAAAATAAGCTATTAAACTTCAAATAAATCACAAATTTCAAATAAATTCAAAATTTGAAATTTAAATTCATGAACATTCTGGAAAAATTCCATGACACTCATAATGTTCAAAATCTTAGGTTAAAAATTTCGAAAATTTACCGGAAAAACAATGTTGCGGTTTATCGATTTTTAATAAAATAATCATAAAAACATGGAAAAATTATTTTCACTAACTTTTCAATTTTAGATCTGAAAAAGATAATAAAATGCAACATTAGACGTTTTTCCTAAGTCATCGATTATGTTTTTATTAATTTTCACTAATAATGTCACTATTTATGCCATTTTTCTTCAAAAATTCATAAATCATGCTAAAAGACTTCTTTATAGCCAATTATTTTACACACATCTTGTAAAATTGCATGTGACAACATATTAATCTTCTATGACCAGGTTCGAAATTTAACTCATATTAACCTATTTATCTCTTAAATCCGAATTTAATAATGAAAAATTCATTTTTCGAGCATAACAAGTCCAGAAATTATGAAAATTTACAGGTTATCTCAAAATAATATATGTAACAACATATCCAAAAACCAAGTGAAAATTGAAGTATAGCTATTTTTAGACCAAAAATGACATTTTTACTCATAAAATCACATTTAAATGCCATTATTGCAAATCATGAACAATAAAAATCCGAAAAATTAACCAAAATATCCTAAAACATTTTAGGACCAGAAATATTAACATGCATGTAATAATTTCGTGATATATCATAATAACACAAATTTTACAAGTTTTATTTTGTTATTCATATAACTCGGAAAAACTTTTAACCAATTTGCATGCAAACAACCGTGGCTCTTGATACCGATTGAAGGAAATGTAGATTCATATACATATTAACATACTCATATATGTCTAATTAATTTGTCATAAAATTAAAACGGATTTTATGCATGCAAACAAAATATAAATAGAAGAGAAATCACATCCTTACATTGATGTTTCGGTTTTATTGGGCACAAAAGAAATCTCCTTTTCTTTTGTTCTTGAGCTTTCCTTTATGGATGAACAAGATCTAAGTATAAGATATCTCCCTAAGCTTTATACCCAAGGCTTGACTCTTAATCTAATTAATATTATTTGAGCTAGTATAATATTAATCTAGTGAAAAATTGAACCAAAAATTGTTTGGTTTATGCTCCTAAAACCGGGTAGGAGAAGGTATTTTTGGAGTATATTATCTCTCTAATTTATCATTAAAATGTAGAGAGGAAATTATCTTTCTAACACTAGAAATTTTTAATGTGAATGAATGAATAATTTTAGAGAGGAAAAACTCTCTAAAAGCCTCTAGGAAAACCGGTTGGGAGGAGCCTTTTAGGGGAGCCAATGCATGCCCATATTTGTCTTCACAAGGTGAGTAGGGTTGCATGGCTACTTTAGCTTTTTAATCATTATGTTTTCTATTTAAAATATAAACACAATTTTACCCTAATACTCCTCTAATATTTCGGCACTTTTGATAATATGAGATCCATATTATTTTTGTCAAATGTCAATATGTCACATGTCATATGTGACATAAATTTGTCATGTATTTTTAACATATTAAAAATCAACGTATTAATAAAAATACGTCACATACAAAAATCGACTTAGTAATGTCATAATTACTTGTGCCAAAATATTTTACCAATTTATAAATCACAACAGATTGTATTTATAATAATTCATTCAATTCCGATTGTTTCTCTAAACAATAATTTCATCCGAGTAATGATACAATTCAATTACTCAGACCGTATCTCATTTAATCACATTTCAATTTGATACGTAAATTTTACTTCCAAAATCGTCCGTCAATTTTTCAAATAATTTAATTAACTCGCAACATTATACGATTAATTAAATAGTCAATTAAGAGTATTGCCCTTTAGGTATGACCTAGGGGGTCAACTGATCACCACCGTCACACGACAGTAATGTCAAACTCTAGTCAGCCAATCATTACCGATATATGTTGACCAGTTGACAGTAACAATATTACTTCCCAATTGTATTCTTTAAAATGAGATTTAATAATGATATTTAAATCATGTAATCGCACTATTGTTGAGGACACATTTCCCAACAGTTGGGTACTCGATCGAGTACCGTGTTTTCAGCGAGGGTTTTATATCGCGTTTTGTTAAATCCGCAAACCACTTCCGCCACTTTCCTCCTATCCTTCAGTCGCCCCTTTCCCTTCCCTTCACCTCAAAACCTCCATGGATGCCTTTTGAAGATTCTTGAGCCTTAGGAGAGCGTCTCTTGAGTCGGGTAGCGGTCTTTTGCTGAGTTTTCCCCTTACAGGTATGTCATATTCATCATCCGTGCCTTTGTTTCTATAGTTAGGGTTTTGCTTGTAGTAATAGATGTTTGCATGATGGTAATAGGCTTTGCTTGTGCGCTGGATACTTTGTTTGTCGGCATGGATTGGTTGCGGATGCGTAAAGGTAGGTTCGCCTACTCAGTTTCTGTAGATGGTCTAGTGTGTCGAATATTGTGGTTGTGTTGTGTTTGGTTGTCTGCTATAGTTGTTGTATCGTGATGGTTGTGGTTGTTGTTGATGTTCTCGAGATGCGTTCTCGGCTGAGTGGGGTCACTTGCGGGAGTGATCTCACGCCCTAGTTTCGCCCTTCGTGGAACCCGCCACGGAAGGGGATGTGCACATTAATGGGACAGGGTTATCGCTCGTATGATGAGCGGGGCTTAGGTGGGAACGGCTGCGGTCCCCCCCATGGCGTGGCTGGTCCGGTGGACAGTCAGTGACAGGTTTGGTTGGATTATTGTGATTATGGTTGGGACTGTTGTCATTGTTCGTGTTGTCGATTGTAGTTTCCATTGTCTTGCCTTATCCCAGTACTGACCTTGTTTGGTTGTTTGTTTGTTATGTGTGCCGTGATCCCTTATGGTGAGCAGTCGGTCTTAGCAGGTGTTGATGTTGTGGATAGCTGGAGTCCGGGCAGGGATGAGTCTTCACGAGATATGATGATCATAGCGAGTAGTCTTTGAGTTGTACTTTGTATTGTATTTTGGTTTGAATCACTTGTAATATACTTAAGAGTTCTTTTATTGACGTTTGATAACTACTTTCCTCGGATAACCGAGATGGTAAGGCCCTTATATGCTAAGGAAGGCCTAGTTAAGGCTCCTCTGGATATGGGGGTGTTACATCATCGACATACAAGATTAGGAACACAACATTGCTCCCACTAAATTTCATATATAAACATGGTTCCTGAACACTTCGAGTGAAACCATTCTCCTTTATAACATGATTGAATCGATGATTCCAACTTCTAGATGCTTGCTTAAGACCATAAATGGATCTCTTAAGCTTGCACACTTTGTTAGGATTCTTAGAATCAATGAAACCTTCGGGTTGTATCATGTACACCTCTTCTTCTAAATGCCCATTTGGAAAAGCGGTTTTTGACATCCATTTGCCATATCTTCTAAATGTACACCTCTTCTTCTAAATGCCCATTTGGAAATGCGGCAATCGCTAACAAAATCCGTATGGATCTTAGCATGGCTACGGGGGCGAAGGTCTCATAATAATGGAGACCTTGGACTTGGGTAAATCCTTTTGCCACTAGCCTAGCTTTGTAGACAACATCATGTCCCTCTATGCCATTCTTGACTTTGAATATCCATTTGCATTGAAGAGGTCTTGCCCCTTTAGGCAAATCTACCAAGTCCCAAACTTGGTTTTCATGCATAGAATCCATTTCGGACTTCATGGCTTCAAGCCATAAGGAGGAATTTGGACTAGAGATTGCGGCCTTGTAGGTGGCGGGTTCGTCACTTTCTAAAAGCATACCATCGAGTGTTCCATCTTCTTCGATAAGTCCCACATATCGATCGGGATGGCGAATAACTCGGCCCGTTCTTCTAAGAGGAGGAGGAATAACCGGATTAGACGACGAAGGAACTTCTTCTTGCGTCTCTATCTCGGTTTGTGGCTCTTGAACTTCATCAAGTTCAAAATTTCTCCCCCTCTGTCTCCTAGAAATAAAATCACTTTCTAGGAAGACAGCTTCTCGAGACACAAACAATTTGTTCTCTTGAGGCTTATAGAAGTAATAGCCTCGTGAGGCCATGGGATAACCTACAAAAATGCATTTTTCGGATCGTGGTGCCAACTTATTATCATTTTTTGTTTTGACATAAGCATCACAACCCCAAATTTTCATATGTGATAGATTTGGAACCTTTTCTCTCCATATCTCATATGGAGTCTTTTCAGTTGCTTTGGTTGGACTTACGTTCAAATATTTTATTGCGGTTTGAATCGCAAATCCCCAAAACGAGTTCGGTAACTCGGTTTGACTCATCATGGATCGAACCATATCAAGTAGGGTTCGATTTCTCCTTTCGGCAACACCATTGAGTTGTGGTGTTCCGGGTGGAGTAAGTTCTGATATAATACCGCAATCTTTCAAGTGTGAATCGAATTCAAGGCTAAGATATTCTCCACCACGATCGGATCGTAGTGCCTTAATCCTTTTGTTCAATTGGTTCTCTACTTCGTTTTGAAATTGCTTGAATTTCTCAAATGCTTCACTTTTATGCTTCATCAAATAGATATATCCATAACAACTCAAGTCATCGGTGAAGGTTATGAAGTAGTCATAATTACCACGAGCGGTGATACTCATTGGTCCACATACATCGGTATGTATGATTCCCAATAGTTCACTTGCTCGCGTCCCTTTACCACTAAAAGGATTTCGAGTCATTTTGCCAAGAAGGCAATATTCGCATGTTCCATATGATTGAAAATCAAATGGTGTAATCACATTAGTTGAAATTAATCTTTTGATGCGATTCTCATTTATGTGACCTAATCGACAATGCCAAATGAACGATTCATTTGGGTCACTTGATTTGAGTTTCTTTGATTGAATGTTATAGATATCATTAATTGGACATGAGGTCTCTAAAATGTAAATGCCATTGATGGAAGAAGCTTGGCCTATAACCCAATCATTCCTTGAAATAGTACAACGATTGTTCTTAATGACAAAACAAAATCCATCCATGTCTAGCATAGCGATAGAAATAATGTTTTTAGAGAGTGTAGGCACATAAAAACAATTATGTAAATACAACTCAAATCCATTAGGCAAAGCTAATACATAAGTTCCTTTGGATTCGGCCGCTACTCGAGCTCCATTTCCAAGGCGCAGATCCACATCTCCTTTGCTAAGCCTTTTCACGTCTCTTAAACCATGTAAATGATTACAAAGGTGAGAACCACAACCGGTATCCAGTACCCATGTCGTAGTGGAAGTATAATTTATATCAATAACATAAATTTCCTTAGGAATTTTACCTTTTGGAACGATGAGTCCTTCCCTTATATTTCGCAAATATACGGGACAATTCCTATTCCAATGTCCCATGCCATAACAATAATGGCACTCATCATCAACTTGCTTGAAGTTTTTGATTTTCTTTCCCTTATTCTTGAACTTTTTGCCCTTTGAAGCAAGAACTTGATTGCTTGAGCTCCCACTAGTTTTTGCAGCTTTATCTTCCAGAGACAAAGATCCTATAGATTGTATGAGGCGGTCTTCCTGAGACGGGCTCACACGAGATCTAGTAGTAGTAGGTGGTCTAGTAGAAGTGATGAAGTTAAGGTTTCCATCTGAACCTATCCCAAAATGAAGTTCTCTAGTGGTGTCAAAATCATTGTTGGAGCAAACGTCGTCAAAAACATTGTGGTATGACTCAATAGTTATCGGTGCGGTAGCGTTTGATGGATTCATTGTAATGAACTACAAGTATGGAGGAAAAGGAAATATTAACATTTGTCTTTTTAAATCATACTTGTAAATAATTTTAACAAGATATGAACATTTATATAGTGACCTCTACCCAACTATTATAAATGATTCCAAGACCCAAATTCATATTAACTTAGGGCATGGTGTGCCGAAATATCCTTTATTAACATAACTCGGTGGATTAATCTTTTAATCGATTCTACGTTTAGAAATCTTGGTTGATAAAATTACATTAATATTTATCTCTAGCCCGAAACACATCCGGAAATCGTCGTGAATACTTTCATTGAGTACAACCCAAATTTCGAATAAATGTGTCCATAATCCAAACTCATATCAACTTAGGGCACGGTGTGCCGAAATACCCTTCATTAACATAAATTCGGTGGAAAGACATTTATCACCCACTTCCCCTACGTAACAAGGTTTGTACCCCGGTAGGGCCGAGTGCACTCCCTCGCGAAATAGGTTTTCATGGTTTCTACTATTTGGTAAGGCTATGTCTCAATTATTGATTGTTTTAGCGAGAGGTCATGTCAATTTATTATCTATCACGTTTTAAGTGAACTAAAGCGGTGAACTACGATAGTTCTAATTGACACGGTCGATAAACTCGATTAAAAGATAATACATGTTTTAGTTATGGCGATTTAGCGATGCATGCGACATATAAATAAAATGCAAAGCATAAATTAAATCCTAGTATGGCCTTCCTAAAATAGAAAATCTAATTAACTATTACATATTCGGAAAACAACTCCATTGGTCCCTTGAACTTCGGTTATGGCACGCATCTCGAGGTAACACCGTCTTTATGTATCGCCTTCTTGAATGACACCGTCTCCAAGGAACTCCGGAATAAATAAATTACATAACAAATTACATAATTTCCTATTATACATTTGTAATTAAAATAAAATAAATCTATTAAATTACAAAACGGTGATACGAGATCACAATAAATTACAACCGAATCGATATTCCCATACATTTCGGGTAATACCAATTAAAACTAAGGCCATACTAAGTAAAAATTACATAATTCAAAATTACATAAAATAAAATAAAATTATAACAATCATAAATAAAATGAAGCATTATAATATGTATGATCATGCCTAATTTTATGCTAAATCGCCTTTAAGTAGCCAATATCGTATATTTAACGGTTTTTACGGATTTGCGTGATTCTACCTTTTAAAATCACAATAAATTACATAAATTCATATTTATACATAAGTTAATTACCCTAACCTCTTAGGACTCAAAATTAGTCTCCACTAACTATTTGACTATAATTAACTCATATTTCTTAAAATTGTTCATTAATGGACCCAAAAAAATAATAAAATGCTATAAACTTCAAATAAATCTAAAAAAATTCAAATAAATTCAAAATTTGAAATTTAAACTTATGAACATTCTGAAAAAATACCATGACACTCATAATGTTCAAAAACTTAGGTTAAAATTTCGAAATTTTCCGGAAAAACTATGTTGCGGTTTATTGGATTTATCAATTATAATCATAAAACATGAAGAAAAATTATATTTATCAACTTTTCAATTTTAGATCTGAAAAATATAATAAAATGCAACATGTGACGTTTTTCCTTAGTCATGGAGTATGTTTTAGCAATTATTCACTAATTAAGTCACTATTTATGCTATTTTTCATCAAAAATTCACAAATCATGCATAAAGACTTCAATATAGCCTATTATTTTACACACATCTTGTAAAATTGCATGTGACAACCTACTAAATTTCTATGACCAGATTCGAAATATTTCTCATATTAACCTATTTTTCATCTAAATCCGATGTTTATCATCAAAAATCCATATTTCGAGCATAAAAACTCCAAAAATTATGAAATTTTTCAGGTTATCTCAAAATAAAACATGTGATAACATATCAAAAACTCACTGGAAAATTCGAAGTTTAGCTAATTTTAGTCCGAAAATGACATTTTAATCATAAAATCACATTTTTAATGCCATGCTTATATAAGATGAACAATAAAAATCCATAAATTAACCAAAATATCCTAAAAACATTTTAGGACCAGAAACTTTAACATGCATAATTTTATTTCGTGATATATCATAATAACACAAATTTACAAGTTTTATATGTTAATCGTATACCTCGGAAAAACTATAACCGATTTGCATGCAAACAACCAAGGCTCTTGATACCACTTGTTAGAAATATATATCTCTATACTCAACATATTCATATATGTTATGATTTTAATTTAGTCATAAAATTAAAAGATGATCTTATGCATGCAAATTATAAGTAACATAAGGAAGAAATCTTCATTCTTACATTGATATTTCTGATCAAAGGGCACAAGAGAGTCCTCCTACTCTCTTGTTCTTGAGCTTTCCTTAATTGGATGAACAAAGATTCAAGTGTAGAATCCCTCCCAAGGAATAATACCCAAGGTAAACTCTTAACAAAAATTAATATTATTATTACTAGAACAATATTAATTTAACTTAAAATGACCCAAAATATTTATATTTGGCTCTCTTAATTCGGCTAAGAGAGGAAGAAGATTGGAGTTTTTATTTCTCTTGTTTTCTTAGAGAGCTTACTTATTTCTTACACTAGAAATATTGTGTGAATATGAATGAATGAATGAATGAATGATAGAGCAAAAACTCTCTATTTGGTCTTCACAAAACCGGTGGGAAGGAGAAAGAGAGGGAGCCAATGCATGCACAAGTTTGTCTTCACAAGAATAAGTAGGTATGCATGGCTAGTATTAGGCTAATATGATCATGTTTTCCACTAACTCAATTAAAATAATATATTGCTAATACTACCCCATTATTTCGGTCCAAATAGATAAAATGGACTCCATTTTATTTTTGTCAATTTGTCACATGTCATATGTCACATAAAATTGTTATGTATTTTTAACATATTAAAAATCAACGCATTAATAAAAATACGTCATATACAAAATCGACTTAGTAATTCATAATTACTTGTACCAAAATAATTTACCAATTATAAATCACAACATCTTGTATTTATAATAATTTATTCATTCAAATTCAATTGTTTCCTTAAACAATAATTTCATCTAAGTAATAAAACAATTCGATTACTTAGACCGTATTTTATTTAATCAAATTTCAATAAGACACGTAAATATTACTTCCAAAATCGTCCGTCAATTTTAAGTAATTTAATTGACCCGTATCGTCATACGATCAATTAAGTGATCAATTAAGAGTGTTACCCTATAGGTATGACCTAAGGGGATCAACTGGTCACCACTGTCGTACGACAGTAATGTCAAACTCTAGTCAGCCAATCATTACCGATATGTGTGGACCAGTTGACAGTAAAAATACTTCCCAATCGTATTCTTTAAAATGAGATTTAAACATGTGATCATCATGATCAACAGTTGTGATCGCATTATTGTCGAAGGACACATATTCCAACATTTTTCCATTCCATGCACCCTTGGCACCTACACCATTGATAAAGCTTTATGTGATCTAGGTGCTAATGTGAGTGTGATGCCATATTCCATTTGTGAAAAATTAAACATGGAGTCTTGAAATATACTAGTGTCACCTTGCAAATGGCAGACCTTTCTCTAAAACAAGCTTTGGGTGTTTTAGAGGATGTGCTCGTTAAGGTTGGTAAGTTTTTCATTCCGGTTGATTTTATTGTTCTTGACATGGTGGAGGATTCACAAATCCCAATCATTTTGGGAAGGCCATTTTTACACACCCCTGGCGCGGTCATTCATGTCAATAATGGTAAGGTAACCTTGGAAGTTGGTGATGACAAGGTCACTTATAATGTGAATAATGCCATGAAAAGTCCAATACTTGAAGAGTCTTGTTATTGTTAGGTTTATTTACCTCTTATTAGACTCCTCTAATAGTGAACTAATTAATATTTTAATTATTATTTCTTTAGATCTAGTGCATGCATAACAAAATAAAAGATTTATAAGAAAACAATGTCCCTTACATTGTAAATTTCGGATTTATGGGCACAAGTAAGGTCTCCTACCTTCACTTTTTCTTGAGCTATGATGAGTAATAGGATGATCTTCCAAAGACTTCAAGTATAAAAGCCACTCCTCTTGATTGCACCCAAGATTATCCCTTATCTTTACTAAATAATATGTGCTAGATATTTGTTTAGTAGTTTACCTTAAAATTGATTACTAATACTCATATATTACACTGATAATATTAGTAATATCTTTGGAACAATTTATGTGATTTCTAAAAAATTGTTTTAGAGAGTTTGAGAGAACTAGAGAATATTTTGCATGTGAGAAATGTATGAAGGAATGAACCACAAAAAAATGAGAACAAAAGTTCTCCCTTTTTTTTAGAGCATGCAACCGGTGGGAGGCAATAAGAAGAGGCCAAAAATGGAATCTCCTTTATGCTTTTACTCTTATCAAAATGTAGGTAGTGTAAGGCTATGAGTAGGTTAGGCTTATTATTTAAATCTTATCACATAAAATAATATAAGCACAATCCACTAATACCTCCTACATTTCGGTCCATTCATGTAAAATGGACTACCATTTTATTTTGTCAATTTGTCATTTGTCACACAATATGCCACATGTAGTATGTTACATGTTATTAATTAATTTAATGCATATTTATCACATAAATATCATTTTTATAAATTAATTAAATTACATACAACAAATTGACTAGTGATACTTGATCGCATAAGTAAAATGGGTCATATAATTATAATTCACAACATCTTGTAATTATAATTAACCATTCATTCATATCTCTATTGTTTATCAAACAATAAACAATTTTAGTAATAAAGTATTTCAATTACTAAAATAAATCTTATTTAATCCCATTACAATAAGATATTAATATTCTCTCTCACAATTGAATTGTTCAATTTTAAGGAATTGATCAACTTGTATCGTCATACAATTAATCAACTTTACAGATAAGGGCATCATCCTTTAGGTGTGACCTTAAGGGATCAACTGACCACCACCGTCCCACGACAGAAACGTCAAACTCTAGCAAGCCAATCGTTACCGATTAATGTTGATCAGTTGACTATATAATTGAATCATCCCTTACGTATTCTTTATATGAGATTTAATTATGATATTAAATCATGTGATCGCACTATTGTTGAGGACACATTTTCCAACAATCTCCCACTTGTCCGAGACAAGTGTGCGTCACCAATTCTCTTGTCTTATTACAATTTCCCACTCAATGCAAGGTGTCTTGCAGGTCGTACTTACATTTGATCATATCTTGAGTGGTTTCCTCGATCAGGAGAGTAACTGTCTGACCGGAATTATCTACCATAGATACCTTCCGAGCGTGGCCACGCATTTCCAGTTAACTACTTCTCGAGTGGCCTTGAGATTTCAAACAACCCTGACAAGGGGTGGACAATTCCTATTGCCCTATTCCCTTCGTTCAGCCGCAGTCCATCATAACCCAAAATATACCTAGTTTGACCTCATTTACGAAGTCGTAGAGTATTAATCAAAGCTAATCAGAAATTTGTGCCAACTTGGGCGAATAGTCTCTAGTCAAAAGAATTGACTCGTAAGAACACTATAGTAGCTCTTGCCATGACCAGGCTTTATGAATTACCAGAACTCTATAAGCGGTCACTGCCCGACAGAGTGTCCCATACAGTCTGCCTATGTGATCGACTAGTCATCCCATATGACTCTATGGCACTTGAACTTGCCATCAATCGCATCACACTCCAGTCACTTCGAGACGTCACCTCATATAAGTAACTAAGGGCGAATACCATGTCAATCTAGTTCATTTTAATGGGGTTCAATTTGTCTCTACAACCCATTCGGATACGACAAGGTAGTGGATGAGTTTAATGAAACTCAAACGATAAATGCGATTATCACATATGAATAGTCAATACTCTATTACTACTTCATATCTTATAATCTTTAGTCTATTATTAACACTAGTTAAATGCAATAAAAACATGGAAAGTAGATATACCCGATATCCATATATTCCAACTTTATTAGTTGTTGTTTCCTTCCATTCAATGTCATCTCTAATGACATGAATTTTATCCAAGTATATGTCTAGACATCTAACTAGACTTGGGCTCTTTAACTTGAAAGATGCTCCCATTGTTATCGCATAACTTGTGATAAAGTCATTTGTAGAGGGATTCACCCTTAATCCCTACGTTGACCATTTTATCACAACTTATTTAGAATCCTTTTGTAGAATTTGAAATGCGCGAAACTAAAACACCTTTCTTAGTCTCTTACTCCTTTGTCAATAAGACATCCTAGGATTTCAACAAATCCCTTTAAGTTTGGAAACTAAAGTTTGTGCAACCCTTCAACACCTAACTTAGTTTATCATCCAAACATATGAACAAGTCTTCAATTGTTCTTTAAGGCTTTCTTAAGCCATATCATGGGAATTATCTTTTTATTGACTTATCATGCCCTAGGCATATATCACATTATGGCATGTGTGTCTATTGGCATACATGATCATTCTAATGGTGGAAACATTAGCAACCGATTTCATGTAGTCAACAACTTAATTGGTTCAGTGAACGACTATGACTCCATCATAGTAATTCCACTTGCATCATCATGAATAACCCATTCAACCTTGTTGATGTACAACAGATACGAAAGATCTTATCATCATAAGACTCTTAACCCCATGCCAATATTCTCTCACACAGATTCAGAAATCTTAGAATATATCGCACCCTTTCCTAGTCTCCCAATCACTCTTGACAGAAGAGAGCATTGGTACATTCTTCTCAATAATTAATATGTTATCAACATATAAGACATGGAGAAACAATCCTATCTCCCACTTAACTTCATGTATAATCATGATTCTTCAATCATGTGAATGAAACCATTCACTATTATCACATGAACGAAAAGTATAATCCTTTAATGCTAGCTTAAGACCATCTTGTGATCACTTAAGATAGCTACGCATAATATGTTAGGATTCTTAGATCTTCATCTAAGGTTTTGTGTTTAAAACACTTCCTTCTCTAAATTCCCATTTTAGAAAAGCGAATATAAATTTCATTTGCCATTCATCATCAAATGAAATGCGTCAATTCCTAACATAATTAATCTTGATCAACATCTTCATGTTAATCAATGCTTTTAAGCACTCTAAAGCTCTATTCACTTTAAGGAGACCCTCGCCTTTATGTAAATCTACTCTTGAGTAACTATTTTCGGATTGTAATGCTATGACTCGTATGTAACAAAGTCGATTTAGGACAATACCATTACTTTCTCAAAGCAATATTTTAACAACAAGACATGTGAGCTAAACTCCCACTTAACTATACTCCCACTCTATCTTTATAGATTATAGTTTCATTACTTTCACAAAGTAATACTATAAGACATGTTTGTGACGATCTCATCTACTCCCACTCTATCTCTTAGAAATACCTCTATCTTCTAAAGAGATAGCTTTGTGAGACACAAACATATATATATATATATATATATATATATATATAGTGGAGTACTAGGAGTTCCTCTAGACTGACGAATTAGCTCATAAAAGACCAGATGTTTTACGGCAGACATTATATACGAGTCTTATCCATGTCAACTGTTAAATAGAATCTGTATTCTAGGTATCTCCAGGTTGACCCTCCAGATTAAAATAAATTCCCCAAAAGTGAGTTCAACAACTCAACCTGACTCATATTAGTTTGATCTTATGGGTACTGACACTAGGTCATAATCCATCTTTAATAAATCAAATTTATTACTTAGATCTTTGCTACTACGATCGGATCGTAATGCTTTAGTACTTTGTTCAATTGGTTCTCTACATCATTTATAAATTTCTCAAATCTCTCAAATGCTTCACTTTATATTTGATTGAGTAAATATGCCCATATCTACTTAAATCATCGGTAAAAGTGACGAAGTAGTCATAAATTCTCCTTGCGGCGATGCTCATTTGACCACATACATCGGCATGTATTAGTCCTAACAAATCACTTGCTCGCGTTCCTTTACCACTAAAGGGAGTACGAATCATTGTGCAAAGGAGACAAGATTCGCATATTCCATATGATTGATAAATCAAATGGTTCAAAATCTAGTCATCACTAGCCTTTTAATGCGTTTCTCATTTATGTAACCTAATCGAAAAAGCCAAATGTACAAATCATTTGGATTACTAGTTATGAGTCTTTTGGATTGTATTATGAAGATATCTTTGCTTGAGTTGGAAGTGTCTAAAACTTGTATATCATAAAGATAAGTGACATGGCTCACAACCATGTCTATTTTCAACAAAATACAACAATTGTCTTTGATAGCAAAATTTAAATTCTTTCATGTCTCACATAGAAATGGGAATAATGTTTTAGACAAAGTGGGTACATAATAACAATTATGTAGATTATAACTCAAAGCTATTAGCAAAAACAAGTACATAAGTCCCTCTTGAAGTGGCGGCTACCCTAGCTCCATTTCCTTGTCGGAGATTTATATCACTCTTGTTTAGCTTTTCCACATTTCCAAGTCCCACTTGGAGTGACAAGTCTAACTTGATATCTTCCAAATACTCGTGGCAATTATGCTTCCAATGGCCCATGACATTAAAATAATGACATTCATGGTAAGATTGGGCACCCTTCTTGGTTTTGTGGTAGTCTCACTATCAACTTCCAATTCACAATCGGATTTGGGTTTCTCACCTATCTTTGCCTTTCCTTTTTTAATACCAATACTCCTTTCAGTTGCAAGGACACTCTTGCTAGAACTCCCACTTAATTTAATATTTCTCCTTGTTTCTTCAAACAAGGATATCTTGGAATTTGTGAGATTCCGCTCATATGATCCTCTTACCTGAGAGGTAGGCATGAGTATGAGAGTGGGACGTGTAGATGTAGTAAAAAGACAAAGATTTCCATCCTCACCAATGCCAAAGCGTAGTTCTTTAATCGGGTCATTGTCATACGAGGAGCATTTTTCATTGAATGATTGGAGCCATGAATTAATGGTGATCGGTGTATGAGTATTAGATGAATTCATTGCGTATAATTAACTACAAAAACGGATATGAAGGAAATAATTAACATCTATCGTTTTAATAATACTCGTAAATTTAATATAAGTATTTTAGCATCTATGTAGTGACCTTCACCCAACTAACATAAATGATTCTGAGATCCAAATTCATATTAATACGGGTACGTTAAGCCTAGTCATCCCTTATTAATATAACTCGGTGGATTAACCTCTTAATCGATTCTACTTTTAGAACTCTCGGTTGATAAAAATTACTCTAATTCTCATCTTTAGCCCGGAACACATGCGACTACGGTCACGAATACTTCCGTTGAGCTCAATCCAAATTTCGATATAATAACATTTTACTACCCCACTTCGCCAATGTAACAAGGGTTATATTATGGTAAAGCCGGCTCAACTCCCTTATGAAATTGGTATTTCATGGGTTTCTACTATTTGATAAAGCTATTTCTCAATTATTATATGTGAGAGGTCTTGTCAATTTATTATCTATCACGTTTTAAGTGAACTAAAGCGGTGAACTACGATAATTATAATTGACACGGTCGATGACTCGATATGATATGAATGTGTTGTTATTGCGATTTGGCAATGCATGTAACATATTAAGAGAAATGCAAAGCAATAAATAAAATTCCTAGTATGGCCTTCCTAAAAATAGAAAATAAAATAATCTATTACATATTAGGAAACCAACTCCTTTGGTCCCTTGAATCTTCAATTGGCACGCCTCCCAAGAACACCGTCTTTGTCGGAACACCTTTCCGAATGGCACCGTCTTTGAAGATGCTCCATAATTACAAATAATAATACAAAGCTATTCCTATTATACATTTGTAAAATGGAAAAACTAATAAAAATAAAAATGATATGAGATCACATTAAATTACAACCGAATCAATATTCCCTTTCATTACGGGTAATATCGATTAAAACTAAGGCCATACTAAGATAAAATTACATAATTCAAAATTATATAAGTAAAAGATATTCAACAATTAAAATATGCAGCATTATAATATGTACCTATCATGCCAAATGATGTGCCAAATCGCCCTATTTAACTTATGTCGTATATATATAACCCGGTTTTATGAAAATGCGTGATAATAACTTTTTAAAATCACTAATTAACACTTAAATCACATCTAAGCTCAAGTTAATTATCCTAATAATTTTTAGGACTCAAAAATTAGTCGTCAGATAATTTTTGACAATAATTCAACTTGATTTAATTTTATGCTCATTTTTTACCTTAAAATCTTAATATTTATGTAATAAATCCAAATTAAATTAAAATAATTTCAAAATTTGAATTTTAAATTCTTGAACATTCTGGAATATTTACATGACACTCATAATGTCAAAAATCATGGTTAAATGTTTCGAATTAATTTTGAGCAAATATAGTTGCATTTTTTCGGTTTTATCTCATAAAACATCTAAAGTATCCAAAAATTACTCCCATTAATTTTACAACTTTAGATCTGATAATTGGGATATTTATGCAACCTAAAATAATTTTCCCATGCCATGCAATTCGTTTTAGCTATTTATGCTAAAATAGTCATTATTTATGCCATTTTTACACTAAAAATTCATAAATCATGCCAAATGAGACAATTTTATCTCAAAATTTACATACACTCTTTAAATCATCCATGTGACAACATATTAAAGTTTCATGGCCCAATTCGAAATTTAACTATTTTTAACCATTTTACCTCTTTTAATCCATTTCTATCTCGTAAAAATCATAAATCATGCAATTTTAATCCAATTAATACTAGATTTTACACACAACTTGTAAAATATGCATGTGAGGTCATATACAATTTTCAAGGTCAGAAACTTAGTTTAACTATGTTTAGCATTTTGATTCCCATTTTAGTCATAAAAATGTAATAAAATGACCAAAAAATCCTTAAAATGAGCAATAAATTTCTATAAATCATAAAAATGACCGAAAAATATTTTAGGACCAGAATATATAACATGCATGGTGATTTAGTGGCTTATACTTATAAATCATAAATCTTTAGTTTTATATGTTAACCTTTTAACTCGGAAAAAAAATAACCGATTATGCATGCAACATCCTTATGCTCTGATACCACTTGTTAGGTTTATTTACCTCTTATTAGACTCCTCTAATAGTGAACTAATTAACATTTTAATTATTTGTTCTTTAGATCTAGTGCATGCATAATAAAATAAAAGATTTATAAGAAAACAATGTCCTTTACATTGTAAATTTCGGATTTAAGGGTACAAGTAAGGTCTCGTACCTTCACATGTTCTTGAGCTATGATGAGTAATAGGATGATCCTCCAAAGACTTCAAGTATAGAAGCCACTCCCCTTGATTGCACCTAAGACTATATAATTGAATCATCTCTTACGTATTCTTTATATGAGATTTAATTATGATATTAAATCATGTGATCGCACTATTGTTGAGGACACATTTTCCAACAGTTATGCAATTGATGTTGTTGATGCTGTTGTAGTATGACTCATTGCCTTACTCTCTATTTGGAGATCCTTTGGAGGCGCTATTATTGTTTGAATCTTTTGTAGGTGATGATGATATTGGAGATGGTGAAATTGATGCTTTGGAGGTAGAGTTGAATGGAGAAGAACTACCTTTGGAGGAAAGCTCTCAATTGATAGGTTTGGTTGCTACCCGTAGAGAGGTTGAGGTACAAAAACCCGAACTTAAACCGCTCCCCTTGAATTTGAAATATGCTTTTCTTGATGAGTCGGGAATGTGTTCTGTCATTGTTAGTGCTCAATTGAATGAGAGTTAATTGTCTTCATTGTTAGATGTGTTGAGAACACTTAAGAAAGCCATTGGTTATACACTTGATGAGTTGAGGGGCATAAGCCCCGAGTTTTGCATGCATAGAATTCATCTTGAAGACGATCATAAACCATGTGTCCAAGCTCAATGTCGAATAAATCGTAACATGCAAGAAGTGGTAAAAAAGGAGGTCATGAAGCTTTTAGTTGCGGGAATTATCAATGCAATTTCCAATTCAAAATGGGTGAGTCCGGTCCAAGTGGTCCCTAAGAAAGAAGGAACCACCATAGTAAAAATTGATAAAAATGAACTCATCCTAACTAAACGTGTGATGGGATGGCGCATGTGCACTGACAATATGAGGTTGAATTTGGCCACCAAGAAAGACCACTATCCATTACCCTTTATTGACCAAATGTTGGAGAGGTTGGCATGTCATAAGTACTTTTGCTACTTAGATGGTTATTCGGGGTTCTTTCAAATACCTATTCACCCCGATGCCCAAGAAAAGACCACTTTCACTTGCCCTTATGGTACCTTTTCTTACTATAGGATGCCTTTTGTTCTATGTAATGCACCCGTGACCTTCTAACGTTGCATGACTAGTATTTTCTCCGACTTATGGAGTCAATCAGACAACCTACGTATCATCCTCTGCTGCCTGTTTACCCATCATAAAGAGTTTGCCACTGGTCTTTTGACCTCCCCCTTGGACCGTGGTCGCTAATGTAGTAGGATTGGCTGCCGAATTCTGAGTCACACTGTTATTCGGGCGCTGATAGGATACCCCATTGTTATGGTTATAGTTGTTGTTGTTGGTCTGCCCTTCCTGGTTGTTCCATGACCCCGCTGGCCTTTTACTTGCCAAACTATGGCTCAGAGTTTGTGAATAGTTCCCCTTGTAAGATCGCGGGAAGCCTCGTTTTCCTCCCCCAGCACTCTTGTACTCAAACCTCTTATGCCCTACCCCACCATAATAAAAGCAATGTAAGGTAGAGTTATCGCTCGTACTCCGACTAGCTCTTCCCCACACACGAGATCCCCACTATAGCTAGATCCTTCAGAATAAGTTCTAGTCTGGTTGTGGTTATCAAGCTTGTAGCTCGATTGATTGCCACCCTCGCTCTCAGCTTTCCTCTTCTCACTTCCCTTTTCGGCCATATCAACCAATCTCTCTGCATGCCCGACTCTCTCATAGACTTCTTTTAGATCAGAGATCACCCCAGCTGGTAGCTTCTCCATAATCTTCAGCGTTAGCCCTATATCAAAATGGAGAGCCAGTCTCCGTTGACTCAGCTGCATGTCCTCTGCATAGCGCGATAGTTCATTGAAGCTGTGATAGTACTCAGTCACGGTCATGCTATCAGTCATAGCAAAAGTATCAAACTCTGCCCTCAACTTGCTATGAATGTGCTCTGGAACGAAGTGGTCCCTCATCGCCCTCTTAAACTCTGCCCAAGGAATAGCAGGTTTGCCCAAATTCTTATAATGTGCCCGTGCAGCCTCCCTCTCACCGTGCCACCGTACCCCAGCCTCGTCTCACAGATAGAACGCAGGTTGTTCCACCATTGTATCCTCCGGACATTGAACCACTTCTAATACACTCTTCATCTTCTGGTGCCAGTTGTCGAGCAGTTTAGGCTCGCCTGTGCCCTCATATGTGGTAGGGTTAAAGAGGGAAAGGGTGGTGCTCAATCGGGATGCACCCACCGCTTTCTCCTTTCCTTTCCCCACATTCTTAAGAGCGTCAGTGAGCGCCTCTTGCTGCTCGATCCTCCTAGCTATCTCATAGAGGCTCATCTCAGAAGCCTGGATATAAGCGGCGGATCTCTTTGGCGGCATTTTTGAGCTTTAATAACCAAGACAAACGTAAGCACATAACCTATGGCTCAAACAAATATCACATCCGCCAAAGAGATACTCGGTCGAGTACCTGGAAGTACTCGGTCGAGTACGAGCTACTCGGTCCATTATACTGACTACTAGGCCGAGTACTCCAACTCTAGTAATTGATCTAAAATGCACATAAAGCATACTCGGTCGAGTACCTCATGTACTCGGTCGAGTACGCGCCGCTCGGTCGAGTACCGCCTCTACTCGGCCAAGTGGTCATATTCCAGTAGCTACAGCCAATTGCACAAATACCCTCACTTGGTTGAGTGTTGAGTTACTGGGTCGAGTACCTTCTACTCGGTCGAGTACCTTCCACACTCGGTCGAATCATGCTAAAACGATACCCTTTTACCATTAAGCAACACATATAACCACAATTTCTATTTCACATGTTACTAAGTAAAAAAATTCCAGATAATAAACACCAAAGCATGCCTCATACAATTCTATAATACATTAACACATCTATTACTCTACATCCATCGAATTCACATCACAACTCCTTCCATCCAACATACCTATCAAGAAACACACAAACACACACACACACACACACACACACACACACACACACACACACACACACACACACACACACACACACACACACACACACACACACACACACACACACACACACACACACACACACACACACACACACACACACACACACACACACACACACACACACACACACACACATACACACACACACATGCAACGATCCCTTGACACACCCCGTGGTGACCGGCTCAAAGTTGTAAGGGCCAAATTGCGGCCTTAGGACGTCTCCCAAGCCTTTGCGGTAGCTCCAAACAACTCCTACCCGGGTTCATTTTATTTAGACACCATATGTTCATTTTATTCATTGGTTTAGGTTCCAAAATCATCTCTCATATACCACTTTGTAATACCCCCATACACAAAGGTGCCTTACCAAGGACCGCCCCAGCATATCGAGGTGCTACCATCTCGATTACCCGAGGTAAAGTATATCAAATAGACCATAAAATAACGTTTATTAAAGGTATAATAATGTTTAATCAGTTACAATAAAAAAAATCCAAAACCGAAACCGAAATACAACTCCGAAACGAAATGAAATGCATAGTTATTGTTTAATGCGACAGCGGAAGCTAGCTAAAGAAAGTGTGACGACTCTGCCCCATCGATATCCGCATGCTACATCAACATCCGATACCTACTAAGCCAACAACTCACCATGCCCGAATGGATCACCACCACTTTGAAAACAATAAAGAGGGTCAGTCAACTGCACAACCAAAATAAGAACTCACAATAACACAATCCAATCAAACTGTAACTAATCCATCCTCCAAACTCCAACAGTCACCAGTAACTAACTACACACCGAAATGTGTAGCCCTGCTGGGTTCCCATCGCAACGGGAAACCCACACCGCCAATAGGGATTGCATCCTTACCACCTAAGCCCCGCTCATCGCAAGGAGCGAACCCATATAATTAATGTGCACATCCTCGTTGTGATGGGAGCCACAAGAGACGAACATGGGGTTGGAACCATCTCTCGAGAATGGCTCCACAATCAATCCAACAACCAATGTAATCATAAACCACAATCATAATCCTATTACCAACAACCAATCATAGTTACCAACTTACAATAAATTATGCAACCAACTAAGTAGGGAAACCCTACCTGATCAGATATCCACGCAATAGCACAGAAAAGCATGCTAGAACGCCTCCTCTACAAATTCGTCACCTAATATGATATCACACAATCAATAAACTACACATCATATGATTATCTACCCCAAAACACCCATATCACCCAATTAGGGTTTGTATATTGTGTACGATTGATTGTCTGCTGATCATTGTTGGAGCGTTGGTGTTGGTGTGGTTGTGGTAATGGTTGTTAAGTGGAGTTTTGACACCCCCATACTCCAAGTGCCTTACCAGGACCACTCAGGTATAGAAACGTCACCATCTCGGTTACCCGAGGCAATGATAATCAAATGACAATAAATAAACATAATTTAAATAGCAATAAGGTTTAAAGCGGTTACATATCCAAAACCAAAACTGTTAAAAGTACGATACATGTTCTCAAAAATCAAATGTCTCAAAAACAACTAAAGTATGACAGCGGAAGACTCTAAACTGCTCGTCGTGACTCATCCCAGCTAGCCCAAATGCCTCAAATCAAACCTGCTCAATAACTGCTCACCATCCCCGAATGGATCACCACAGTTTTTAAAACAATAAACGGGGTCAGTACTAAAGTGTGTAGCCCTGCCAGAGTACCCATCGCAACAGGTAATCCACACCGCCAGTGGGGGACCGCAGCCGTACCCACCAAATCCCCGCTCATCTCCATCGAGCGATAAACCCATGTTAATTAATGTGAACATCCCTCCTATGGCGGGTTCCACAGAAGGCGAATCAAGGGCGTGAAGCCACTCCCCCAAGTGTCTCCACTCAGCCAGGGACGCGCCCCGAAGACCACAGACAGATTCAACAAAAACAATGATAATATTCAACAACCGTCACAATACCAATATTATACTTTAACTACAATCATCAAAAAAATCACCAACCACTTCATGTAATTAATACTGAGTAGGGAAACCCTACCTGGAATGCAAACACAAAAGCAGACGATCTAGCAGCTGTCTCAAAATCTCTCTTCTACGAATCCTCCTCCTATACACATAGTCATACAATCACTACTAATACAACATATTCATAAAAACCCCCAATCCCAAAATTAGGGTTTAACCAACCTCAACCAAACGCTACAAAAATGGTTTGTAAGACTTACCCTTGACGCAAGGATCACAATGATATCAAGAACAATTGAAATCGACTCCTCTAGCTCCGGGATTTGCCAATAATGCGGATGAATCAAACAACGTAGTTGCAATCTCTCTTTTTGTGAATTAGATTTGTAAAAAGTGTTTAGAAAAGATAATGAAGTATTTTATATATTAATCCCGCATTATTAACAAAACCCGTCAAACATTACCCGATAACCGACTTACTCGATCGAGTAAGTAACATACTCGACCGAGTGCCACTTACTTGATCGAATGCCAAGCCTACTCGATCGAGTACCCTACAGGCAGACTACTGTTTCGTAAATCAAAACATACTTACTCGACAGAGTAAGCCCCACTCAATAGAGGACCCAGAGACTCATAAATCCGTTGTATTACAGTCTTCCCTCCTTAAAAAGAACTTCGTCCCCAAAGTTCAAACCACAACAAAATAAAAACACACTAACACACTCCCGACACAACAACCAAAAACAAAACTCAACATAAAACTCCAACACATACTTAACAAACCAAACTCAACCCGACTCAAACAACTAGTAACTATATCAAAATCAACACAAAAAGATGCAAAAACTCTTCGCGACCATCTCCTACCCCCCTAAAAGAAACAAGGTTACGTCCCCGTAACCATGCATACCTGATAATAAAGAAACGAGTAGCTCTCTCTCATGGCCTCCTCCGCCTCCCATGTAGCTTCCTCAACCTCATGATTAAACCAAAGAATCTTAAGCAAGACTGTCTCACCATGTCTAGTCTTCCTAACCTTCCGGTCAAGGATCTGTTTAGGCACCTCAAGATAGGACAAGGACTCATCTAGCTCTATGTTCTCCACCTCTAACACATGTGACGGATCACTAATATACTTTCGCAGCTGAGACATATGAAACACATTATGTACCCTATCCAAAGCAGACGGTAAAGACAACCGATAAGAAACCTCTCCAACACGGTCTAAAATCTCGTATGGTCCTATGAACTTCTGGCTCAGCTTGCCTTTCTTACCAAATCTCATGACCCCACACATAGGAGACACTTTCAAAAGAACCTTGTCCCCAACTTGAAACTCTATATCCCGCCGATGTAGATCTGCATAACTCTTTTGTCGGTCCTGGGCCGCTCTCATCCTCTCTCTGATCAGCTTAATCTTCTCTACCATCTCATGTACCATCTCTGATCCTAAAACCACTGCCTCAACACTGTCGTCCCAATAAATCGGACTCCTACATCTCCTCCCATATAAAGCCTCAAATGGCGCCATGCCAATGCTGGTGTGATAGCTGTTGTTGTAAGAAAACTCAATCAAATCTAACCTTTGTTCCCAGCTACCACCAAAATCCATCACATAAGCTCGTAACATATCCTCTAGAGTCTTGATTGTCCTCTCTGTCTGACCATCTGTCGCAGGATGAAATGTTGTACTCATCTTCAACGTAGTTCCCAAAGACTCCTGCAACTCTTTCCAAAACCGCGAGATAAATCTCGAATCTCTGTCAGATACTATATCTTTAGACACCCCATGTAATCTCAGCACATTCTTCCGATAAGCCATATCTAATTGTGCCTTAGTCCATGTATCTTTCATTGGCACAAAATGAGCTGACTTGGTCAGTCGATCCACTATAACCCATATCATGTTGTTTCCCTGTTGACTCTTCGGTAAACCCACGATGAAATCCATAGAAATGGACTCCCACTTCCACTTAGGTACCTCAAGAGACTGAATCTTACCTTGTAGTCGTCGCTGTTCTCCTTTTACTCTTTCACATGTCAAACAACGGGCCACAAACTCAGTTGTTTCTTTCTTCATCCCAGGCCACCAGAAAGTCTTCTTCAAATCCTTGTATAGCCTTTCACCACCTGGATGTACCGAATATGGTGTGCAATGAGCCTCTGTCATGATCATCTTTTTCAGCTCCTCATCATTAGGGACACACCACCTCCCATCAAACCTCAGACTACCATCTGTATGAATAGAGAATCTAGACACTAACCCTTTCTCTACTCCAGCTCTCCACTCTACTATCTTGGGATCCAACTGTTGGGAAATGTGTCCTCAACAATAGTGCGATCACATGATTTAAATATCATTATTAAATCTCATTTTAAGAATACATGTGGGATGTAATATTTTACAGTCAACTGGTCCACACATATCGGTAATGATTGGCTGACTAGAGTTTGACATTACTGTCGTGCGATGGTGGTGATCAGTTGATCCCCTTAGGTCATACCTATAGGGAAATACTCTTAATTGATTATTTAATGAATCGTTTACCGATACGAGTTAATTAAATTGCTTAAAATTGACGGATGATTTTTTGAGTATAATTTACGTATCTTATTGTAAATATGATTAAATGAGACACGGTCTAAGTAATCGAATTGTTTTATTACTTAGATAAAATCATTGTTTACAGAAACAATTGAAACGGAATGAATAAATTATTATAAATACAAAATGTTGTAATTTATAATTTGGAAACATTTTTGGTACGAGTAATTACGAATTACTAGTCGATTTTGTAAATGACATATTTTATGAGTATGTTGATTTTTAATAAGTTAAAAATACATTACATTGTGACATGTCATGTAACATGTTACATGTGACAAATTGACAAATGACAAAATAAAATGGACCATCCATTTTATATTGAATGTACCGAAATAATGGAGGGAGTGTAAGATATATATTGTGTTTTTATCTTGAGTGGAAAACACAATTATCATATCTAAGTAGTAGCCATGCACACCTAGCTTTTGAGAAGAGCAAAAATAAAAGGCATTGGGCATGCTACCCAAGGCCAATTTTTTCGGTCACTTTAAGAGAAAAGAAAAGAGTTTTTCTTTTCAATTCATTCATTCATCATTTTACACATAACATTTTCTAGTATAAGAAATGTATCTTTCTCTACATCTTGTGAAATCTAGAGAAATAAAACACACATAATCTCTTCTCTTGACCGAAATTTTCAAGAGAACAAAATTATTTTCGTGTCATATTTTAATTTAAACTTATATTTTACTAGTTCATAAATATATAAGTTATTAAGAGATTCCTTGGGTATATGCTTTTGGGAGGGATTCTATATTTGAATCCTTGTTCTTCCATTTGGAGAGCCCAAGAACTAGTAAGGTAGGTGACCTTACTGAAAGGAAATGTAGATTCATATACATACTAACATACTCATATATGTCGAAATTAATTTGTCATAAAATTAAATGTGGATTTTATGCATGCAAACAATATAATAAAATAGAGAAGAAATCATATCCTTACATTGAAATTTCGGTTCAAATGGGCACAAAAGAAATCTCCTTTTCTTTTGTTCTTGAGCTTTCCTTTAATGGAAGAACAAGATCCAAGTGTAGGATCTCTCCTTAGGAATAATACCCAAAGCTAACCCTTAATCTAATTAATATTATTTGGTCTAGTATAATATTAATCTTGTGAAAAATTGAACCAAAAAATGTTTGGTATTAGGCTCTCAAAACCGGTTGAGACAAGAGGAGAGGAAGAGAAATTATTTTGTCTCTCTAAAAATAATTTTATGATAAGAATGAATAATAATTTTTCACACACTACTCCATATAGTGAATGATAAATTAATAAGTAAAAGAACCCTTGTTCTTTTCTATGTAGAACCGGGTAGGGTGAAGGGAGATGGCCAATGCATGGTCTTTGTGCTCTTACACAAAAGACACTAGGTGTGCATGCCTAAATTAGAGAAATAATGATGAATTCCACTAATCTAAATTAACACAATATGTTAATTATGCCCAATATTTCGGTCCATGTTGTAATATGGATTCCATATTATTTTTGTCAAATGTCAATATGTAACATGTCATATGTAACATAAATTGTTTATGTATTTTTATCATATTAAAAATCAACGTATTAATAAAAATACGTCATATACAAAATCGACTTAGTAATTCATAATTACTTGTACCAAAATATTTTACCCTTTATAAATCGCATTTATAATAATAATTCATTCAAATCCAATCGTTTCTTTAAACAATAATTTCATCCGAGTAATGATACAATTCGATTACTCAGACCGTATCTCATTTAATCACATTTCAATTTGATACGTAAATTTTACTTCCAAAATCGTCCGTCAATTTTTCAAGTAATTTAATTAACTCGTAACATTATACGATTAATTAAATGATCAATTAAGAGTGTTGCCCTATAGGTATGACCTAGGGGTCAATCGATCACCACCGTCACACGACAAGTAATGTCAAACTCTAGTCACCAATCATTACCGATATATGTTGACCGGTTTGAGTAAAAATACTTCCCAATTGTATTCTATAAAATGAGATTTAATAATGATATTTAAATCATATGATCGCACTATTGTTGAGGACACATTTCCCAACAATCTCCCACTTGTCCTCGACAAGTGTGGGTCACCAATTCTCTTGTCCTATTACTATCTCCCACTCAATGCAAGGTGTCTTTCAGGTCGTACTTGCAATTGATCATATCGAGAGTGGTTTCCTCGATCTGGAGAATAACTGATTGACCGGACTTATCTATCATAGATACTTTCCGAGCGTGGCCACGCATTTCCAGTTCATTACTCCTCGAGTGGCCCTGCGATATTGTTATAACCCTGACTAGGGGTGGACAATTCCTATCGCACTCATTCCCTTCGACTAGCCACAGCCATCATAACCCAAAATATGCCCATTTGACCCCATTTACGAAGGTCGTAGTAACACAAATCAAAGTTAATCTGAAACTGTGCCATCTTAGGCGAATAGTCTTTAGTCAAAAGAATCGACTCATTTGAATACTATAGTAGCTCTCGCCACGACCAGGCTATATAAAATTGCCAGAACTCTATAAGCGGTCATAAGGCCCGACAAAATGTTCCTAACAGTCTGCCTATGTGATCGACTAGTCATCTTACATGACTCTATGGCACTTGAACTTGCCATCAATCGCCTCACACTCTAGTCACTTCGAGACGTCACCTCATACAAGTGACTATGGGCAAATACTATGTTAATCCGTGTTCACTTTAACGGGGTTCAATTGTCTCTACAACCCGTTTGGATGTAACAATGTATAAATTAAAGATAAAAGACAAATGTGATTATGAACATGAACAAAAACAACACTTTTATTTCATTTCAAAATCTAACAAAAACTTGGTACACATTTAAGTCCCATGGACGTAACATGTCCATCATGTTTAGCCTGCGATAAAGGCTTGGTGAGCGGATCGGCTATGTTGTCATCCGTCCCAACCTTACAAATCGCAATTTCCTTCCTTTCAATGAAATCTCTTATTACATGATACTTTCTAAGTACATGTCTAGATCTATTACTAGACTTTGGCTCCTTAGCTTGGAAGATCGTCCCACTATTATCACAATAGAGAGTGATGGGATCATTGGCGGTAGGTACTACTTTTAGACCTTCCGTGAATTGCCTGATCCACACAGCTTCCTTGGCGAGCTTCCCGATCTTTGCTATGTAATCAGCCTCCGTTGTAGAATCATGATTCTGACTTCCTTGAAGCTTCTCCCCTACGGCACCACCATTGAGCATGAACACGAAACCGACTTGTGATTTCAAGTCATCTCTATCTGTTTGAAAACTTGAGTCCGTGTATCCCTTAACACGCAACTCAGTGTCTCCTCCAAACACAAGGATAGAATCCTTAGTTCTTCTCAAGTACTTAAGGATGTTCTTGACTGCAATCCAGTGACTCTCACCTGGATTTCCTTGATATCTACTCGTCATGCTCAAGGCATACGAGACATCAGGACGTGTGCATATCATGGCATACATGAGTGATCCAACAGCGGAAGCATAAGGGATCAACCTCATGCGTTCAACATCATGGGGCTCGGAGGGAGATTGAGTCTTGCTCAATATCGTCCCGGTTACCATAGGTACCAAACCCCTTTTGGATTTGTCCATCTTTGAACCGTCGAAGAATCTTATCGACATAAGACTCTTGACTTAGTGCCAATATCCTCTTGGATCTATCTCTATAGATCCGGATACCTAATATGCGTTGTGCCTCTCCTAAATCCTTAATTTGGAAGTGGTTACCTAACCACTTCTTAACAAAAGACAACATTGGAATATCATTTCCAATGAGTAGTATGTCATCGACATACAAGATTAGGAACACAACATTGCTCCCCTTTGAATTTCATGTATAAACATGGTTCCTCAACACTTCGAGTGAAACCATTTTCCTTTATCACATGATCAAATCAATGATTCCAACTTCTAGATGCTTGCTTAAGACCATAAATGGATCTCTTAAGCTTGCACACTTTGTTAGGATTTTTAGAATCGACAAAACCTTCGGGTTGTATCATGTACACCTCCTCTTCTAAATGCCCATTTAGAAAAGCGGTTTTGACATCCATTTGCCATATTTCATAATCATGAAATGCAGCGATCGCTAACAAAATCCGTATGGATCTTAGCATGGCTACGGGGGCGAATGTCTCATCATAATGGAGACCTTGGACTTGGGTAAATCCTTTTGCCACTAGCCTAGCTTTGCAGACATCATCATGTCCTTCTATGCCATTCTTGACTTTGAATATCCATTTGCATTGAAGGGGTCTTGCCCCTTTAGGCAAATCTACCAAGTCCCAAACTTGGTTTTCATGCATAGAATCCATTTCGGATTTCATGGCTTCAAGCCATAAGGAGGAATTTGGACTAGAGATTGCGGCCTTGTAGGTGGCGGGCTCGTCACTTTCCATAAGTAACACATCGAGTGTTCCATCTTCCTCGATAAGTCCCACATATCGATCTGGATGGCGAATTACTCGGCCCGTCCTTCTTAGTGGAGGAGGTACAACCGCGTTAGACGACGAAGGAACATCTTCTTGCGTCTCTATCTCGGTTTGTGGCTCTTGAACTTCATTAAGTTCAAAATTTCTCCCACTCTGTCTCTTAGAAATAAATTCTCTTTCTAAGAAGACAGCCTCGCAAGACACAAACACTTTATGATCTTGAGGTTTGTAGAAGTAATATCCTCGAGAGGTCGAGGGGTAACCTACAAAGATGCATTTTTCGGATCTTGGGGCAAGCTTGTTGTCGTTCTTAGTTTTGACGTAAGCATCACATCCCCAAATCTTGATATAGGATATATTGGGAACTTTTCCCGTCCACATCTCATATGGAGTCTTTTCGGTGGACTTAGTGGGACTATTATTCAAATATCGAATTGCGGTTTGAATCGCAAATCCCCAAAACGAGTTCGGTAACTCGGTTTGACTCATCATAGAGCGAACCATATCAAGTAGGGTTCGATTCCTCCTTTCGGCAACACCATTGAGTTGTGGCGTTCCGGGTGGAGTAAGTTGTGATATAATTCCACAACCTTTCAAGTGTGAATCAAATTCAAGGCTAAGGTATTCACCACCTCGATCGGATCGTAGTGCCTTAATCCTTTTGTTCAATTGGTTCTCTACTTCGTTTTGAAATTCCTTGAATTTCTCAAACGCTTCACTCTTGTGTTTTATTAAATAGATATACCCATATCTACTCAAGTCATCGGTGAAGGTTATAAAGTAGTCATAATTACCACAAGCGGTGATACTCATTGGTCCACATACATCGGTGTGTATGAGTCCCAATAGTTCACTAGCTCGTGTCCCTTTACCACTAAAAGGATTACGAGTCATTTTGCCAAGTAGGCAATATTCGCATGTACCAAATGATTGATAATCAAATGGTGTAATCACATTAGTTGAAATTAATCTTTTGATGCGATTCTCGTTTATGTGACCTAATCGACAATGCCAAATGAACGCTTCACTTGGGTCACTTGATTTGAGTTTCTTTGATTGAATGTTATAAATATCATTCGTTGGATTTGAGGTCTCTAAAATGTATATGCCATTAATGGAAGAAGCTTGGCCAATAACCAAATCATTCCTAGAAATAGTACAACGATTGTTCTTAATGACAAAACAAAAACCGTCCATGTCTAGCATGGCGATTGAAATAATGTTTTTAGAGAGCGTAGGTACATAAAAACAATTATGCAAATACAACTCAAATCCATTTGGCAAAGCTAAAACATAGGTTCCCTTGGATTCGGCCGCTACCCGAGCTCCATTTCCAAGGCGTAGATCCACATCTCCCTTGCTAAGCCTCTCCACATCTCTTAAACCCTGTAAATGATTACATAGGTGAGAACCACAACCGGTATCTAGTACCCATGTTGTAGTGGAAGTATAATTTATATCAATAACATAAATTTCTTTAGGAATTGTACCTTTTGGAGTAATGAGTCCTTCCCTTATATTTCGCAAATACACGGGACAATTCCTAAGCCAATGTCCCATACCATAGCAATAATGGCACTCATCATTAACTTGCTTGAAGTTTTTGATTTTCTTTCCTTTCTTCTTGAACCTCTTGCCCTTTGACGCAAGAACTTGATTGCTAGATCTCCCACTAGCTTTGGCATCTTTATCTTCCAGAGACAAAGACCCTATAGATCGTATGAGGTAGTCTTCCTGAGACGGACTCACACGAGGTTTAGTAGTAGTGGGTGGTTTAGAAGAAGTGATGAAGTTAAGGTTTCCATCCGAACCTATCCCAAAATGAAGTTCTCTAGTTGTATCGAAATTGTTGTTGGAGCAAACGTCGTCAAGAACATTGTGATATGACTCAATAGTTATCGGTGCGGTAGCATTTGATGGATTCATTGTAAAGAACTACAAATATGGAGGAAAAGGAAATATTAACATTTGTCTTTTTTAATCATACTTGCAAATTTAACAAGATATGAACATTTATATAGTGACCTCTACCCAACTATAATAAATGATTCCAAGACCCAAATTCATATCGACTTAGGCACGGTGGGGCCGATACATCCTTTATCAATATAACTCGGTGGATTAACGTTTAATCGATTCTACTTTTAGAACTCTTGGTCGATAACATTACATTAACAATTATCTATAGCCCAAAACACATCGACAAGGGCACGGTGGGGCCGATACATCCCTTATCAAATACTTTTGTTGAGTTCAATCCAAATTTTGAATAAATGTGTCCATGATCCAAACCCACATTAACTTGGGCACGGTGTGGCCGATACATCCCTTATCAACATGAATTCGGTGGATTAACATTCATCACCCACTTCCCCTACGTAACAAGGTTTGTACCCCGGTGGGGCCGAGCGCACTCCCTTGCGAAATAGGTTTTCATGGTTTCTACTATTTGGTAAGGCTATGTCTCAATTAATTGTTTTAGCGAGAGGTCATGTCAATTTATTATCTATCACGTTTTAAGTGAACTAAAGCGGTGAACTACGATAATTTTAATTGACACGGTCGATAAACTCGATAAAATGACAATGCATGTTTAGTTATGGCGATTTAGCGATGCATGTGACATAAAATAAAATGCAAGCATGAAGATAAATAAATCCTAGTATGGCCTTTCCTAAATAGAAAAACTATTTAACTATTACATATTCAGAAACCAACTCCATTGGTCCCTTGAACTTCGGTTGTGGCACGCATCTCGAGGTAACACCGTCTTTATGAATCGCCATTCTTGAAGAAATCCGTCTTTTGGAACTCCGGAATGAATAAAATTACATAATAAATTACATAATTTCCTATTATACATTTGTAACTAAAATAAAATAAATCTATTAAATTACAAAACGGTGATACGAGATCATAATAAAAATTACAACCGAATCGGTATTCCCATACATTTCGGGAAATACCAATTAAAATCTAAGGCCATACTAAGTAAAATTACATAATTCAAAAATTACATAAATTAAAATTATGACAATCATAAAGAAAATGCAGCATTATAATATGTATGAACATGCTCAATTTTATGCTAAATCGCCTTTTAATTAGCCAATATCGTATATTACTCGGTTTTTACGGATTTGCGTGATTTCAACATTTTATAATCACAAAAATACATAAACTCATATTTATGCATAAGTTAATTACCCTAACCTCTTAGGATTCAAAATATAGTCTTCACTAATAATTTGACCATAATTAACCCATATTAACAAAATTGTTCATAAATGGACCAAAAATTACAAAAATAAGCTATTAAACTTCAAATAAATCACAAAATTTCAAATAAATTCAAAATTTGAAATTTAAACTCATGAACATTCTGGAAAATTACCATGACACTCATAATGTTCAAAATCTTAGTGTGGACAGCGGGCCGCCCACGGGGGCGCTTGGTGAGAAACGGGGAACAAGCGTTTGCATTTTGTATGGAGTCGCCACCAATTTTTATGGGAAATTGGAACCGTTCGAATACCTCGTGTCATGTCAAGACACAAAGTAGTGACATGAACACTAAGCAATCGTTACCCTTAGCATTCGATGTCTAGAATGACTCTCGTGGATGCCAATGAACACGGGTGCTCACGGAGATCTGGAGTAAGGGGTGAGGGTACGTATTAGGAAGCTCTTTTGATCGAACACCTAATCCCGCCCGCCTCGATAGCGGCCTCTACTAATGATTAGGGAAGTTATTCGTACTCGATATATCGTCGGCTGTATGCATGCAATGCAACATCCAAGTTTTAATCCTAACATGTGAGAATTAGCTAAGTCGGTAGACAATTAATTAGCATACAATTGGGTCGAAGTAGGAGTTAATGCTCATTTACATGTGAAAGCATACAAACAATAAAAGGAATATGATAATGATAAATTACAATAATGAAAATTACATTAATTACATTAGAATAGGCGATTTATGTCGAAAATACCTTTAAAACGGATAATTTGAGAAAAAACGAATAAAAGAAAGAATTAATGAACAGGAATTAGCGATATTACGGATATTAGTTAATTAATACGTAGACTAATTAAACTAAGTCAAGGCAGAAAAGGAGTTCAGAGACAGAGCTCAACCTGGAACAGGCGCAGCAGAGACTGCGCCCTCTGGAAGAGGCGCAGCAGACGCTGCGTCTGTTCCAAGGGTGAGTTCTGGCTGTGAAGCCGGAACTGCAAATCGTTAATGTTAATCGTTAATTAATGGATTGATTGATACAATTACTCGGATGAAAGTGATTAATAGGTTATTTACACATGAATGATGGTCATAAAAGCGATAAACATGGATAAGACGGAAATAAGACGGGTTAATTATGTGAAGGGTCGATGTTAATGAATGATTAATTAGTGACATCGGTGAATAGAACAAACTAAACATGATGAATTAATGACGAATTAACAATGAATATGGACACAAATATATCAAAGGATGAATTCCAGAAACTCAATATGGACAAATTGAATCTCTAAAACCCGGATTTGAATATTAATGACGAAAACCCGCAAATATGGATTACTTGGGATTTAAGTCGGATTTAAACGAATTAAACATATTAACGATGAATAAATTACATGTGATTTATTAAACTATCATGGTGAAGAATTGAAGAACAACGAAAATAAGTAAAACAGGAACGAATTACAGAGGACGTAGGAAGAAGAAAAGAAGCAGGAACTGCGGCAGCCTCACGAAGAGGCGCAGCAGAAGGCTGCGCTCCTTCAAAGAGGCGCGGCGATTCTTTGCGTCTTTTCTCGACTATCAGTCTACCGAAAATCCGTAAAAAAAGAGTTTGAAAGACGGTTTTAGAAATCGGTTTTAATGGTGTTTTCGACATAAATCTTACATGATGATACGATAAATAAAATACAATAAATAAAGAGAATTATACACCCTCAGACTTACATGTTGACAAAACGAGATGAACTAAGAATCGACTAGTGAATGCTCGACGCGAATGCAAGGAAAGAGTGCCCTCGTAAGAGGAAAACGATTGATTAATTAAGATTGATTATTGGTGTAGTTGGTCAAATTGGTCGGTCATGCAACGGAGAGGTGGTACCGGAAGATCCGAGCTTACGTGGTCGGAAGTCCAAGCACGTAGGCGCCAATTAGTAAGAACGAAGTCTAGAATGCAAAGGGAGAAGAGAAGGGCGGACACTCGCGTGAGAAATATGAGGAACGAAAGCTCCTATTTATACTAATCACGTGAAGGAATAGGGTTTCGGAGACTCTTTGGAAGTGAATCTCGGAAAGATATAAAAAAGATACGTAAATCATGCAAAGAAGGGCCTGGGAAGAGGCGCAGCCCACCTGCGTCTCTTGGAAGAGGCGCAGACCTCTTGCGTCATTTCCCAGGAGGTTTCCTCTATTTGAAGAAAGATTTCGCGTTTGAGTTATGGTAGGACGGAAATAATTCGATTATCTTGTGAATATTACGGGATATTATTTGCCAAAAGATAAAATTTATGAAATATGGAATAGAAATATCCGGAACATTCCGAACATTCGACTCGGGATTTAACAAGCTATCAGAAAATGGAGACGGTTTTTGACCCGGACTCCGAATGTACTCTAATTACTGCCAAAACGACCGTATCAGGACGTAGATGACAACTAAGAGGTTGACATTAATATTTGAGCAAACACTTGACGATAATCTTACGAACTGTCACAAATCGTTCCGTGAATCAAACATGCGGCCCAATCATCACCGGGTGGTTTGCGAGAGGTGCGAAACGAGGTGTCTCTGAGCCCCCACTTTGACCGAGGCTTGGACAAGGCGAAAGTCAAAGTATAGCCATCAAGTCAATCGAAGATTACAACCTGACGACTATGGCGACGCGAGGCGGCTCAAAGGGTCTGAGCCAAGGACCTATCGTCGGGAACATTTTAGAGTCTGTCGACTATCGGGGAGGGTCGTTTAAAGTCCATTAGACTACGTAAAGAAGCTCGCCAGCCATAAGGAGAGATCATACCTGAGACTCAGTCGAACTTCGCGGGGAAACAAGAAATATTGAAAGCGGGAGGACGTCGGTAGAAAGCTCGCCGAGGAATCCGCTGCGTCGGTCTCAAACGAACTCGCGAAACTTGAGGTTGAATCGCTTGCGTCGGTCTCAAACAAACTCTTGCTGGGGAATATATTGACGACTAGGAACATCTTGATCGTCGTGAAAGAAATCTTGAGTGAAAGCGATCGCAAAATACTCTGCGCGGATAAAATGAGTTGAGCAATCTTTGCAAAATATTGCTGCGCGGGATAAAATGATCGGGACAATATTTGCAAAATCTGTCGCGCTGGATAAAATGCGGACCGGAACGAAAGAAAATCGTCGAAACGGACCAAAAGAACATAATAGCATTGAAGAAGAGGCGCACCCAAAGATGGGCCCACTAATAACGAACTCATAACGGATTTTTGAAAATTCGTATGGAGGGAACACAAGGAAGAGGCGCAGCAAGAGCTGCGTCTCTTGGAAGAGGCGCCCTTTCTTTGCGTCTTTTCCCCAAATTGGCAATTCTGCGTAAAAACGCGAAATCAGAAGGTTTTATGTTTCATTATTTCGAAACTCAATTCCTTTAATTTCTCTCTCAAATCTTCACCATTTCCGTCAAGGTTGGATTCAAAAGCTTGCATTAAACATGACTAATCGAGGTATGTGTCTTAATCTTGCATTAATCATTTACATTTGTCGAATTTTGAGCCGCGAGAATTAGGGTTTTCGACCCTTTTGATCGAAAATTTGGGGCTTTTCCCCCAAATGAATTTGTTTTACCAAATTGATGCTAGAAACGGATAGTAGGCAATGTTAGGAACATAACCATGTGTTTGCTTTGAATTTTCATCGAGTTTTGAGCCCTTGAGCAAATTTTGAGACGGTTTCACAGCTAGACCGTAAATTGCTTCGAAAATAGCCTTAGGATTGTCCATTGGCGATGAAATTCGATATTTGGGATCCTTGGATGATGGGTAAACTTCCTGTCATCTCGAAACTTTGATTTGTGACAACTTTTTCGGGGCACCTTTCTAGGGCATAATCGCCGTTATAACGAAATGCTGCCGAATTTTCGGCTTGAACCCGGAACTAGGCTTTGACTTGGACTTGACTAGACCCCATTTATCACATGAGTGACTGGGTTGGCGGGAATATGGCCAAAGATGGCATGGAAAGGGCGTTTTCAGGGCTCCGGAGGCTCGAAAACTCCTTAACAAAGGCTTGTCGTCATGTGACGCGGCCTAAATTTACTTTAATGTTGCAGGTGATGAGGCTTCTACTTCTGGGAGGACTCCCATGGAGATAGACGCTGCTGTTGTTGAGGAGGCTTTAGAGCGAGGCCTTCACCGTGCGGTGATGGCCCTTTGGGAGGCGAGGCTCACGAGGAGGAGGTCGTCGAGGAGGAGGAGGAGGCCCCGAGACGGGCCAACGTCAGGCTAGGAGGTCGTCAGCTGAGGGGAGCCCCTGCGTGGGCTGAGACCTGGGAGAGTAGGCACCTCGTGTTGGCTGCAGAGGGTCACCTGTCCTACAGGACGGTGAAGAGTTTGGTAAATAAGAATTCACTACTCATTACCTATTCTCTTTCATTTTTTGTCCAAACTTCTTGCAAATTTCATTCAAAACTAAAGATAGCTTTGTTTCAAATCATAATAGGAGGCCGGGAATATCAGGTTGTTCTCGGGTTATACGACGGCGATGGAGCACTACGAGCGGCTGTCGGCGGAGGAGAGGGCCATGATCGAGCGTGGAGCGTTTGGTCCTCTGGTTCAGTGTCCTGGAGGGATATCGTGAAGAGGAAGTTGCGGGCTAACCTTAGCCTGGTCCGCGCTTTCTTGGATCGATTCCGGGATACGACTTCCACGTTTCCCGCCTTTTGGTGAGGTGGGAGTTACTACGGAGGATTACGGCATGATTTCAGTCCGTGTGTGGGACCGAGGAGGTGGTGTGGCCGAGAGGCGCTATGAGAGGGCGGATTCGGCCGAGGCGAGGAGGTTGATCGGGTGGAACTTATCGCCGAAGGTGTTGCGATCGGGCTTGGTACCCAGCACCTACGTCCAAGACTACTTTGCGGGGAAGACCCGGAGTCGGTGATGATCGATGGGAGGGAGACGGCTCCTCCTCCCCTGTCTGGTGAGCAGAGGGCTCGTCTCGTGGCTTTGGTGGTTCTTGTCTTCGATTTACCTCGGAGACAAGGGCGAGAGGCTATCGACGAAGCTTCTTCCCTTTCTTTTCGACCGAGTTCCCTAGACGCCGGGACCGGGTTCGCTGGTTTTGCGGTCCTCATCCGCTTCATGAGGGCCATGGTTCGTCCGAAGTTGATGGAGAAGGGGACTTCTCCTGGCGCTGTCGGACCTGGACTACTGTTGGAGGTATGAACCTTCCTTTAGGCCAAAGTAAATTCTTTTCTTTATCGAATCACGAAAGATCGTTTATTGATCATTCTATTTTATATGCATGGGTGTACTCCTACTTCCCGAGCTTCGCGCCCAAGAGGACAGAGCCGTTGGAGAAGGCCTATCCCGTGGTGAGGGATTGGGTGATGTGCCGGACGAAGAGCAAGCGTTCTTCTCACAATGTCTACCGGCGGGAAGTGAACGCCCTTCAGCTGAGCAGCGTGAGTATCCCACTCGTATTCATTTATATTTCTTGTCCTTTGCTTTTAATTGATCATAGGAATGATCTTTGCCTTATCTTGTCGCAGTGGGTGCCCAGACCTTGGGCGGAGTACGCTGGAGCGCCTCCTTTTGTTGCTGAGGTCCTTCGACCTAGGAGCCCGAGTCGGCCACTCTTTGTTGTGGACGTCGATGGGTCTGTGTGGTATCCGGGTGAGCGTTTGGCTCGTCGGTGCTCTCGGGCGCGTTGACGGTTCCCATTGACCCTCCGAGGACGATGTTCGGGAGCCTGCGAGGCCGAGAGGGAGGCGGACTGGCTGGTGCCGGTGGCGACGACCTTCTTCTCGCTCGGTGAGGACTACTCGGCGTTCTGTACGGGAGGTTGGCGTGCGGCCGAGTAGTGGTGAGTATCTTTTATTTTTCTTGATTTGATTTCGGGAATTACGACGAAAGATCGTCGATTAATGAGAGCTATTTGTCTTTGCAGGAGGTTGAGGCGGCGGGCATCGAGCCCCCAGTGTACCCCGAGACTCTTGAGTACACTGACGCGACTGGGAGGACGACGATCTCCGAGTTGCGTGACTTTGACGTAGCTGTGACGGATGCTGGCCTAGACGACTGGCAGCATCTGATTCGGAGGGTGAGCCTCCAGCTTATATACCCTTCGTGTAAGAACACATTTGGTTTGAACTTGTTCACTTTGCTGAGAATTTCTTTTGACGTGTAGGTCGCGCCATCTCGGTTCGTGGCACTATGGAGGGTGGCCAACCGGCTACGAGCTACCGCCATCGAGGCGCTCGTCGGTGGTCGAGATCGTCAGGTATGAACCTCATTTGACTTCTCTTGATTTTTTTTTTTGGTTTTTTTTTTTAGTCTTGTTTGAGTTGATTGACAGGAGCCAATTTCTTTTTGTCCACAGACTGGTCGTGAGCTGGAGCGAGAGCTGACCCAGTCTCGGGAGGAGACGGCTCTTTGTCGAGGAGCTCGAGTTTCGGGGACGCCGAGATTCTTTGCTCTTACGGCGAGGGTTTGCTGAGTTGGAGGGTGCCCAGCGAGAGTCCTGCGTAGTTACGTAGACTTGATTTTGAACATTTTTGGACTTGTTTGGGCGCAAGCCCCGGTTACTGGACTTTGGAACTTGATTGGGCGCAAGCCCCGATTTTGTACATTTGTATATATGATGGCCTGAGTGCCTTTGCTGCTGGGTTGTGTTGCTTGTACCTGCAGGTTAGTTCTTGAACAGGTTTGGTAGACAACGGTTTACGCCGTTATGCTGCCGAAATTTACATCAAAACATGCATTTTAATACACATATGGTCTTAATTAGCGCAAAAAAAGACTCAAAAGGACAAAAGACGCAAAAATGCAAAAAAGCAAAAATTTTGTCGGAAATGACCGGACGGTAGGGAGGGTTACCCCCTAAAAAAAAAAAAGAAAAAATAGAAACCTGTAAGTGTAGAAGTGAAAATGTTGAAATTTGTTAGAAAAAAATGAAAATAAAAGAAAATTATTTCCTAAAAATGAAATTAAAATGAAATTTATTTCCTAAGAATAAATAAATAAATTAAAATAATAATAAAAGAAAAGTTAAATGCGATAAAAATGGCGATTGTGCCGACGTCGCCTCGAAATGCGTGCCCGCGAAGCTAGGAAACATGAAACATGGTAAACTGCTCATATTTACCAAAATAAAATCCCGTAGGAATAGGAAATTATTCGTTATAGGATTAGGAAAGATCCAAACACGGAAATCACAGAAATCTAGTCTGGGGAAGAGGCGCAGCATGAGCTGCGTACCTTTGAATAGGCGCAGCAGGAGCTGCGCCTGTTCCCAAGCTTGTCTCTTTTGGCGGATTTTTGGAAACAGCAATTAGTATAAATAGAAGCGTCGACGAAGCTTTAAATCATATAATTCTTCCGTCTCTTCTCCGTTAATCCTCATAAAAAACTCCCAAAATAAATTTTCAAGAGAAAATTGTAAGCATGAATACTTTGGAGATCCGCTTGAAGGAATGGACTAATGAATTCTCGAATGTTGAGAAGCACGACATGGGTGCTCATAATCTTGGGTCTCTATTGAGTTTGAAACTCATTAAGGTGGTAAAACCGTTCTTGGATGCTTGTCTTGACTCGGGACCCAAATTGTCATGTTTTCGCTTTCCCGGGAGGTGATATTTGTCCTTTTCCGGAGGAAATTTCGCTATTGGTGGGTGGGATCCCGAGCATCTACCCGCCATTCCTTCCACTTCACAAGGGTATAAGACAAAATTCAGAGACCTGCTTGGATTGACTAGACTTGAGGTGGATCGTTTAGTTACCCCGAAAGGCGTGAGAATCTTTGGACTTTGTAGACCGATTCATTAACAGGGTGACCCCACTTGTCTCTTATGTTGCTAGGAGGAGAGCATTTGGCTTTGTTTGCTTCATGTGTATGTCTTCCATGGACACGTTGATGAGGATTTGCGAGGTGATCCTCGTCTTTTGGGTCTTATTGAGCAAATGGAGCGCGCAGAGCCCACTTGTTTATGCTTAGGGAGATTATCTTGGGTTTGGATAATAGGAAATCCAACCGCGATCTTCCATTTTCGGGGAGTCCCGTTATCTTACAGGTAAAAGACACCCTTTTTTTTTTTTTTTTTTTTTTTTTTTTTTTTTTTTTTTTTTTTTTTTTTTTTTTTTTTTTTGGGTGTCTAATACCTGCTTTTGGTAGGTTTGGCTTATGGAACGGCTCCGACGCTCGAGCCCCGGTTCATGCACTTTCCTATCATTCCGTATGATTGCGATGAGGACGCGGTTGTACATGGTGGACTTCACTCGGGTTTGCGACTATTGGAAGAACAAGCTGAAGAATGACGATGGCCCGTTGATTAGGTGGGTAAACCGTGGTGGCACCTCAAGTCCATCCTTTGGAGTGTCTTCTTTGGATCCTACTAGGTCCGTGCGCATTCCGGGATTGGAGTTCATGGTGTGCATCTTTCCGGAAAGGTTGATGAGACAGGTTGGTTTGAAACAGACTATCCCGAGGCTTGATACCGTTCCGACTCGCCGTAGCGCTTACTACCGAGAGCCGAAGAGAGTGGGCTATCAAATGGGCCCAAAGGAACATGTGGTTCTTGAGCTTCTCCGCCAATGCTTTGTGGGTGTCGGATTCCTATCTGAGGTGGAGAAAGGCTGCAACTTCGGAAGAACGTGAAAGAGGCGAGGAAACGCGAGCTGTTGACTACAAGGTGCGCGAGGGAGAGAAAGAGAAGGAGAAGCATCGACGAGAAGGAGAAGAAGAAGCTGGACTTGGTCATTCGCCCTTCGAAGAAATCAAAGACTACTCCTGTTGCGGAAATGGTGGTTGGCAAGAATGGAAGAGTCAGGCCTCGAGAAAGACCGTTGGTGATTAGGTCTGAAGTGGTGCAAGAGCGCCCGGCTCGAGGTCGTGACAAGAATTACGACAAGAATGACAAGGGCAAGGGGAAGATGGATGAATAGCCCGAGTCCTTATTTATTATTTGATTATTATTATTATTATTATTGTAATAAAAGGGAGGGATTTTTAGAATCCTAGCATATTCTATTTTTTTTATTATGTATCGTACTATTATTATTAGAAAATGAATGAAATAAAAAAAGGTTAAATGGTTAAGAAACCGCTGTGATTTTCTTTTATTATTCTTGTCGAATTTCAAATGCAATGCAAATGTCCTTCTATTTACATTTTAGGTATATTGGGTTGAATCCGGTGAAGGATTGCCTACGTATTCACTTAAAAGAAGCGAAATCAAACCCTTGCGCGTAGTTCGAGTAAATGTAAAAGAATAATTGTTCGAAGCAAGAGCTTGTAGTGAACATAGAAAATAAGCATGAGCTTTTTGCTTGTTCTCAAGGTGCGAATTTGGTTTATTTGATGATGTGAGGATGACAATCTTGTCAAGATGCAAGAGCATAATGACACTTAGCTTATTTCAGCTTGGCCAGGGGCCGTTTATTTAGTGCCACAAGAGCGACACATGGGTTTACGCGAGGCGCGTTTTTGTCCTATTCTAGGCATAGTATCGTTTCAGTTGGTCAAGGTTTGTAGGGTTTGAAAACTCATTCCCATCTAGGTCTGTGATTCTAACCGCACCCCCTGGGAGTATGGATTTGACTAGATATGGTCCGGCCCAATTAGGTTTGAATTTTCCCCTTGGGTCGACGGGTAGAAGAGCTCTAACCGATTTGAGTACTAAGTCTCCTTCTTTGATGTTTCTTGGCCTAACTCTTTTGTTGAAAGCTCGTTTGATACGTGCTTGATATGTTTGGACATTATGCAAGGCGCGTAACCTACGTTCATCCAGGAGGATGAGTTCTTCATACCTATCCCTCTTCCAATCGGCTTCAGGGATTTGACTTTCGAGTAAAATGCGCAAGGATGGTATTTCCAGCTCGACTGGTTGTACGGCCTCCATGCCATAGGTCAAATAGAAAGGAGTAGCCCCAGTGGGCGTCCTAACTGACGTACGATACCCCCATAAAGCAAAGGGTATCTTGCTTGGCCAATCTCTATAGTTGTCAGTCATTTTCTTGAGAATTGTGACAACGTTTTTGTTTGCCGCCTCTACCGCGCCGTTAGTCTGTGGTCTGTAGGGCGAGGAGTGGTGGTGCTTAATCTTGTATTTGGCTAGCAATTGCTCGGTTTCAGCCTGGAAGTGTGACCCATTATCGCTGATGATCTCATGTGGGCAACCATATCGACAGATGATGTTGTTTTGTATGAATTTTGCCACATTTTTAGCCGTAAGAGCAGTGTAGGAAGCCGCTTCTACCCACTTGGTGAAATAGTCAATTGCTACTAGGATGAAACAGTGACCTCCTGTCCATTTACCGGGGTTATTTTCCCGAATATATCAATTCCCCATGCGGAGAATGGCCAAGGAGATGTCATCGTGTATAGCAACGAAGGAGGGACATGTTGTACATTCCCGAAGATTTGGCAATTGTGGCAGTGTCTCACGTATTTGATGCAATCAGATTCCATTGTGCTCCAATAATACCCTAAGCGCGTGATTTTCTTTGCCATCATGGGCCCACTCATGTGAGGACCGCATTCTACGTCGTGGACTTCTTCCATCACCTTTCGTGCCTGTGAATGATCAAGGCAACGTAGGACTACACCAAGGGGTGTTCTTTTGTATAACTCTCCTTGCATCAGGATGTATTGGGAAGCTAATAAGCGTATAGCACGTTGTCCCCTTTTGTCCATATCCGGTGGATAGGTACCATTAAGCTTGAAATTGGGATCGCTTGGAACCGGGGTTCTGTGCGATTTCTTCTTCATCGGTGATTTGATGGACATAAGCCGGTTCTGACCGTCGTTCGATGCATAAAGGCATTTCCATCATGTGGTCTGGCATATTTATCAAAGATGCAAGTTTCGCAAGAGCGTCTGCAAATTGATTTTCCTCTCGAGGTAGGTGTAAGTAGGCTACGTGATCAAAGAATTGAGCCACTTGGTCTATCCTAGCTTGATAGGGTGCGAGGCTTTCGCTTCGGATTTTCCAATATCCTGTAACTTGGTTGATGATCAGTGATGAATCCCCATGTACTCGGAGGTTTTTGATGCCTAAGCTTACTGCCGCTTGTAGTCCGATGAGACAAGCTTCATACTCTGCAGCGTTGTTTGTCACCTCGAAGTCGAGTTTGACAGCAATCGGTGTATGCTCACCTTCAGGAGAAATGAGCAACACTCCTACTCCGAATCCTCTTAAGTTTGATGCTCCATCAAAGTATAGATCCCAAGAGTCTACGTCTGTTTGAAGTATATCCTCGTCGGGAAATGACCAAGTGTCTATGGTTTGTGCGTCGTTGATAGGATTTTCCGCGAAGAATTCGGCGACGGCGCGACCTTTTATGACTTTTAGTGGCACATATTTGAGGTCGAATTCTGAGAGCATCAGAGTCCACCTAGCAAGACGTCCGTTGAGGACGGGTTTCTCGAAGAGGTATTTGACTGGATCCATTTTGGAATATATCTTGACGGAGTAGCTAAGCATGTAGTGACGTAGCTTCATCGTTGCCCACACAAGAGCGAGGCATGTCTTCTCGAGTTGTGAGTATTTGCACTCATATTCCAAGAACTTCTTACTTAGATAGTAAATAGCTCTTTCTTCACTTCCGACGGTTTAAGCCAGCATGGCACCCATGGCAGTTTCAGTTACTGTGAGATATAAACCAAGAGGTTGATCTCGTTGTGGCGGCATGAGCACTGGTGGTTTAGCCAATATCTCCTTGATTCGGTAAAACGCCTTTTGACAGTCATCATCCCACATGGTGTGGTCTGTTTTCTTGAGTTTCTTGAAGATAGGCTCGCAAATCATGGTAAGTTTCGATATGAATCGACTTATATATTGTACCTTTCCCGGGAATCCTCGACTTCTTTTTTTCTGTTTGAGGTGTGGCATTTCGATCGAGCTTTGATTTTTGAGGGATCTATTTCTATACCGCGTTGGCTAACGACATATCCCAGGAGTTTTCCGGATGTTACCCCGAATGTGCATTTCTGAGGATTGAGTCTCATGTTGTACTTTAGTAGCCTTGCGAAGAACTTGCGAAGGTTTGCAATGTGTCCCTCTCTTTCCTTGGATTTGACGATCATGTCATCGATATATACCTCCACTTCTTTGTGCATCATATCATGTAGGAGCGTAGTTGCGGTGCGTTGGTATGTAGCTCCGGAGTTGATCAACCCGAATGGCATTACTGTATAGCAATATGTTCCCCATTGGGTGACGAATGCGGTTTTGTGCATATCTTCCATGGCCATCTTGATTTGGTTATAACCCGCATATCCATCCATGAAGGATAGTAACGCGTGGTAGTGCAGATTGTCCACCAATATGTCAATGTGAGGTAAAGGGAAGTCATCTTTTGGACTTGCTTTGTTTAAGTCCCTGAAGTCAACACAAACACGGATTCTCCCATCCTTTTTGGGCACGGGTACTATGTTAGCTACCCAAATGTCAGTACTCGGAAACTTTGATGAACCCGGCTTTGAATTGCTTATCAACTTCTTCCTTAATCTTTAGAGCCCATTCTGTTCTCATTCGTCGAAGCTTCTGTTTCACAGGTTTGAAACCCGGCTTAATCGGAATCCTATGTTCGGCGATATCCCTGTCGATCCCTGGCATGTCTTTGTAGGACCAAGCGAAAACGTCTGTGAATTCATTTAGGAGGTCTATGAAATCGGCCCTTTCGGTAGAGCTCAAGGTAGTCCCTATCCTAAGTTCTTTGGGTTCTAATTCGGTTCCTACGTTGATGGGTTCGGTATCCTCTATTACTGGTCCTCCTTCCCCTTCCCGTAATATTTCTTTGGCTACGTAGGGAGGTATTTCGGTCAAGTCCGGGTCTTGGTCGTCCTCTCGTATCATCATAAACAGAATTGCACTCGAAAGAACACAGAGAGTAAGCAGAACCTGATTTATTCATATTAAGATTTGAGTAAAGTTGAAACAAAGAAGCCAACGGATCCATGGTCAGTGGCGGAAAAGGGACAGTAATTGGGGCGTTCCCCGAACTACCGTGACTACTTGAGGCTAAGCTAGGAGAAACGAAGGGAGTGGGGATGACAACAGGAGTAGACTCTCTAACGACTCCTCTAGACTCTGACTCCGACTCCGACTCCGACTCCTTCTCGAACTCGTCGTCTTATGGTTCTCCTTTGAACATCTCTCCCTCTCCAGTAGTGAGCTTGAAGAGCCTTCCTTGGTTGTTGGTCCACTTGATAGATTTTCTCCATCCTTTCTGCTGCTTTGTGTCGATTTCTGTGATCAACGCGGTGGGGTTGAAGCGATTGTCCTGAAGTATCATAGTAATGATCTCATCCTGCGCGGCCCTAATGAATCGGTCCTCTCCAAACAATAGGCTAACAGCTTGTTCGTCGAAGCAAGGTGCTTGACGGGTTTTGACCGTAGGAACCGTTTCGGGAGGAATGAAGTAGCAATCGTGAAAGATCTCGATTCCGGCTAACTTCCTCTCAAGATAATGCCAAGGTTCGGGAAATCCATGAAAGAGTTCTGAACTTCCTTCTTGAACGAAGTATCCATTTAAGGTGGGGAGATATGGTCTCATTTGGACTCCCACGTGCTTGCGATTTTGGACTTGAGCGAGCATTTCGAGAACTTCTTCAGTTGTGGGTTTGTATCCTAGTCCAAGTGGTATCCTTGTTGAGTTGCCTTTCTTGTATGGTGCGAAGGTGTTCTTCCGGACTGGGTTTAAAGGCATTCCAGGGAAGTATCCCTGATTCTTGAGTATGTGGTTGACCACCAACTTAGAGTAGGGATTATAGTATAAGGGTGCCAACTCACTTTCTATGACATTCACACTTTGGAAACCCCCAAGTTCGTATATGGGATCTGCAAGGACTTGATTGTTTGATTGCTTCTCGATTATTGCCTTGATGGGTGACGAAGTGATTGTCACAACTTTGCCGTTTAGCGGGATCTTGATCTTTTGATGAAGGGTGGATGTTACTGCTTTGGAAGCGTGAATCCAAGGCCTTCCCAGAAGTATGTTGAATGAAGCCTCGATGTCCACTATTTGGAAGTTAACTTTTCGTTCGATTGGTCCCGTGGCTACGGTTAGGCTAGCAAGTCCAACCACTTTTCGTCGTGTACCGTCATATGCACGTACACCTTGATTTGTAGGAGTCCAATCTGACTCCTTCATGCCTAGTTTGTATGCCGTTTTGAGGGGTATGACGTTGACCGCGGAGCTATCATCTACCAAAGTCATTGGCACGTTCTTCTTTAGACAAATGACGGTGATGTATAGGGCAAGGTTGTGACTAGCGCCGAAAGGTGGCAAGTCCTCATCCGAGAAAGTAATAGGATTACTTAGCTTAGGTGATTCTTGGAAGACCAAGTTGACTACATCTTCAGGAGTGGAGTTATGTGCTACATTCAATTTAGCCAAAGCTTGCAGTAAATCTTGGCGATGCGGAAATGAGCTTGCCACTAGTTGCCAGACTGAAAGATCAGCCTTGGTTTTCTGTAATTGCTTGAGCAAATGATCAGTTGGATCATCTTCGTTGTCATTTGGTGTGATGCCGTTGGTTGGACCGTTTTGAGTAGTGCTTTGATATGGGCGACCCGAACGAGTTAGGTGGTCCACATCGTGGTCTTCTCCATTTTGGATTATCTCCTTGACCAAGGAGTTGTCAATGAGGTATTCGTCTTCATCATCATCGGCCCAAACCCCATTGATTGCAGCTAGTTCCTTCATTCTCATGATATCACTTTCTAGTTGTATGATTTGATCGACTAGCTTATCGACCACGGCGACTACTTCTTGCATAGTGGCATTTTGAGAGAAGATCAATGGTACACGTTCTTTAGGCATTGCATTGGGATGGCTTAAGGCTGTTACCATGTTTTCTAATTCCCACACTTGTCTATCTACACTCCTTGCCCATGCGATGAAGTCGGAAATGGTAGGGGAGATGGTAGAGTAGAGCCTTTCTTTCTCAATTGCATGAATTTCATTTTCGGTGGGAGAAATGAGGTGTGAGCAATCTAAGGTAGATTCGTCACTTGTAATCACTAGAACTCCAAGAGGATTCTGAGTGTTGTTGGGCTTACCCCCTGGTGGAATTGGAAGTCGACCATCTTCGATCATATCTTGAAGCACGTGTTTCAACTTGTAGCATTTTTCTGTGTCGTGCCCTTTGCCCCTATGGTATTCACAGTAGGAGTTTTCATCCCAGAACTTGGACTTCTTTTCAGGTTCAGGAGTAGGTCCAATGGGTTGGAGTTTGCCTTGCTTCATTAGCCTTTTTAGAGCGTTGGAGTACGTGTCCCCAAGGTTTGTGAACTTCCTTGGTGGGCTAGTTTTCTTGGATGGCTCGAGAAGGTTAACTTCGTCGGTCTTGCTAGTAGAGCCGTATGAACGACTTGTGGACCCTTGATATCCTCGACCTACTGTTTTGGACAAGAGTCCTTTACGGATGTCATCTTCAATTCGTGTCCCTAGTACGGTTAAGTCCTTGAAAGTCTTGATGTTTTGATATCTCAAGTGACTGGCATATATGGGTTTGAGATTATCCACAAACTTCTCTACGAGAGTAGCCTCATCCGGGCGTTCTACTAGTTGAGTACTAGTCTTTCTCCACCTACTTAGGAAGTCGGTGAATCCTTCTTTGTCATTTTGGGTAAGAACCTCTAGAGTACGCATGTTGACTTGGATCTCGGCATTATCCGCATATTGTTTCGAGAATTCGATCGCGGCGTCCTCCCAAGTAGCGACCTTTTTGTGATCCGAAGTGTAGAACCATTGCTTCGGAATGGTGTCAAGAGATGAAGGAAAGATCCTTAAGAACATCTCGGGTTTGATGCCTTTGATAGACATGTAGTCCTTGAAGGCGCGGATGTGGTTCAAAGGGTTCTCATGTCCTTTAAACTTAGGGATATCCGTCATGCTAAAGTTAGTGGGTAATTTGGAATTGACGGCTTCATACTTGCGATTGTTTTCCCTATAAATGTCATCCCCCTTAAGGTACATAAATTGCTCCTCTAGGTATTGGAGTCTTTTCTCAGCTGCGGTTGTCCCTAGGACAGGGTTCTCATCTTTAGACTCGTCATCAGAAAATTGTAGTACTTCACCTTTAAGGGGAGGCAACCTTCCCTCTACATCAAAGATACGGCCTTCGATAAGCTCAAGGCGGTCATAGGTTTGTTCTTGAGTGATTTGCATTTGGGTTATCGCGGCTAGGATTCGATCATTACTTTCTTGAATTTGCTGGAGGTTCGTTTTACCACTTGACCCAGGCATCTTGGAAACTGGATAAGAGATTGGCGACGAATCAAAACACGATCGACCATTCTATCACACTTACTAAAAGAGGAAAGTTTTGACTCGTGAAGTGGGTGTATGCCACTTGTGTTGAGTGAGTTTTGAAGAAAGACAAGGTCTTTGAAAGTGTGTGTCCTAGCCAACTGTAGTGTAGTTGTAGGAGTGGACTCGAAGTGAGGTTTGAAATGGGCTTGTGGCCCGAATTTTGACACGACAAACGGACAGAGTTTTGACCGGATTTTTGCGCTAATTGAAGGCCCTATTTTTTTTCGAAATTTTGCTTTGAAAATAAGGATTCTGATTTTTTGAAAATTCGTCATGGTTTTGTTTAGAAATGGTGATCACGTAAGGTTTACACATTTATACAAGCATTATAACGGGATGCTGAGTGCATTTAAAAGGGATTTGGTTTAAAGGGTGGGTTGCCATACCGAACCATCAAACCCGAAGTCTGTGGAGAGGCTCGTGCCATACAAGAGTAAGGCCGATTCCTAGTCCATTTCCTCAAGTAGTGAAGGCCCTTGATACAAACAAGAGTAAGTACCATGGTATGGATGACGTCAATCGCTATCCATCCTTAGGCCCAAATAAGAATTAGGACCGTTTAGACGGGACGATTGGTCGAATGGGTTGGGTTGGGCCTAGGAAGGCCGAATAAAACGGTCTAGGAAGACCGAGTTATGAAAACCGACAATTGTCTTGTACAAACTATTCCCTAACCTTGTTCAAGTTTCACCCTTGGCTACACGTAAGTGTATTATCCCCAGCGGAGTCGCCAAACTGTGGACAGCGGGCCGCCCACGGGGGCGCTTGGTGAGAAACGGGGAACAAGCGTTTGCATTTTGTATGGAGTCGCCACCAATTTTTATGGGAAATTAGAACCGTTCGAATACCTCGTGTCATGTCAAGACACAAAGTAGTGACATGAACACTAAGCAATCGTTACCCTTAGCATTCCATGTCTAGAATGACTCTCGTGGATGCCAATGAACACGGGTGCTCACGGAGATCTGGAGTAAGGGGTGAGGGTACGTATTAGGAAGCTCTTTTGATCGAACACCTAATCCCGCCCGCCTCGATAGCGGCCTCTACTAATGATTAGGGAAGTTATTCGTACTCGATATATCGTCGGCTGTATGCATGCAATGCAACATCCAAGTTTTAATCCTAACATGTGAGAATTAGCTAAGTCGGTAGACAATTAATTAGCATACAATTGGGTCGAAGTAGGAGTTAATGCTCATTTACATGTGAAAGCATACAAACAATAAAAGGAATATGATAATGATAAATTACAATAATGAAAATTACATTAATTACATTAGAATAGGCGATTTATGTCGAAAATACCTTTAAAACGGATAATTTGAGAAAAAACGAATAAAAGAAAGAATTAATGAACAGGAATTAGCGATATTACGGATATTAGTTAATTAATACGTAGACTAATTAAACTAAGTCAAGGCAGAAAAGGAGTTCAGAGACGAGCTCAACTGGAACAGCGCAGAGAGATCGCGCCCTCGGAAGAGAGCGCAGCGTGACGTCGCATTCCAAGGGTGAGTTCAGTTGTGTTTTAAGCGCAAATCGTTAATGTTAATCGTTAATTAATGGATTGATTGATACAATTACTCGGATGAAAGTGATTAATAGGTTATTTACACATGAATGATGGTCATAAAAGCGATAAACATGGATAAGACGGAAATAAGACGGGTTAATTATGTGAAGGGTCGATGTTAATGAATGATTAATTAGTGACATCGGTGAATAGAACAAACTAAACATGATGAATTAATGACGAATTAACAATGAATATGGACACAAATATATCAAAGGATGAATTCCAGAAACTCAATATGGACAAATTGAATCTCTAAAACCCGGATTTGAATATTAATGACGAAAACCCGCAAATATGGATTACTTGGGATTTAAGTCGGATTTAAACGAATTAAACATATTAACGATGAATAAAGTACATGTGATTTATTAAACTATCATGGTGAAGAATTGAAGAACAACGAAAATAAGTAAAACAGGAACGAATTACAGAGGACGGAGGAAGAAGAAAAGAAGCGAGGAAGCTGCTGGCGGCCCTCACGAAGAGGCGCAGCAGGAACTGCGCTCCTTCGAAGAGGCGCAGTAGTTGCTGCGTCTTTTCTCGACTGTCAGTCTACCGAAAATCCGTAAAAAAAGAGTTTGAAAGACGGTTTTAGAAATCGGTTTTAATGGTGTTTTCGACATAAATCTTACATGACGATACGATAAATAAAATACAATAAATAAAGAGAATTATACACCCTCAGACTTACATGTTGACGAAACGAGATGAACTAAGAATCGACTAGTGAATGCTCGACGCGAATGCAAGGAAAGAGTGCCCTCGTAAGATGAAAACGATTGATTAATTAAGATTGATTATTGGTGTAGTTGGTCAAATTGGTCGGTCATGCAACGGAGAGGTGGTACCGGAAGATCCGAGCTTACGTGGTCGGAAGTCCAAGCACGTAGGCGCCAATTAGTAAGAACGAAGTCTAGAATGCAAAGGGAGAAGAGAAGGGCGGACACTCGCGTGAGAAATATGAGGAACGAAAGCTCCTATTTATACTAATCACGTGAAGGAATAGGGTTTCGGAGACTCTTTGGAAGTGAATCTCGGAAAGATATAAAAAAGATACGTAAATCATGCAAAGAAGGGCCTGGGAAGAGGCGCAGCAGCCCCTGCGTCTCTTGGAAGAGGCGCAAAGACTGCACCTGCGTCTGTTCCCGAGGAGGTTTCCTCCGCTTTGAAGAAAGATTTCGCGTTTGAGTTATGGTAGGACGGAAATAATTCGATTATCTTGTGAATATTACGGGATATTATTTGCCAAAAGATAAAATTTATGAAATATGGAATAGAAATATCCGGAACATTCGAACATTCGACTCGGGATTTAACGGCTATCGAGAAAATGGAGACGGTTTTTGACCCGGACTCGAATGTACTCTAATTATCGCCAAAACGACCGTATCGGGACGTAGATGACAACTAAGAGGTTGACATTAATATTTGAGCAAACACTTGACGATAATCTTACGAACTGTCACAAATCGTTCCGCGAATCAAACATGCGGCCCAATCATCACCGGGTGGTTTGCGAGAGGTGCAGAAACGAGGTGTCTACACTTAGGTTAAAAATTTCGAAATTTTTCCGGAAAAACAATGTTGCGGTTTATCAATTTTTAATAAAATAATCATAAAAACATGGAAAAATTATTTTCATTAACTTTTCAATTTTAGATCTGAAAAATATAATAAAATGCAACATTAGACGTTTTTCCTAAGTCATAGATTATGTTTTATTAATTTTCCACTAATAATGTCACTATTTATGCTATTTTTCTTCAAAAATCCATAAATCATGCAAAAAGACTTCTTTATAGCCAATTATTTTATACACATCTTGTAAAATTGCATGTGACAATATATAAATTTTCTATGACCAGATTCGAAATTTAACTCATATTAACCTATTTTTTACCTAAATCCGAATTTAATAATGAAAAATTCAATTTTCGAGCATAACAAGTCCAAAAATTATGAAAATTTACAGGTTATCTCAAAATAATATATGTGACAACATATCCAAAAACCAAGTGAAAATTCGAAGTATAGCTAATTTTAGACCAAAAATGACATTTTTACTCATAAAATCACATTTAAATGCCATTATTGTAAATTATGAACAATAAAAATCCGAAAAATTAACCAAAATATCCTAAAACATTTTAGGACCAGAAATATTAACATGCATGGATTAATTTCGTGATATCTCATAATAACACAAATTTTACAAGTTTTATTTGTTATTCTTATAACTCGGAAAAACTTTTAACCGATTTGCATGCAAACAACCTTGGCTCTGATACCAATTGAAAGGAAATGTAAATTCATATACATACTAACATACTCATATATGTCGAAATTAATTTGTCATAAAATTAAATGTGGATTTTATGCATGAAAACAATATAATAAAATAGAGAAGAAATCATATCCTTACATTGAAATTTCGGTTCAAATGGGCACAAAAGAAATCTCCTTTTTTTTTGTTCTTGAGCTTTCCTTTAATGGAAGAACAAGATCCAAGTGTAGGATCTCTCCTTAGGAATAATACCCAAAGCTAACCCTTAATCTAATTAATATTATTTGGTCTAGTATAATATTAATCTTGTGAAAAATTGAACCAAAAAAATGTTTGGTATTAGGCTCTCAAAACCGGTTGAGAGAAGAGGAGAGGAAGAGAAATTATTTTGTCTCTCTAAAAATAATTTTATGATAAGAATGAATAATAATTTTTCACACACTACTCCATATAGTGAATGATAAATTAATAAGTAAAAGAACCCTTGTTCTTTTCTATGTAGAACCGGGTAGGGTGAAGGGAGATGGCCAATGCATGGTCTTTGTGCTCTTACACAAAAGACACTAGGTGTGCATGCCTAAATTAGAGAAATAATGATGAATTCCACTAATCTAAATTAACACAATATGTTAATTATGCCCAATATTTCGGTCCATGTTGTAATATGGATTCCATATTATTTTTGTCAAATGTCAATATGTCACATGTCATATGTAACATAAATTGTTTATGTATTTTTATCATATTAAAAATCAACGTATTAATAAAAATACGTCATATACAAAATCGACTTAGTAATTCATAATTACTTGTACCAAAATATTTTACCCTTTATAAATCGCATTTATAATAATAATTCATTCAAATCCAATCGTTTCTTTAAACAATAATTTTATCCGAGTAATGATACGATTCGATTACTCAGACCGTATCTCATTTAATCACATTTCAATTTGATACGTAAATTTTACTTCCAAAATCGTCCGTCAATTTTTCAAGTAATTTAATTAACTCGTAACATTATACGATTAATTAAATGATCAATTAAGAGTGTTGCCCTATAGGTATGACCTAGGGGGTCAACTGATCACCACCGTCACACGACAGTAATGTCAAACTCTAGTCAGCCAATCATTACCGATATATGTTGACCAGTTGACAGTAAAAATACTTCCCAATTGTATTCTTTAAAATGAGATTTAATAATGATATTTAAATCATATGATCGCACTATTGTTGAGGACACATTTCCCAACACTTACTAGTGCCCAAATATCCAAAACATGCAATGTAAGGATCCGATTTCTTCTCTTAACTATTGATGTTTGCATGCATAAGATTCACCATTTAATTTTATGACAAATTAAAATAAAACATATATGAATATGTTGAGTATATAGATCTACTTTTTGTTCAATCGGTATCAAGAGCCATGGTTGTTTGCATGCAAATCGGTTAAAAGTTTTTCCGAGTTATAAAGATTAACATATAAAACTTGTATAATTTGTGTTATTATGATATATCACAAAATTAATTTTTGCATGTTAAAGTTTTTGATCCTAAAATGTATTTAGGATATTTTGGTTAATTTATGGATTTTATTGTTCATTTTATATAATATTGGCATTAAAATATGATTTTTATGATAAAAATGTCATTTTTGGACGAAAATTAGCTAAACTTCGAATTTTCCAGTGGTTTTTGGATATGTTTTCACATATATTATTTTTAGATTATCTGGAAATTTTCATAATTTTATGAGTTGTTATACTCGAAAAATGGATTTTTCATGATAAAAATCGGATTTAGATGAAAAATAGGTTAATATGAGAAATATTTCGAATATGGTCATAGAAATTTAGTATGTTGTCACATGCAATTTTACAAGATGTGTGTAAAATAATAGGCTATAATGAAGTCTTCATGCATGATTTATGGATTTTTAATGAAAAATAGCATAAATAGTGACTTAATTAGTGAATAATTGCTAAAAACATACTTCATGACTAAGGAAAAACGTCACATGTTGAATTTTATTATCTTTTTCAGATCTAAAATTGAAAAGTTGATGAATATAATTTTTCTCATGTTTTTATGATTTTTATTGATAAATCCGATAAACCGCAACATTGTTTTTCCCGATAACTTTCGAAATTTTTAACCTAAGCTTTTGAACATTATGAGTGTCATGGTAATTTTACAGAATGTTCATGAGTTTAAATTTCAAATTTTGAATTTATTTGAAATTTTTGTGATTTATTTGAAGTTTATAGCATTTTATTGTAATTTTGAGTCCTTTTATGAACAATATTAAGAAATATGAGTTAATTATGGTCAAATAGTTAGTGGAGACTAATTTTGAGTCCTAAGAAGTTAGGGTAATTAACTTGTGCATAAATATGAATTTATGTAATTTTTGTGATTATAAAATGTTGAATCACGCAAATCCGTAAAAACCGAGTAATATACGATATTGGCTAATTAAAGGCGATTTAGCATAAAATTCGGCATGTTCATACATATTTTAATGCTGCATTTTATTTATGATTGTCATAATTTTATTTTATGTAATTTTTGAATTATGTAATTTTTACTTAGTATGGCCTTAGTTTTTATTGGTATTGCCCGAAATGTATGGGAATATCGATTCGATTGTAATTTTATTGTGATCTCGTATCACCGTCTTGTAATTTAATAGATTTATTTTATTATAGTTACAAATGTATAATAGGAAATTATGTAATTTATTATGTAATTTTATTCATTTCGGAGTTCCCAAAGACGGATTTCTTCAAGATGGCGATACATAAAGACGGTGTTACCTCGAGATGCGTGCCACAACCGAAGTTCAAGGGACCAATGGAGTTGGTTTCCGAATATGTAATAGTTAATTAGATTTTCTATTTTAGGAAGGCCATACTAGGATTTAATTTATGCTTTGCATTTTATTTATATGTCGCATGCATCGCTAAATCGCCATAACTAAGACATGCATGATCATTTTATCGAGTTAATCGATCGTGTCAATTAAAATTATCGTAGTTCACCGCTTTAGTTCACTTAAAACGTGATAGATAATAAATTGACATGACCTCTCGCTAAAAATAAACAATTGAGACATAGCCTTACCAAAAAGTAGAAACCATGAAAACCTATTTCGTGAGGGAGTGCACTCGGCCATCCCGGGGTACAAACCTTGTTACGTAGGGAAGTGGGTGATAAATGTCTATCCACCGAATTCATGTTGATGAGGGTTTCATCGGCTATCCCGTGCCCAAGTTAATGTGGGTTTGGATCATGGACACATTTATTCGAAATTTGGATTGAGCTCAACGGAAGTATTCGTGACCGTAGTCGCATGTGTTCCGGGCTATAGATAAATATTAAAGTAATTTTATCGACCGAGAGTTCTAAAAGTAGAATCGATTAAAAAGTTAGTCCACCGAGTTATATTGATAAGGGTTCCATCGGCTATCCCGTGCCCAAGTTAATATGAACTTGGATCTCGGAATCATTTATCATAGTTGGGTAGAGGTCACTATGTAAATGCTTTACTTGTTATTTACAAGTATTATTAAAACGATAAATGTTAAGTTTTCCACTATTCCGTTATTACATCGTAACTAAAGACAAATATGCATTTGCTTCTAAAACCTCAAATGAACCATTGCTAAGGATCTCTTTTAAAGAGTATAGATAAAGGTTATTCATTATCAAACAGGTTTTTGATTCTTGACTAACACATCTACTTACAATGGATTGTTATTCATATACTTAATTGAATTAAGTACCTTGAAGCGATAAATTGTTTTGATAACTAGATTTGTTGGAAGTCAAAATTGACCAAAATAACGCAACCACTTCAATGAAAGTTTTAAGACTAAAACGAACAAATGAAGAGTAATCTTCATGAATTCAATTTTGCTTCTCAAAGCAAAGACTCATTGAAATAAGTGGAAGCATTCTCTTAAACCGTTAAGATGAGGACGGGGTTCAAGAAGTAAAGATTATAATGGAATTGATACAAGGTAATGTTAAAGGTAAAGTTGTTGAGAATGACGATACTAAACCTATCAATCCCGACCGATAAGTTTCCATTGTCTTAAATGTTGGACACGAGAAAGGAAACTACCCCAAATTATTGAAGAATCAACAAGTTAGTTGTGGGACATCTAATTGAACCTTCTTCTTTAAATGTTTATTTGATTAAACATAAAATTTTGCTAGTACTACTTCGTCAATATTAGAAACCAATGGAGGTTTTCATCATTGTACTTGATACATAGGATGATTAGAATATGACGACTAGCATCAATAATGTCGAGAGATAGAGTAATTGTGTACTCAATCTAGTTTTTGGATTTAAAGTTGTACTTAATTATGACTATTAAGTGCATAAACTCTAAATAAGAATATAAACTTGTTAAGATACAAAAGAGGTTTTCACTTTTGTGACCCTATACACCACGATTTGATGTATCGCTAGCCCATTATCAAGGTGATTTTATTTTAAACCAAACTAGAATGATATATCATGTAGATGATGTAAGATTCAAATTGGTAACCCAAGATTAAACCTTAAATTTTGGAATGATGAACCCAAAAAGTTATCGAGTACTCTTGAAACCATTAGATTGTTAATGGTATATGCGTATCTTGTATTCAAAGCAAGATATCTCGTGCCTTTTGGTTGAAAAGGAGATCGAGGTTATAAATCATCGATCCAAAATAGGTTGATCATTATATTTTACCAACGATTTAAGTTGACACTAATATGTTCACTTAATAAGGTAAATAGAGAAATCTTTGAAGAAGTTCAAAGAGTTCAAGGAATCACGATTTAGTCGTGATGGGATTATCAAAGTGAAGACTTTGATATAAGCCAAATGAATTGTGATATAGTATCACAAATTAATCTCTCTTAACACGCATTATGGGATAATGTATGATTGGATATAAGAATTCAAACGCTATTCGATAAGGTTTGGACTTCGATCAAGTTACTTTGAGTTACTTGATCCTTTTGGGGATTTTATCATTTTGTCTAGATTATTTTTCCACTAAATCGAATCATATGAGATATGAAATGGTAAGGGTACCATGTTTGTAAGTTTTCACAAGAAACATATGCTCATTTTTCCCTTTTCAATTATCACGAGTACGACGGGTTTGCGGCTCGTGAAACTGTCTTTCTAAAAATACAAGTTTATTTCTAGAAGACAGAGTGGGAGAAATTATTCAAGAGCCACAAAGAATGCCACAGAGAATGTTATGTCGCAAGAAACTGGTCTTTCTTGACTACATGAGACGTTTTGTGTAGCATTCTTTGTTTCTTCAAAACCTAGGAGGTTAAATTCGTCACTTGTTAAAAATGATGAATTCATGCTACTTTTAAGAAAGTAAAGAGCTTATAACTTACAAAAGAAATTGTTTGATTCAAGTTGATTACTTCTAGAAAGTAATGAACATGTGACTTACATAAGAGTGTTTAAGTCACAGCTCAATACAAGGCTTAGAGCCATGAAAATCCGAAACAAAAGGGCTTGATTAGTGACAAAGGGTTTTGCACTAATAAAGAGAGATTTCAAAGCAAGATTGGTTGCAAAGGGTTTTGCACTAATTGAAATGCTTAAGTCTATTTGGATCTTCTTAGGGATTGTGTTTCATTATGAGGATACGCATACAGCATGTGAATCTAAAACCCACTTCTTCAAAAGAAGGAATGTATTCAATACATGTCATGAGTTTTATAGATTCTTGCAATCCTAAGATAATGTGCAACTTAAGAGATGGTCTTAAGTAGGAAATCAATGAGTTAGAATCAATGTTTTGATCATGTTATAAAACTTTTCTCGATAAGTCGAGAAGTTGTGTTTATACATGGAGTTTAGTGGGAGTTACGGATATTTTTATTAGTCTTATATGTGGATGACATATTGATCATTGCGAATGATTTAAGACTTTTGGAATATCATAATACATCTTGAATATCCGGTTTTATGAAGATAAATCCACATGATATTAGCGTCAATAAGAAGTCTTATGTTGATAAGATTCATGACTAGTTCAATTAAATTGAACATATTTGATTGATTTCATTTGCTTCCGCTGTCGGATCAATTAAATGAGTAATGATGTATAATACTTCATATACTTTGAGTATGATGAGTTGTTTTCAAATCGAATTTAAGTAATCTTTACCAAGTAAGCCATAAAGATTACCCTTAAATGCTTGCAGAAGCATTAAGGCTATGATGCAAAGTGTTTATGATGCAATTTTGTGTAAGGGTGTTATACAAGTGACAATTGACAATTGAGATTGCGCATGGTTTCCGACAAAACCATAATCAAAACACATTAGGATGGTTAAGATACCATTGTGGCAATGTTAATTAAGAAGTAGATTTTCTAGAATCGTTCTAGGCAATAAAGAACAATGAGAGATATTTATAACGGAAATTGAGTACACATGCAATCATGAGATGTGCAAGAAGGATGAGTCCCGCACACTGTGAAAACAGTGGGAGCTATTCTTAGGCTAGAGGGCTTATGTCTTGATTAGATCTCGACACGTACTCAGAAAGTTTTGTAATGCAAATGTATACATTACAAAGGAAAACGAGTATGTAGTAAGGTTGAGTAAGGTACAAGAAATTGATAAAACCTACTAACCAAAACCTTCTCAAAGGCTAAACATGATGAGTCATGTCATTTCAATTGAATTGAAATGAACAACTACGTACAAGATCAAATTAGATTATAGAACATGAAACAGTAATCAGGCATTGACTATTCATATGTGATAATCGCATTTGTCATTCGAGTTTTACTTTAAAACTCTTTTATTATACTTTGTTACATCCAAACGGGTTGTAGAGACAACGTTGAACCCTGTTAAAGTGAACCCGGATTAACATAGTATTAGCCCATAGTCGCTTGTATGAGGTGACGTCTCGAAGTGACTAGAGTATGATGCGATTGATGGCAAGTTCAAGTGCCATAGAGTCATGTGAGATGACTAGTCGATCACATAGGCAGACTGTTAGGAACACTTTGTCGGGCCTTATGACCGCTTATAGAGTTCTGGCAATTTATATAGCCTGGTCGTGGCGAGAGCTGCTATAGTATTCTAATGAGTCGATTCTTTTGACTAAAGACTGTTCGCCTAAGATGGGACAGTTTCAGATTAACTTTGATTTGTGTTACTACGACCTTCGTAAATGGGGTCAAATGGGCATATTTTGGGTTATAATGGCTGTGGCTAGTCGAAGGGAATAAGTGCGATAGGAATTGTCCACCCCCTTGTCAGGGTTAAAACAATATCTCAGGGCCACTCGTGGAGTAATGAACTGGAAATGCGTGGCCACGCTCGGAAGGTATCTATGATAGATAAATCCGGTCAATCAATTATTCTCCAGATCGAGGAAACCACTCTCGATATGATCACTTGCAAGTACGACCCGAAAGACACCTTGCATTGAGTGGGAGATAGTAATAGGACAAGAGAATTGGTGACGCACACTTGTCGAGGACAAGTGGGAGATTGTTGGTAAATGTGTCCTCAACAATAGTGCGATCACATGATTTAAATATCATTATTAAATCTCATTTTAAGAATACATGTGGGATGTAATATTTTACAGTCAACTGGTCCACACATATCGGTAATGATTGGCTGACTAGAGTTTGACATTACTGTCGTGCGACGGTGGTGATCAGTTGATCCCCTTAGGTCATACCTATAGGGAAATACTCTTAATTGATTATTTAATTAATCGTATACCGATACGAGTTAATTAAATTGCTTAAAATTGACGGATGATTTTGTGAGTATAATTTACGTATCTTATTGTAAATATGATTAAATGAGACACGGTCTAAGTAATCGAATTGTTTTATTACTTAGATGAAATCATTGTTTACAGAAACAATTGAAACGGAATGAATAAATTATTATAAATACAGAATGTTGTATTTTATAATTTGGAAACATTTTTGGTACGAGTAATTACGAATTACTAGTCGATTTTGTAAATGACATATTTTATGAGTATGTTAATTTTTAATAAGTTAAAAATACATTACATTGTGACATGTCATGTAACATGTTACATGTGACAAATTGACAAATGACAAAATAAAATGGACCATCCATTTTATATTGAATGTACCGAAATAATGGAGGGAGTGTAAGATATATATTGTGTTTTTATCTTGAGTGGAAAACACAATTATCATATCTAAGTAGTAGCCATGAACACCTAGCTTTTGAGAAGAGCAAAAATAAAAGGCATTGGGCATGCTACCCAAGGCCAATTTTTTCGGCCACTTTAAGAGAAAAGAAAAGAGTTTTTCTTTTCAATTCATTCATTCATCATTTTACACATAACATTTTCTAGTGTAAGAAATGTATCTTTCTCTACATCTTGTGAAATCTAGAGAAATAAAACACACATAATCTGCTCTCTTGACCGAAATTTTCAAGAGAACAAAATTATTTTTGTGTCATATTTTAATTTAAACTTATATTTTACTAGTTCATAAATATATAAGTTATTAAGAGATTCCTTGGGTATATGCTTTTGGGAGGGATTCTATATTTGAATCCTTGTTCTTCCATTTGGAGAGCTCAAGAACTAGTAAGGTAGGTGACCTTACTAGTGCCCAAATATCCGAAACATGCAATGTAAGGAACCAATTTCTTCTCTTAACTATTGATGTTTGCATGCATAAGATTCACCATTTAATTTTATGACAAATTAAAATAAAACATATATGAATATGTTGAGTATATAGATATACTTTTCCTTCACCAACACTTGTTTACCTTGAATATCATCATAAAGATCAGGCTGCACTATCACATATCCCATGGAATCCCCTTTTTGTATCATATGTATCCCGAACTTCCCAACCTCGTTTCTCAATCTCATCAAAGATATGGCTGTGCACAAAGAATGCACACTCTTCCTACTCAAAGCATATGCAACCACATTGGCTTTCCCTTCATGGTAGATAATATCCATGTCGTAATCGCCAATCAACTCCATCCACCTCCTTTGTCTCATGTTCAACTCCTTTTGAGTGACGATGTACTTGAGACTCTTGTGATCTGAAAATACCTTAAAGGTCGCCCCATATAGGTAATGTCTCCAAATCTTAAGAGCAAACACAACTGCACCCAACTCCAAATCATGTGTAGGATAATTCTCCTCATAAGGCTTCAATTGCCTACAAGCATAGGCAATCACTTTACCATTCTGCATCAACACACAACCCAACCCATTCTTTGAAGCATCCGTATATACCTTAAAGTTCTCACTCCCTTCAGGCAATGCTAAGATTGGAGCTATGGTCAAACGCTCCTTTAAAGTTTGGAATGTCGTCTCACAATTCTCATCCCAACGAAACCTGTTCTCTTTCCTCATCAAAGATGTCATAGGTCTAGCAATCTTGGAGAAATCTTTCACGAACCGTCGATAATACCCAGCAAAACCCAATAAACTCCTGATCTCAGCTACATTCTTCGGTGCTTCCCACTTGGTAACTGCCTCAATCATTGCAAGATCCACAGCTACCCCTTCTTTAGAAATCACATGCCCCAGAAAATCAACTTTCTCCAACCAGAACTCACACTTGGACAACTTTGCATACAACTCATGCTCCCTCAAGGTCGGCAACACAATCCTCAGATGCTCCTAATGCTCCTCCTTAGTCTTAGAAAAGACTAAGATGTCATCTATGAAAACAACCACAAACTTGTCCAAAAACTGACTGAAGACTCTGTTCATCAAATCCATAAATAGAGCTGGTGCATTTGATAACCCAAACGGCATCACCACATACTCATAATGTCCATACCTCGACGTGAAGGCTGTCTTGGGTATGTCCTCCTCTCTAATCTTCACCCGATGGTACCCCGACCTCAAATCAATCTTAGAAAAGACTGCTGCACCACTCAACTGATCAAACAGGTCATCTAACCTTGGCAAAGGATACTTGTTCTTCACTGTCACTCTATTCAGCTCCCTGTAATCTATGCACAACCTCAGGCTCCCATCTTTCTTTTTCACAAACAGAATTGGTGCTCCCCACGGTGATACACTAGGTCTAATATATCCTATCTCAATCAGATCATCTAACTGCTTCCTTAGCTCCTCCAACTCCTTAGGACCTATCCGGTACGGTGCCTTAGAGATTGGCCCCGTCCCCGGTTTCAGCTTAACACTGAAATATATCTCCCTCTTCGGTGGCAACCCCGGAATCTCCTCTGGAAAGACATCTGGAAACTCTCCCACAACTGGTATCTGCTCAACTGTCGGACTCTCCACTCTGTGATCCCTCACATGGCACAAAATCAACGGGCACCCCTTCCTCAGATAAGACTTTAAGGTCACAGCTGCAATCAACTTAACTTTTGATTTGACAACAAACCCACGATAAGACACACTAATCCCCTTAGGACCTCTCAGAGAAACTTTCTTTTGATGACAATCTATCTTAGCTTTGTACTTTCCTAACCAATCCATCCCGACTATCATCTCAAACCCATCTAAAGGAAACTCTAGCAAGTCTACAGGTAGTTCAACTTGCCCAACTGTTAGGCCCAATTTAGCCTGGTCCGACTCTAACTTGGCCTGACCTTACTAGGCTGATTGAGGCAACCAGGGACCGGACAAATCTAACTACTATTTGGCAGATGAAGAGTATTACAAGATAAGCAGGTTACTAAGTCCTAGAAGAAAAGCCTGATGGTAAGTATAAAGTAGCCTGGCAGCGCGCCTAAGCAGGCTGGATTAAGCTGAAGAGCAGTAAAACGGTTATATGAAGATAAATGCTCATATACTATTCTCAAGGAAGACCAAGTCTAACTATAAGACTATATCATCTCCATGAATCAAGACGTGCAAAAAAGAATTAAGCTAGAGAATAGTTAGAGGAGTACGAGTCAACCGGATTAATAGGGAATGTGCCCTATTACTCAGGTAACAGCTCCGACAATTGAGAAGAACGTTGAGATTAAATACAACGTTAATATTTGTAGAACTATATATAGCATAATCCAGCATTTGTAAAAGAGGGGATTATTCCTTAATTATTTACATTTCACCTTTCATTATCTTCTGAGTATTCAACTATATACACGAATTTGTACTCAGCTTATCCGAATAATACAAGTGATATTCTTTCTACTTAGTCTTTCCTTATTATTTACCCATAACATCTCTCCAAATTTATAGAACTAGATACCCTAGTTACTTTATAATCAAGCCGGATCCTGTCAGGGAAAATCCTGCTAAAACAATTGGCGCCCACCGTGGGGCATCTAGTTCTTTAATCAAAAAAATAAAATTCCTTTTACCATTCTCCATTTAATATTCACATACAAAAATGGTGGAACTCACCTCAGAACAACAATTAGCGCCTGCCCTGGCCAAGATCAAAGAATTTGAGACAATTCAAGAGAAGGCACCAATGAAGCGGTAAATCGTAGGGTCAAGGAATCGAGTCTAACCCGAGGAAAAAATTGGAAAATCAGGCTTCAGGCTCCAAGACCAGATTCGAACCAGGAACCCCATTCTCATCCATTATCAAAAACATTGACTTTTCCAATTTTGGAACTCCGGAGAAGGATACATTATCCGGTACCCAAATCATTTCCAATGATGAAACAAACAAAACTGAAGCAGCAATAATGATGGCTATGCTTCAAGAAATCCAAAAACTCCATAAGAAAATAGAAAATATACCTGGAGTACCAGACCCTGTGGCTGAAGTAGAAGTTGACAGCTTTGCAGATTCACCCGTTGCAGATGAAATTGTAAAGATTGATCTCCCCAAGACCGTCCCATCCATGAGAACTTATGATGGGACCTCTGATTCACAAAATCACGTTGCCATATTCAAACAAACGATGTTACCCGCCTCAATACCCAGTGAACTCAGGCAGGTCTGCATGTGTAAAGGCTTTGGTACAACCCTGACCGGAGCAGCATTACAGTGGTTCATCAATCTCCCAAATGGAGGTATCAAGAATTTTGCAAAACTGATCAATGCCTTCAATCAACAATTCGCAAGCAAAGAGAGACATGGCCAAGAGACCCAGTAACCTGTTCAGGGTAAAGCAACTCCCTGAAGAATCTCTCAAAGAATTCCTAGCAAAATTTGTCAAAGAGAAGGTGACCATTCCCAGGTGTGACGAAGAAACAGCAGTAGAGGCCTTCAGGCAAGGAGTCCTGCTTGACAGTGACATCTATGTAGACTTAACCAAAAAAGCCTGCCCAACCTTTGCCACTGTTCAATCCATCGCCTTAGAACATGTCAGATTGGAGGAAGATCTGAACTTCAGAACAAACTCGTCCGGAGGAAAGCAAGGCTATGGACACACTAACAGGAAAAGCTCCTACCAGAAAGGAGGCAACCCCAGATCAACACCCTATTCCAGGCCCGAACGATCCAAGTCAACATGGCACAAGAACACAAAGGTAACCTTTCTAGCCTACCAACTATTCCTGAATATAACTTCTCTATAAATACTGCAGGATTAATCAAACGCTTGGAAAGCTTGGGAGATACGGTCAGATGGCCCAAAAAATCCGACAACCCTAGGAAAGATCCAACGACATGGTGTGACTTCCATCAGGACATCGGGCACACCATAGAAGAATGTATCCAACTCAGGAAACAAGTGACATACCTCCTAAAGAAAGGCTATCTGAAGGACTTAATCCAGCAGCCAAAGAACAAAGATGAAAGATAAAACAAGAGAGATTCAGGAAACGACAGAGATCCTCCTCCTCCTCCCCCCATCTATGAAGTCAAGTTCATAAATGGAGGATCGAAATCGTGGTCCGACCAGACTCATTTGCCAAAAGAATATCCAGGGAGTCTAGACTTCAGCCCTCTCTTAGATATAAGTCAATGCCTGCTATTACTTTTGATGACTCAGACTTGCAGGGAATATCAGATCTACTCCATGACAGCTTGGTAATTACCATGCAAATTGGCATAGCTAAGGTATCAAGAATCCTGATAGACGGAGGCAGTTCAATCAATTTGGTGATGCTTGATGTCCTCAAAGCTATGAAGATAGACGAAGGAAATATCATCAAGAAATCCAGCGTCCTGGTTGGGTTCAGCGGAGAAACAAAGAACACCCTGGGAGAAATTAGCCTGCCAACCTATGTGGAAGGCGTGGCTTCATATGAAAGATTCGGGGTAATGGATTGCCTATCCTCATATAACGTAATCCTGGGCAGACCATGGATCCACAACGTCAAAGCAATCCCATCAACATACCATCAATGTGTGAAAAAACCAACCGAATGGGGGATAACCACCATCAGGGGAGAACAAAGGACGGCTCAGGAATGCTACACCCAGGCTTTAAAACCCTCAAAGTCAGGTAAGTCCCTTGCATAGCAATTAAAGTCACATGTCAGGGAAGAATATATTGCACAATCACAGATGGAAACAGGAGAGGTCATTTTGGACCCAGAATTCCCTGACAGGAAGGTACTTGTAGAGTCAGATGCACCAGACTCGGTCAGACCCAATCTGGCCAGCTTTCTCAAAACTAAAATGTCCTGTTTTACTTGGTCACATTTTGATATGACTGGTATAGATGCTGATATTATAACCCATAAGTTAAATATTGACAAATCATTTAAGCCTGTACAGCAAAATAGAAGAAAATTTGCTGCAGAGAGGCATAAAATCATCAACCAAGAAGTTGACAAGCTATTGGACATGGGAATGATCAGGGAAGTAATGTACCCTGACTGGCTTGCAAATGTAGTAGTAGTCCAAAAGAAAAACGGCAAATGGAGAGTCTGTGTAGACTAGACCGACCTAAACAAGGCCTGCCCTAAAGATCCATTTCCCCTGCCACACATTGATGCAATGGTGGATGCCACTGCAGGCCACGAGATCTTAAAATTCATGGATGCCTCCAGTGGATTCAACCAAATAAAGATGCACCCTGCTGATCAGGAAAGTACAACTTTCATCACTGAAAGAGGAATATACTGTTATACTGCTATGCCCTTTGGATTAAAGAATGCAGGTGCAACCTATCAAAGGTTAGTCAACATGATGTTCAAAGACCAAATAGGAGATACCATGGAAGTCTACATAGATAACATGGTAGTCAAGTAAAAAAAAGGCAGAAGACCACGTCAAAGACCTGGAAGTAGCCTTCCAAATACTGGAGAAATTCAATATGAAGCTCAATCCACAAAAATGCCATTTTGGAGTCTCAGCAGGCAAATTCTTGGGCTATATGGTGACAAAAATAGGAATAGAAGCCAGCCCTGAACAGATCAAAGCTATCCTGAAGCTAGAACCACCAAAGACAGTCAAAGACATACAAAAGCTGACTGGAAGAATAGCGGCCCTGAACAGGTTCATTTCAAGATCGTCAGAGAGGTGCAAATCATTCTATAATATTCTAAGGAAGAACAAAGACTTTCAATGGACCCCTGATCATCAAGCTGCCTTTGAGGACCTGAAAACATATCTATCCTCTCCTCCCTTGCTGGCAAAACCAGTCAAAGATGAACCCCGACAAGATATACCTTCGATCCACGTAAACTTCTTTGTCGGTGCGAGTCTTGGTCAAAGAAGCAGACGGACAACAACACCCTGTCTATTACGTAAGTAAAAGTCTACTGGATGCAAAGATCAAGTATGGCCTGCTTGAAAAAATATGTTTTAGCTTTAATTATGAGTTGCACAAAATTAAGACCATACTTTGAAAGCCACCCTATAATAGTCAGAACCAATCTTCCTATCAAGTCCGTACTTAGGAAGCCAGAATTGTCCGGATGAATGTGCAAATGGTCAGTCCAGCTAAGCACATACAACATAACATTTGAATCAAGGACAGCAATTAAGTCACAAGCACTAGCAGACTTTGTGGCTGAATTTAGTCCAGCCCTAGAACCCGACCTAATAAAAGAAGTAAATAAACTGACCAGCGACCAAACAGACCTAGAATGAACCCTATTTGTCGATGGTGCAGCTAACATGAGGGGCACAGGCCTGGGGGTAGTACTAAAATTGCCACAGGGGGATAAGATAGTACAAGCTATAAGCTGTGCATTTGAAGCAACCAACAATGAGGCAGAATATGAAGCCCTAATAGTTGGATTAAAGGTATGTATTGACCTTGGTGTGCAAAACCTAAAGGTACGTACTGATTCCCTTCTTATTTCCAACCAAGTAAATGGAATATATACTGCAAAAGACTCAAAGATGGTGCTTTATTTGGAAGTTGTCCAAAATTTAAAATCAAAACTCCGCAATTTTAATATTGACCAAATTCCCAGGGACTTGAATACCCAGGCCGATGCCTTAGCCGGCCTAGGATCCAACTTCAGTCCCCTCGACTTTGACAAAATACCCATCGTACATTTATTAGAACCTGCAATAAATAAGCAAGATGAAAGTTTCCCAATATATGTTACCAATTCTTGGACAAAACCTTACTACGATTGGCTACAGCAGGGAATGCTTCCCCTAAATAAGCAAGATGCCAGGGCACTAAAAATAAAAGTTGCCTCATATACTATTATTAACAACGTGCTTTTTAAGAAATTGCAGGCAGGGCCATACCTCAGATGCCTGGAACCACAAGAAGCTGAACAGATATTATCAGAAATCGAAGAAGGATACTGTGGAAATCATAAAGGCGGAAGGAGCCTGGCAAGCAAAGTACTCAGAACAGGTTATTATTGGCCCACCTTGAGGGCCGATTGCCTGGAATTCAGCTCTAAATGCGAAGCTTGCCAGATTCATGGTCCATATATCCATCAACCATCTGAGGAACTACATTCCATATCTGCACCCTGGCCATTTATGAAGTGGGGCATGGATATAGTAGGGAAACTACCTCAAGCACCCGGACAAAAAGTTTTCATGCTAGCAATGACTGACTACTTCTCCAAGTGGATAGAAGCTGATTCATACAGGCAAGTCAAAGAAAAGGATGTCATAGCATTCATCAAACACAACATCATATGTAGATATGGCATCCCCTCTGAAATAGTATGCGACAATGGCACGCAATTCGTAGGAAAAAGAACAGCAGCCTTCTGTGCTCAATGGAACATCAACCTGGTAACCTCCATACCAGGATATCCAAAAGCTAACGGCCAGGCAGAATCCAGTAACAAAGTAGTAATTAGCTGCATAAAGAAGAAGCTAGAAAGAAGGAAAGGCAGATGGGCGGAAGAGCTCCCCTTGGTCCTCCGGGCTGACAGAACCACGCCTAAAACATCCACAGGCCAAACCCCCTACTCCTTGGTCTATGGATGTGAAGCAGTAATCCCAGCTGAGGTCGACATTCCATCAGCCAGATGCAGCCTGAACACAATAACAAACAATATACCTCTAATGGAGGAAAACCTGGACTTAACGGAAGAGCTAAGAGATGCGACATTAGATTGGCAAAGATATCAAGCAAAAAGAGTTGCAAAAAGCTACAACAAGACCGTCAAAGCTAGAGTATTCAGGGTAGGAGACCTTGTCCTTAGAAAAGTCTTTCAAAACACAAAAGAGAAGAATGCTGGAAAATTGGCCCCAACCTGGGAAGGTCCCTACCTGATTGACTCAATAGTCGGCCATGGAGCTTATAGATTACAAACCCTGGACGGCAAAATGATCCCAAGAGCCTGGAATATTGCACACCTAAAACTATTTCACATATAAAATATATCTCCCAGTCCAGGTATAATTCTCATCTTCACATTTCTTGCCTGACCTGATATGAAACTAAATGTATGATACTTGTCATTATATGAATAAATGCCTTACATAATTTCTCCTATTATGTGCCCAAGTACTTGTCAATATTCTCATATTTCCTTTTACCGGACAGAATCTTCAATATTTGTTTTACATACTGCACTTTACTTAAAACAAATCTTAAAGATTGGGGGCCACCCCACTGATATCCAACTGATACCCAACTTTCAGTTGCAAAAACAGGCCTTAAAATATTGAGCTCAATTTAATATACAAATCTGGAAAACCTTTTCCTGGCTTGTATAACATAAATGGGTAATAAGCCCTCCAGACAGGCAGGGGACATAAGCCCTCCAGACAGGCAATAACCCCACCCATAACACAATGAACTGGCCAGATCCAGCATAAAAAAGAATAACTAGCTCGATCCAGTCGAATAACTGGCCAGATCCAGTACACATCCGACACTACAAATGTACCTTATCAAAACACAAAAAGAAACCAACAAAAAGCTGATATTTATTCAAAACCGAAACAAAATATTCATCCAAAAAAGCCAGCCTTATTACATACCTAATAATTATCCATTCCAGGAACATCCCCCCTGGATGGGCCAAAACGAAAAGGAAAAACATAAATCTAAGCAGGCTTCGAGCCAGTAACCGACTCACAACCATCCACCATTTCCTGATCATCAGATTTTTCCTTGGAAGGAGGAGAATCCACTTCTTCTTCTTGACCCATATTGGCCAAATCAGGATACTGGGTGTCCAGAGCTGTCTCATCCCGGTCTGGATCCCAATTAGCCCGGTTAGATTCCGGATCCCTCATGGCATCAACCCGACATTTTCCAAAAGAATTACTGAGCAGCATCAGCAAGCCGCCCCTCCACTAGCTCCTTTTCAGCACCGAGCTCTTCATTTTTCCTCAATCGATCAGATTACTGCTCCTCGGCGGCCGGCTCTTCCTTGACGAGTCTTGACTCCTCCCTTGACCTCCAACTCATGCCTGACAACCTTCTCAGCGTTTTTTGCAGCAACCTTACAAACTATAGCAGCCCTGGATACCTCTCTAGCTGTCCCCAGCTGAGATTGAAGTACAACCTCATTACCCCTGGATGTGTGCAGCTCACGGTTAACTTTATCCAATTTCTTTTCCAAGCTAGAAACCCTAGCCTGGGCATCCCTGAGCTGACAAGCAGTGGCCAACCCGGCATCCAATCCCTACAAGAAACAAAAGAAAGTCAATCAGCCAAATATAAAGCAACACAAAGAACACATAACAATTAAAATATCCCTTTACAGCTAACCTCCTTAGCTTGAGAAGCAAGTTCAGCAGCCCTTGTCACAACAGAAGACAAGATAGAAACCACTTTAGTATAAGACTCAAGGGTATTAGCAGACAAAAGCTGGCCGCTCATACTAGCAGAAAATTCATTTATCCGTGCCCGGGCAGCATCCATATCATCCATCCTAGCAGACACTTGCCTGATACTCCTGATTGGTTGAGCCTGAATAGGCTCTTTCTCTCTCCCTTCCTCTTTAGGAATAACATCTTCCCTCCTCCTTTTGGAAGCCTGAACAACCTCCGGTGATACTAGCCTGGGTGGATCCTGGGGAGGCTGGACATCAGAAACCAAAATGTCAAGCGTCTTGTCACTCCCACAAGCCTCCTGGCTCTTGGACTGTTCAGCAATTCTAGCCACCACAGCCTTTAAATCTTTTGCAGTAAAACCGGCCAACCTAGCGAGAAGACCGAATACCGTATATATAAAGAATATACATAAATATCAGAAGAGAAGCGATAAGAAGACAACAATTGACATAAAGACATATAGAAGACATACAGGAAAGAGCAGTGGAGCTAGGCTTGACTTTGGGTACTTTGACCACACTCAGCTTAGTCTTCATATACCGGGGCAATAAATCCCTGCCCAGACTAGCAGGCCAAGCCCTCTCTTCCTCAGGAATAGAGAGGAAAGCCTCTATCCTTGAAACAACCTCCTCGTCAAGAGGGTCGAAGTTCCAATCAGGAGCTACAAATATTACCAAAAAACGCACAGGTAAAACTTAAATATCCTTATTTCGTTTAATATAAATTTCAAAATTAAGAGTACAGGAAACCTACCACTCTCCAAAGGTGGATATCTCAAGTAATCAAAGCCTGACCCCAGACTCTCAGTCCGGATAAACAGGAAAGTTTTCGCCCAGCTTTTATCATCTCCAGAGTCCAGGTTAGTAATTAATGGAGACATTTTTGACTTAATTCTCAAATTAAAACGACCAGTAGAAGGATTTTTCGTGTGATATACTGCCTTGATATCATTAATAGTAATTACAAGATTATGCTTAGCACATAAATTTTCAATAGAATTGACAAGTTTCCAAACCATTGGCATGATCTAGAAAGGTGATACTTTCATAGCACGAATAGTATCAATCATCAAAGAAGTAAAAGGTAACTTACAACCTGCCTTGAACGCCCATTCATAAATACAGAACCAACCAGGTGACACCCAATTAGCTCTGACTGGACAAGACTCAGGGATCCAAACCTCAGTCGAATCAGGAATTAATTTTTTCTCCCTTAAAACCCTATCATAGTTCGTTTTCAACAAGTTTTCTTCAGGGAAATAAGGATCCAGAGATTGAAGAGCAGAAAAAATAGAGTCTTGATATTTAAAGGCTATAGCACGAGCAGGAGGATCAATTTCAAGCACCTCCTCCTCATGGATATCTTTGGGTTCAGGCTCAGCAGCAGCCTTCTGGGAAGCAGGACGTTTTTTGGCTCCCATATCCTTCGTTATTTTGTTTATAATGATAAATTTTATGAGAAATTATAAGATTAGCAAACTAGAGTTCCTGGGAAATAGGGGAGAATTTTAGAAGAAGTTTAGCAATGAAAGTGGAAGAAATTTGATGAAAAGCAAACTCATCACAAATACCGTATTTATAGAGGAGAAGTAACGGTGCAAAAACCCTAGAAAACGCAAAACTGTCAGCATGACATCATACAGTTAGCCGTTGCAGTGTTTAACGGTAACTAGGAGTCTAAGAGTCACTGAGCAAATATAATTCTTTTTATTGTTTAACCCGGTAAAATTGACATCTCACCCATGGCCTGATCCAGCACGGGTAAAATGTCAAGGGGAAATTGTTAGGCCCAATTTAGCCTAGTCCGACTCTAACTTCGCCTGACCTTACTAGGCTGATTGAGGCAACCAGGGACCGGACAAATCTAACTACTATTTGGCAGATGAAGAGTATTACAGGATAAGCAGGCTACTAAGTCCTAGAAGAAAAGCCTGATGGTAAGTATAGAGTAGCTTGGTAGCGCGCCTAAGCAGGTTGGATTAAGCTGAAGAGCAGTAAAACGGTTATATGAAGATAAATGCTCATGTGCTATTCTCAAGGAAGACCAAGTCTAACTATAAGACTATATCATCTCCATGAATCAAGACGTGCAAAAAGGAATTAAGCTAGAGAATAGTTAGAGGAGTACGAGTCAACCGGATTAATAGGGAATGTGCCCTATTAATCAGGTAACAGCTCCGACAATTGAGAAGAACGTTGAGATTAAATACAACGTTAATATTTGTAGAACTATATATAGCATAATCCAGCATTTGTAAAAGAGGGGATTATTCATTAATTATTTACATTTCACCTTTCATTATCTTCTGAGTATTCAACTATATACACGAATTTGTACTCAGCTTATCCGAATAATACAAGTGATATTCTTTCTACTTAGTCTTTCCTTATTATTTACCCATAACATCTCTCCAAATTTATAGCACTAGATACCCTAATTACTTTATAATCAAGCCGGATCCTGTCAGGGAAAATCCTGCTAAAACACCAACTATCATGGATACATCTCTATACAACCTCCCTCACGATACAGACTCACCCGAAGGTATAAAAACATCCTCTCTTACAGATTCATACTCTCTCAAACCCAACCTTTTAACATGACTCGAAGATACAAACGACTGTGACGCCCCCGAATCAAACAAAACAAAGGTATAAACACCATTAACAAGAAATGTACCAGTGATAACGTGAGCATCATCCTCAGCTGCTTTCTTCTCCATCATAAACAGCTTGCCATTGGTCTTCTGCCCATCTCCCTGGACAGTACAAGCTGAAGTAGCCGGTTTAGCACCCGACCCCTGGTTGTTGTTATTGTTCGTAGCTGGTTTCTGATAAGAATTACCGCCATTGCGGTTGCCCCCACCGTTGTTATTCTGACTTCCTATGTAGTTCCATGACCCAGCCGGTCTGTTACTCGCATAACTCTGTGCAGGACCTTGTGAAAAGTTCTCCTGTCCCGGCCTCTAGAAACCCCCACTCATCGCACTGGTGCACTCATGTCTCTTGTGGCCTACACCGCCACAGTTGTTACATATCATACCCCAACTACTACCACTACTACCACGGCCTCGCCCATATAAAGCCCAACTTTAAACCCTGAGCCCGTTGAATATGCTCTCGCCTGAGTGTGGTTACCCTTCTTATAGTTGGATTGACCACCACCCTCGCTCTCAGCCTTTCTCTTCTCAGCTCCCCTCTCCCTGGTCACCTCCACTAACCTCTCATCCCTCCCAGCTCTCTCATAAACTTTCTTAACATCTATAAGGACTCCCACCAGTAGCTTCTCCATTATCTTGGGGGTCAACCCCTTCTCAAACCTCAAAGCTAGGTTCTCCTCACTCAGCCCCATATCCTCAGCGTACCTAGACTTCTCATTAAACTTACAGTAGTACTCAGCCACCGTCATATCGGATGTCATCTTAAACTCATCAAACTCTTCCCGCAGCTTACTCCTCACATGCTCCGGTATAAACTCACGTCTCATAGCTTTCCTGAACTCATCCTAAGGTATTGCAGGTAATCCCTACTTCATATACATCTCCCTAGAACTCACCTTCACCTTATCCCACCACTCACCTGCCGCTTCCTCAAGTAGAACGCAGCTTGTTCCACTTTCAACTCATCCGGACAATGAACTAACTCCAGGATGTTCTCCATCTTCCTATGCCAATTATCCAGAAGAATTGGCTCCCCAGTTCCTTTATACTCTTTCATACTGAACCTCGATATGTGGATGCTGATCTTGGAGTGATCAACCTCCTTATCCTTTCCCACTCTCTTCAAAGCTTCCGTAAGAGCATCTTGGTGCTCCAACATCTTAACTATATCATCAATGTTCATGTTCTCAGCTCTAGCATACAAGGCGTTTTTCTTTGGCAGCATCTTGTAACTATATAAGAAACGGTAGACATAAACATGCATACTATAACCCAAAACATGTATATAACCAGTACAGAACCCACTCGATAGAGTACTTAGAGACTCATAAAACCGTAGTATTACAGGAGTCACTTGCGGGAGTGGTTTCACGCCCTAGTTTTTCCCTCTGTGGAACCCGCCACAGAAGGGGATGTGCACATTAATGAACAGGGTTATCGCTCGTTGATGAGCGGGGCTTAGGTGGGGATTGGTTGCGGTCCCCCACTAGTGGCGAAGATTACCTATTGCGATGGGTAATCTGGCAGGGCTACACACTTTGGTGTGTAGTCGATTATTGTGTGAGATCGGGAGTTTGGAGGTGGATGATGATCAACTAGTTGCCTTTTTGTACTTGTCTTATTTTTATTATACAGTAACTGACCCCGTTGTTGTTTTGTAAAATCTGCGGTGATCCATTCGGGGATGGTGAGCAGATTGTGACAGCTGATGATGTTCACTAGCTATGGGGCCATCGTGGGGAGTCATCACTCGAGTCTAGCTTCCGCTGTCAAGAGACATAATATTCAGTCTTAGTTGTTGAACTTTCGTAGTAGTACTTTGGTCTTGGATTTGGATCATGTAAACTTTAATTAATTATACTTTAATAATTGTGTTTTGGATTGGTAACTTTGATATACTAACCTCGGGCAGCCGAGATGGTGACGGTCTCTCATGCTAGGGTGGTCCTGGTAAGGCACCTTGGAATGTAACATTCCGTTTTGGTGGTTGATCTTGTCTGGTGGTTTGTCTTGGTATTTAGTTTGCTAGTGAGCGTTATGGAAGTAAGACAGAGTTGGCAACACTTATATTGTGGGTATCCGATAGTACTATGGAGTTAGCGTTAGGTGTCCATGTTTTATAGGTTGGGTTGGAACTTCGGGGACGAAGTTCTTTTTAGGAGGGAAGACTGTAATACTACGGTTTTCTAAGTGGGTTACTCGACCGAATATGGCTTACTCGGCCGAGTAAGTGTGTCGTTTGTTTCTGGACAGCTTACTGCCCAGGAATACTCGGCCGAGTATGGTAATACTCGGCCGAGTATTCCCAATACTCGACCGAGTAATCCTTCTGTGACAATTGAGTCAGCTTCTGGAGTCGAAAACTCGGCCGAGTAATATAGTTACTAGATCGAGTATCCTGTACTCGACCGAGTATGCCATGTACTCAACCAAGTACCTTATTGGGCGGTCATTTTGAGTCAGTGGCTATGTTCTTACATTTGTTTTGAGTCGTGGGGTATGTGCACACTTATGTTTTGGGTCTTAAAGCATTCTTTATGTATGTGACGGTCTTGATACGTAAGTTACCAGCTACTATGTGTTGGAGTATGTGTCCTGATGGAAGTGTCGTCGTGTCTCCCAATCAAACATATTTATATTTCTCAACAAACAACTAGTTAGTGGTTAAGTCGAGGTCGATCCATGGGATGGTGTGCTTTGGGTTCTAAGTCTATCTATCTCAATTTATGCTACTGTCACAATTGATTTGGGTTTGTAGTTGGTGAGTCTAAACTAATGCAAGCAATAAAGTAAAATAAGCAATAAAGGAAGGATGTAAACAAATGATTAAAAGTGCTAGGATATCATGGGTTCATAGGGGATTTATGGGAGTTGATCATACAAAAATATTCTCAAATTATAAGCAAGCAATTATTGTTTTGATGGGATCAAGTTAGTGTATATCTTATAATCCCTAAGAAGGTTTGGGTCCCGGAGCCGAATCGATTAGATTGTACAACACCTACAAGTTGACTTAGTCCTTCCTGTTCAACTATATGCATGGTCTATTGAGACTCGAGTTGGTTTATGTCTTACAAGTCTCATTGAAAAGATAAGTGATGGGTAAGAAATGCAAGGATTCATATGCTCGCATTTCATCAAACATAACATGTGCATAAGTTGAAATCACAACAAGCAAGCAAATTACTTATGAGAACATATTAGATTAAGCATGAATCATTCGCCATGTTGATTTCCCTTAATTGCCCATTAATCCTAGCTAGAGCTGGCAAGTCTGACCGACCCGAGTGACCCGACCCGAACCCGACCCGACCCGAACCCGAAAATATTGTGACCCGAAACCTACCCAACCCGACCCGATGACGACCCGTAACCCGACACGACCCGATTATCAGTGACCCGAACCCGACCCAGCCCCGACCCGATATTGACCCGATTAAATTGATGACCCGACAATTATGAAGCTTAAATTTGAACAAAATGAAAGTGATTTTATGTTTAGATTGGTATGTTTGACTTAGTAATGGATTAATTAAACAAAATAATAGGTTAAAAACTAAATTTAATGGTAAAAAATTATAATAATGCGATTAAGTTACCAGACCCGATAATGACCCGACCCAAACCCGACCCGACCCGACCCGACCCGATACATCATTTGACCCGAATGACCTGACCTGACCCGACTCGACCCGAACCCGACCCGACTCGACCCGAAAGGGTATGCTAACCCGATATGACCCGAACCCGATATGATCTGACCCGACGTGACCCGACCCAAACCCGACCCGACTGACCCGATTGCCACCTCTAGTCCTAGCTAAAAGACTACTCACTCATTATCAAGTTCAACATGCTAATAAGGTTGTCAATCATATTAACAAAGCAAAACATGATGAATAAATAAAAGTGATTAACAATAATTAAACAAGAGTAAAAGAGATTATACCTATGGAGATGATTCCAAATAATAAAGCAAAGAATAAAAGAAGAGAGCTTGATTGATTGATGAAGAGTTGTCAATTCTCCAATAATAACCCAATAATCTTTAATTTCCCAATAATAAACTTGAATAATAAACTTGAATAATAATTAAAGAAAGATTAATGTGTAATTTTGTGGAAAGATTAAAGGATAATCTATTCTAATCTACTCCTAATCTAATCTAGGATAACTTCCTACTAAGAGAGCCTTCTTCCTTTTTTTTATTATTATAAATGGAGTATATATAGTAGTACATCATTAGGTTAAGTAAGGATAAATTAGTAAATAACAATGCTAAGTTCTAAAGTGGAGAAATGCAAGTCTTTCAAGGAGATGAGCATATCGTGCTAGAGTCACTATCCGCTTGGACCAAGGAAGGAGACGCTCGGATTGTGAGGTGAGGCGACGAGCGTCTCTTACTCGGGACGCTCGGATCAAGAGAGGGGGAGACGAGCGTCGTCTGCTCGGGACGCTCGGATTGTTCCTCATAATGGCCCTTGCTTTTCTTCCTTTTGCATGCTCCTTATTCTTGTGTTGTCGATCTTTGTTCTTGCCTCCTCTTTCACACTAGTTCACCCATTATCATCAATATGCTTCCCAATATGCACGGGAGACGGGAATTTCTGCCTAATTGTCTTCTTTCCTACAAAACATACGAAATGCACTAGGAAAGCAAAATAGAAAGCATTTGACGGATAAAATGGCTATGGAATGCTATATTAGTATGAAAATTGGGCTCAATTAGGGGACTAAATGTGGACCATTATGAGTCACATCAAATATCCCCAAACCGAACCTTTACTTGCCCCGAGTAATGAGGTGACTAAAACTAGACCTTTATTTAAACTATCCTACTAATATAACCGATGTAAGACAATTAAGGGGTCTCACTCCGCCCCTTCAACTCACAACAAGACAACCATGAGGTAGGATTCCTTCTTGCAAGGCAAGGTGGGTCTTGCCAAAATGGGGATACATCCAAGCATTAAATCACAAAAAAAAACAAGTAATGGATGCATCTACAAAAATGAATAGCCACTTTCCTCATCTAGGTGGCGGAAATTATCTTCAAGGGAAGCAATCTAAGGTGAAGAGTCAAGGACGAGAACACCTAAGAGGGGGAGGGGGCGAATTAGGTGTCCAATTAAAAATTTTAAGCTTGAATTAAGCTTCTTTGAAATCTAGGACAATAGACAAAGCTTATATGGACAATACTTTAAATGTTAAAGGTGTTTATACTTAGAACTATTTGAGTTATGAATTCAGCTCAGTATATGTCATAGTAAAGTCGACTGTTGCACAGACCAGAAAAGTATGAATGAAAGAGTATTTTTCTTCAACTTAGCAATGAAGATATAAAGTGAATACTTTTTAAGTTGAATACTCTTAGCAATAAAAATCTTAAGTGAATCCCTTTTTAAGTTGAAAACTTAAGATACTTAATCGTTTTAAGTTCACAAGATTGAATCAATCAGCAGGTCTGAGACACAGTATTGAACACTGTGACACAGACAGATTGCGAGATAAACAAGATATAAATAAGGAGAACAAACGTAAAAGTAAATGAACAAACAAAATGATGTTTTAAAAAATTGGTTCAGCCTCTACTCCAAGACCTACGTCCAACCGTTATTTTATTGCTTGTTTAGAAATTTACTCAAACTTACTAAACCCCTTACCATGAAAATAACTCGCCAACCTACTCCAGTTGCACTTGCTTGAAGCTACTCCGCTTCAAGACTTTCACTTGCTCAAGGCTACTCCGCTTCAAGACTTAAGTTCTATCTCACAGGTTTACAGAGTCTTTGAATCTCAATTGTTCACTTAATGAACATGGAGATCACAGTTAAGACCTAAACACGAGAATCATGGAACAAACTCAGATGTCACAAAGTGGTGAACCGATACATGGAGATTTACAGCTCTTTTGAAAAACGATTGAAGACTTTTAAAATAGAAAACAGTTTTGCAAATAAGTTGAAGAACAAGAGCTGATGTTTTGCAAAGTGTTTTAACAATTAATGCTCAGAAAAGTCTTAGGTAATAAATGATGCAAAGGTTCCTTATTTATAGTGAAAACAATCACCTAAAGAGTGCACTTTAAAGTAATTTAATCTATTAATAAAATAAGTAGCCTTTGAGTGATGGTAAGTGTTAGGGGTTGCTTGAGCACACAAAACTTTAGTCTTTTTCAGAAAACTCTTCCCCAAACACTTAACATGTGACATTTTACCAAAATGGCAAAAAGCATTTCTAGCTTTGAAACTTTGACAAGTTCAACTTACCATTTTAGTAAAAGGTAAATGCACAAATCTAGAGGATTAATCAATGTGGATTTGTGACTTAAAATTTCAGATTTAAAACATCAACACATTTGACAAGTGACAACTTACCACAAATAGAAGAGTGCTTTAGTACTTGACTAAATCAACTTTCCATTTATGTACAAGTAGATGCACAACTTTAAAAGGAGTCACATGTGAGATTTGCAAATTGATTTTTTCAGATTTGTTTTCAAACTGGGATAATTCAAATGTAAAATCTTTGAGAATATGAAATTTGTAAAGATTTTGACACTTAAACATTTCAAATAAAAGTCCCTTCATACGATAGTATCAGAAACTACAGTGCAGTGCACTGTTGCATGGTTTTGCAGCCACTTGACGTAAATAAGAATGTTACACTTACTCTTACAATTTTTCGATTAATGCTAGGATCATATCATTGTCTTGACTTCTTGTTGACTTCATCTTGATCATGTTAAGCAGTCTTTAAGAGTCCATTTAATTGCTTCAATCACTAAGCATTTGTAATCGTTTACAACATTTGACTAAGGCTAAGGGATTTCTTGTCATAACTTCATTTTGATCATTCTTGAACCATCTTTGGAAATTCATTGAGTGCTTCAAATGCTAAACATTATAACTAAGAAGCAAACAATTAAATAACAATGAAACTTGGCATCATCAACCAAGTGTGTTCTAACAAATTCCCCCTTTGATGATGGCAAGTTTTAATTATGTGTGAAGTTCCCCCTTAACCTATGGTTAGCCGGTCTTTAAGCATTCAACATAAAACATACCAAACATGATCAAGGCATGAAAGAGTCGACCGGCATTTTAAATGCCCAGTGAAGATTATAGATTGGCTCATAACCCGCAGTGGCGAGCCGGCATTTTAAATGCCCAGTGAAGATAATCCAGTGAAGATAATGAAGTGAAGATTTTATTTAAAGTTTTTAAAAGTTTGTTTACATTTTGTATTATTTTATATTTAAAAGGATTTGTAATAAGAGACTTTTTATATTAAAATTATAATATCCCTGTATATTTTATACTTACTCTAAGTAGAACATCTAATCAAGATCGCAAGACATATTACGGTGAACGCAAGCCTAAGAGTTAAGGGGTCACACATAAGACATAATTAAACTACTTCTCCCTCTTGACATCATCAAGGGAGGGCAAAACATAGTGACGAACACAGTTTGACATAGTTTAACAACAAACAAGGTAAGGTTCAACAAATAAAATAAGTACGGTTTGCAAAAGAATTTGGAAAACATTAAACCAAAATGGGTTATGTTGATGGATAACAGGGCTAGAAAAGGGGTTAAGCAAGGCATCATCAATTTTCTTGGAGCTTTCCCCTCAAAGTTTGCATAAGTTCCAAAACTTATTCATTTCATGTTTGAAGTTTCTCTAGTTCCTTATGAGACTATATGTTATCACTAACCAATTGAGTAATGGCTACAAAAATCTTACCCAAGTTTCAAGGATTAGGAAAAGAGTTGGTGATTAATGATTGCGGATTGGGTATCAGATGCAACATTCACCTTGACAGTGGCATAGACCTTCTTCTTCCATTTTTTTTTTTTTGAACTTGAACCCCTTTTTCTTTTGTTCGGAAAACTCTTGGTGACAATGAGGTTATCATGTTAGTTTTCTTCCAACTCATCATTAAGGATTTCAAAGATTTTCTCATTTGTAGCATGTGGTAAGGGCAATGGGTCAACTCTATTATTGAACATACCATCTTCATTCAAATTACCAACATCTTCATGAATTTCATCTTCCTTTTCAACCCCAATATTCTGGCCATCTTCCTCAATTAGAGGTGTGGTTTTCTTTCGTGTCACAGTGACACGGATTGTGGCATCAGTTTTGGGAGGATAAATAACCTTGGGTTTCTTAGAGGGAATGGTTACTTCAACATATGAGCTTCCCAACTTTTATTTGTGGCAGCGGATTTAATGGGAGAAGTCATTTATTTCTTTGAATTTTCTCTTTTCTTTGAGTCATAAGAATCTTGAAGATTTTGAGGTCTCGGTCGGATGAGGGTTTTGGAGGCATTTTTTAAGTGTTGATTCGGAAGGTTTTAGTGACATGCAAGAGGTGGAGAGGTTTAATTTTTGAATGTGGGTTGGGTGGCTCAATGCAACAACTCAAATGTAAGCATATTTATTCATATTTTTCGAACCATATTTTTGCATGAAGTAAACTAATTAAGAATTAGGGTAACCACATGTATGTCCTCATCTTTAGTTAATCATTAAGGAAAATAAAATAATAGGAATCACATATCACCCAATAAACCAATTTTCAACCGAAGTTTTACGAATTGTTCGCTTTCAAACGGTTTTGTAAAAATGTCCGCTAATTGATTTTCCGTTCTAGAAAAACTAAGACAAATATTCCTTTTTACAAATTGATCACGTAAAAATCATGTCTTATGTCGATATGTTTAGGTTTAGAATGTTGCATTGGATTCTTTGAGGTGTTAATTGCACTAGTGTTATAACAAAAGATAGAAGTTGTGTTGAAGATAATACCATAGTTATGCAATTGTTGTCGTACCCAAAGAATTTGTGAGCAACAGAGTACTGCACTGTTGTATTCACTTTCAGCCATGTATAGTTCAACAACATCTTGCTTCTTGAAGGCCCATTAAATGAGACAAGGACCCAAGAAGTGTCAATACTCAAAGTGCTCTTCCCATCCACCATGTTATCCGCAAAAACCTACAAGATCAAGATCGTAATGAGATGGATATCAAAGATATAGGTTTTTGTTCCAATCAAGTACCCAAAAATCCTTTGACGGCTTTGAAATGTGATTCCTTAGGACTTGATTGGAAGTGGGCACATAATAAGCATACACTAAATTGTATGTCGGGTCGACTAGCGGTTATATAAAGTAATGAACCAATCATACCTCGATACATGATTTCGCTAACACTCTTACCATTTCATCTTTGTCAAGATTGATGTTAGAAACCATTGGTGTCGCAAGAGGTTTAACATTAGTCAACCCAAACTTACTTAGCATTTCCTTCAAATAATTTTGTTGATGAATCATTGTATCTTTCTCACTTTGTTTGATTTGAAGACAAAGGAATAATCCAAGTTCTCCCATCATGCTCATCAAATTCAGAAGTTATTAGATCCAAAAAGTATTTAAAAAGGACGTCATTTGTTGCACCAAAAATAATGTCATCGACATATACTCGCAGAAGCAACAATTCCTCGCACTGTGACTTTGATAAACAATGTCTTATCAACTAAACCACGTAAACAACATTTTCAAACAGAAACTTTGAAAGCCTATCATATCAGGCCCTAGAAGCATGTTTTAAACCATAAAGTGTTTTATCAAGTTTTAAAACGTGGTTATAGAACTCATTGTTTATAAAGTCTAGTGGTTGTTTGACAAAAACTTCTTCTTCAAGATATCCATTTAGGAAAGCAGTTTTTACATTCATTTGAAAAAATTTTTGTCAACATGAGATGCAAAAGCTATAAGCATACGTTTGGCTTCAAGCTTAGCTACCCGTGCAAAGGGTTCATCACAATCAATTCCCTCTTGTTGGTTAAAACTTTGCACCACTAGTTTAGCTTTGTTCCTTACGATTTCACTAAAATCATCAAGCTTATTGCAAAAGACCCATCTTGTACTAATTACAGTACATTGGCCTAGGGGTAAGATGACAAACCTCATTCCTTTCGAATTGATTTAATTCCTTTTTCATGGTTGTCACCCAGTATGCAACAATGAGTGCTACTATGACATATACTGAGCTGAATTTGTGTGTATATACTTCTAAGTCAAATAGTTCTAAGTATAAACACCTTTAACATTTAAATTATTGTCCATATCAGCTTAGTCTATTGTCCTAGATTTCAAAGAAGCTTAATTTAAGCTTAAAAATTTTAATTGGACACCTAATTCACCCCTTCCTCCTCTTAGGTGTTCTCGTCCTTGACTCTTCATAAGGGTACACATTCCATTATAGATACGGTTTCTTCAAACTACTAAGCCTAGAAGGATACCAATAAATCACCTCCAAGTTGTGTCTAGCTAGGGTACCTTTGTCCTCAATTGTTAAATGCTTTCATCAAGAGTAGACTCCCTATGGTGTTAGAAAAACTGGAGGATCGCGGAATTCCCCTTCTTGCCTAGACAAGAAGAAGGGTCGTCCCCTCTCCACCATGCACAAAAGTGGATTCGATGGATAAAGGGATCATTTGTATTTGAATTTCATATGGGAGTTTTTTTTTTTTTTTTTGTTATTCCCCCCAATTTCTTGTGGCATTTGACATTTTGAGAACATTTCTTTGCTATTTCTTTGGATGTTTGGCCTTTCAATACTTGACAACTTTCAAATTTTGCATTTTCTTTTGAACATTTTTAAATCTACCCGATTTGTAGTGAGGGTGCTTATATTTGAAGCATAGGAGTTTTCATTTTTGTTACTCCTCTTTTCTTTTGATGCAATTGAAAACCTTTTTACTTTCATTTCAATGCTTGAACCCAAATTTGAACGATTTTTGTGCCCATTCCCTTTGATGACAAAATGAGGTAGAATATGGATGATGGTTGCATGGTTTCAAGGGTCACCTTGGAATAAATGGTAGGCAAGGAGTTATCACACCACAAGGTACTCTTGACTAGGCCTTAATCCATGGGTCAAAGGATATGATGCGTGTATTTTATATAAGGTTTTTACCTCATTTTTACACGCATTTCTGTACTATTTATGTAGCATCTAGCTACAAATACCCCCGAATATTCTACTTTGGTTCGTTTTATGTAATTTGCAGGAATAAACCAAAGAGGAGCTAAATCAAGCCTAATTTGTCCCAATTGCATGCATTTATGGAGAATGAGGAGCCGGAGTTTGGAATCTAACATTTTGGAGACGCGTGAGCTGGTTTCGGAAGGTGCTTCAATATCTTACATGCCAAGATAGCTCGATCGAGTAGTTTTCTACTCGATCGAATGCTTTATATACTCAAGGTTGCTCGATCGAGCAGTTTAAGAAGCCAATCGAGAAGACTCTGCAAGGATGCTCGATCGAGTGGTTTATTTCCACTCGATCGAGTGGTTTGGTGCTAGTTTGCTCGATCGAGTGGTTTATTTCCACTCGATCGAGTGGTTTGTCCTACTTTAGACTTTTTCCGCCTAATTTTCGTATGGGCTTTTGTAATTAGTCCATAGATTAGGTTTAGTTGGTTTTTTCGTATAAGATTGAAGGAGTGAACAACGTAACTCCTCTCTTCTCTTCTTCCCTCTCTCACTGACTTTACTCTATACTTTGCTACTGTTCATTGGATTTTGTTTTCTTTCTACACTTTTGCTACTCGGATTCGGATTGTATTGGTACTATCATTCTTCTTTAATCTCTTAATCTTAATTATTGCTTTAATTCCTTCTCTCCTTTATTGTTATCATAATTGCTTTAATTTGATCTTTATTAGTTTTGTCATCATGTTTAGTTTCGATTATCTATATGTTGTTATTGTTAATTCAATGATGATGCGTAGCTAATTCCCCTCTGCTAAGACTATAGGGGATCCATAATTATGAAGGGAAAGTAATCGATCTATTGGGTTAATGCTGGTATAATCTTTGTTGTTAACTGCTGCATTTAATTGTATATGTTTAATTGAGTCGACGCAATTAGGCATTTATATCTTAGTGACCCTTGACCTGGACCGAAAGGTTGGAATAGGCGAGACTAGTAGCGAACAATATGGCATTATAGTTAGGGTGAAAGCTAAGCTATTTATGCTTTAGGGCGAATTGATACCGAAAGGAGATATTCACTGCCCCTCAGACCGTATTTGCATTGACCTGATACCTAGATTACTTGACTGAATGATTATGGTGAACCGTCAGTCTTAGCTGTTTTCTCTACTTGGTTAATCTTTATTCTCTTATTTTCTCTTCCCTATCCTTATCATTAGTTTAGAATCAATCACTTAAAACCCCCGATTTGGTTACCTTGACGGACATAGACAAAGCTGACAATTTCCCATCTCCATGTGGATTCGACCCGACTTCCCTAGCTATATTAGTTAGAGCCAGTTGGTATTTTTGACAGGTATACGACTGCCCTGTCAAATTTTGGCGCCGTTGCCGGGGAGGTGGCGCATTTTTGTTGCTTTATTTAAGTTTGTTTCTCGTCTCAAGGAATTTATTCCTTGAGACTGATCTCATTTCTGCAAAGTTTTTGATTAGTTTTGCAGGTTACTAGTTGCTTGGTAACGTCTATTTGCCAAAATGCCTAAGTTAGCCAGCCATTCACAGCCTACTGTGGATTCACTTCCAAAAGGTTTCCTATTACCCATTACTGATCAGGGAAACTTTGGAATCCACCCATCTTACATACAGCTGGTAGAGAGAAATCTCTTTAGGGGGGTACCTGAAGAAGATCCATGCAGGCATATAGAGACGTTTACAGAGTATTGCTCTACCATTCCCCTTTCTACTGGGGTGACACAGGACAAAGTGAAGGGAGCCCTCTTTCCCTTTTCTTTAGCTGATGATGCCCGGAAATGGTTGAGAGATCTTGATAGGGAGGCAGCCGGTGTAACCGACTGGAGTTCCCTTGCTTTAGCCTTTTACAGGCGATATTTTCCACCACAGCGCACCAATGCCTTGAGAGCTCAGATTAGTTCTTTTGAGCAGCTGTCTACTGAAGATTTGAATGGGGCTTGGACTAGGTTCAAGAAGATTCTCCGCTCTGTGCCTCATCAAGGGTTCAAACGATGGTTCCTTTGTACTCAGTTTTACAACGGGCTATATCGAAGCGAGAGAGCTATTCTTGATAGCGTAGCTAAAAGGAAATTCACGAAGAATGTTGAAGATGATCAAGGGTGGCGTCTCATTGAGGAGATGGCTATTCATGTCTCTGAATATGGGAAACCCCGAGGTAGTGAGCAAGTTATTGAGTCCGCAGCAGCTGTAGTGGAAGGTCCTAGCAAAAGTCTAGGTAATGTGGAGATTATAGAAGCTTCAGGCGAGAGTGCTCGGGTTTGTTCGATTACTGAGTATGTTGAGCTATGTGGTAGATGTGGTATGGAAGGGCATGACCCTATTGGATGCCTGGCAAGTACAGAGCGCGTCCTTGCTTATCAGAAATACAAGCAAGGAGTTCCTTTTTCTCAACTGTACGAAGAAATAAGGAATGCTCCTACTCTTCCTACGCTAGCGCCACAACCTGTTTCTCCTCCTGCAAATCAAGAAATTGCTGAACTGAAAACCTTTATGGTTAGCATAACACAACAGTTCCAGGAGAAGTGCAATAAGAAAGAAACTGTCATAGCGGAATTGAGAGAACAAGTCGCCCAGTTAACACTCGCGAAAGACCAAGCCAAGCTTCTACCGACATGCGATTCAGCCAATGTAATGAATCTCTAAGTTGGCCTTACTCATGAAGAGCCAAAAATACCAGAAGACGGGGTTTTGATAGCTGAAGATACCCCGGAGGATGATATAGATGAGTTTCTGGACGAAATTGTTGCTGCGTGTGTTCCAGACACTCGATCGAGTGAAAAATCTACTCGATCGAGTGATTCAATTCATCCTGTCACTCGATCGGGTGATAATTATAGTCGATCGAGTAGTGCGCAAATTGAGGATGGTCGATCGATGATATTCTTACTCGATCGAGTAAGTTTGCTGAAGAAATCACTCGATCGAGTGATAAAAATGCTCGATCGAGTAAAGCAGAAAAAGGGAATGGTCGATCGAGTGAAAAAAGTGGTCGATCGAGTATTTCTCAACATGAAATCACTCGATCGAGTGATAAAAGTACTCGATCGAGTACCATAAGCGGCGGAGATCCTATTTTAATATCTAATTCCGCTACCGTGTCATCTTCCCCTGCTGTGGAGACGTCACGCACTGATAAAGGTAAAGAGAAAGTTGCGGGTTCACTCATTGCTACCAGAGTACCCTTCCCAGGTCGTCTGAAGGATGCAAAGATCGAGCGACAGTATGGTAAGTTTGTGGACGTTGTGAAGAACCTCCAGGTAACTGTCCCTTTTACCGAACTTGTTACTCAGGTACCTACTTACACTAAGTTTATGAAAGATATTGTGACGCGTAAGAGAGATTTAAGTGAATTTGAGACAGTTTCATTTATGGAAGAGTCTAGTAATTTGCTTTTAAACAAGGCTCCACCCAAAATGAAAGACCCGGGCAGCTTTTCTATTACCTGTATTATAGGCAATGTGGTTATTGATAAGGCTCTTTGTGATTTAGGAGCCAGTGTCAGTGTCATGCTCATATCTGTCTGCAAGAAACTGAACATGAGTCATCTTAAAGTGACTAACATTACCCTACAGATGGCTGATAGATCTGTTAGGAAGCCCTTAGGTGTCTTAGAGGACGTGCCTGTGAAAATAGGCAAGCTCTTTATCCCAGTAGATTTAATTGTTTTAGATATAGCTGAGGACACCCGGACCCCAATTATCTTAGGAAGACCATTCCTTTGTACAGCTGGGGCCGTCATTGATGTCAAACAAGGGTGTTTGACTCTTGCAGTAGGGGATGACGCGATCACTTTCAGTCTGCATAGTACTTTGGCTCGGCCAATGATAGAGGATACTTGCTATTCGGATGATATTATTGACGAGTCTATTTATGACTTCTGGTCGGGTTCTTTTATGAAGGACCCACTAGAAGCTCTTATGCTTTTTTATGAGTGTGCAGATAGTCCAGATGACGTTGATGATTTAGATGAGCCTAAACTCACCGAAGCTGAGGGAGAGCAAGTGAAACAGATGATTAGCACTCTTTGCTCCATTGAGGTAAAGGTACCAGAGTGTAAGCCTCTCCCGTCTCATCTAAAATATGTTTTCTTAGACGATACTGAGCAATTTCCAGTCATTGTTAGTGCTAAGCTTGATAATGATCAGCTGACCTCTTTGTTAGCTGTACTTAAGAAAAAAAGGAAAGCATTGGGTTATTCATTGGATGATATCAAGGGGATTAGTCCCGATATTTGTATGCACATGATAGAGCTGGAGGAAGATCACAAACCTTACAGACAGGGTCAGCGCAGACTGAACCAGAAGATGCAGGATGTTGTGATGGATCACGAAAATGAAGCTGCTCGACGCATGTATTATTTATTCTGTTGGTCACTCTAAATAGATGAGTCAAGTACAGGTGGTCCCGAAGAAAGGAGGGACAACTGTGGTTAAGAATGATAAGGATGAGTTAATACCTACTCGAGTAGTGACTGGTTGGCGGATGTGCATAGATTACAGACAGCTTAATTCCGCCACCAAGAAAGATCACTTTCCCCTTCCTTTTATAGATTAAATGGTAGAAATGTTAGCTTCTCATAAATTTTTCTGCTATTTAGACGGGTACTATGGGTTCTTTCAGATCCCTATACACCCAGACGATCAAGCTAAGACTACATTTACTTGTCCTCAGGGCGTTTTTGCTTATCGCAGGATGCCTTTTGGTTTGTGTAATGCCCCTGCCACCTTCCAAAGGTGTATGATGGGGATATTTTCAGAGTATATTGAGTCTATTATGGAAGTTTTCATGGCCGATTTCAGTGTTTATGGAAGTGATTTTTCTAACTGTCTGTCTAACCCTGAGAAAGTGTTGCAGCGCTGTATTGAGGTTAATCTTGTGCTGAACTGGGAGAAGTGCCACTTTATGGTCAACGAGGGAGTTTTCTTAGGGCACTTAGTTTCTGATAGGGGATAGAGGTTGATAAAGCAAAGGTGGAAGTGATTCAGCAATTACCACCTCCTGTTAATGTTAAGGGGGTGAGGAGTTTCCTTGGCCACGCCGGCTTTTATCGCCGTTTTATCAAGGACTTCTCAAAAATTGCTAAACCACTTACACAGTTGCTACTTAAGGATGCCCCTTTTGTGTTTACTGATGAGTGTCTTTCTGCTTTTCACAGGTTAAAGCAGGCCTTAGTCTCTGCGCCGATCATACAGCCTCCCGATTGGGACTTGCCGTTTGAGATAATGTGTGATGCCAGTGATTATGCACTAGGAGCGGTGCTAGGCCAAAGGAAAGACAAAGCTTTGAATGCGATCTACTATGCGAGCCGAACTCTGGATGAGGCTCAAGTGAAGTACACTACCACTGAGAAGGAGCTGCTAGCTGTAGTTTATGCCTTAGAGAAGTTTCGTTCTTATTTAGTTGGGTCAGAAGTTACTGTTTTTACTGACCATGCAGCTTTGAGGCATCTCCTTGCTAAGAAGGAGGCTAAACCACGGCTATTGAGATGGATACTCCTTCTTCGGGAGTTTGATTTGCAGATTAAGGATAAGAAAGGAGCTGAGAACGTTGTAGCTGATCACTTATTGCGACTGATGCGACAAGAAGGGGAAGATTCTCTACCTATTGATGATTCTTTTCCTGACGATACTTTAATTTCTGTTATATCGTCTATTGTTAACCAAGAGCCTTAGTATGCAGATATAGCTAACTTCATTGTCAGTAGCAAGCTGCCGCCTGACCTTTCTCATCAGCAGAGGAAGCGTTTTTTGTATAACGCTAAGCAGTATTTTTTGGACGATCCTTATTTGTTTAAGGAATGTGCAGACGGTCTCTACAGACGGTGTATTCCGCAGTGGGAGGCCAAAGTAGTCCTGGAAGGCTGTCACTTCTCTTCATATGGTGGTCACCACGGTCCATCGCGCACCGTGGCTAAGGTACTTCAGTCTGGTTTTTACTGGCCTTCTTTGTTTCCGATGCTAAGTCTTTTGTTTCAGCTTGTGATGCTTGCCAACGATCAGGGAACATTTCAAAGAGACATGAGATGCCACAAAACGGCATCCTAGAGGTTGAGGTTTTCGATGTCTGGGGCATTGATTTCCAAGGACCGTTCCTGTCTAGTAAAGGTAACAGGTATATCTTAGTGGCTGTGGATTATGTGTCGAAATGGGTTGAGGCCATTGCCTCACCCCATTGTGATGCCAAGACCGTGATAAAAATGTTCAAAAAGGTCAAATTTCCCCGATTTGGTGTCCCTAGGGTCGTCATTAGTGATGGGGGAATGCACTTTAACGAAAAGAAACTAACTTCTATTCTGTCTAAAGTTGGTGTCCAACACCGGCGTTGTTTGGGGTATCATCCCCAAACTAGTGGTCAGGTTGAGGTCTCTAATCGCGAGTTGAAAGAGATCTTGTCTAAGGTAGTTTCTAAATCACGGAAGGACTGGAGTCTTAAGTTAGAGGACACATTATGGGCCTACAGAACTGCCTTTAAGACACCAATTGGTGCATCACCTTATAGGTTAGTTTATGGGAAATCATATCACTTACCTGTTGAATTGGAATGTAAGGCTTGGTGGGCAATTCGTGAGCTTAACTTTGATCCTAAGTTGTGTGGTCAGAATCGTCTTTTGCAGCTAGATGAGCTGGAAGAGTTTAGGCTAAATGCCTACGATAGCTCGCGCATATACAAAGAAAAGACGAAGAGATGGCATGACAAGAGAATTCTACCTCGAGAGTTTCATGTTGGGCAAAAGGTGCTGCTGTTTAATGCCCGATTGAGATTGTTTCCTGGCAAGCTGAAGTCCAGGTGGAGTGGTCCTTATACAGTGACAGCCGTTACCAAATTTGGATCCGTGGAGCTCGAAGATTCCGAAGGTAATAGGTTCAAGGTGAATGGGCAATATGTGAAGCATTACCACGAGGCGAATGAAGCGGACAATCGTGTTGAAGTCCTGTACTTCGACGAGCTTGACGCGCCAGTTATTTGATGTCAGAAAGGTCGTGCGGGACCTCTTAAACCAGCGCTCTCCGGGAGGCAGCCCGGACTGTTTTATTGTACTTTTGTTGAACACTTTATTTTTCTTTAGCTTTTTGTTGAACTTTAGACGCTGTTTTACGAACCTTTTTATCCTTTCGTTGCTTTTAACCCGTATTTTGCAGGTCCAGTCACTCGATCGAGTAGTTTTTCTACTCGATCGAGCACTTTTTGGGTAGTAATCACTCGATCGAGTGATATATCTACTCGATCGACCAGAGCAAAAATCACGTTTACTCGATCGAGGGGTTTTCTACTCGATCGAGTCCTTCCTGCTACCAGTTTGCTCGATCGAGCAATTCTAAGCTACTCGATCGAGTAGTTAGGTCTTCCAGCTGTTATTTTACGTCTATAGAGCTACTGCTTGACTTCTTTTGACCTCCCATGTTCATGGTCGGTTTGGGGAGGTCCCTCTTTATGACGTTTTGTAAGTTTGCCGACTCCACTTCTCCTTTTCTCTTCAGTCTGCATTTCTTTCCCTATTTTTGGTACAATGAGGGCATTGTACGGTTTGGTTTGGGGTTGTATGCATCCATATCTATGTCTGTTTGCATGTTTTTCTTGCATTTCCGTTTGCACGTTTAATTTTTTTCGCATGCATTGTTGTTTTAATTAATTCAAAAAATCACATAAAAATCATAAAGTTCAAAAAAAAAAATTCATGTTTAATTTGAGTCGGAACGTTTGAAATTTGACGCTACATTGAATCCTTACTTGCGCCTTGCATTTTCTTGACATTTAGTTGGCATGATTATGTGCATGATCTACGAGTTTTCGTTTCTCTCTTATCTGAACGAATAGACTTGATTCGTTATATCGGCTAGCTACATTACATTCTGAGGTTAGAGCTTTATTAAACTGGTGACATTCATGACCGGTTTCATCTAGGATGTGAGTAGTACTCTCTTTAAGGTATGTAACATCAATTTGCATAAGCATGAGTCAAGTCTTCTTAATACCTATATGCATTCGGTCTGTGGATGGTGACACATGTTAGGAGAGGCAGTTCCCTTTATTTCATTCTACCCATGAACCCCACATAGCCAAATTGCCTTTTTGTCCTATTAGCTACTATCTATAATTTTTCCTACCCTAGCCGAGCTAGTGACGAGTAGCTGTTTGGAATGTTTTACTGCAGTTTGGTTATTTTTATGTGATTTTCAGCAGTTGGTGGAAGAATTGAAGGGAATGAAAGGAAAATGATGAATGAAAAAAAAAATGAAATGAAAAAGGAAAAAAAAAAAGAGAACGAAAACAACAATGGAAATAAGAAAAGAAGAAAAAGAAAAAAAAATCATGTGAAGGAAAAAATGAGAAATTGTATAATGATTTTCTCTTCCATGTTTTATTTATATCTTATGGGGAGTTGACGAGTTTGTTTTGGTGTTTCGTGAGTAGAGTGCATGGTTTTTGCACCGTTTCATCTTGTTATATTGAGTACGAAGTTGGGATGCAGTTCAAAATTTGGTTCCGTTGTTGCTAGCCTGGCTATTAACTCCACATATCCAAATTCATCTTTGCCCCTTCTTACCCATTACCTCACTTACCCAAATGTAAGTCCTCGGCATGTGTCTTGGTCATTAGTATGGTTGGAATGCATATGTATGGTTGTAGAGACTTTATTCATGTTAACTGCATGCATGTTCTTATAGGTCGAGTTAGGTGAGTGTCTTTACTTCTTTCTATCTTTCACATATATACTCACCTTGTGCCTAATTCTGAGTGATGACCGACCCGTGAGAGTCCGATATCTTTTGAGTCTTGCAAGGTCGACGGTTCAGTAAGTCCGAAACATTGATTTAACTCGTTTGCATTTCTCTTTCGCCACTTTGTCAGTTGTTGCATTAAACTGGTTTTGGTGGGTGATTTGTAGCTGATGCGTTGGTCCCGCTCCACTGTTTATTCTTAGTTGCATTCATATTTTGCTTGGGACAAGCAAAGGTTTGGTTTGGGGAGATTTGATGCGTGTATTTTATATAAGGTTTTTACCTCATTTTTACACGCATTTTTGTACTATTTATGTAGCATCTAGCTACAAATACCCCCGAATATTCTACTTTGGTTCGTTTTATGTAATTTGCAGGAATAAACCAAAGAGGAACTAAATCAAGCCTAATTTGTCCCAATTGCATGCATTTATGGAGAATGAGGAGCCGGAGTTTGGAATCTAACATTTTGGAGACGCGTGAGCTGGTTTCGGAAGGTGCTTCAATGTCTTACGTGCCAAGATAGCTCGATCGAGTAGTTTTCTACTCGATCGAATGATTTATATACTCAAGGTTGCTCGATCGAGCAGTTCAAGAAGCCAATCGAGAAGACTCTGCAAGGATGCTCGATCGAGTGGTTTATTTCCACTCGATCGAGTGGTTTGGTGCTAGTTTGCTCGATCGATTGTTTTATTTCCACTCGATCGAGTGGTTTGTCCTACTTTAGACTTTTTCCGCTTAATTTTCGTATGGCCTTTTGTAATTAGTCCATAGATTAGGTTTAGTTGATTTTTTCGTATAAGACTGAAGGAGTGAACAACGTAACTCCTCTCTTCTCTTCTTCCCTCTCTCACTGACTTTACTCTATACTTTGCTACTGTTCATTGGATTTTGCTTTCTTTCTTCACTTTTGCTACTCGGATTCGGATTGTATTGGTACTATCATTCTTCTTTAATCTCTTAATCTTAATTATTGCTTTAATTCCTTCTCTCCTTTATTGTTATCATAATTGCTTTAATTCGATCTTTATTAGTTTTGTCATCATGTTTAGTTTCGATTATCTATATGTTGTTATTGTTAATTCAATGATGATGCGTAGCTAATTCCCCTCTGCTAAGACTATAGGGGATCCATAATTATGAAGAGAAAGTAATCGATCTATTGGGTTAATGCTGGAATAATCTTTGTTGTTAACTGCTGCAATTAATTGTATCTGTTTAATTGAGTCGACGCAATTAGGCATTTATATCTTAGTGACCCTTGACCTGGATCGAAAGGTTGGAATAGGCGAGACTAGTAGGAAACAATAGGGCATTATAGTTAGGGCGAAAGCTAAGCTATTTATGCTTTAGGACGAATTGAGACCGAAAGGAGATATTCACTGCCCCTCAGACCGTAGTTGTATTGACCTGAGACCTAGATTACTTGACTGAATGATTATGGTGAACCGTCTGTCTTAGTTGTTTTCTCTACTTGGTTAATCTTTATTTTCTTATTTTCTCTTCCCTATCCTTATCATTAGTTTAGAATCAATCATTTAAAACCCATGATTTGGTTACCTTGACGGACTTAGACAAAGCTGACAATTTCCCATCTCCCTGTGGATTCGACCCGACTTCCCTAGCTATATTAGTTAGAGCCAGTTGATATTTTTGATAGGTATACGACTGCCCTGTCAGGATACTAGCATGACACATCCTAGGGTGTTTTACAAGTATTCTAGTGAGCAAAGTCTTAAGAAGAAAAATTATCTACAAGGGCCTTATATACACTTGTCAATCTTCCCAAATAGATGGTTTCACAAAAATTTTCCTAACATGCAACTACATACCATGATGCAAATAATATTTATACATCCTAATGCATATGCTTCTACCAACTAGTATGCCAAATAAACTAAATGCAATCCTATAATCACAATGTTTATACCGCATCAATCAAAATAAAGCCGCATAGTCATTAACATAAAGAGGAAAAAGGAGATTTGGAAAGAGATCATACCATGCGGTCTTCAATATCCTCATGTCTCGGATGTGGCGTAGTCGATCAATGTGAAAAAGGATGAACAAACACAATATATAAAAGACTACACTATAAAGGAAAAGAACATGTTTTTGGGTTTTTGAATTTTTCAAATTTTTATGGTTTTTATTTTTTGAAATAAAAAGACATGTTTTTGTATTTTTCGAAATTTTTCAATTTTTATGCATTTTAGAATATAAATTCCCATGCCCCACTTTATTTTGGACATTGTCCTTAATGTACATGTAGGAGTAGGAAAGAAAGTACATGTTTTTTGAATTTTTGAATAAATGCAATGATATGAATGAATGAATGCTCTAACTAAATGCAATTCTATATGACATATATAACAAATGAATGCAATCTAAACTAAAATTTTATGATGCATGTTCTTCACCTATGATCAAACCTCCTCAAACCGATTTAAACACTATTTCTAGTGTGGAAATGAATAGGTTTGGTCATTAGTTGCTATGCATGAATGCAACTGACTATATAAGATATGTGAGATATATTACAATGCAAACTATACTATATGAACTAAGTAACGTAAATGCAATATGAAATATAATACAAATGCAAGCTAAATGTATGTAAATATAACTAGATGCAAGGTAATTTAAAATGTAATGCAACTATACATAAAAGATAGGGAAAGAAGGGTATCATACAATTGGAGATGGTGTGGTAGACATCTCTCATTCGTCATCATCACCATCATTGCGGTATCCATACCCGCTAGAACCTCCTTGGTCATACCCTCCTCCTTCGCCATAGAATCCTCCACCTTGGCCACCAAAGTTGCCGTCTTGGTTCCCTTGATTGGGGAACAAAAGGTGCGGTTGAGCGCAAAATGGACGAGGGCCATTAGGGTCTATATACCCTTGTTGTGTCATTTGGTAGTATTGGGGATAGAGGGCCAAATAGTTGTCTTCTTGCCCTCGGTGTACCCCAAGATCAATCCGTTGCATAAGGCTCATCAAATCATTCACATCCGGATCATTGGGAACTTGTGGTTTAAATGGCACATAAGGAGTGGGGTATGGTGGAATAGGTACATAAGATGGTGGTGCAATACCCCTTACCGGCATCCCACGAGGTTGTTGAGGTTGGCGAGGTGCTTCTTCTCTTTGAGGTGGCGGTCGGTTTTTTTACTCGCTCGGAGCTTTACTTTTCGGTTACTTGTCGTTAGGAGCACCTAGACCAAAACAATAGTTATAATTTCACAAACAACTCTACTATTAGTAAAGAGGCAAGTAAAGGTTGGAACCCAAGGGACGGGTATTGATGTAGGATTTTCGATTGCAAGTAGCGGTGTCTAGGGATGTCACGATTTGGGGTTGAGATGAGAAGATCACTAAACTAAATAACAATAAAAGCAAACAAGCAAGATGATTAAAAAGAGATGTAAACAATTGATTAAAAGCACTAGGGTGTCATGGGGTCATAGGGGATTCACGGGAATTGATCATACAAACATATTCTTAAATTATAAGCAAGCAATTATTGTTGTGATGGATCGAGTTGGTTTATATCTTACAATCCTAGGAAGGTTTGGGTCCCGGAGCCAAATCGATTAGATTGTACAACACCTACAAGTCTACTTAATCCTCCCTACTCAACTACATGCATGTTCTAATGAGACTCGAGTTGGTTTATGTTTTACAAGTCTCATTGGAAAGGTAGGTGATGGGTAAAAAATGCAAGGATTCATAGGCTCGCATTTCATCAAACATAATATGTGCATGAGTTGAGATCACAACAAGCAAGCAAATAAACTATGAAAACATATTAATTTAAGCATGAATCATCCCCCATGTTGGTTTCCTCTAATTACCCATTAACCCTAGTTAAGGAAACTACTCACTCATTATCAAGTTTAACATGTTAACAAGGTTGTCAATCACATTAACAAAGCAAAACATGATGAATAAATGAAGATGATTAACAATAATTAAAAAGGGATTAAGAGAATTATACCTACTAATGATTCCAAAATAAATCAAAGAATAATAGAAGTACTTGATGATTTATTGGAAGGTTGTCAATCTCCCAATAATAACCCAAATAATCTTCAATTACCCAAAATAAAAGATGAACAAAAGAGATTAAGGAAATGAGATTTGTATTAAGACTTGATTAGAAGTTGATTACAAGATTAAGAAGAGATTAGAATGATATAAACTACACTAAGGATTGATAAGAAGAACATGATTATCTAATTAGACTAATGGGGTATTTATAGTGGGGATTAGGTACACAAATTAGGGTTTACTAAGGGCTTAAATGACGATTAAGTCCTTGAGGAATCGCTCCTCTCAAAGGAGATGTCGGTCTCCTTTTTGCCGGTCTTTCATAAATATGCGCATCTTTCATGGAGGGAAGAAAAGGATCGTGTGGGATTATAAGGGAATCCTGCCGTCCAAGGTGTCGGGACGGGCGGATTTCCTGGTGGCTGGACGGGCGGATTTGTATGCTGGACGAGCGGATTGGCGAGTGTTTGGATGGGCGTCCCTTCTGGAAAGACGCTCGGATTCCTCACGTCTTGGACGGGCGTCTTCTTGGTTGGACGGGCGGATTGTGTCACAGCTTTCTTTTCTTCTTCCAATAATCCTCTGGGATTTAGTCGGGGATGCAAGGATTTCTTCATCATTGCCCATCTACTATAATATGTACAAAGGCCTTCTAGTCTTGTCTTCTCTTTGATGCTTGGTCATTAGATTCGATCAGTTTAGCTCTATTTTGCCATGAAAATGCAAGGTTTTCACTCATTTCCTACCAAGGGAACAAAACCTCAAAGAATATGCAAAACAAAGGACTACAGATAGTAAATTACCCAAATATGCACTAAAAAGCATAGGAACGAGGCTAATTCGGGGACTAAATATGCTCAAATAATGGTCACATCAAATATCCCCAAACCGAACCTTTGCTCGTCCCGAGTAAAGAGGTGACAAAACTAGGACCGTTATTTAAACTAACCTATTAACATAGCCGATATGAGACAATTAGCGGGTCTCACTCTGCCCCTTCAACTCACAACAAGACAACCATGAGGTAGGATGCCTTCTTGCAAGGCAAGGTGGGTCTTGCCAAAATGGCGACACATCCAAACATTAAAGCACACAAAGTCAAGTAATGGATGCATCTAAAAAAGAATAGCCACTTTCCTCATCTAAGTGGCGGAAATTATCTACAAGGGAAGCATTTCAAGGGTACACATTCCTTCATAGATGCAATTTCTTCAAACTACTAAGCCTAGAAGGATACCAATAAATCACCTCCAAGTTGTGTCAAGCTAGGGTACCTTTGTCCTCAATCATTAAATGCTTTTGTCAAGAGTAGACTCCCTATGATGTTAGAAACACTGGAGGATCGCGGAATTCCCCCTCTTGCCTAGACAAGAAGAAGGGTCGTCCCCTCTCTACCATGCACAAAAATGGATACGATGGATAAAGGAATCAAAAGTATTTGAGTTTCATTTGGAAGTTTGCTTTTGTTGTTTTTCCCCCCAATTTCTTGTGGCCTATAACATTTGAGAACACTTCTTTTTGCCATTTCTTTTGATGTTTGGCATTTCAATACTTGACAACTTTTTAACTTTTGCATTTTCTTTTGAACATTTTCAAAGTCACCCCATATGTAGTGAGGGGGCCTTATATTTGAAGCATAGGAGTTCTATTTTTGCTCCTCTTTTCTTTTGATGCATTTTGCAAACTTTTTTCTTTTCTTTTCTTTTCTTGAACTCAAATTTTTGAACAATTTCTTTTTGTGCCCATTCCCTTTGATGACAAAATATGGTAGAACATGGATGAATGATGGTTGCATGGTTTCGAGGGTCACCTTGGAATAAACGGTAGCCAAGGAGTTATCAGACCACAAGGTACTCTTGACTAGGCCTTAATCTATGAATCAAAGGATACTAGCATGACACATCCTAGGGTGTTTTACAAGTATTCTAACAAGCAAAGTCTTAAGAAGAAAAAGCATCTACTAGGGCCTATATACACTTGTCAAGCTTCCCAAGTAGACGGTTTCACAAAATTTTCTAACATGCAAACTACATGCCATGATGCAACTAACATTTATACATCCTAATGCATATGATTCTACCAACTAGTATGCCAAATAATCTAAATGCAATCCTAAATTCACATTGTTTTTACCGCATCAATCAAAATAAAGCCACATAGTCATTAACATAAAGAGGAAAAAGGAGATTGGAAAGATCATACCATGCGGTCTTCAATATCCTCATGTCTCGGATGTGGCGTAGTCGATCAATGTGAACAAGGGTGAACAAACATGATATATACAAATAATATATACAATACTACACTACAAAGGAAATGATTATGTTTTTGATTTTTTTTCAATTTTCAATTTTTTTGTATTTTTCGAAATTTCGATTTTTTTGGATTTTTGAATAAAAGTCATATTAGAATTTCCCATCCCCACACTAGTATGGGCATTGTCCTCAATGGCCAATACGATAGGAAATTATGTAAGCATGATGCATGATTTCTAAACTAAATGCAAACTATACTAAACTACACTACATGAGGCATGGGTTTTTTTTTTGTTATGACGGAGAGCGTAATTTAGATTACCTCCCGATGTGTATGCATGGACTTCCGCAAACCAAAATAGACATTATTTCTAATGTCTTGAATTTCGGGGTAGTTCATGCACACGGAATGCAATGCATGAAACTACAAATTGTCATTTTGGATTTTACAAGTGGGAACAATAAAAAGAACACCTTAATGGAGCCAAGGTGTTAGTCCTCCATGTTGCTAGGACTCCTCAATCAAATGATCAAAATACAATAAAGAAAACAAAAGAAGTAGACAAACCATAAGAGGGGTGAAAGAATGTAGGAGCCTCCAAGGTTTGCTAATCCTCCATCATATCATCATTATCATCATCTTCCTCCATAGAAGTGGAATCATCTCCACTCCCGCTTTGGTAGTGGATGATATTATGGAGCTAGCAGCGTTAGAGGATGGTAGTTGGTAGTGTATGGAATTAGTGTCGGGAGAGTTTATGATGTAGTTGATACGACATCGTGAGCGACGTGTGGAGGTAGGAATAGTTGGTGGAGTTGGTGTTAAGAGTTCATGAGTTATAGGGTGAGGTTTTGTTTTGAGTCTTAGTTGCGTTGTTGTGTCTTAGTCATGTTGGTAGGTTTGTTTTTATGTATGGGTTGAACTTCGGGGACAAAGTTATTTTTAAGGAGGGAAGACTGTAATACTACGGTTTTATGAGCCTCTGGGTACTCTATCGAGTAGGCCTTACTCTGTCGAGTAAGGGTGTGTTGCGTTTTAAAAATAGTTTCTGACCTATTGGGTACCCGATCGAGTAACCTTGATACTCGGTCGAGTAAGGGGGAACTCGATCGAGTACCTCAGCTACTCGATCGAGTAGCCCGGTTTAAGAGTAATGTTTTGACGGGTTTTATTAATAATGCGGGAATTATATATAAGGCTTTCGTCACTTTTCTCAAAACACTTTTACAATCTAAAAACCTTCAAGAGAAGATTAGAAGTTACGTTGAATCATTCTCGCCGCATTATTAGCCAATCCCGGAGTTAGAAGTGTCGGATCCTGTCGTTCTTTATATCTTTGTGATCCTTGCGTCGAGGGTAAGATCTACGTACCGAATTTGTTATATTTAATTAAGTTTCGTTAAACCCTAATTTTGGGATTGGGGGTTTTCTATGTTTATGTTGATGTGGTAGTGATTGTATGATTATGTGTATAGTAGAAGGGTTCGTAGAGGAAAGGTTTTGAGACAGCTGCTACATCGTCTGATGATTGTGTTGCTTCCCAGGTAGGGTTTCCCTACTCAGTATTAGTCCCATAATGTATTGTTGATGTGTTGTGGTTGTTGAATAATATCGTATTCGTAATGTGACGGTTATTGATTGTGATTGCTTGTCTCTGGTTCTCGAGATGCGTTCTCGGCTGAGTGGAGTCACTTACGGGAGTGGCTTCACGCCCTAGTTTCGCCCTTCGTGGAACCCGTCACGGAAGGGGATGTGCACATTAATGGGACAGGGTTATCGCTCGGTATGTTGAGCGGGGCTTAGGTGGGAACGGCTGTGGTCCCCCTTTGGCAGGGCTGGTCCAGTGGACAGTCGGTGACGGAGATTGATTGGAGTGGGTGTGATTGTGTGTGTGACTGTTTGAGCTGCTTGTTTACTGTGTTGTCGGTTATATAAATTGTGTGATTAGTACTGACCCCGTTTAATGTTTTAAAAACTATGGTGATCCATTCGGGGGTGGTGAGCAGTTATTGAGCAGGTATGATATGGCGCGTATGGGATAGCTGGGATGAGTCATCACGTGGCAGTTAGAAGTCTTCCGCTGTGTCAGACGATGATTTATAGCTTTGATAGTTTTAGCAGTAGACCGTATGAGAGTCTTGTATTTCTTTTTATCAGTTTTGGAGTTGGTATGTAATCACTTTAAACATTATTTAATTTTAAGTATGTTTCGTTATTGTCTTATGATTATCATTGCCTCGGAAAACCGAGATGGTAGCACTTCCATGCCTTAAGTGGTCCTGTTAAGGCACTTGGAGTATGGGGGTGTTACAGCTTTAACTTCCTTGCTCTTCCTCACTTTCTTCTCCTTCCTCATCTTGAGCTTCTTCTTCTTCAACATTCTCTTGAACCTCTTCTTGTTCTTCACTTTCTTCATCAACACCCTCATCAACATTCTCCTCTTCACCCGGTCTTCCACCACTAGAGGTGCTAGGAAAGAAAACTTCCCTATCCGCCAACTAGGCAAAGGACATGATGGATCAAGAAGTCCTTGCCTAGCTAGATGTAGGAGGGGCGGATATTGGGCCTTGTAAGCATCCACTCTATCATTGTAAGCTTGCTTGTGCATTTCCCGCATGAGTAGAGTCATGTAATCATTTCCTACCTCGACATCTTTGGTTTTGAACTCGTGATACTCAAATGGGTAGGGTGGTGTGACAATGGAGGAGGATAGCTCATCAATCTCGCCTCTTTCTTGTTGAATAATGTACTCGGTCTCCTCGGAGAGTGGAAGAAGGTAGTTCGGTCGGTGAACACTCAATCGGCAAATCTTTGAAGGTAAAGTGAAGGATCTAGCATCATTGGTTAACCACCCATATTTGGTGTCAAGAGGAGCATGCTTGACCCACTTAAACTTGTGAATCATGGTGTCCATATCAATGAGATGACCTCCTTTGACCGCCACATAAGTTTTGTTCTTGTTGAAATTTAGGTCAAAGTGCTTGGCCACATAGGTAACTAGTCCTCCATTCACAATAAAAGCGGTGCCCTCTTTACCACAATCGACATTGAGCCATCTTTCAACCAAAAGTCTTAGAGCATTGTATGGCTTAGTATATTCCCTTCCTATGTTCAAGGCCGACTCAAGAAGAACAAAATCGAGCTTGGTAAGATGATTAGTGCCATTTCTCGCTACCAAAGTATTCCTAATGACCTTATGCCACCCTCTAATGCCCAGATGGTGGACTAATAGAGCACGACAATCATAAAAGCGCACAAATTTCTTTCCGGAAATTGCCTCCCAAAGAGGAGCGGGGTCATACTTTTCGGGGATCTTGTGATAGTAGGAGGTATCACTAAGGCCTAAAATCTTACTCAATTCACCAAAATTGATTCGTCTATTGACATTTGCAAGACGAAACTCGATGTAGGTTCTGGTTTCCACCCTTGTAACTTTCAAGGAACTCAAAAATTCCAATGTGAGGGAGGGGTATGTCAATTCCTTCATGGTGAACAATTTACCCAATCCCATAGCCTCAAAGAAGGTTTTGGTTTGTTCAAGAACACCCAACTTAGACAAAGCATCTTCACAAATAAATTTTGTAGGCATAATGGTCTTCTTACCAAAGAGAACAAATTTATCCCTATGAGAGTCGGAAGTGAAAATTACCTCCGGATAATTAGATAGTTGCTCAATGACCGGAGTTGTTGGGGTTGTAGCTTCCATAGGGGGACCTTGTTGAACCTCCAATCTTGCCTCATGAACTACCAATGCCTTTGACAATTGTCTTGCTTGAAGAGTTTGTTGCCTTTTTGAAAGTGTCTTCTTTGGGGGTGCCTTGTTACCTCCTTTAGTTCTTGCCATTGTTGATTACACCAAAGAGAGAATGAAATCATTAATTTTTAGTTATACCCAAATCGATTTAAGATGAAAGAATGTTGCTTTGTATCTTAAAAATAGACTCAAAGATTGAAGATTTTGGTGCTTGAATGAATTGTTGTTGTAAAAGGAGTGATTAATTTTTTGTTGTGGGGATGTTTTGATTTGATTTTGTTGAATTTGGTTGAGAATATCTTGTTTTGTTGATGTAGAGGATGAGGGTTTTTGGGGTTTTTGGGTAGTGGGTAGTGTTTGAATGTAGAAGAAATGAAAATGGATGAGGGGAAGGGGTTTAAAAGACCCGTTAAATTTGAAAACAGCAGCAGGGACGAGCGGATTCAGGACTGGGACGAGCGGATTCTGCACGTTTTTCCTCAGGAAAAGACGCCTCAGGACGAGCGTCTTTGTTCAAAGACGGGCGGATTCTTCAATATGAGACGAGCGGATTCTTTAAAAGATGCTCGAATTCTGTTATAGAGTGATTCCTTAAAATTCAGCAGCATAAAGACGAGCGTCTTTGCTGCAAGACGAGCGTCTTGTGTCAGACGGGCGGATTCTCCACTGGGACGCTCGGATTCGGCGACAGACCATTTTCATTGAATTCCACCCCTCCTATCATCACATTGTGAAAGATTCTTGCCTCTCCTGGGGCGGATGAAGAAGTGCCCTTGCGCTTCTTGGGTGTGGTCTCAGTGGACTTCTTGTCTTTTCCTCTTAGGTTCATCATTTTTGATTTGATAAAGTTAGGGTTTTTGGGTTGATTTTGTGATGGGGGTGTTTGGGAGATGATGATGTGAGATTTTGGGTGGATAAGATAAGAGAAATGAGGGATGGTGGGTGATGCGTGACTATAATATGATGTTTTACACCCTATTTTACACGCATTTCAGAGCTTTATTATGTAGTTTACACTACTATATTCCCTATTTCCGTCTACTCTCGTGTTTTATGTAATATTGCAGATTATTGCGCAAATGAGTATATAATGGACCAAATCTTGTCCCCAAGAGCTAAGATTAGGAAGGACATGAAGATTTGACTCGGACTTGAATTTTAGGATGCGTTTCAAGGTCTAAAGATAGCAAAAGCATGGTTGCGTACAAATTGCAAAGCTTAAACAAGCAAAGAATCGCCTCACATTACTGCAGACTGCTTAAAATGGCTATATCTAGAGTTCTAGATCTGATAATCGAGTGATTCTATTTGGAAGTGAAAGCTTATCCTCTTAGCTTTCCAACTCCGCGTAGAACACCTAATTTGACCAAGTAACGAAGAAATGGCAGCCGTTTTAAGATCGGTGCGCGCTGTAGAATTCGTCAGAATGCATTACTGTACAGCACCTTTGGTCGATCAACTGTTCCCAGTAGTCGATCGACCACACCACGACTCTGACGTGAAATTAAAAGAACTAGAATCAGAATCAGAAGCCTATTGAGATTAGGTTTTTGGAAATAAGAGTCACGTTAAACTCCTATATAACGTGACCTCATTCATCAGAATGGGGGGAGGAGAATTCAGAAAAGACTCTTTTTACAGATTCAATTTTATTGTTTCAATTATCATTCATTCATTAAGTTTAGTTTTCAATAAAAGTTCTTTTTGCATTTGGAATTGCTTCCTGCCCTTTTTAATTCGGTAATCCTCTTTTAATTTCAGTTTACTTTAATTCTTTTGTTAGATTAGAATTGATAAAATAGTATCCCAAACCCTTAATTCAATTATTGCAAGTTTATTATTCAGTTACGTTAATTATGTCTTCTTTAATTGTTGTTATCAATTTCGTAGTTGTTGTTAAATTTACCATGAGCAGCTAAATTCACCCTACTAAGATGTGAGGGGATCTGTAGTGTAGACGGCGTAGAATAGGTAGACCTGAGTCGGGGTATGGTCGATCGACTAACCTTGTTGGTTGATCGAATGTACCCATTGGTCGATCGACCGGCTTAACTGGTCGATCGACTGCATCGTGTTAGATTAGCACCGTTTCAATGTTTTAATTGCAATATTAACGACGAGACCGAGAGGAGACTTGTTAAATACTTAGGAATTGACCGACCCAGAAGATCGAGAGATAGGGAAGGGAAATAAACTAATAACTGAAACGACTAAATTACGTTAAGATCGAAAGATAAGTAATTTAGGCTTTAGGAATCACTTTTCAGGGCGAGAGCTAGTATTAGTGAGACCTAGGGACCAGTAGCATAGGCTGAAAGGCGCTTCTAGTTAAGTTGGACCGAGAGGACTTCTTATTTGCCCATCTACATGATTTTTATCAGACTTACTTAGGATTACCGCCGTCAAAACTGCAGTGAACCGTTCGTCTTAGCTCCCTTTTAGTCATTGTTCACATCCTTTTACTTTATTCGCATATTTATTCGCTTTAATTTTAGATTTATTTTATTTTCATTCATTAGTTATAGCTCAAAATCAACCCCCCCCCCCCCCCCCATCACTTATAGACTAAATATAGGCAACTAATAATTCCCTACCTCCCTGTGGTTCGACCCTGCTTACCACTAGCTTCTGTTAGTAGTATTTAGGTTATAAATATTATTTTTGATACTAAAACGACGGTATCCATGGGGGTGTTTATAAAGAAAAAGGGGTGGGAGACGAGCGGATAAGGGTCGGGCTCGGGCGGACTTCACGAAGTTTCCAGCTAAAATCAAAGGAATCCGAGCGACTTGAAGTCGGGACGAGCGTCTTCGAGGGGGAATCCGAGCGTCTTGAAATGAATACGCACGGATTCTGAGTCAGTGATCTTGGCTCTTTTGAGACTGGCTCGGGACGAGCGTCTCTTCCATTAGACGAGCGTCTTATGTGGGACGAGCGTCTTGCTGAGAATCCGCTCGGATTCTCTTCCAGACCAAAATTACTTTCAAGATGATACTCATGACGAGCGTCTCTAGCTCGATACGAGTGTCTTACATTTAGGACGAGGGTCTTCCTGGGAATCCGCTCGGATTCTGGATCAGGATCAAATAATGCTCACGAAGAGGCTCTGGAGTCTGGACGAGCGTCTTGCCCTCGGGAAGAGTGTCTCTTGCCGTCTTTCTTACTCCTTTATTCTTTTCTTTCAAAAATCGTTCCCTTGCACCCTTTTGTGGTTCCTTCTTATCTTTTTCTGAAATCACGCTCAATTAAATGGGTAAGAAATCCTATCTCACTACTCTCATGTAAGAAATGCGAAATTATATACAATTTTATACAATGCAAATATTATGGGTAGGAATATCTTAAAATTTGTGGTTTGAGATAGGACTCCACCAAACTAGTTCAAATTGCCGAGATTCTTTGTCCATAGAGCTCATGGCTCTTAGAAGGAGATCAAAAGCTTGTGAACAAGCTCCAAATAAGCATAAGTATTGTTTTCTTAACTTCAAAGCAAATCTTGGCCAAGGGAATTTGTTATTCATTCTCTTTTTCACCTTTTTCTTGTCACTTGAGTATTTGCAATGCTTCAAACCAACATGCCCACGATTCTTGTCAACATAAGGTATGAAGTGTGGTTCATATTCATCCGGAGACTTCCACTTACCACCTTCTCCTTCAATTTCGGTGATGATGATAGCATTTGGATTTGTCAATCCTTCAAGAGTAGAAGGAGAATCCTCATGGCATTGATGATGGGGTACCTTTGGAGTTGGAATTGTGGGTGCCAAATCTCCACAAGTAAGTTCATTCGCAAGTTTGTTCTTGAGCTTTTCCACCAAGTACCCTTTATATGATGTTTTGACCTTTTGGAGAAGGTCCACCATATCATCTCCAACCATGATAGGTTCCATGGTAGGTGCGAAAAGATCTTGATGGTCAATAGGAAAGAGGCATTCATCTTCTTCATAGAAGCATACCTCAAATTTCTCAAGGATGGGCTCCTCAAGTGAGGCAATCTCACAACTTCATTCCTTTTCTTCAATGCAAGACACATGTTCCGCATAAGCTTCTTCCATAGGCTTGTCATCATCGCTATCTCCATAAGAATCATATATAAGGGCTTTACTTCTCCTCAATAATTATTCCTCCGCCATCTCAATGTTCACATCAAAAGTCACACCCTCATACTCACAAAGGCTAAGAGTATTTGGCTTACTCAACCTCATATATTACTCATCAAATACCACACTTTCATACTCACAAGAGCTCAAGGAGATTGGCTCTTCCCACTTCACATCTTCTTCATCAAAGGTCATTACCTCAAATTCACATTCATGGTAAATGCTCAAGGTTTGGTGGGGAGTGGTTGCTTTCATTTGGGTGATTTGAATTGCCAACTCCTTATTATGGGTAGCAATGCTATGAATAACATTGTCCCTATTTTGGCTCTCCTCTAGAATTTGTATGAAGAAATGTTGTTGGTCTCCCATCATTTGGAGAACCATATCTTGACTGTCAAAGTTGAGCTCATCTTTTTGTTGTGGGTGGGTGCGAAAGTGATCATATTGTGGCATTTGGAATTGATTGTAAAGTGAGTTTTGGGTGGATGGTCGTTGTGGATATTGGATGTGGTATTTTTAGTGGGAAAAATTGGGGTAGTAGTTAGGATTTTCATTGTATGAGTTGTAAGGTAGGTTTGTGTTGACTTGCTCCTCAAACTCCCCATACCCATAGTCATACTCAAAAGATCCACCACATACTCCATATGTCAAGTATTGAGCCATCATAGCTAAGACAAGGAAACAACTACAAGCATGGAAACTACACGAAAATGGTAAGAACAATCCTTAAGGAACAACTTCCTCAAGGTTAAAGCGAAATTAAAATAGACAAACAAGTAAGAACTTAATCACAAAATACCGTCCCCAGCAACGGCGCCATTTTGATGGAAGTGTCGTCGTGTCTCCCAATCAAACACATTTATATTTCTCAACAAACAGCTAGTTAGTGGTTAAGTCGAGGTCGATCCATGGGACGGTGTGCTTCGGGTTCTAAGTCTATCTATCTCAATTTATGCTAGTGTCACAATTTATTTGGGTTTGTAGTTGGTGAGGCTAAACTAATGCAAGCAATAAAGTAGAACAAGCAATAAAGGAAGGATGTAAACAAATGATTAAAAGTGCTAGGATATCATGGGTTCATAGGGGATTTATGGGAGTTGATCATACAAACATATTCTCAAATTATAAGCAGGCAATTAATGTTTTGATGGGATCGAGTTAGTGTATATCTTACAATCCCTAAGAAGGTTTGGGTCCCGGAGTCGAATTGATTAGATTGTACAACACCTACAAGTCGACTTAGTCCTTCCTATTTAACTATATGCATGGTCTAATGCGACTCGATTTGGTTTATGTCTTACAAGTCTCATTGAAAAGATAAGTGATGCGTAAGAAATGAAAGGATTCATAGGCTCGCATTTCATCAAACATAACATGTGCATAAGTTGAAATCACAACAAGCAAGCAAATTAATTATGAGAACATATTAGATTAAGCATGAATCATTCCCCATGTTGATTTCCCTTAATTGCCCATTAATCCTAGCTAAAAGACTACTCACTCATTTTCAAGTTCAACATGCTAAGAAGGTTGTCAATCATATTAACAAAGCAAAACATGATGAATAAATGAAAGTGATTAACAATAATTAAACAAGAGTAAATGAGATTATACCTATGGAGATGATTCCAAATAATAAAGTAAAGAATAAAAGAAGAGAACTTGATTGATTGATGAAGAGTTGTCAATTCTCCAATAATAACCCAATAATCTTTAATTTCCCAATAATAAACTTGAATAATAAACTTGAACAATAATTAAGGAAAGATTAATGTGTAATTTTGTGGAAAGATTAAAGGATAATTTATTCTAATCTACTCCTAATCTAATCTAGGAGAACTTTCTACTAAGAGAGCCTTCTTCCTTTTTTGATTATTACAAATGGAGTATATATAGTAGTACATCAATAGGTTAAGTAAGGATAAATTAGTAAATAACAATGCTAAGTTCTAAAGTGGAGAAATGCAAGTCTTTCAAGGAGATGAGCATATAGCGCTAGAGTCACTATCCGCTCGGACCAAGGAGGGAGACGCTCGGATTGTGAGGTGAGGCGACGAGCGTCTCTTGCTCGGGATGCTCGGATCAAGAGAGGGGGAGACGAGCGTCGTCTGCTCGGGACGCTCGGATTGTTCCTCAGAATGGCCCTTGCTTTTCGTCCTTTTGCATGCTCCTTATTCTTGTGTTGTCGGTCTTTGTTCTTCCCTCCTGTTTCACACTAGTTCACCCATTATCATCAATAAGCTTCCAAATATGCACGGGAGACGGGTATTTCCGCCTAATTGTCTTCTTTCCTACAAAACATATGAAATGCACTAGGAAAGCAAAATAGAAAGCATTTGACGGATAAAATGGCTATGGAATGCAATATTAGTATGCAAAATAGGCTCAATTAGGGGACTAAATGTGCGCAATTATGAGTCACATCATGTACTCGACAATAATGCGATCATATGTTTAAATCTCATATTAAGAATACTAAAGGGAATGTAATATTTTATTGTCAACTGATCCACACTAATCGGTAATGATTGGCTGACTAGAGTTTGACTTTAATGTGGTGTGACGGTGGTGATCAATTGATCCCTTAAGGTCATACCTCTAGGGAAACATTCTTAATAGATAATTAATTAATTGTATACTGATACAAGTTAATTAATCCCTTAATATTGACAAATGATTGTGTGAGTAGGATTACGTATCTTATTGTAATTCGATTAAATAAGATTCGGTCTAAGTAATTTAAATTGTTTTATTACATAGATTTATTTGTTGTTTATGAAACAATTAAAATAAGAATGAATAATTTATTATAAATACTAGTTGTTGTAATTTATAATTGAATGACCCATTTTAAGTACTTGTAATCAATAATTACTAGTTAATTTTGTATGTGATTTATTTTATTAATATAATGATTTTTAATTAGTTAAAAATGCATTATTTAATTAACATGTCGCATTACACAAAATTGACAATTGACAAAGTTAAAATGGATCCATATTAACATGTATGTGTCGTGTAAATGGTAGGGGAAGGAAGATTTGTGCTTTAGTTATTTAATTAAGTGGGAAGCATGATGATTACCTCCTAATCATAGGCATGCATACCTACACTCTTGAGAAGAGAAAAATGAAAAAGTATTGGGCACTCTACCCATGCCAAAACCGGTGCCCTCCCCCCATTTACACTTAAGTAGTGTATTTCACATACTAGACTAATATACTTATTCATCACATCTTGAGAATTATAATTATTCTCTCTAATTGTTGTAAAATTTCTTAAGAAGAAAAACTCACAAAATCATAATATTATTATTATTACTAGAGGTAGTAACCAAGATAATATTAAGTCTTATTAAGGTAGTCTTATACTAATTCTAGTATCAAAATAGTATTTGATTTAAGAAGGATTTCCTTGGTACAAATCTTTAAGGAGTAGATCTTGCAATTAGATCTAGAGTTTTTGGGGCATTTGGATTTTTCTTTAAGAAGACTAATTTGGTAGGAGACCAAATTAGTATAAACCATTCGGCCCTCCTTGTAAGAATAATCTTTTTCCTTCTTACTTTGTATTTTTGTTATGCATGCATAAGTTCCTTTTAGTTTATGACTTAACTAATAAACACTTAGTTATTAGAGATGTCTAATAAGAGATTAATGGATCATACAATTGCTATCAGAGCAAGAGTTGTTGCATGCATAATCGTTTATTGTTTTTCCGAGTTAATATGTTAACATATAAAACTAAAAATTTGTGATTTATGAAGATAAATGCCAAGAAAATTTTGCATGTTAAACATTCTGGTCCTAAATTGATTTTAGGTCATTTTGATGATTTATGGTAATTTATTGCTCTTTAAAATAATTATTAGTATTTTTATTGCATTTTATTGAGTAAAATGACAATTAAAATACTAAAATTAGTTAGACTATGATTCTGACCTTGAAATTTTTACATGACCTCACACACATATTTTACACATTGTATGTAAAATTTCATATAAAATGGTTTTATATAGCATGATTTATGATTTTTACATGATAAAAATCGATTAAATAGGGGTATTTTGGTTAAAAATGGTTAGACTTCGTTTAAGCCCATAAAATTTTTGTATGTTATCACATGCAATATTTATACACTGTATGTAAATTTTGAGATGAAATGGTTTCATTTTGCATGATGTATGATTTTTAGATGTAAAAATCGAATAAATAGTGACTATTTTAGCAAAATAGCTAAAATTAATTTTATGGCATAAAAGTTTTTCCCAATGTTGTATATGTGATATGGACATCAGATCTAAAGTTGCATGTCAAATTTCGTATGATTTGAGTAGTTAATAATTTTATGGGATATAAATTGATAAATAGCAACTCTAATAGTCACTAATATAAAAATTCGACTTTTGGACTTAAAATTTGTCATTTCCAGGTTCTAGAGACTTATTTAGAATATTAAAAATTTTGATTTTGATTTATTGCATAATTTTATGTTTAATTTAGAATTAAAAGGTTAAAATTATGTTTTATGCGATTTATTTGTGAAATAAATTAAAATATATAAAGGCAAATTTTTATTAAAATTTTGTAATGTTGAGAATTTTCCAGAATATACAAAATTATGATTTTTAAATTTTCGAATTTTTATGACTTTTTGGGAATTATTTCCTTATTATTATGAATAATAGTGTTTGAAGAGCAATAATAATAAAATATCAAGTTGAATTATTTTCAAATATTTAGTGAAGACTAAATTTTTGAGTCCTAAGAAGGTTAGGGTAATTAACTTGGACATAGATTTGATTTATGTAATATTGTGTGATTTTAATAAGTTTATAGTCACAATAATCCATAAAACCGGACAAAATATACGATATTAGCTTAAATAGGGCATTTTGGCACATCACATGGCATGTTTCATACATATATTAATGTTGCATTTTTTTTTTTTATTATGATTGTCATATTTTATTTTATATAATTTTGAATTATGTAATTTGTACTTAGTATGGCCTTAGTTTTAATTGGTATTTCCCGAAATGAATGGGGATATCGATTTGGTTGTAATTAATATGATCTCGTATCACTTTTATTTTATTTCGTTTTATTTTTGTTTTTATAATGTATAAAGTAGAGAAGCTTTGTAATTTATTTATTTCGGAGTTCCTTGTAGACGGTGCAATTCGAGAAGGTCGTCCGACAAAGACGGTGTTACCTTGAAGTGCGTGCCAAATGAAGTTCAAGGGACCAAAGGAGTTGGTTTCCGAATTTGTAAATAGTTTATTAGATTTACTATTTTAGGAAGGGCATACTAGGATTTTATTGTTTTTGCTTTGCATTTGTTTTATATGTTTGCATGCATAGCCAAATCGCCATAACTACACATGCATATTATTTTATCGAGTCATCGACCGTGTCAATTATAATTATCATAGTTCACCGTTTTAGTTCACTTAAAACGTGATAGATAATAAATTGACAAGACCTCTCACTAATAATAATTGAGAATTAGCCTTACCAAATAGTAGAAACCATGAGTCCCAATTTCATAAGGAAGTAAGCTCGGCTCACCGGGGTGCTAGACTTGTTACTTTGGGGTAAGTGGGTAGTAAATTGTTATTACATCGAAATTTGGATTGAGCTCAACGGAAGTATTCGTGACCGTAGTCGCATGTGTTCCGGGCTAAAGATAAACATTAAAGTAATTTTTATCGACCGAGAGTTCTAGAAGTAGAATCGATTAAAGAGTTAATCCACCGAGTTATATTGATAAGGGATGAATCGGCTCACCGTGCCCGAGTTAATATGAATTTGGATCTAGGGATCATTTATAATAGTTGGGTAGAGGTCACTATATCAATGTTTAAAACTTGTTTAAAATGTTTACAAGTAATTTTAAAACGATAGATGTTTATTAATTCCTTCACTTTCTATTTTGTAGTTGAAATTGTTTTCTCAATTGCTATGGCAACACCAAATTCATCCGCGACCACTAACTCAAACACTCTCACCAATGTTTCATGGCTCCGATCCTTCATGGATCGTTGTAAATTAGAAAAGAATGGGTCCAATTTCGCCGATTGGGACGCACAATGTCGCTTGGCCGCGGAGGGTGACGACAAGCTTCGTTACCTTACCGAGGCCTCTCCCGCCGCACCTACCGCTAGGTCTACTCCCGCCGCTAGGCAAGCCTATGAGACTTACCAAAAGGAGTCGGCCGCGATCAAAAATGTGTTGATCTTCTCTATGGAGGCCGAACTCCAAATGAGTGTTATAAAGATTAGCACCGCCTATGAGATCTATACGAAACTTGTGACCATGTTTTCACAAGCTCCGAGGATCGTTCAATATGAAGCATCATCCGCATTCTTCGATCTCAACATAAAGGAGGGCCAAAAAGTTAGCCCTCATGTGCTCAAGTTGATGGAGCATGTTGAGACTCTAAAATTGCAAAAGGTAGAGATTCCCGAAGAACTCATCATTGATCGAATTCCACATTCCTTAAACAAGGTTAAGGCATATGTTCAATTCAGGGTGAATTTTAATATGAAAAACTTGAAAGTGTCCCTCGATGAATTGCACAAAATGCTTGTGCAAGCCGAGAGGGACATGGGGCTAAGTGTTAGCACCACCAAGGATGTACTCAATATTAATCATAAGAGCAAATGGAATTTCCAGAAAAGTGGTAATAAGGGAAAGAAGCTAACTCCCTACAAGAACAAAGGAAAAGCATGTGAAGCTAGCTGCTCTAAGCCCAAGAAGGGTGCCCCGTCCGGGGACAAATGCCACTATTGTAATGGTGTTGGGCATTGGAAGAGAAATTGTCCTAAGTACCTTGGCGATATAAAAGCTGGAAAAGTTATTCCAGTAGGTAAATTACTATCCCTATCTTTTATGTTTCAATCTCAACTTTGGTATTTTGATACAAGTTGTGATATTTACACTTTTTATTGTAATTAGGACATCCTAGCAAGGACAAGGGCAAAGAAAAGCAAGCCTAGAAGATCTTGAGGGAAGCTACATGTATCCGCCCATGGTGCTAGATCGGTGGATGCTTGGCTTTATTTTGCTTTGTCTTTATTTTCATGTTATTTTTAAAATTTTAGAACTATTTTGATTTCCTCGTTCGACTTGGAAATTTGTTTGTTTCCTTAAACAATGGTTGTATTTTGGATATTGGTGACTTGGTTTGCAACCCAAGTCACCTATTTTATCGTATCGTTTGTTCTAAAATTTGTCATCATATACTACTTTCTTCTAGAAACATTAAGATTTTTTCAACTTAAATTGATCACTAGACAAATATAATGATCAAGTCATTATATGTCCATGAGCTATGAATTCGATTCTCCTCATGCCATTGTGACTAAAGTCACAACTTACTTATGTAAGATCAATTATGAAGTTATGATTAAGTTGTTGAACTCACACAAGGGAACGTTGCCAACCTTATTTGATACACCTATCAAATTTAAATCGCCTAGTCTCAATTAAATCACTATTAAGTTTTACATGTGATAAGTTTTCCTCCTTCACCATCATTATTTGTGGCTCAAAAGCTATCTTTGGAGAAAAAGGGCATTTTTCCTAAAGATAGAGTGGGAGTGAATTTAGCCACAAAATCTTCACGTAGAGAAGACCAAAAGAAGACGTTCTTGAGGGAACTACGTGAGGAGACCAAAAGAAGATGTTCTTGGAATGTAAGATTTTGATCTATGAAGGGATATAACTAGATATTTTAAAATTCGACATTTTACTTAAGAACCTTATGAAACCAAAATGGTGTCTATGCAAGTAATTGTAGTTATTTGGGATTGTTGAGACCAATCCGAGAAATTCATAATTAAGAGTTTATAGAGAGACATGTCGATGTCTACGAAAGCTAAGTTAATTGTTAGCTATGCTAAAGATTCAGATACATTGCTATACCTCATTATCAAAATGAATAAGTTAGATATTAAAATCTCTTTCCAAATGGGTATTTTGAAAGGAATATGTGAATGACATATATGGTTTTATCTAATTACTTAGTTAATCAATGATTATTTCAATTCATGAAATGTTTCAAATGAGTTGTCAAAAACGAAACATGTGGAATTGAGATGGAAGTAAGGCAGAGTTGGCAACACTTACGTTGTGGGTATCTGATAGTACTATGGAGTTAGTGTTAGGTGTCCATGTTTTATAGGTTGGGTTGGAACTTCGGGGACGAAGTTCTTTTTAAGGAGGGAAGACTGTAATACTACGGTTTTCTAAGTGGGTTACTCGGCCGAATATGGCTTACTCGGCCGAGTAAGTGTGTGGTGTGTTTCTGGACAGTTTACTGCACAGGAATACTAGGCCGAGTATGGGAATACTCGTTCGAGTAGAGGATACTCGGCCGAGTATACTCTATACTCGACCGAGTATCCGGTCTGACGGGTTTAATTCCGTGGTTTGGTTAAGGTGATTAGGGATTATTATAAATTACGCTTTTACGGTTTCTATATCATTTTTACCAAAACCCAACGACGCTCATATCTCTCTAATCACCCTAATCATTCTCATGGCTAATTGATCGATCACAAGTCTACACTTCCGTCTCTTGTCTCGATTTCTTTGGTAAGTCTCTAGTACTTGTAAGCAGCTAATAGGTTGTCTTTTTGGGTTTGGCCCTAATTATTGTTTTGGGTTAATTTGGGGGTTTAGGGTTTGGTCATCATATGTGTGTTGATTGTTAATTATCATTGTTGCAGGTGATGATGTGGTATTCGTTATGCATTTTTATGATTGATTGCAGTGTAGCGGATTGCGAAAAGGTAGGGTTTCCCTACTCAGTTCCTGTTTAATTGATTTGAGATTTTGTTGTATTGTGTACGATTGATTGTCTGCTGATCATTGTTGGAGCGTTGGTGTGGTTGTGGTGATGGTTGTTGAGTGGAGTCACTTGCGGGAGTGGCTTCACGCCCTAGTTTTGCCCTCGGTGTAACCTGCCACAGAAGGGGATGTACACATTAATGAACAGGGTTATCGCTCGTTGATGAGCGGGGCTTAGGTGGGGATTGGCCACGGTCCCCCACTGACGACGAGGATTACCTGTTGCGATGGGTAATCTCGCAGGGCTACACACTTTGGTGTGTAGTCGGTTACCATGTGAGATCAGGAGTTTGGAAGTGGATGATGATCAGCTGGTTGCCTTTTTGTACTTGTCTTATTTTGATTATACAGTAACTGACCCCGTTGTTGTTTTCTAAAATCTGTGGTGATCCATTTGGAAATGGTGAGTAGATTGTGACAGGTGATGATGTTCACTAGCTATGGGGCCGTCGTGGGGAGTCATCACTCGAGTCTAGCTTCCGCTGTCAAGAGACATAGCATTCAGTCTTAGTTGTTGAACTTTCGTAGTAGTACTTTGGTCTTGGATTTGTATCATGTAAACTTTAACTAATTATACTTTAATAATTGTGTTTTTAATTGGTAACTTTGATATACTAACCTCGGGCAACCGAGATGGTGACAGTCTCTCATGCTAGGGTGGTCCTGGTAAGGCACCTTGGTATGTGGGGGTGTCACACTTATTGTCAAGCAAGACCAGCCTTGCCTTATAACGTTCAACGGAACCATCAACCCGCAACTTTAATTTAAAACCCCATTTATTCTTAATCACCTTCTTATCACGTGGCATATCAACCACTTCCCAAGTATCATTACGAGTCAAAGCATCGATCTCTGCTATCAATGCTTAACCCGATTTAACATCTTTAACTGCTTCACGAAAAGACTTTGGTTCCACATTAATATCAAGAGTGGTCAGATACATAGATGTCGTAATGAAAACTGCTCATAACTAACATATTGTGCTAAAGGATATGGCGTACCTGACAACAATGAAGCGGATGAACTGGACGGAAGGCTATATACATCTTCATTAGGAAAGTTTTTTTGCTGGAACAGCTGTGACATACTCACCTTTATCATATCGAGACCACGGAATATGAGGACGTTTTCTTTCACCATAACCGGCCTCATCACGACTAACACTTGTATCACCATCATGTGGGTTACCACCATTCCCACCTGATTTACCTGACCTGCCACCGTCATAGCCAGAATTACCTGACCAGTCATCCAATACCCCATCAGAAACACGACTAACATCACCTCCGGGCATTACCTCCTCTGCCATGACATAGGGTGTGTCACCCAACAGTAAGTCACCATCATCATGAAGCACATCATCACTACTTAACACACGACACACGACAATAGTCTCACGCGTGAACAGAAATACATTTCCATCAAAAATAACATCACGCGAAACAAAAAACTCATGCATGTCGACATCATACACCTCCAAAACTTTCTTACCATAGGGATAGGCTAAAAATATGCAACGATGACTACAGGACGCAAATTTGTCTCCATCAAGACGGGGATGCTTTGCAAAACAGGGACAAGCGAAAACCGGTATATTAAAAAATAGGGACCTTTCCAAATAACATTTCAAACGGAGTTTTACCATGGATCAAGACTGACAAGGCTCACGTCATATCAGCTAAATCAAAGTCAACCTACAGTATTACTAACAAATAGCTAGCATTAAGACAGGTATCGAATCCACAGGGAGGCGGTAATTATCTAGTTTGCTAATATTTAAAGTGTCTTAAAGTAACCGTTTTCCGGAAGGTTTGTTTGTTTAGCTATGAACTAATTGCAATTAAATAAATGGTGAATTTAATAAGATAAAGAGGTCTAGGGTTCAGGTTCACTAGATATGTTATCCGGGGATTCAAATCACACAATTGAAAGGTCAATCGATTTATCTAAGGTCACAAGATCGGTCAATTCAATTATGCACTTTAGGTTTAGGTTAATATGCAATCGGTATAATTAAACTATTCCTATCGGATTATCGCAGCCTTTATATGTCTTTACCCTGTCGGAGAAAATCCTAATTCACTAGGCTACTTCACAACGGTGGCCTAAATTGATTAATTAGAAGTAGAACAACAAACAGACGATAATTCATGCGATATTACTAGCAATTAAACAATTAATCCCCTTCTAACATACTAGATCCCCATTCACCGTAGATAAGAAAATTAGCTACTCACACTTATAAGATTAACAACAATGCAATTGAAAGAAAACATAGTTAAGAACATAAGAAAGATGAATGAAGAATATATTGCGAAATTAAGAACTTGAATGACTAATTAACGAAGAAAGATTAACAAAGTACCGTAATTTTGCAAAGTAGATCTCAAAAGCAGTAAAGTAGTCGACTAACTAGAGTTTTTAGGAGTTTTAATGATAATAAAAGCGTAATCTAATAATAACCTACGAGTTTGGTATTTATATTACAAGTTAAACGACTTTAGGAAATATGCGAAAAACGTCTTCTACAAATAAATCACTCGATAGAGTACAGAGCAACTCGATCGAGTATCTTCACGTTTTAGCACTTTCTTCATATAATCTTCTTTATTTCTCTTCTTCTAATCTTCTAGATTTATGTGCCATGCTTCGTGTATTACGTCATACCAACTTCGCAGTGCTCTATTTCATTCTTTTACTCCATAAATGCATAAATCCTGCACTAAACACGAAATAGCAGAAGTATCGACATTCTAATGTAAATGGCATATAAATGGCGTAATTTAGCACGAAAACCACATCAAATGCAACTAAAGGGAGGTATAAAAATGTATATAAATATGACTTATCAAACTCCCCCAATCCAACTCTTTGCTTGTCCCCAAGCAATGCAAACACACAATATAATCTGTAATCATACAAATGGTGAATGAATAACTCAGAGCTAATGTTAATGCACATACAAATCGCAAGCTATCCATATCTTTAAAAAAGTATTTGCCAAATGTACCAATAAAACAAATTCAAATGTACGGGCAATAGATACGCAGCTAAAGTCCCATGATAGCGTAGTAAAGATAATAGCCAAACACCTTTCAATCTTGCAAGATTAATCAGTCAGATTCTCACAGATTCACTCATGCGCTCATAAGTATGGGTGATTTATGTGTAAGATAGAAAGAAATAGAATCACTCACTCAACTTGTGAAACATGCATGCATTCTAATGTGATAGAAATTTCTCCAACTAATATGCATTCACAAAATAGACAAAAGTACATACATCAAGGATAATAAGGGTGGCAAATGAGTCAAGGTAAAGAAGTGGTTTGTGCCAAGGCACTTATGGATATGTGAGGCTAAGACGGTAGTCCCAGCTACAGTTACTAACCAAAACCAATTCCTACAATAAATAGCATGAATTTACCCAACTAGAGAAATCATCTCAACTTTGACAACACATGAGAGACAAAAGAACTACTCTCTAAAATTGCATCAGACTCTAGTAAACATCCTTTTGATCCCTTAACAAAACAAATGAAGCATCTTATTCTTATTTCTTCTTCTTCTTTTTTTCTTTCTTTTTTTCGAATTATTCTTTTTTTTTCTTTTACTTCATTTTTTTTCCTTTTCCACTATAAGGGATAAAAACTTTTGCTACAAAAATTCTACTATACCCACTTATGATAATAATAGTCCCAATCCAACCATATAAGCAAAATAAACATGATAAACAAGCAAATGCAACTGTCCCAACAAAGTAGGCAAATTTTAGGATTGTAGCTAAAAAATGGGATATGAAACGGCTACAAAAGTTCAAACGGGCTAAACAAAAGGCAATGTAAGGCTTATTAGAACGATAAGAACCGCCTTTTCTCATGTACTTAAGTCATATGAACACGTAAAAGTAATAAGAAACTAATGTCATGCTTATGCATTTTGATATTACATATTCCACAAGGAGAACCACACTCAGACCTAAATTACAATGATACCAGTTTATTGATGTTCCTGGCCTAGGAAGCTCTATAAACGTTACAATTTAAGTGTTTACCAACATAATTTAGTCAAATCTAATCAGCATAAGGCATGTCAATACAGTCAGGACTTGGTTTTGAGCTTTATTTTCCTGAATAACGGGTCTAAACAATGTTTATGGACAGCTATATTGAGATTCAAATGCAAAAATAATGCAAATTATCATCATTGATATTCAATTCACCAAAACTAATCTAATAAAAGAAGAAACATGTTTTTGGATTTTATAAAAATTTTAATTTATGGATTTTTTTTAACACACAACATAATTAAAGAACACAACTGAAGTAAACTCCTTCCCCAAACCTAAATGTCACAGTGTCCCCAATGTGACCTTATCATTAGAGAAATCACAATAACCAGCAACACCAACCTAAATGACACTATTAACAAAGGAAAGGGAAGACTAACAACCTAAAGATAATACAAATGAAATAAATACAAGGAAAGATAGTACCAGTTGTAAAGTAGAAGCTTCCCCAAACCAGCTGTAAAGTGGAGAAAGTAGTGACCAGCTGTAAAGTGGGGAAAGTAATGACCAGCTGTCACTACTACTTATCTCCATCATCATCATCGCCATCTCCATGGACAGCCTCATCATACTGATCAATCTAACTCAACCAATCATCAGCACCCTCCTTAACAACTCGCCCACCACGGCCTCCACGTCGACCACGACCACCACGAGCTCCACCAACCATCCCGGAAGAAGAAGTAACAAACTGAACATCCCGACTGGAAGTTGTAACACCCGCTCTTTTCGCAAAATGGTTTTAAAATATTTTAATCGCTTTATTTAAATTATTATATTTTTGAGGGCCAATTTCTATGAAAATATACTTTTAGTCGTATACTAATAATAAGATAATAATTTCCTTCTTGAGTTTATAGTAGACTTGAGATGTGTTTCTAGTGAAAAATCGACTCAAATTTGTGAATTGGGCCTAGTATGACTATAGACCAACCACTCACCTTTTTCTCTCCGCCTAACCCCTTATCCTACAGCCTACCATCACTTTTTCCACCAAAAATCTCAGCATACTATTCAACCACCAAAACACATCTCAACCACCATTTTTACACAAATCCATCTTACAAGCTTCAAAACTCTATAACTCCCTCATTTCTCATCTGAATCAAGTGTTTTCGCGTCAAAATCTTCCACTTTCCGTCCTCCATCTTTCTAGGCAAGAAAGGGACTGACTTTCATCCTTTTTCATGGCTGCCGCCCCATTTTCCACTCGGTACCCATTCTCTAATTTAAATTCTTAGTCTTAATTTGTGTTTTCTTATGTTTAGGAGAAGGATTTGTTAACCCGGAAGTGGATTCATATGAGATTGACGATTCTCTTGAAGATTAGAAGGCTAATAAGGTAACGGTGATAGGTTACTCGACATTTATGTCAAAATTGTGTGTTTTAATTGTTATAGATCAGTCTCTTGGTTGTGAAAGTTGGAAACTTTACATGTTTCTTTTACATGTTCCTTGCTTGGTAGTTTGATGTGTGAAGTTGTCTTAAGTTGGTTTGAAGAATTTTGAGTATGTTGTTATATTTACTTTCAATTGGATGAAATTGGTTGTTTACATGTGTTAATTGGTGAAATCCGTCTCTAATATGCCTTGTTAACATGTTTAATTATGTCATGAAATTGGTAATTTGGAAATGTTTGATTTGAAAATAATTGAGTAAAGTTGGTTGCTTGGATATGTAAACTATTGATTTCCGTCTCAAGTATACATATGAAATTCCTTCTTAATTACTTGTTCTTATTCAATTGGGATTGTAATGATAAGATAAGATTTATTTGGGGGTAAACATGTAGTTTGTATGTGTCGTGGGAAGCAGCCCGCAGCCGCAATTATAGTCTGACCAGTTTTCGTAAAATGGCCATAACTCCTTCGTTTCTTGTTTGTTTTAGGCTTATGACCTACCGTTAGAACCGTAAGAGGATAAGGTATCACCCAATATTGGTTTAACCTCATTCTAATGTCTAGAACATAAGTTATTAATATTTGAAGTTGACCCTTATTGTAGTAGAGTACTAAACTTGTTTTTATAAATTGGGTTTTATGTTTCTTGTTAGGTATGCATCTTCATCTTGGTTCTAATGCTTGTGTATGATGTGGTGTGTTAACACCTTTTTATCATTGGAGCCCATTGCTTATGTATCATTCACATGTTAAACATCGGTTTTGGTTGTTAAGGTTAAATGCGGTTCGGTTTGGGTTTGTTTACATTTTTCCTAGGGTTTCGCATTACTTAATTCATTTGTTATCGTTTGTTTATATTATGTTTAATTAACATGTAAATATGGTATAATGTTTATTTATGTTAGAAAAGTATGAAATGATGCTATATACTTCATATTTGAGTTTTCGTTTGTTTGTTTACGTTTTACCTCATATTTCGTATCACTTAATTCATTTGTTATCACTTGTTCTATTTTAAGCTCAAGTAACTTGGAAATATGAAATAAAATGTTTAGCCATGTTATACAAGTATGAAATGACTTATTATATTTCATTTATAGGTTACTACTTTCTCCTTTTCATGTTTTCGTCATATTTCAAGTATGAGTGATTTATTCTACGTAACTACTGGTAATGAGTCGTATTCTTGTGAAAATGACATAATGCTATGCCTTCTTGCTTGACTCATATTTATGCCCTACTTGTGTTCTTCTGGCAAGTACGTGTTTGGCCGACTTTTGCTGTTCTGACAAGTGACTTTTATCTTAGTCTTTTCCGCCACTTTCGTGTTGATTCTAGCGATTAAGGTACTCGATTTCCGTTCTGTCATCGAGTCTTGGATGCGAGCGGTTCTACCGCATGTCAAATCAGGTAATTGTGACCTCCCGAGAATCTGACCAGGTTTAGACTAGGACCGTATTATTATCGTAATTTTACCCGGGGAAAATTTAGTCTAAGAGTAGTAAATGTCTTGCTTGGTTATGGTCATTGCCATATGTCTTTCAACACGAGAGTTTACGTCTTATTTGGTTGTATGTAAGAGTCTTGGTCTTACCATGTACTAGAGGCGAGATGCAAGCCTTCTAGTTGCGATATTATCGTCGGGATTGATGCTCCTATCCGTTCTTATGGTGAGATGGAAGTCATGAGTGCGCATGTGACATTAATAGCCACGTCCTTTGCAATGTTTGTTAGAAGATTTCAAAAGTAATGGCTATGGTTTTCAACTATATGTATTGCGATGATTGACTACTCGTTTATCTAGCTCACATGACTTAAGTACTAGTTTTCTGTAATTTGTATAGTTGCATATGTCACATTTCATTGGAATTCGTGCTTATGATTAACTAACCGTAACTATGTTCTTTCCTTTACTTCACTTATTTAAATATGTCTATGACATGCTCATTTGCTATTCTATGCTTTCTCTTATTATTCTAACATAAATAATCCCATCCTTATTTTTTCAAGTGAATTATATCTCGTATTTATTATGTCTTGCCTTATTTGAGTTCTTTATTTTTTTGGTGAAAGGTTAGAAATTCTCATTAAGCTCATAATAAAATTATTACATACTACCAAGGATGGTACATTTCATAAAACAAGGATCAATCAATCATATTTAATTGATTTGTTCCAAGTTTCATCACTACACTTCTTAATACAATTTAGCCAATACATAGATCGAAATTTAAGCCGGCTACTAACTTGCTGAAGGACTACTTCAGGACGCATTACAGATCCATTCAGTCTTGCTCTATTACGTTGATTCCAAATAGCATAAAGCACAACTTGAATCCAAGCAATAGTAACCCATTTCTTCACCTTAGCCCATGGTTTGGAGGAAATCCACGCAAATAAATTAACAACAGGCAACCAAATCTTCAGTTTACAGCTCAGCAAGTGCAGTAACCTTCTTGTGTACACACACTGACTGAATAAGTGAGAATGAGATTCAACAGTTATACCACAGAGGAAGCAATCTGCATCAGGAGAGATCTCAAGTTGGAAAAGCTTATCCTTAAGCAGCAAAGCTTCACGAACAATTAACCAATTCATGAAAACATGTTTAGGAATGGACCAGGAATTCCAAATAATATTCTCCCAAATAACAACAGGCTATTTATTCCTAATCCACTGATATCCACTGGTAGGAGTGTACCCATGTGGATTGGCAAACCATTGACCAGAGGAAGAGAAGCCCAAAGCAAACTTGTATCTAACTCTACAAATGGTTTTCCAGCTCCAAGAGGTATCAGGTTTTGGAGTATAAGCAGTCCAGTGAACCCCTTTCATATATAAATGGTGCACCCATTGAACCCACAAACTATCTGGCTATGAATAGATCCACCAGGATAATTTGCAAATGGTAGCAAGATTCCATGCATAGCTATTCCTTATTCCCAATCCTCCTTCACATTTTGGGACACACACTTTCTCCCAACTCACCAAAGGAACCCTTAGATATTCAATAGCACCATCCCACAGATATTTCCTACATAAAGCATCAACTTTCCTCAAGACTCCCTTTAGAATAATAAATATTGTTGCCCAGTAAGTATACAAAGTAGAGAGAACATCATTCACTAGAGTTAGCCTGCCAGAATAGGAGAGTTTCTTTGCAGCATATCCTCTAATTCTAGCAGTAACTCTTTCAATGAGCATGGCACAGTCTTTAACAGAAACTCTACCAGCAGAGATAGGGACACCCAGATATTTAAAAGGCAGAGATCCTTCACTACAACCTGAGACTTGCATAATATCAGCTTTAATACTAGGGGAAAAACCATTAAAGTAGATATTTGATTTCATGGTGTTCATCTGTAAACCAGTGGCCACATAAAAAGTAGCAAAGGCTCTTAGCAAGATCATAATAGAGGTTGTGTCACCTTTTGAAAACAGCAATAGGTCGTCAGCAAACATCAGATGAGATAGTCTAAGATGACTGCAAAGAGGATGAAACTTGAAAGGCATAGTACTAGTCACATGATTTAAAATCCTACTCAAATATTCCATTGTGATGGTAAAAATCAGAGGGGACATTGGGTCACCCTGCCTTAATCCTTTTGCTCCTTTAAAATATCCAAAATTTTCTCCATTTAGGACCAGAGAGTAGGAAGCTGATCTAACACAAACCATAACTAACTTGATGAACTTGTCAGGAAACTGTAAGGCAACAAGCATTTGTTCCACAAAATTCCAATGCATAGAGTCATAAGCTTTCTTTAAATCAATTTTCATCAAGCATCTAGAAAAAATAGTCTTTCTATTGTAAAGTCTCACAATATCCAGACAAATCAAAATGTTCTCAACAATACTCCTACCCTTAACAAAGCCCCCTTGACTCTTATTAATAATGTCAGGCAGAATTGTAGATAGTCTAGTGCACAGTATTTTAGATATAGCCTTATATAGGACATTACAAAAGGAGATGGGTCTAAATTGGGTGACATTTTGAGGGATTTCGGTTTTAGGGATCAGGGGTATGAAGGTATGATTCACTTGCTGCAGGAGTTTGCCAGTGTGAAAAAAATCAAGTACAGCATCACATACCTCCTCACCAATGATTGGCCATGCATCTTTGAAAAATGCACTAGAGAACCCATCAGGCCCAGGGGCCTTATGAGATGGAATGGAAAATATGGCCTCCTTAATTTCAGCTTTAGTAACAGGTGACAAGAGAACAAAATAGTGATCTTGAGAACAAACAAGCCCCAACTGAACAACAGCGTTTCTGACTTTGGTGACTGTCCCAGTTGTACCAAGGAGTTCCTCATAGTAATGCAGAAAGGCACTTTGAATTTTACTCCCATCAGTATGTGTTACACCATTCATATCTTCAATGAGGAAGACTTTAGTTCTTGCACTTTTACTTTTCAAGATACTATGAAAGTACTTGGTTTTATTGTCACCTTGATTAACCCAAGTAGCTTTGGTTTTGTGCAAAAGAAAATTGTCACATGCACATTGAAGGTCTATGTACACAATGGCAGCTTCTTTTTCTTTCAGAATTAAATCAGGGTCAGTAGGGGAAATCTTTAACTAATCTTAAATATTATCTAAAATTTTCCAGGCATGAGCAGTGCTATTTTCAATATCATCAAACAGTAGCTTATTAAGATCTTTCAAAGGATATTTCAAACTCTTCAATTTCATAACAATTCTAAACATTTTAGTCCCCTGCCAAGCTTTGTTCCAGTAATGGTTAACACAAGAATAAAATTCTGGAACTTGACTCCACATGTTATAATATTTGAAACTTCTTCTCCCTGTCATATGACTAGTAGCATCCTGCATAATGCAGGGAGTATGGTCAAAGAGACCTTCATTATAAAAATGGGCATAAGACTGAGGTCTCTGTTGAAGCCACTCACTATTGACCAAAAACTCTATCAAGCCTTGAATACACTCTGGTATGTGGGTCCTGTTTGTTATTTCAGGTATAGAGAGAACCAACAGCAGGGCTATCCACTAGATGACAGTAATCAATACAGGCCTAAAAATCTTTCATTTCTTCCTTAGTGGTTTCACCCCCTAATCTCTCAGAAGGACTCAAGACACAATTATAGTCCCCACAAAGAATCCAAGGTATGTGAATTCTATCAGATAACTTATTCAGATCATGCCAAAGAGATTTCCTATCAGTAGTGTCATTAAAAGCATAAATCATAGAGCAACAGAAATGAAAACTAGAACTAATTTCAGTAACTTCCATGTAAATAAGCTAAGCACTATAATGGACAAAATGAACATGAAAAATAGCTGGATTCCACAGCACCCAGACTCTTCCTCCAGTATGAAAAAAATTATTAGTAAATATTGGCCATCCATCACACACATTTGTTCTTACTGTATTTAAAGACAAAGGTTTTACCTTTGTCTCAAGGAGACCAAATGAACCCATCTGATGAGAGTGTAGAAACCATTTGACCTGCTTTTGTTTAGATGGGTTATTCAAACCCCTAAAATTCCAGAAACCAATGTTATGCATTACTCCCTGATGGGAGTAACACACTACTATTTGTACCAATCCTAACCTTATGTGTAGCACCAGACAAGGCATTGCCAATACCAAGTTTTGGAGCTGCACTGTTCAGTGCATCTTGAAAGGTATATTGTCTGAGAATGGTAGATTTCTTTCCTGCTTTGATGATTTCCTGCCTACTCAGAGTGATTGGTGGCCTTGCAGGAGTATTAACTTGATTGTAAGTACCACTTTTGGACCAAGTAACCTGCAACCTATGTTGGATTTCTTCAGGAGTTTTGGTCATAACATGAGTCTCAGGCACAAGGACACCAGAAGATACTGGTTTAGGTGGGTTTGGAATGGGCACAACTGTATTTGGTGGTTGCAAATTAGGCATGACAGGAGCAGTGGTCTTTTGGGGGATCCACTGTTGTTGTATACGCTTTGCTGCAGTTTTTGGTTTAGGATTCCTGCATTTCTCACTTTCATGACCCATACCCCCACACACAGTGCATAAAATAGGCTGCCATTCACACTCAACAATAATCTTAACAATGCTACCTTCTTCATCAAGGAATTTAACAAAATTAGGGAGCTTTTGATCAAAAGGAACTTCGAGTAAAACACGAGCAAACCCCAATCTAGTTTTTTGCATAGTAGAAACATCACTATGGATATACTTACCCAGTAGTCCTGCAATTTTTGGTAGACACTTACCCCAATATTTCAAAGGTAAATTCAACAATTTAAACCACACAGGGACTATCCTAACATCATCTTTTGTTAATTCAACAGTCTCAGTCCAACTTCGCACAATTAGAGGCTTATTATCAAACAAGTAATAACCTTGCCTAAGAACAGCTTCCTTACTCTGTTCATTCTGAAATCGAACCAAAAAGTTACCACTGGGCAAGAATGATACCTTATAAATTGGATAATTCGTCCAAATTCGCCTTATAAACCCTTCAACAACATCCAAAGGTGGATTTGCGCCCAAGATAAAACAGTACACAGAGGGCTTCCAAAAGTTGAGTTCTTCCTAGATATCCTCCCTGGTAACTTGCAGTAAATCCTTAGGATCCTCCTCAATGGTAGCCAAACTTTTCTTTTTCATACCCTGAACAAGCCACTCTTCACCATTTTCATGAATCTCAACAGACTCAAGATCAAAAGGAGCCAATCCAGTGATTTCATTCACATTTTTCATCTTATTAACTTCGGATTCCGACAGACCAGTTTTTTTTGGATTATTTAGAGTAGTAGATGAATTTTTAGACATGTTTTGGGGATTTTGTGTAGATTTTGTTGCAGAATTGGAGGTGGATGCAGATGATCTCACCATTATTCAGTAAAAACGGCGCACAAAAACCTAGAAAATCTTCCTTAATTTTAGAGCTTTTCTCTCTCCAGTTTCTCTCTCATCATTTGTCTTCATCAAAATCTTTTTTTTGAGTATTTGAGTTCTTTGTTATGTTCATTTTGATATAATGTGGTTGGGAGAACCTTGAGTTACTCCCCACTGACTGTGGCATTCGTATTTACATGTATGACAAGTATTAGTTGGGGCATTTATGGGGTGAAGACATGTGTAAGCTAGCGAGTACCTTGACCGTTGGATTTTTGTCTATCGTTATGTTTAGTGAACCTGCGTGTTAAACTTTAAAAAGTCTTAAATATCCATGATTTTGGTTGCAATTTACTAGTTATATTTTTCGCTTTAACGAGGGGTGTCACAGTTGGTATCAGAGCTTATGTTTCTCCCGACGCACATACGTGTACCCCAAACTAAAACTTGAACTTGACCTTGAATAATGAATGGGAGATGGGTAGAACTAAGGACCTAAGTTGGTAGTCTTTTTGTACATGCTATTTGGTAGGTTCTAACTTGTTTGATTCTTGTGCCTTAAGAAGATGGTGCGACCGTCCCTTAGCAAGAGACCCTTTGTGCCCTCATCTTTGTCATCTGCTAACAAGAAGAGGTTCATACCTAGAGGCCAAAAGTCAAGTTGACAAGTGCAAGGTGGACAAACTTCCCCATCGGACAACAACCTTGAGAAAACTCTCAATTGTTTCAAGTGTAGGCAAGCTTTTCACCTGGTAATTGTATGCTATAATAAACCCTTGACATGCTACAATTGCAAGAAGCCCGGACATAGTATCAATGTTTGCCCCAAGAAGATGCTCCTACTTCCGATATCATTTCGGGTGTGTCTTCCATCCTTGACGAACCTCACCATATTTTTACTTATTGATGCTACTTCTCTTCTAAACTCTCTTTCACTATACCTTGTAAACTAGTTTGGTACCCACCCGACCTATCCTTCGTTTCTTGTTTTCCCTTCCATAACACCTTGTATACGGATCTCTTTCTCTTGAAGAGCGTTTCTACCCTTCTCGAAGATTCCTTCCTCTCTTAGAGTACCTTGTCTTATCCTTTTATCCTTGTGCTCCTTTACCTTTCGCAACTCTTCTCCCATATCTTGGAAGCTGCCTTTGTATCTTTTCTTCTTATAAGACCCCTCATGGACACCTTCTTTTCTTGTCTTATGGAATCTTAACCTTGGTCGGATAATTTGGCTTTTAAGGAGTTTGTTTGTGGTTGACTCATAGCCTATATTTTAAGAGGCTGTGTTGTTGGGAAAGCTTTTCCAGTGTTGTAAGACACACCTTGGTGATTCTTATGCCTAGTTGCTTGACTTCAAGTGGGTGTGAGTGATTGGTGGGATTCTTTGTGTACAATGTGAGTTGCAAATGTTACTAAGGTTGTGGAACTTGACTTTGTTAATCGTATTTGGGATTTGAAAGCATAGTGGGTTGAGCGTTGTTACTTTAGGAGTAAACATGAAGTAAAGTTTATGATGTGAGTTTGGAAGAAAACACCTTTAGGAGGTTGATAACCATATATACATAGATTGGTGTTGCCTTTTGACATTTGTTGGGCATGAGAATAGCTTTGTTAGTAGTTTTGATCTTGTTTTTGTGGAAGTCGTTTGTGGATGTTTAATAATTGGGAGTTGTTGAATCACAAGTGTGGTGAAGTACTTTGTTTCGTGGAATAGCTTAGGAGTAAAGTGACATAAGTTAATTTAGGAAATCCTTGGAAGTAATGTGGTTATAAGACAAATTTTTAGGGATGTTTGAGGAACCGTTTAGGACGACGTTGTTATTTATGATTTGAGTATGTGGCGTTTCTCTGTTGTCTAGTTTCCCCTTCTCTTTGATTATAATCTTTACTGTTCATACCTCTCTTTCTCGTTAGTTGTGCTTCCCTTTGGGATTGATACTAGTGGCCTATAAAACTCTTATGTTCTTTGACCTCCTTGTTGACCTTACTGTGACTTTTTACCTCTAAAAGTTCGTCATAGTCCGTTTGTTGGTTAAGTTTGGGTTTCTTAGCGTGCTTTGTAATTATGGTGTCTAAGTTGCTTTTCATTTCGTGCAATTTCTAACCATTTTGAGTTATCGGTTTGGGTTCATTATTGAAATTTTGTGTTACTTTGGCAAAACTTTACTTATTTTAAGAGTTTGACAATGAAAGTTTGCTTTCAATTTGGTAGGTTCTTAGAAAAATTTGATTCTTTGTCGAAGTTTAATGTTACATTTTCAATAACTTGACTTCTTTCAAAGTTTGAAAATGGATCTTTTACTTTCAATGTGGCTTTTGCAAAAGGAAATTTAAGTGGATTATCACTTTCATTTTGTTTTGACGTTGATGGGATGTTTGGACTCGTTATTAAAGACGTCTAATAACTTGTCCTACGCTTATCGGCGAATGATTTTGTTTTGAGCCGGTCTTTGACTTGGAAAGTTAGCGCCAAAATCTTCCACTTCCGTCCTCCATATTTCTAGGTAAGAAAGGAACCGACTTTGTTCCTTTTTCATGGCTGTCGCCCCATTCTCCACTAGGTACCCATTTTCTAATTTCAATTCTTAGTCTTAATTTGTGATTTCTTATGTTTAGGAGAAGGATTTGTTGACCCGGAAGTGGATTCATACGAGATTGAGGATTCTCTTGAATATTAAAAGGCTAATAAGGTAACGGTGATAGGTTACTTGACATTTATGTCAAAATTGTGTATTTTAATTGTTATAGATTAGTCTCTTGGTTGTGAAAGTTGGAAACTATACATGGTTCTTTTACATGTTCCTTGCTTGGTAGTTTGATGTGTGAAATTGTCTTAAGTTGGTTTGAAGAATTTTGAGTATGCTTTTTATATTTACTTTCAATTGGATGAAATTGGTTGTTTACATGTGTAAATTTGTGAAATCCGTCTTAAATATGCCTTGTTAACATGTTTAATTATGTCATGAAATTGGTAGTTTGGAAGTGTTTGATTTGAAAACAATTGGCTAAAGTTGGTTGCCTGAATATGTAAACTATTGATTTCCGTCTCAAATATACATATGAAATTCCTTATTAATTATATGTTCTTATTCAATTGGGATTGTAATGATAAGATAAGATTGATTTGGGGGTAAAGATGTAGTTTGTATGTGTCGTGGGAAGCAGCCCGCAGTCGCAGTTACAGCCTGACCAGTTTTCGTAAAATAGCTATAACTACTTCGTTACTTGTTAGTTTTGTGCTTATGACCTACCGTTAGAACCAGAAGAGGATAAGCTATCATCTCCAATTCGTTTCACCTAATTCTCATATTCAGAACTTAAGTTATGAACGTTTAAAGTTGACCCATGTTGTAGTCGAGTACTAAACTTGTTGTTATAAATTGGGTTTTACGTTTCTTGTTGGGTATGCATCTTCACCTTGGGTCTAATGCTTGTCAATAGTGTGTTGACACCTTTTTATCATTGGAGCCCCTTGCTTATGTCTCATTCACATGTTAAACATCGATTTTGGTTTGGGTTTGTTTACATTTTTCCTAGTGTTTCGCATTACTTAATTTATTTGTTATCTTTTGTTTATACTATGTTTAATTAACATGTAAATATGGAGTATAATGTTTATTCATGTTAGAAAAGTATGAAATAATGCTATATAATTCATATTGGAGTTCTCATTTTTTTTTGTTTTTTTTGGGAAAAGTAAGCTTTATCATTGATCATAAAATGTCCCATACAACCATTACATCTTACTTACATTTTTTGAAAAGCATACTACCTTCACAATTCCGTAATCCACTTCTTGACTGTACTACTTTTACACTTGACTTCTTCTTGCTTTATTCTCATTCTGACTTCATTTTTCACTCGTTGTACAAGGTAGCTAGGTCTCAAGACGAGTCCATCTAACCTGCACACATTACGACTATTCCATAGATGATACATAAGGCTAGCAAGGATGGCTCCTACTACCTTTTTTTTGCAAGCTGAATATACTCTCCAATCCACCCACCATCTGATACAATCCTGTTCAGGTAGCCTGATTTTACACCAATCCTGCACCAGGTTCAGACATTGTTTGCTATACTCACAGTCAAAAAACAGGTGGGCAATGTTCTCCTTCTGCACCCGACAGATCTCACATCTATTGAGAGCAATAATCCTCATCCTAATCAAATGATCTTGGGTTAGCAGTCTTTGTTACGCCACTAACCAGCATAAGAAGGTATGTTTAGGACAAATCCATTTGTTAAACATCCAAGGAAACCACTGGGCAGTCTCAGATACTGGTTTAAGCCATTGATAACCTAACTGAACAATATATGGAACTGCACCAGCAAGAATCTGCTGCTTAGAGAGATTTTTAACCTGACAGATCTTTCTCCAGGACCAACTAGTACCAATGTTAGGTTCATAATCAATCCATTGAGTAGACTTTATATAAACAGCATGTACCCAACGCACCCATAGATGGTCTGCCTTATGCTGCACCCACCAGACATACTTGCCTATAGCTGCAATGTTCTATTTGTGTAAATTTCTCAAACCCAGACCTCCCTATTTCTTGGATCTACAAATCTTCTCCCAAGAGACCAGAGCAGGGCTCTCTTTTTGTTCATTCCCATGCCAAAGATATTTCCTACAAATTTGCTCAATTGAGGCTATTACAGCTTTTGGTAATATAAAGATACGTAGAGTACTTAGGACTACTTTTATCAGTGCCACCCTGCCTGCATAGGACAACTTCCTAGATCCAAGCCCTTTGATCCTAGCAACTACATTATCAACAAGACATTTGCAATCCAGAATAGACAATCTTTTAGGAGACACATTCACTCCCAGATATTTGAAGGGAACATTGCGCCTTTTCATTCATGTGGATTGTTCAACAGCCCTGATCACCTCCTCAATTGTTCCATTCGAATAAATGTTTGATTTACCTCTGTTCATCACCAAACCTGATGCTCTTGAAAAATAATCAAAAGAATTCAACACCAGGTCAATTGAAGCTTTCTCTCCTTTGCAGAACATAATGAGGTCATCAGCAAAGCATACATGAGAAATATGTATTCTCTTGCATAAAGGACGAAATCTAAATCTCTTATGCTCTTGCACAACCATTATCACCCTACTAAGATAATCCAGACATAAAGTGAAGAGTAATAGAGAGAGTGGTCACCCTGCCTGAGCCCTCTTTGCCCCATCAAAGGTCTCTCCCTTCAAAGAAATGGAATAAGAAGGTGTAGTTACACATTGCATCAAAATTTCTGTGAAATGTTCAGGGAACCCAGTGGCACTTAACATATCATGGACAAAAGACCATTATACTGAGTCATACGCTTTTTATAAATCCAGATTCATCATAACCCTTGGAGAACAACTCTTTCTTTTGTATAATTTAATAAGATCCTAGCAAATAAGGATATTGCCAACAATATCTCTCCCATTTATAATGGCACTATGACAGGGACTGATGATTTTAGGGAGAACTTTATCCAATCGTGTACAGATCACCTTTGATAAGCATTTATAAATGGTGTTACAACAGGCTATGGGCCTAAATTGCATCACAGTTTCAAATAGCTCTACTTTAGGAATCAAGGTGGTGATTGTATTGTTGCATTGTTTAAGCAATTTGCCAGACTGAAACACACTTTTTACTGCATTAACAACATCTGCTCTTATAATATGCCAGTTATCCTTGAAAAATTGGTTGTTGTACCCGTCTGGTCCAGGAGCTTTATTTCCATGGATTGCAAACATAGCCTCTTTGATCTCCTCAGCGGTAACCTCTGCATTAAGGATATTGCAGTGATCCTGAGATAAATATTTGCCTTTCTTTACAATGCCTTTATGCAGTGGTTTTACAGCCTGAGATGTCCCCAACAGATTGATATAGTACTTCTCAAAAGCTTCATGAATCTCCTCAGGTTCAGTACACATCTTATTTTCCATGTCCCTGACCTGGAAAATTCTATTTTTAGCTCTTCTTCTCTTTATGGCAGCATGAAAGAAAGCAGTATTCTCATCCCCTTGTTTCATCCAATCACATTTGGCTTTCTGCCTAAGGAACTGATCCCTTGCTTTGATCAAATCCCTGAGCTCTTGAGCACAAGCTCTCTCATTATCAATCCATTCCTTGTTAAGAGGGTCAGAGATAAGCATATTTTGAAAATGAAGTAATGAGAGTTCTGTCACGTGGGTAAGATTCTCAATGTCTCCAAATTGATCTTTATTGAGCCTCTTCAACCCCTTCTTTTGTCCCTTCAGATTACTAACTATTTTGAACATAGGAGTGCCCTACACCTGCCTATTCCAACCAGTCAAAACAATTTCCTCATACTCAGGGGATAGGGACCACATATTTAAATACTTAAATGTGGATCCCTTCCTCTGTCTTTCTTCCTCAAACCTCACCAGGCAGGGGCAATGATCAAAAAGCCCTTCTGGTAGGAAATGCACAAAACTCTCATGGAAAGAATCTAGCCATTCCTCATTAATAAACACCATGTCTATCCTAATGTACACCAAGGTGCCATTTTCATGTTTGTTGTTCCAGGTGAAAAAGGCACCTCTAGCAGCTAGATCACACAGGTGACAGTCCTGAATAACTTCTGCCACAGGTCTAGCCTCAGCATTAGTGATCTCAGCTCCACCAATTCTCTCCTTTCTATCCATTACAGCACTAAAGTCTTCACACAACAGCCAAGGTTCAGCAATAGTCCTATCATCAAGCCTTATATGTTGCTATAGAGCCTCTCTTTCTCCCAATTTAGTCAACTCATAAACCACGGTAAAATAAAAATATCTCCTCATTGCTTTGTCATAAACTTTTGTGTGAATACTCTGGATATGGATTTCCAAAATATCCACTTTAAACACTCCAGGATCCCAAATGAGCCAAATTCTACCTGGCCTCCGGGATGAAGACCAAAATTCTACCTCCAGTTCTCATGTGTTTGTTTAAGTTTTACCTCGTATTTCGTAACACTTAATTCATTTATTATCACTTGTTCTATTTTAATCTCAAGTAACTTTTAAATATGAAATAAAATGTTTAGACATGTTATACAAGTATGAAATAACATAGTATATTTCATTTATGGGTTATTACTTGCTCCTTTTCATGTTTTCATCATATTTCAAGTATGAGTGATTTATTCTAACTAACTACTGGTAATGAGTCATATTCTTGTGAAAATGCCATAATGTTATGCCTTCTTGCTTGACTCATATTTGCGCCCTACTTGTGTTGTTCTGGCAAGTACGGGTTTGGCTCACTTGTGCTATTCTGGCAAATGAGTTTTATCTTAGTCTTTTTCCGCCACTTTTGTGTTGATTCTGGTGATTGGGGTACTCGATTTCCGTTCTGTCATCGAGTCTTGGATGCGGGTCATTCTGCCGCATGTAGAATTGGGTAATAGTGACCTCCCGAGAATCTGGTTAAGTTTAGACTAGAACAGTATTATTATCGTAGTCCTACCTAGGGAAAATTTAGTCTAAGAGTAGTAAATGTCTTGCTTTGTTATGGTCATTGGCATATGTCTTTTGACACGAGAGTTTACGTCTTATGTGGTTGAATGTAAGAGTCTTGGTCCTATTGGGCACTAGAGGTGAGATACAAGCCTTTTAGTTGCGATATGATCGCCAGGATTGATGCTCCCAGCCGTTCTTATGGTGAGGTGCAAGCCATGAGTGCGCAAGTGACGTTAATAGCCACGTCCCGTGTAATGTTTGTTAGAAGATTTCCAAAGTAATGGCTATGGTTTTCAACTATATGTATTGCGATGATTGACTACCCGTTTATCTATCTCACATGACTTAAGTACTAGTTTAGTTTAATTTGGATAGTTGCATATGTTACATTTCATTGGAATTCGTACATGTGATTAACTAACTGTATCTATATTCTTTCCATTACTTCACTTATTTAAATATGTCTATGACATGCTCATTTCCTATTCTATCTTGCTTTCTCCTATTATTCTAACATGAATGATCCCATCCTTGATTGTTCAAGTGCATTATATTCCGTATTTATTATGTCTTGCCTTGTTTGAGTTCTTCGTTTTGTTCATTTTGATATAATTCGGCTGGGAGAACCTTGAGTTACTCCCCACTGACTGTAGCGTTCATGTTTACATGAATGACAGGTATTAGTTGGTGCCTTTATGGGGTAACGGTGATAGGTTTTCAACTATATATATTGCGATGATTGTCTACTCCTTTATCTATCTCAGATGACTGAAGTACTAGTTTAGTTTAATTTGAATAGTTGCATATGTCACATTTCATTGGAATTCATGCTTGTGATTAACTAACCGTATCTATGTTCTTTCCTTTACTTCACTTCACTTATTTAAATATGTCTATGACATGCTCATTTCTTATTCTATCTTGCTTTCTCTTATTATTCTAACATGAATGATCCCATCCTTATTTGTTCAAGTCCATCATCTCCCGTATTTATTATGCCTTGCCTTATTTGAGTTCTTTATTATGTTCATTTTGATATAATGTGGCTGGGAGAACCTTGAGTTACTCCCCACTAACTGTGGCGTTCATGTTTACATGAATGACAGGTATTAGTTGGTGCATTTATGGGGTGAAGACATTTGTGAGCTAGCAAGTACCCTGACCGATGGATTTTTGCCTACTGTTATGTTTAGTGAACCCGCGTGGTAAACTTTAAAAAGTTTTAAAAATCCATGATTTCGGTTGCAATTTACTAGTTATATTTTCCTCTTTAACATGGGGTGTCACAAAGTACCAGTCTCAAACTGACCACCAAATTGAGTAGAAGCACCAAAATGACCCCCGAAGTGACCAACCGCCTCATCCGGCCTAATAAGGGTGTAGAATGGTCTCCCAAGGGCACCATAATCATGGCTGAACTGGCCAGTAAACTTCTCCGGGGTCACGCCTTAATGATAAAAAAATCATGATATCATCACCCGACTAATTATTGTAACTAGGGGAAGTCCTAGCATATCAGTACAACAAATTGTCACTTGCGCCACGAATTATGCCACGAGAATTTATAAATCGTGGCTAAATTCTGCTTAGCCACGGGAAAAACGTATTTATCATTTTGGAAAAAAAATTATTCCAAAAGATAACTTTTCCCGTGACAAAAAGTCACTTGCGCCTCGAATTAGGCTACAGCCATGGCAAATAATCATTTTAGCCACGAGCTATGTCACACCCTGGCAAAATTTTATTTAGCCACGAAATATTCCGTGACAAATATTGTTTTTAGCCACGAACTAACAAACACCCGTGACAAGTATCTTTTTCGACTTAAATTAAGATATTTTCAGGTTAAGGTAAACCTATAAATTGCTTGTTTAAAAAAAATACAAAATTTGAATGAAATTTAATCAAATATAAATAATCTGAAAATACAGTTAAATATAAAATTCTGGAAGCACTTTGATTAATATAATTAATATTTTTTATTGGTTTATTTACTTTAATAAGAAATTTTAAAATTTTATAAACTTATATGTAAGCAAAGAAAAGTTTATCGTCTACGTTTTTTATTTTTTTACAAATCACAATTATGTTTTGTAGGTTCCTCAAAACATTGATAATTTAAGATAATTTTTTTAATATATAATTTTATTTATTAAAGTCATGAATTTCTTTTAATTTCTTTTATTTTTTTTAATTAAGACTTTATAATCTTGAATAACAATCTTAAATGATCGTATCACATTTAAAGACATAGCATATCAAATTTAATAAATAAGTTATTTACCATCTATCTTAGAAAAATATAAAATTAATATATTCTCAAACCATTTCATTCAAAATTAGATTTACAACTTTATTTGTAAGATATTTATAGAAAGATTTGAATTTGATATAAAATGTAATTTGTTGAGAAAAAAACTTTGGAAAAATGTTTTTAGGAGTGAAAAAGAAACAACAATTAGATTACAAAATTGATTAAATAAAAAAAAATTGCGCAAAGAAATAAAAGTAAAAAAATGATCTCCCACAAATCAATTAAGAAAAAAACATTTTGGAAAAATTATCAATATAAAAATTCAATATGGAGAATTTTTTTTCATTGAAAATGAGCGCATCGCATGGAAAATATAGAAATTATAATATTTTAAAATCACATTTGCAAATAATGTGAAAATTTTGAGAAAAGAAATGATAAATCATAACAAAAAGAAATCAGTTTAGGAAAATAAGCGATTCTGTTGTACGACAGTATTTTTCGTGTTTTTTGGGTAAAAGTGACTATTTTTGGTTAATAGGGACCAATTTGAGGAAAAAAGACTATTAGTTATAAAAAGTGGTCATTATTTTATAAAACAAATGGTCATTATTTTATAAAAAGTGGTCATTATTTTATAAAAATTCAATATTGTTTACCACGGGAATTATTTTTTCGCTACGGGAATTTTTTTTGGCCACGGGAGTTATTAACCACGAGAGACTCCGTGGCCAAAAATTCAATAATAGCCATGTTCTTGTTTTTCCCGTGGCTATCTCTTAGCCACGGCCACTTGCGTCCAAAAGGTATTCCCATGGCAAAATGATTTAGCCACGGAAATTTAGCACTTGCGCCACGAATTTAGCCGTGGCCCAAGTGCTAATTTGTAGTAGGGTATATGGACGATTCTGAGCAATATTTTTCGCCTCCAAATGCTCCCATAACCTCCTTACAGCCAAGGCATTGTTTATGCCTTCATGAACTCTCACCCCTCTCTCAAAAACAGGATCAAAATGGTAACCTTAATGGATGAGGGTGGAAACCTAGGAGCAAGACTGTCCCAATTTCACAAAATAACCGGTTATTGACCTCCTTGATAATGGGCAACTCGCGAAATATGAGTCCGAGTATCCACGCAACATTAAATCACAATTTCTCTCTGTTACAATCCCTTTTCCTGGACTCCCTTTGATGTACCGTATTACTCGATACACTGAATCTACATGCTCTTTTCTTGGGGCATGCACGAATTGAGACAATATATGAACCGCGTACACTAAGGGTGTGTTTGGATAGCAAAAGTGGATGGAAAAGGAGGGGAGGAGAAATGGAGTGTGGTTGTTTGGATACCATTTCCCTCCAAATCTTGCCTATTGTGGAGAGAATTTGATTAGGCTTGGAGGCCGGAAAATTGGATCCCTGCAAATCTCTCCCCCTCCATCTCCCTCCACCCTCATTTCTTATCTAAACATGGGATTTTAAATCCCCTACTCTCCCTCCCTTTCTTTTCCCTCCAAATACCTCAATCCAAACACACCCTAAATCTGGCCGCGTAATGGTCAAATAAATAAGTAGTCCTACCAAACGTCAATACTTCATGATCTTTTAAATGCATCCTTCTGCCAATGTTAATTTATGATTTGGTTGAATAGGAGTGTCTACTGGTTTCGCTCCTTCCAATCCCGCTTCCATTATAATTTCTAAAAAATAATTTCTTTGGCAAAGGAAAAGCCCTTTAGACCCGGTTGCAAGCTCGATTCCTAAGAATTATTTAAGTCTCCCGAGATCCTTAATACCAAAACATCGGTCAAGAAAACCTTTGAGCCGGCTACTTGCTTCCTCATTATTACTTAGGATTATCATGTCATCAGCATATACAAGAATCCCCTGAAAAATGTTGTTTTTATTGTAAGTCAATAACGCGTAATCAGCTATAGACTGAACACAACCATACCTCATCAAGGAGTTTGTCAACTTAGCAAACCAATTTCGCGAAACTTGCTTTAACCCATATAAAGATTTCATTAACTTACACACCTTTGTTGATCCATGTTTGTCGAAATCTAGTGGCATTCTCGTGTATACTTCCTCATCTAGATTCCCGTGCAAGAAAGCGTTATTAAAATCTAATTGACCAACGGACCAACCTTTCGAGACAGCCACGACAAGTAAACAACGGACAGTCGTTAGTTTTGCAACCGGTGCAAAAGTTTCATGGTAGTCTATGCCTTCTATTTGGGTATAGCCTTGCGCAACTAACCTTGCTTTGTATCGTTCAATTGTTCCGTCTGCCTTGCACTTCACCTTATAAACCCACCGATATCCAATGGGTCATTTACCTTTCGGGATATCAACAATTCTCCACGTTTCATTCTTCTCAAGAGCTTCGAAATCCTTTGACATGGCCTGCCTCGATTCGTCTAATTGGGCCGCTTGTTGATAATTGCATGGCTCTTTTATCGCATCTACTTTTGCCAAAAAAACTCCTGTGATTGTTAGAAAAACAATTAATAGTGACATAATTAACCATTGGATAACGAGTACCTTTTTTAGTGGGTGTCGATTGGAGTGTGTGAGCATTTGTAGCGGGGTCTATAATTCGGGTCAACTTGCAAACATAGTCTGTCTTCCAATATGGTTCAAACTTCTCATGAGCTCTCGTCCCACCTGTTCATTTGTCACAATCTCCGCACCTTGTGTTTCCGTCTCCTCTATCAATTCTTCATCCACAATCTCATCATTATCATTACTTCCTTGCGTTCCAATTTCCTCATGATCCACGTACGGGTCATCCACGATAATAAGTGTGTCAGGGGATTGTATTTGTCGAGACTCATGTCAGCAAATGGAAAAACATGTTCGTAAAAGATTACATCCCTTGATTCAAACAATTGCATTTTCTTTAAATCGTATACCTTCCAACCCTTGATTCAAACATGTTCGGATAACGGATCATGATGGGATCCTCAATTCAGGTGTCGCGTCAGTTTGATTAAGCCCTTCGGTCCATTTAGTTCGGCTAAGTTTTCTTTATTGAACTAAGGAATAGTGAAAATTCTACATAATCATGAATAGCGTCAAAAAAATGAATTGTATGTTTGGATATGAATTGAGGGATTATTTCTTTTTGTTTACTGCAAGAAAATATTAAGATTATCTGTAATTTTGAATAATTTCAAAAACAAATAGAATTTCGGGAGTTGGAGGGTCTACGAAGTTATACAAATTCTTATTTAAGACGACAACTATTCGTATTAATGATAAAACGATTAAAAAATGTGTAATATAATAATGATAGTTGACTAAGTAATAGCGGAAAAAAGTCTATCTTATTATCATTAAGTGGAAGTATATAAATCCGTTTTACTGTTAAAACGGATATAAGAGTCTTGAGTAAAGTTTGCTAAGGAAGTTAGTGTCAAAAAACTATCTCAAGCAAAAGATTAATCTGATGGTTGGAGTCCTAAAATCGGTTTTATACTCTAACACGCCTCCTCACACGCATGCCTTCTGGGATTGAAATGTTGATGCAACATTGCAATTGTAGGGATCCTCCTACCTGGTGCTAATATTCCACATTAGAATTGATAGCGGTGAGATTCGAACCCGTAACCTTGTGATAATACAGGCTATAATACCATGTCAAAAAATCATCACAATTAAAAGTTTAAACTAATGGTTGAAGTCCCAAAATCAATTTTATAAACTAACTGTGAGGAGTACAACATCGATAAAGACCGAACATGCATATCCGATTAACCGGTAGGCAGGTCTACTATGTTTTTGTCGTGCATCGAATAATATGAGCGGCTTATATTAAAATGTGAACCAAGTACGTAATCTGTAACCGGTCATCCATATGGCTATATGTAGGACGACGTACGAATATATAGCACTAAACACCTTTAGTTTTGCTATAAATGCGCAGCTAGCTTCTACTACAATTTTCAGCAATAATCATCTTCCATTCGCATGCACATGCACATGCACATGCACATGCACATTCACATTCACATTCACATTCACATTCACATTCACATTCACATTCACATTCACATTCACACTCAACTCAACTCATCTCATCTCGTCTCGGTTTTCTTTCGTTTTTGAGTTAAGAATATGAAGCATTCTCTATTGATCACAAGAAGTGTTATAGGTGCCATAGGTAAAGTCGCTCAAGCTTCATGCATGATTCACTTCAACAGTTAAATAATAAATCTCTTAATTACAGTATGCTTTTTTTTTTTTGCTATACCTTAATCGTTTTTAGTTTATACATTGATTCATAAACATAATAGAAAGTGTAGTAGTAGGAATTTAATTTCATTAAGCCATATACACATTTTGGATAATGAAAATTATATTTTTGTGCGTGCGTGAATTACAAGTGTAGTACTAGGAATGGGAGAAAAAAAAATTAATGTGTTATAATGCGATTTACGGTTTAAATTATACTATGAATTTTCGTGTAGATGATACGAATGTTTCAAAAGTCTTATTTTGATGTTTTAAGCTTAATCGCTTCCGCTTGCAACTTTTTTTCATTTTACTTTCGAACAACAGTTTTCCAACTTTATATTATGAACATTGTACAATTTGAATATATATTTGAATATGTAGCGTAGTATTAATCTTAGTTTTGATAAAGTTCATCATATCGAGAAGTCGGTAGACATAATACCTAAACTTTTCCGACCACAGCTCGAAACACGCCCATTGTTAAATCAATTTTGAACCGAAATTTTGGACCCGAACCAAAAGCGTAACCCAAAATTCTGGTCAGCAGAATTCCCTCAAAAAAAAAATTCTGGTCAGCAGAATGGGTTAGGGTTATTGTCAACTAGTATGTTCCAAACCCGAAAACCATATGCACTCGGCACGTATTTTACCAAATTCAAAATTACCGAACTTGTAATCTGCATGACCGACCAGTTTGACATACATAGTTATAGGTGATTAATCTTGCTAACTACATAGAATATCATCTTATAATATAATAACGCACATCTTATATTAAGATGAATTATTGAGGATTTTGTTCAGATTAATCCCGGTTAATAGTTATTCATTTCCTTTTTAGGGTGTTTCAGTCAATAGTTATCTATTTTCATTTATGCTAAGTTACTGTGGATCATTTTCAAGACAAGTGGTATATAATGATTTTGTGTGGTCCAAAATCACTTTCGATTTTTCCTTTAATCTGTGTGCTAAAATGAATAGATAACTATTGGTGGGACAAAGAAAAGAGTACAAAATAAGGAAAAATTAGTTTTCCATTGTTGGGATCTTAATGTATTACCATGTCACTTAACTTTTTTAAAATTAGTGATTTTCTAACATATATATTTAAACAGATGCTACATAAGTTCTGATGCAGCAATAATAATTAATTTGGTCTTGTTTCGTGTATGTGCGCAGGAAATGCTATATCCGTCTTCTTATTCATCTCGCCTACGTAAGTTAGATTTACACTTGTTTTTTTTTTTGGAATTTTATGAGGTTTTAATAGAAAGTTAGCTCATTCACATAAATTTTGAGCTTTGAATAATTGTAATATAACTCATTTTGACGTTAAAAAATTACTCCCTTCGTCCCGGTAATTTGTGTGCCTATTGCCTAGTGTCTCAGTCAATTATTTGTCTTTCTATTTTAGGAATCCCTTTGATGTACAATTTAATCATCCACACTCAATTTAGAAATGATATCTATAATATCAGTTAAAAATAAAATGAGATGTCAACTTAACTCGCGAAATTGTTTGGTAGACAGTGGCGCTGTTTGGTAAACGGCATATTGCCTAATTTTTAGCATATTCAAGAGTTTTAGCATGCTTGACCAATCAATATGCTAATTTTAGTGTTTGGTAAACAGCATATTGAAACAGCATATTTGGGGTCAATATGCTGTTTTACAATATGCTGATTACCCCAGCATATTGATTAGCATATTGTAAAATAAGAAAATTTTCTCCATTTTACAAAGAAAACTAACAATCTACTACTCGTAATCTGCCCATTACCAAACACTCAAATTAATTCTGCTAATTATAATATGTTAGTCAAACCTTCTGATAAAATCTGCCATTTATAATCTAATATGTTTTTTGCAATCTGCTTATACTGAAATTAATCCGCTATTTACCAAACAGGGCCAGTATATTAAGTGAAATTAGTAGATTCCGGCTTGAATAGTAGTGAGTCAATCAATGTTCTAATTTCATGTGTTTGTTTAATGGACATATAAGATAACATATCGGTCGGAATTTAGTGTTTTTGTATATACTGCTCATAACAGCATATTGGAAAAGCATATTCTTTTTATATATGAAAATGGTAGATTTGTCATATAATCCACTAATTATCAAACATGTTTTCTTAATTCTGCTAATTTAATATGATGGTCAAACCTGCTACTAAAGTCAACCCTATTCTGCTAACGTTATCTGCTATTGTAAATCTGTTTATGTCGTTTGCGAAACAGGGTAAGTAATACACTAAAAAGTAAAAATCTGTATATACCGCATATACATTGTGTAGAATCTAAACTAATAATTTATTAACTAATGTTCCATCAAAATGACATTGTCCTATTCTCTTTTGTTCAAGAGATAAAATTGTTATTTTACCACTATTCCTTAAATTTTTTCAAGAAAGTGGACAACAAAGATTACAATTAGTCTCATTTTAGACGGGTATATTCGTCTAAAGTGTAGAGGGGTCAAATATGTCACCACTTACATAATAAGACAAAGTGGTAACATCTCACTTATTGTTTGACTTATTATGAAAGTAGCGTGATATTTGACTCGTCTACAACTTTAGACGGAGAGTGTCCGTCTAAAGTGAGAATGTGTCCAAAGATTAAGCGACGGAGTACATATCTGATGTTGAGAACGCCTGAGCACTACCTCGGGTATTATCATCACTTATATTGAATAGAGGACCTTATCTGCTGTGAGAAAGCATTCTCCTTGTGGTAGGGGTAGAAAAATATCTCAAAATTTTATTACAAGAGTATGTTCTAATTATAAGTGGCAATCAGGTTAGCCGTGTCAGATTTGAGCTGGATTTAATGGGGTAGGGTCATATTAGATTAGGGACATATCGAGTCGTGACTATATTCGGTCGGATTCGGGTCATTTATGGGTTGGGTTATGTTGTGCGGAAGCGTGAATATCCTATGTTGGGCCTCTACTGCATTGGTGTCCATTGTCCATAATAGTATGATATTGTCCGCTTTAGGCCAAGCCCTCACGGATTTACTTTTGAACTCATTCCCAATAGACCTCGTACTATAATTTTTTCAGGACACTTATAAAGATGATATTTCACTTTTACACTACCGATGTGGGACATGGAATTGCACCATAACAATCCTCCCCTCAAACCAAGGACCATCATCTTTAATTCGGGGCATTGACCTCTATGGAGAATTTCCCACACCTACAGCCCCAACTTCTAGACACCCGAAATATCACAAGTCTTGATAACCTCCTCTTAGCCGACACACGATGCTACCACGAGCCATGTCTTGCACCACATGTCACCGCCTGGTCAAGTGAGTACCCCACACATGATCTTGAGCCTGCATGTCCATTTGCCCATCTTGGAAATTTGCTACACATCCATATCGAACATTCTCTGCATTTAATATACCTTGGACCGGGTCTGCCACTTCAGAAGTCTAGAACATTAACGATCTCTGGCATCCAACCTTGAAAGGACTCACCAGACTTGTGGCACCCAACTTGATATGGGACCACCTAATCAACAGTTCTAGTACACAAATGGTCTTTGTCCCCACAAGACCTATGACGCCTTTCATCCATCTAACCTTGGACCGGGCTTGCTCATGGCCTGATGTGCGAGCCCATGAGCAATTCCATTCAACCCCCTAGGTACATAACTAAATCATAGACAATGAAAAAATGAAAATAAGAACAAGATGTCTTCAAGAATCCCTTTAATCAGATGATGCTCACTCTCAATTCCGGCAATTTGATTCGGTAGTTGAAGACAATCAGAAGAGACATCAAGGTGCAGCAGACCATGATCACGCGCCACTCCAAAACTTTACGAATGCCCAACGCTTTAACTTGTAAAGCCGACTCCGCTCTAGTCTTGACACCCCCTTAAAACAAAATATCACCTACCCTATAATAAGCAACCCATCCAATCGCAGCATCGTCATACGAGCCATGTCAGCTCGCATAAACCTTCACCCTCATAGCGGGACATTTACCTGAACCCCTAATAAGGCAGAAAGAGTGACTATCTTGAATCCTAATCTGACTATCCTCATCCGTCACCCGACCAACCCTAACATCGCCTTCCTTCCCTTCACTGCTTAATTGAGAAGCACTACTTGCCATTGCTACCGTTTGTGACCATTGCTTAAAAATAAATGCGGAATGAACGACTCACCCTTAAAGATTATATTATTTCGCAACACCCACAAACACCATAAAGTAGCTAGAAACTGCAATATCCGATGCTCAACCTCCTCTAGCTTACCCAAGTAATGAATCCAATTAATGATCCATTCTCCAATACTAACATTGGAAACGTGATTCGTATTTATTCCCAATGCAGAGCTAGCTCAAATCTTTGTTGAAATGCAGTAATCCCTAAACAAATGCTCGTGCGATTCAATTTCATTACCGTCATTTGAACAAAGGTGACAGAAGTGATCCACCGAAATCTTCCTTCTAGCAAACTCACTTCTCAATCGGAGAGAGTTAGTATTAGTCAAATATATTGTATATATTTGTTAGGATAGTGTATATCTCATCTAACCATAATTAGTTAGCATATCTCTTAATTATAGGCAATGTAAATCTCCTATGATCATGTACTCTACCTATATATTGATGTGAATAATACATACCCATTCAAGGGATTGCATAATCTGACATGGTATCAGCCTGATTGGTGCGAAATTCGTTTCCTCCATTGTTCGATCCCCAAAACCCTAGCGCCGTTTAACGGGGGTGTCTCTCAATGGCCCCCGACGCTACTCCTCCTCCTCCTAAAAGCAATCTCCATCCCGTCTTCACCGTAACAAAATACAAAAAAAAGTCCGAGTTCTCGATGGCACAAAAGTGACATACGCGACTTGGCTTCGTCTGTTTCGTCTCCACGCTGAAGGATATGATGTGCTTGCTCACATTGACGGCACACCCGCTCCGGCCTCCACTGATGAGACCTACTCGGCCTGGAAGAAGATTGACGCCCATGTTTTGCAATGGATTTACGGGACGATGAGTGACGATCTCCTACCCCGTGTTCTTGAAGATAAATCCACTGCTCGTGAAGCATGGCTCCGGGTGGAAAACATTTTCAACAACAAAGGGGCCCGCGCTGCTGCACTCGAGTCCGAGTTTAATGGCCTCCGACTTGAAGGTATGCCGTCCTTGGATGCATACTGCCAACGCCACAAGGAGCTCGCTGGAATGCTTAAGGATGTCGATGCTTAGGTGTCTGATGCTCGCCTCGTCATTCAATTGGTTCGTGGTCTACCCGGTGAGTACGATACTATTGCGTCCTATATTAATCAATCGTCTCCTAATTTTGAGACGGCTCGTAGCATGTTAGAACTTGAACTCCACCGCAAATCCGGTCGAGAAGAGCCTGCCACTGCCTTGGTAGCCCCTGCGGCTCCTCAAGCTGACCCATGGGTCGAACCCAACCCCAAGACCACCTCGGTTCCCCCTCGTCAGCCTTCATCTAATAATAACAATAATAATCAAAACCGTCGTCGCCACAATAATAGAAATAACAATAATAATGCTAATAATCAATATCAACAGCCGAATGTGTCTCCCAACACCCCTCCCTCCACCTACCCGTGGCCACCACCTCCTGGCTGGACCACGCCATGGACCCCGCCACCATGCCCCTACCCGACCTATCCCGGTTGGACCCCTCAGTGGCCGCCCCAAATGCCCCCACGGCAGCAGCCGAGACAATTCACTCGGGGACGATATACACGGCCTCGACATTCTGGGCAGGCCTATGTTCTTGAAAGTGAGCCTCCACAACCGACTGATTTGGCTCAGTCTTTCCAAGCTCTATCGGTGCAGCATCCCATGGACCCATGGTATATGGATACGGGCGCTTCATCGCATTTGGCTTCCGACCCAGGTATGATTTCTTCTCCTCTTAATTCGAGCAAAATTCGTTCTATCTATGTTGGCAACGGTAACAGTATTCCTGTATTGGGTTCTGGCACTACAAATTTACCTACAAATAACCGAACCCTTCAATTAAAAAACGTCCTCCATACCCCTCACATTATTAAGAACTTAATATCGGTCCGACAATTCACAAAAGATAATAATGTCAGTGTGGAATTTGATCCTTTTGGTTTCTCTGTGAAGGATATTCCGACTGGGAAAATGATTTTGCGGAGTGACAGTGACGGCGAGCTCTACCCTGTGTCCAACCCGAGTCCGTCTACACCGCACCAAAGTCCACCGTCTGCCCCTCCTGGTCCACGACCATGACGTCTGGCACTCACGTCTAGGCCACCCCGGTCAATCTATTTTACGCATTTTAAAGTCCTCGAGTCGTATTGCTTGTAATAAAACATCAGACTCTATTATTTGTTCTTCTTATCAAATAAGCAAAAGCAAACGATTACCATTTTATGATTCCGCATCACAAACTCTTGCACCCTTTGATATCGTACACAGTGACCTATGGACCTCACCCATTTTAAGCAAACAAGGTCATAAATATTACATGGTCCTCATTGATAACTATAGCCAATTTGTTTGGGTGTACCCTCTAAAATTCAAGTCCCAAGTCTTTGATAAATTCCTCCAATTTCACAAATTTGTGCGTACCCAATTCAACATCAACATTAAAAGTTTCCAGTGCGACATGGGTCGTGAATTCGACAACAATAAATTTGCCACTTTTGCAAAGGAACATGGTCTCGTGTTTCGGTTTTCATGCCCACATACCTCACCCCAAAATGGAAAATCGGAACGTATGCTTCAACGACTTAATGACATTACCAATGTTCTCCTCCAACACGGCTCCGTCCCATCTCACTTTTGGGTCGATGCCCTTCACGTCGCCACCCATCTCCACAATATTTTACCCACCTCCACTCTCAATTACAAAACACCTACCTCTATTCTTTACCTCAAAAACCCGTCTTATGAACATTTACGAGTCTTTGGGTGCGCATGTTACCCCAACACCACGGCCACCCGTCCCCACAAACTCGCCCCACGGTCCGTCAAATGTGTTTTTCTCGGTTATCCACCCAATCAACGCAAGTACCGTTGTCTCGAGCCCGTCACTGGCAAAATATATATCTCGGGTCATGTCATTTTCGATGAGAGCGTTTTCCCTTTTACAATAACCTCCACTGGCCAGCCAAACCCCACCATACCCGACCACACCGACTCCATTCCCCTACCAATCAACCCAACCGTACCCTCCCCTGAACCCACCCACACCCAGCCACACCTGAACCCTGACCAGAACCCGCCACAAACCCCGCCTAATTCCCCAACCCGACATTCCCCTACCCAATCCCCTCCCCTCAACTCACCTCCTGTAACCACCCCATCCCCACCACCCACTCACCTACAATCTCCTGCTTCCGCTACCCCTTCGCCACCTCCACTACCACCTCCACCACCGCCTCTCCCTTCTCATACAATGACCACCCGCGCCATGAATGGTATCTTCAAACCGAAGGCCCTAACCGCATCCTCCGCCATCTCACCCGTTCCCAAGTCCCCTAAACTTGCTCTCCAGGACCTAAACTGGAACCGTGCCATGCAGGATGCATTTTCCGCATTAAAGGAGAACCATACGTGGGATTTGGTTCCAAGACCGACTGACGCGTCTATTATTCGTTGTATGTGGTTGTTTCGTCATAAGTTTAATGCAGATGGCTCCCTCGAACGATACAAAGCTCGTCTTGTCGTCAATGGCAAGACACAACAAGTTGGGATTGATTGCGACGAAACATTTAGTCCAGTTGTAAAGCCCACTTCCATTCGGACCGTTCTAAGCATTGTCGTCTCCAAAGCTTGGCCTATACATCAACTGGACGTCAAAAATGCTTTTCTTCATGGAAATTTAAATGAAACTGTTTATATGCATCAGCCTCCCGGGTTTGTCGATAAAAATGCCCCTCATCATGTTTGCAAACTCCGTAAGTCACTTTATGGCCTTAAACAAGCGCCTCGCGCCTGGTTTACTCGCTTTGCTTCTTTCATTCTCTCGCAGGGTTTTGTTAGCAGTAAATGTGATTCATCATTATTTATCTACAGGACTGCTTCTGAAACGGCCTACTTATTATTATATGTGGATGATATCGTATTGACGGCTTCCAGTACAACACTCTTACAGTCCATTATTTCAAGTTTATCCAATGAATTTGCTATGAAGGACTTGGGTGCACTACATCATTTCTTGGGCATTAATGTGACTCGTTCTCGTAATGGTCTATTTTTGTCACAAACACAGTACGCCAAGGAAATTATTACACGTGCCAAAATGGGGTCGTGTAAGCCATGCTCCACGCCTGTCGAACCGGGTGCTAAATTGAGCACTGCCACCGGACCAAAATTCGAGGATCCCGTCCTTTATCGAAGTTTAGCTGGCGCGCTACAATATCTAACAATAACTCGGTCAGACATTACTTATGCGGTTCAACAGGTATGCCTTTTCATGCATGATCCCCGTGCCTCGCACTTTCAATTTTTAAAACGGATAATCCGTTACATTCAAGGCACGACATCCCACGGCCTAACCATACGCCCCTCTCGGTCATTTACTTTGACGGCCTATTCCGACGCCGATTGGGGAGGTTGCCCTGATTCTCGACGTTCTACGTCCGGATACTGTGTGTTTTTGGGCGATAATTTGGTATCCTGGTCATCTAAACGGCAGCCTACTGTCTCTCGGTCAAGTGCCGAGGCTGAGTACCGTGGTGTGGCAAATGCTGTTGCTGAAACTTGTTGGCTCCGAAATCTTCTTCTTGAGCTACACGTGCCTATACTTCGGTCCACACTAGTTTTCTGTGACAATATCTCCGCAGTATATTTATCCGGTAACCCCGTACAACATCAGCGAACCAAACATGTGGAGCTTGATATTCATTTTGTTCGCGACAAAGTTCGTATTGGTGAAGTTCGCGTTTTACACGTCCCATCTGAATACCAATACGCCGACATTTTCACGAAGGGTTTGCCGCGCCATTTATTTGAGCGTTTCCGTGCCAGTTTGAGCGTTCGTGCTCCTACCGCTCCAACTGCGGGGGTGTATTAGTCAAATATATTGTATATATTTGTTAGGCTAGTGTATATCTCATCTAACCATAATTAGTTAGCATATCTCCTAATTATAGGCAATGTAAATCTCCTATGATCATGTACTCTACCTATATATTGATGTGAATAATACATACCCATTCAAGGGATTGCATAATCTGACAGTTAGTAAAAAATTTGCCCACAAAACTTTTCCCGTATGGCCATATGAGAACCAGGTAACTGGTAAGCGCCATAACTGAGATTTATAGTAATTCTTACCACTCGTGCTTAGTCTCGTCCTATCCTTAAGCGACCCTTTTTGCTCCTTATACCTTCCAAAGACGAAACCGTACCCACTTTTAACGTGTAAGAAGCACTATTTGTATGTAACCAATGAGCCACATCTCTCCTTAAGAGACAAAAAGGAATAGCCAGTATTCGTTTTGCATAATCTCTTCTCTCATTGCAGATATATGCAAAAGTTAATGTTAACAAAAAAAACATAAATAGGCACATTTTTGTGAAATACATGAATAAGTCTGACCTATTCACAGACCTATTAGTGTGAAATACATGAATCGGCCTTACCTAGCTTCCTCAAGGATTCATATGGACTAGCCTTGACCTATTTGTATAATTAATTACTAGTTTAGATCCCGTGCATTATATGTATGGTATTTATAAAACTTTACTTTTTAGTGTACTCGTATTATTTATGAATTTATAATTCACTTGTTTTTTTATGTTTCTCATCACTTTATCTTTTGTTTATTTAGTCAATGTTAACACTTGTCTCTTAACACTGTAATTCACTTTGTCATGCAACACGGTTAATTTGGGATAATTTAAAATGGGGGATTGAACAATAAAATTAAAATGGATAAAGTTTTTTCTTTTTTTGCAAACACCTTATTTACTCATTATCTGTCAATGTCTTAGTGTTATGCTTAGTTGTTAGATAATTTTTGAATTCACTCCAACTGATATAAATTGAAATAATACTAAGGGTGTGTTTGGATTGAGAGATTTGGAGGGAAAAGAAAGGGAGGAAGAGTAAGGGATTTAAATTCCCTTGTTTGGATAGAAAATAAGGGTAGAGGGAAATGAAGGGGGAAGGATTTGGAGGGATCCATTATTCCTCCTCCAAAGCAAATCAAAATCTCTCCACAATAGGCAAGTTTTGGAAAGAAATTGTATTCAAACACTCACATCTCATTCCACCTCCCCTTCCCTTCTCTCCCTTTTCTCCTTCCCCCTCCCCTCTCTTTCCCTTTACTTTTGCTATCCAAACACACCTAAGTTACTCGACGAACGTAAAATGACCTGGCGACCTAAAATGATTGGTCTCACTCCAACCCAGTTAACCCATTTATCGAGTCTATACGTATTTCCTATCCCTGCTACTTAAATAACCTAAGAACAGTCATTTCATTCAAGCCCAAAATAAGCCAAAATGAGCTGAATCCATTGTCTTATTTTCTAAATATATCACTTTAGCATAAATATCCACTTCTAACTATTTTAGGAAAAATTCTTAGGTCCTCCAGGAGGATCATTAATACGTCTTTCCTAATCTATAAAAAGCCTTTATGCTCATATTTTCCTTATATTTACTTTTATATTTATAGCTCTTAAATAGGGATGATATAGAGACTTCTTATTGGTTAGGGAGGACACATAAATAATCCTTACGAAGGGCCTATGAATATTTCCTATTTTAGTGATAGACCATGTACATTTTCTACTTTTCCAATGGTAATCTTACTATTTTTGTCTTACACATCAATACTTTCATTTGGTTTAATATGCACATGTATGCACAAATTCTCATTGAAGACGGATACTATCCGTCACAAGCTAAAAACGGATAGTGTCTCTCTCACAAAATGCAAAGGGATAGTGCAAGTGGGGGAAATGGATACCCCACTTGCCCACCCACTTGCATTTTGTGAGAGGGCCACTATCCGTCTTCAGCTTGTGACGAATAGTGGCCGTCTTCAATGAGACGGACTGGTCGTTCGATCAGTTAATGTCACAATATTCTTAAAAGTTTAAAATAATGTTGAATGACGTTGTGAAATAACTTGACCAAAGGTAATGACATTTTACCGCGAAAAGTGGTGATTTGTGCACCATAGTGATATGAAATACTTGCGTCTTACCACAATGATAATGTGTAATTGTGTATGTCAATATAGAATTGTACGTCCATGTAATTTTTTTGATTAAATTTATGTATGGGGAGTAAATTTTTTCTCTTTCAATCGAAACTATACTACTACTATAGTTGAGAATTGATAATTATTGTAAAAGTTTATTAGTATCTGAAATAAAATTTCTATATAATATAAGAAGAACAAAAACTCCAAGAGACGGTCTCTCAATAGTGTTATTGAGAGACCTTTCACATGATGCGGTGATGGACCCACTAAATTTCTTTTTTTCCTATTATGTCTCACACTAAATTAGCGGGAGACGGTCTCTCATGAGACCTACTGAGAAGAAGACATGCCGTTTGAATGAGAAACCGAATAATAATAATTAAATAATAATAATAATAATAATAATAATAATAATAATAATAATGAGGATATTGTGACTATTGAGTGAATTATGGTATCTTCACCCTCTTCTTTTATTCATTCTTCCCTTCCAATCATGATCAAGTAGATGTCTCATCTCCATTGCCGTAAAATTCCATATATATATATATATATATATATATATATATATATATATATATATATATATATATATATATATATATATATATATAGAGAGAGAGAGAGAGAGAGAGACAATGGATCATGTAAGTCCACCCTTTTAGGTTCAGTCCCTAAGTCTCAATCTAAGCCATTAGATCAAGAGAATGAAGGGTCAAGATTAAAAGGAAAAAAAAAAGGGCTGAATATAAAAGCACCCAAACCTTAATCACTCTCATATATCCTACCCTCATCTCTCTCTCTCTCTTCATTCTTTACCCACTTCTCTCTAAACTACCGCCGCCACCACCTGCCCTGCCCTCACAACGCCGACCCCACCACCAAGCAAATGCCGCCTCCACTCCCAAGCAAACGCCGCCGCCGCCAGACCACGACACCACCACCGCCATTTCCGTCTTCTCCCTTTTCTCCCGCCTACCCACCACGTCTGCCGCATTCCTCCCCTTCTCCTTTCTCTTTTTTTTTCAGAAGCTTTTGGTGTTGTTGGTTGTTGTGTTTTAATGGCGGTGGTGGCGTTTTTTGCGGCTGGTGGTGCGTGGGGGTCTGCCGCCTCCCTCTCCTTTTTTTTCTTTCAAATCTGAGATGTATATGGTGTTGTTGTTGGTTGTTGGTTGTTGGGTTTGGAGGTGATGGTGGGAGTGGGAGTCGGCTGGTGGTGCTGTGGGTTTTTTTTTTTTCAGATCTGAGATAATAAGTGGTTGGTGGTGGTGTTGGTTGTTGCGGTTTGGAGGTGGTGTTACGGTGGTGGTTGGGGTAGGAGATGGTAGGATGGTGGTGGGGGTGAAAAAAGAGGTATTAGAAAAAAGTTACACTTCCGAGGACTATAGTTACAAATTTACGGACTAGAGTTACAAGTAAGACAATAAAATTACACCTCTATTTGACTAAACTTACACCTTCAGACTAAAATTACTGTCTTGAAAGACAAAAGTTACACTTGAAAGGACTAAAGTTACAATAGTAAAGTATATTAATTCAAATTTCGACATATAAGTCATTATTATGACTAAAGTTACGACTTCAACGACTAAAGTTACACTTGAAAGGGATAAAATTATACCCGTAAAAATATAGAAACCACCAAACGACTAAAGTTACATCTAAAACGACTAAAGTTACACTTAAAACGACTAAAGTTATACTCGTAAAACAATAAAGTTATATATACTTTTGTTAAAATTACATAAATTCAAATCTATAAATTCAAATTTTCATATACACAATAATCTTAAAGACAAAAATTCCACTCATAAATCAATAAATGACTAAAGTTACACATAAAGTAGTAAAGTTACAGTCAGAAAATGATTGGCTAAGAATAGAATTTAGGGACTCAACCAAATTTGTGGACTTACCTAAACCTATATATATATATATATATATATATATATATATATATATATATATATATATATATATATATATATATATATATATATATATATATATATACTCCCTCCCAGTCGTCATAATGTTCCCCTTTGATAATGGCACGATACTTAAGGAAAAGTATTAAAATAGGAGTTAAAGAGTTGTGTGGGGTTGGTGATAGGAGAGAGGGATGAATTATTAGTAATTAAATAAAGAATTGTGGGGCCAAAATATAAAGGAAAGTAATAAAATAGGAGTAAAAGAGTTGGGTGGGGTTTGGTGATAGGAGAGAGGAATGAATAAAATAAGAGTAAAAGTTTCTAAAAATAGAAAGGGGAACATTACTTGAATAATCCGTTTTAGGAAAGAGGGAACATTATAGTGACTGGGAGGGAGTATATATATATATATATATATATATATATATATATATATATAGAATTAGGATCTATTGAGTCTAGCTTCTTAGGTGAGTCCGTCCTACCAATCAGAGCCGTCGGATCAAGATGGATCAATGGCTGAGATCGAGCGCCTGATAGTAAGGGCATAAGTGTAATTTGGTTATTGGGTATAATATCTACGCTTTTCTTCAATTTCGACGACCTCCTCCATTTTTCCAATTTTCTCTCTCTCTCTCTCTTTCTCTACATCACAACTCCCCCTCTCCTCTTATTATATTTATGACGATTGATTGTTTCAACTCTTTCGATTTTTCGGCCAGATCCAAACTAGGTAATTGTTCTATTCTTACTTATAATTATTGTAGAGCAATTTGTCTATTAATTCTACTAAAGTCTTAACTAGTTCATGCTTTGATGTTCAGACCTTCATTTTTGCAGATTTATTGTTGCTCCATTTGCCTTTGATATTGCAATTATTCATATTTTATCTTTTGCTCACAAATTTAATTTAATTTTCATTAGCTATATGTATAATTGCTATCTAGGTTTTTTTATTGATTTTACAGTTATTTCGTAATGTTCTTCATCAACGGTGCGACGTCAACGATGAAACTGTGAATCATGTGATGGTATGATCTGTATCTGCATTACTTTTTTTTTTCCTTCCTATCTTGGACATTAATTTTCGATTTTGGATGTGTTATCTTGTTTTTTTCCCACTTATTGCTATATTGAAAGTTCTGGCTAATGCTCCTAAGTTCAAATCTTGACTAGGAATTGATTCATGATTTGCAATTGTGTTTGTACAAACTCTTGATTTTTTAAAGTTGTTTCATTATTGTCTTATCTTGTGTTATTGTATGCTAGCTATTTATTGATTTTAGGTTTTCCGCCAACTACTAATTTTCAGAACTATGATGCAGCATCTTGAGCTTGACAAGTTATAGTAAGATTCACGATTGTCGTTAATCAGTGGTGGAATTGTGTTACTATATTAGTATAGTTGTGTTATTCTAATGGTATAATTGTGTGATTATAACAGTATATGAGTGTTACTCTAATGGTATAATTGTGTTATTATAACAGTATATGGTTGTTACTCTAATGGTATAATTGTGTTATTGTAACAGTATATGGTTGTTACTCTAATGGTATAATGGTATAATTGTGTTATTATAACAGTATATGTTACTATAATGGTATAATTGTGTTATTATAACAGCATATGGATGTTACTCTAATGCTATCATCGTGTTTTCCTTTTTTTGTCTATTCATGTGAATGAGTTAGTAACCTTACTCCTTTGAATATGTCGGGGTTAGTAACCTTGATTCTTCTCATCTCGCTCATTTACGATTAAAATCAATTCAAAATTAGCGAACTCTAAATATCATCAGAATTCTACAAATGTGGATAATCGTGATCTGAAGTTGCAGTCCTTTGATAATAATTAGCGTATTCTAGTAGGAATATTGTTGTTATGATGTAATATATTGTTCCAAGACGTTTTCATATATCTGAATAGTTTGTTTTTAGGCATTGCATCTCATTTATCAACATTTCATATCCTACTCTTCCTTTTTCATATAAGTTTCGTGTGCTTTAAGGGTAGTCTCAATTCTACTTCTCAATCTTGTTATATTATGTAATATTGTAGAGAATATCACGTAAAAGGCTAATTATTATCAAAGGATAAGCGTGCTCTAAAGTTGCAATCCTCATGTACTATGTGATCTAATCATGCGTTCAGGCTAATCTTGTGATCTTAGAGCATCCGCAAAGGTGGAAATCAAGCTCCCCATATACACTCTCTTTCCTCATATGGGGCTCCTCATTGTTGCACCAACCTCCCCAATATTTGGGGCTCCACTGTTTTTAGGGAAGGTCCCCAAAAGAAAAGTAAGGCAATTTGTGTTACTTTTGGGGAGGTTCCCAAATTTTTGTGTGTGAATTGGGGAACCTCATTGTTGCATAGATGTAGTTATGAAATGGGGAAGGTAAATGGAAAAGTTAGTGGAAAATGAGGTGGACGAATAAGAAAAGGAAAGAGAAAATATGGGGAGCCTCACCTTTGCGGATGCTCTTAGTGTATAACTGAAATTGTGTAATTCGCTTTCAGTATAAGCTTTGCTTTTGCACTACTCTTTCATATCTCAATTTTCCTAGAAAGAATCTCTCCTTCTTGCTTTAGTCTCTGTTATTAATTGGTGAATAGGGGTACAACAGTAGAAATTCTGTCTAGTAAACAATTTGAGCATGTTTGATGGAAATGAACAATATGTGAAGTGTATATGAAGTTCGAGATGGTGAACTTCGTGTGCGAGTTTTTTTAATCATGTTGGTTGTGTAATATAATGGATAATTGTGTTACTCTAATGATACAAGTGTGTTATTTTAATGGTGTAAATGTGTTATTCTAATGGTGTACTTATGTTACTTTAATAGTATAGATGTGTGACTATAATAGTATAGGGGTGTTACTATAATAGTATAGGGGTGTTAATATAATAGTATAATTGTATAATTGTATTTTCCTTGCTTGACATACCATGCTAGAGATCACACTACTATATTTTGTTGCAATGTAAATACCATTACTGTTATTGAGTAGTTTTTTTTTTTTTTTTTTGCATTTTTTGTTTAATATTGGAAATGTTATGGAGCCTCATATTGAATAGGTTTAAATTGAGAAAAAAGTGTTAATTCTATGTCAAGTAAGCTAGATAATCTTCTAGCGTCTAGTATATTGTTCGACTTTTATAATGGTAAACTAGTATTCGGTTGAAAACTTGCAACTGTCAGAGCACTATATATATTACGGAGTAGATGCACTTGTGAAGACATCCATGGGAGAGAGGATTAATGAGCAAAGCAATTATAAGAAACTATTATCGCAGAAAACAAGAAGAGGTGTGTCTCTATGGAATCTTTGATGCACTCGTTTCGAGCTCGTATGTTCCTTAAGCTGACTTTTACACAATTTGAGAGGTATTTTAAGGCATTAATTGAATTAGCCTTGTGAAATATATGACTAATGTCGTGCATGATGAAGAATCATTTAGCAAGCCGCTAGGACAGTGCACTTTTTTTATTTACGGTATTACGTGTGCCTGTTGGTTTACCTACTTGTTGGTCTTTCTTAACGATATTGGGCTTTCCCCAGCGTATGCTTTTAACTTTGTGGAACCTTTCGTCAATTTTGGAACTCAACTTCCACATTATTGGCCTTTTTATCGATATTGGGCTTTTCCAGGGTATGCAAACAAATTTTTCTGTCAGTTATCCATTATTTACACAAGAAATGATAAACATTTTAAAGGCACATAATGTAGTAGCATTAAGGAACGCAATATATTAAAGGCTATTAGCTCAATGGGAGAGCAATGTGTAAATTTTGCACAAAGGTATGGGTTCGAATCCCATATAGCCTAGTTAATTTAAGAATGAAGTGACCTACTTATCATGCGGTGACGACATGTATGAGCGTCATACCACTGAAGCCTTCGAGGCTTAGTGGCGGGCATGCGTGTAATAAATATGCATTACGTATACTAGTAAAAAAAAAGTTGAAAGTTGGAGTGCTTTGTAACTTCAGAATGCTGTAGCACTAGTTTGTCGAGTAACGCAAGTTAGTCTTTAATATAACACTAGCATGTCCTTAGAGTAACACAAGTTGATCTTTATTGTAACACTAGGTTATCGTTAGAGTAACACAAGTTAGTTTTTAATGTAACAGTAGTTTATCCTTGAAGTAACACAAGTTAGTCCTTAATGTAACAATAGTATTCAATAGCCAACATGGGAGTCGAACCCACATCTTGTGCATTGCACAACGCTCTACCATTTGAGCTACTTGGCTTTCAAAATCGAAAGAATAGCTCATGTTTAGGCAATACAAGATAACAATGGTGAAAACTCTACGGATTAGACGTAACTTGTCATCACATAACGCTCTTGATTCACAATTTGTTAGTAGAATGGGGTGGGAATGGGAGCCAAGGATTGAGTGCGGAGGTGGAAGCTTTTGTAGATGGTTGTGTTTGCCCTTGGAACGAGATACACGACCTGATATGTCAATGAAGACAAGTACACAACACAAGAAATACAAAAATCAAATTCTAACTACAGCCTACAAAAATCACAAACACCAGTGGTGCACAATTTGGGTAATAAAACAGGAAAGTTGAAGAGTATATATGGAATACCAAATAAATTCGAGCAAAGTTTCAAGCATTCATTCTTTGAGTTGTACAAAACACAAATAGCCTTAATCATGAACAGTAACACAAAAAAATCCACATAATATCGTGAAATAACCTGCAAAAATCAATGAATCAAGTTACAATCACAGCTTATATGTGCTATAATAACAGTAAATATGCATTAAAATAACAATGGCTCACGGTCTAATAGATGAAAAAATGTAAAATATACAGCAAATGCACAACAAACGTAATAATTTTCGCATCCTTTCCCGTAAAATATGCTTCAATTGATTTCTTCGTTTTCTTAATTGTTTTCTGTATTTCACCAAATCTTTTGGCTGATGCGACATATCTTGACAATAGTGACAATAGAACAATTTCAGAAGTGAAGATTAGCGGAGTAGAACTTAAACGTAACAATAAAAATTAAGTTATTGTTTACAAATATTGCAACGATTCACAACTTCCAACACCCAATATGAACAATGACCTAACAATATACTCAATTCCTAATTAATCTTGTTTCTTATTAAATTCGAAAATCGAAACTCAAAACAATGGATTTCTCACAAAATTCCAAAATCTAAATTTACCTAAATTAATTACGAAAATTGTTTTCGAATTCGAAAATAATTTTTTATTAATTTTGAACAAATAATTTTGAAAATCGAAACAATAATATTAATCAAAGAGTCCAGGGAAGTTTACCTCATTAATCTTTTTGATGTACCAATTTTCTTCGGCCTTCGCTGATAAAACCTTGATTTGAGTGAAGAATCTAAAGGATTGTGATCATTAAAATCTGTATCATTGTTAATTTGATAGTTTTGTTAGAGTTCCGGGAAATTTTTTAGGGATTTCTGAAGTCGATATTGTTTTACCAGAGAAAATGAGGAATGCGATAGAGAGAGAGAAGCAGAAATGAAGAATGACGGAGACGAGTTAGGTATTCCACTATTGTTTTAATTAATGGGGCGACGTGGCGTAATCTGGCGCGTCTGATGCCATTAGATCCTACGGTTCTAATTGGTAGGACGGACTCATTTAAAATCCTAGACTCACCGGATCCCGGCTGTATATATATATATACGGCTGAGATCAATCCAAAATTGTATTCCACCAAAATCAACTAGGGTCGCGCATTACTTCCGTCATTCAACAAAAGCGTGCCCTCTCTCCTGCCTCCTGATTCCACATCTCTCTTCATCGTGCTCTCCAACTTCTCAGCCCTCTTTCATGAGAAATAAAAATTATCCACAAAATCACTTTAAATAATGGTAAAACCATGGTGGATCAGGAGTAATTCTTAGCTTTTCCTTTCCAGAATTTAATTTATTGAAGCTTTGGTGATTCGAAAACTTGAGAAATCGAGAAAATAGATCCCAAACTCGAAATTCAACCTCGAAAATCAAAGACACGAAGTCCCAGATTTGATTGTTTTCTCTTTAAGCATTGGAGTTCACTGCTAGGTAAATTGATATTTTTTTCTTAATGAACAATTTATACTATTATTTTTCCGTTTCTAAGCTTATCAATTTTGCTTAGTTTAATTAATTTACCACCAGCTTTGGAAACCTTTTCATGGCGATGGTTCGTGAATTTAAATGATTGTTCATTTGTGTTGTTACTTGTGTTAGTTATGAACACTTGGAGGATGGTGAAGATGACTACTAGTTAACAATTAGCTTAAATTTGATATGAATCAAAGTGTTCATAACTAACACTCTAGCTATATTTTAACGCAAATCTGATATTTTAACGCAAATTTGATTCGTATCAAAGTTCTGACTCAAATCTAAATATTTTAATGCAATCATTGTGCTTGTGTTTAAAGTGTTGTCTAAAGATGTATTTGCTTAGCGTTCACAAATTTTAATCACAAGCCATATTTGATAAAAGACAAGAGGCTACACCAAGTATTGCTTCGTCTATCAGGCTCAGTGTTTTCTATTGTTTGTTATTGTAACACATTTAACTCTTAGTGTAACACTTGAGTAATTAATTGTTATTGTAACACAAATAAGTTGTTACTGTTACACAAATTTGTCATTAATGTAACATCAAAAATTCTCATTTATGACGGCACTATTCCGTCACAAGCCTGTGACCTCTCACAAAGAGCATCTTCATATCTTTGAGGTACTCATTATTATCAATGGATCATACTTACGAATATTTATGTTTGTGTTTTCAAAAACCAATTAGCTCAAATGGTAGAGAATTGTGCAATGTACAAGATGTGGGTTCGATTCCCACATTGGTTATTAAATGCTAATGTTACTTTAAAGAACAACTAGTGTTACTCTAAAGGCAAACTAGTGTTACATTAGAGGACTATTAGTGTTTTGTATATTGTCTAGTTGGAGACAATTTGATAAGCCACGAATTTGAGCTTACAAAAGGCTAGAACTTGTCATTCTACTTCAAAAAGAACATGCCCTGAACTGTTGTTACACACATGCTTACGTCTAGACCCATATTGGCTTAATGTTAGTATATTGGCTATAAACTTAATAGTAGTGTAATGCCCTACACTTACCTAATCAGAGTAATGCCCTACACTTACCTAATCAGAGTAATGCCCTTACACAACTTACATGATTTGAATAGCACCCAAAATCATTCAACACTACTCGTATATTAATGTACACGTTATGTTGTTAACCCATCTTAAAGCCAATTAGCTCAAAAGGTAGAGCATTGTGCAATGCATAAGATGTGGGTTCGAATCCCATATTGGTTATTAAATACGATTGTTACTCGAAAAATAAACTGGTGTTTCTAAGGGATAACTGGTTATTTGTGTTGTGTCTAGTTGTGCTTTAATCATATAAGTCCCGACTTTGATGTTATAAAGGGCTCACGTGCCTGCCACTAAAACTCGGCTTGCTGTAGTACCATGATACTATCTCATGAACATCATTGCTGCTCTTATCATGGCCTTCATCTCCTTAATTTTGCAGGCCTAAATATGATTATTACGACTTCATCCGTAATGCTATTGCAATGCTCATGTCATGACAAGTTATAGTCACTTGATTCTTAAAGTAATTAGGCTATATGAGAGTCGAACCCATATCTTTGTGCAAAATTTGCACATTGCTCTCCCATTTGAGCTAATAGCCTTTAAAAATATGCCAAAAAAGATGAAAAGAGGTAGACTTGAAGTTAAATGCCTTCCATAAGTCCAAATTTAATACTAACATCGTCTATAGTTTCACGACGATAAACTCGTATGCAATATCAAGAGGATTACTAGCCAACTTAATAAATATTGGCATCATTTATACTACGCAACGATTACTTAACGATTTTCCAGACTATCCTTTCTCCTCTGCCACAACTTTATGTTCATCAAGGTTACATGAGGATCCTAATTTGCATAGAAATAAAAGGAATGAATAAATTTCTTACCATCAGAATTCAGTTAACTTGACAAGATAACACACTTATATCATTATAATAAGACACTTATACTGTTACAGTAACATAACTATACCATTCTAATAATGCACCTGTAGCATTAGACTATACATAAGGGTTTGCTCCTCTGGATTCTGACGAAACTGAAATAGAACAAACAATCATGAAGGAAATATGAAATGAGTGGCATCTACTCCCACTGAAACGGAAAAACTCCGGGATTTCTTACAGGGCCTGATTTCAGTTCTAACTTGTAACATTCATTCAGCTAGTTCCAGTATCAGGCCATGTTACAATGCTATCATTATGAAAGAAAGCTCTATAAGTCAACAATATCCAATCATTGTAACAGAGTCATACCAATAGAATAACACAGTTATACCATTAAAGTAACATGGGTAAAAAGCACTCGAATAAGCTACATCATTGAACTTTGTCCCACTACATACGATTACGTTTGACAATTCTAACCAAACCTCATATCATACAAGAAAAATATATAATGCACCAGGGAAATAGTTGAAAACATGACATTTCTTAAAAATTGATTGAGACACAGTTACAATAGCTTTTAGTTCAAACTAACACCCTTATTGTAACATATCTACACCGTTATTATAACACACTAATACCCTTATTGTAACATGCTTATACATACACATCATTGTCATACACTGATACCAAAGATACGCCGTTACTCTAACACACTAACACCCTTATTATAACATATGTTCACCGTTACTATAACACACTAACGCCCTTATTATAACATGCTTATACATACACATCATTGTCTACACTCCGTTACTGTAAGACACTAACACCGTTATTATAACTTAATCAGTAGCTATACCAGTAATTTACAATCATTGTAACATAGTCATTAGCCATACCAGTAATTTACATTACAATACAATTACTGTAACAAGGTTAAACCATTAGAATAGCACGATAATAACATTAGAGAAACATCCGCCGGCGGAACTTTTCGACACTAAATTTAGAAAATTCTACTTATCAACCAATTTCAGTATACTTGAATATAACATTCAACTTCTAAACAGCAAACTACAACTGAAATTCGGAAGAAATAATTAAGATAGTTAAATTGAAAAGACAAGACACAAGAAGGAGAGCGACTAAGTAACGATTGTCATCTCCAATCGAAATGATACAAAAAAAAAACCTGGATGAATGTCCTTCAATCGAAACCTCACGCGATGAAGTAGAAGGAACAGTCGACATCAAATAACTGACCTGTAAAACGAATAAGTAGTTATAAAAGCTTGAATCGCTAAAAATAAACAATTAATATTGCAGCGATTTCAAACGACAATTAAAAGCTTGATTCGATAAAAACGACCTTGAAGATGAATAATGATTGTAGAAAAAAGTGCAGAAAATAGATAACCAAAAAAATCAACATTAAATATCAAAATTATGATTTCTAGAAAACAACATCAACAAAAAAAAGGAAATGACCTCTTCAATTACTAAATAGAATCGAAATCAAGCACATACTGTGATAAATATTGTAACATATCAACAACTCCCTAACATAAATTCAAGCTACAATGTACAATAAGAAAACCTAATCACAAAAATAGGCAAAATCGAAACAGAAAAATTTCACCTCTAAGATCTCGTTTGTGAATAGCACCGCAAACGGTAGATAATATCCTGAGATGATGAATTTGGAAGAGCGAAATGTAGGACCAGGCCTGAAACGATAGAGATTTGAGAAAAATAAATTCGCCAGAGAAAGTAGGAAGAGAGATAAAGAAGAGAGAGAATGAGTAAATGGAAAGAATGAGAAAAACTGGTTGGGAACGACTTTTATATTGAAAGTTGAAAATACAAATCTACCCTTAATAAAACTCGCTATATCAAAGACGTCGGATCATGTTTATTATCTATGCGAGATCTAATCTTAAGCGTTCATTCTTTAGATCGGATGGTCTGAATTGGTAGGACGGACTCACCCTAAGTAGGTAGACTCAATAGATCCTAACTCTATATATATATATATATATATATATATATATATATATATATATATATATATATATATATATATATATATATATATAGAAAGGATCATGTAAGTCCACCTTTTTTGGTTGAGTCCATAAGTCCTAATCTAAGCCTTTGGATGAGAAAGATGAAGGGCTGAGATTAGATCTAAGAAAGTGAATGAATGGCTCAGATTATAATAAAATTTGTGGACTAGAATCACCCTTTAAAAAGAAAAAACCCTATTTTTTTTTTTCTCATTTTCTACCTCCCTCTTTCTCACTCATCTCCTCTCTCTAACCCTCACCTCTCTACAAACCCTAAATCTCTCCTCCCCCAACAACCTCCACCGCCGCCTCCTGCCTGCCACGACCGCCACCGCCTCCTGCCTGCCACGACCCCACCGCCCCCTGCCACGACACCCCTCGCTGCTGTCACCTCTGTCCTCCACTCGCCGATGCCGCCTCTGCCCTCCACTCGCCGTTGCAGCCTCCTCCTCTTCTCCCTCGCCGCTGTCGCCGCCTCCTCTTCTCCTATCTTTTTTTTTTCCAGATCTGAAAAAAAGTGGTGGTGGTTGTTGGTTGTTGATGGTTGAATTGGTGTGTCTTTTTGTTTGTTTTTTTATTTTTTTTATTTTTTTGTATGGTGGTGCCGCGGTAGAGAATGGGCATGGGGGATAGTGTTGGTGGTGTTTGTGGTGCGTGAGGCGTGGCTTCTCTTCCTCTCTCTTTTTTTTTTTTTTTTTTTTTCAGATTTGAGATTAAATTGGTTCGTATTGTTGTTGGTTGTCGCAGTTTGGAGGTGGTGGTGGGACTGGGGTTGTGGTGTTGTGGTGATTGGGGTAGGAGGCGGTAGGATGGTGGTGGCGGTTGATAAAAGAAACTTTATTTGTATAAAGTTACACTTTCGAGTATTAAAGTTACATATTCAAGGACTACAATTACACTCGTAATACAATAAAATTACATCTCTATTGACTAAACTTATCACTTTCAGACTAAAGTTACACTCTTGAAGGACAAAAGTTACACTTAAAAGGACTAAAATTACAATAGTAAAGTATATTAATTTAAATTTTTACATACAAACCACTATACAACTAAAGTTACGACTCCAACCACTAAAGTTACACTTGAAAAGGGTAAAGTTACACTAGTAAAAGTCTTAAACCATCATATGACTAAAGTTACACCTAAAACGACTAAAGTTACACCTGTAGGGCAGTAGAATTACACTCCTAAAATTACATAAATTAAAATTTATTTATTAAAAATTACATTTTTAAAACATAAATTATAATTTTTGTGAATAAAATGGCTTGAAAAGGTTGAAGTTACACTCTAAAAGTTAAAGTTACACTCAAAAGTCATTAAATGAATAAAGTTACACTCATAATGCAGTAGAGTTACACTCAAAAAATGTGTGGCTGAGAATAGGACTTAGGGACTCGATCAAAATAAGGGACTTACCTGAACCTATATCTCTCTCTCTCTCTCTCTATATATATATATATATATATATATATATATATATATATATATATATATATATATATATATAGATTTAGGATCGCATGAGTCCACCCTATCTTTTTGAGTCCATGATACAATATCACACGTTATATTAAACAATATCACAGCTTATACTACACCAAAAAAAATTTGTGATATAGTTTAGTAATATAATATCACATGTTATGATACACAATATCACAGCTGACAGTATCACACGTTATACTAAACAATATCATAGCTGAAAAAAAAACTTCTTGAAAAAAAAAATCGTTATATTGTTTTGTAATACAATATCATACGTTATGCTAAACAATATCACACGTTATACTAAACAATATCACAGCTTACACGAAAAAAATAAAAAAATTCAAAAAAAAAAATCGGAAAAAAAAATTTCGGAAAAAAAAAATTTTGAAAAAAAAAATCTGAAAAAAAAAAATCGTGATATTGTTTTGTATAGTGCGTGATATTGTTTTATGGACTCATGGACTCAAATATTTAGGTGAACTCACCGGATCCCACCTCTCTCTCTCTCTCTCTCTCTCTCTCTCTCTCTCTCTCTCTCTCTCTCTCTCTCTCTCTCTCTCTCTCTCTCTCTCTCTCTCTCTCTCTCTCTCTCTCTCTCTCTCTCTCTCTCTCTCTCTATATATATATATATATATATATATATATATATATATATATATTCAACATCCCATATTATCTACTCTATTTACCGCCTAATTACCATCACTAAAGTAGTATCGTCGCTCGGAATAATAAAAAGTTGTAACACGGTTCACAAAGGCCCCTCGTTACCCCTCCCCCCAACTCGCAACTCACTACCTTGAATTCAGCCATCAAGAACGACCCTTTTACACAAGATCAATTGTCAAAATTAAAAGCCTTTGCATGAAATATCCATCCTCAATGCCTTAATAAACTTGCAAGAGTTTTGTTTAACACCGCCCACCCACAACTATAATTGTTTACTCGTTCGTATTTACATTTGACATCCAAAAACAAAACTACTAGCAATTTTTCAAGTCAGTCTAATCTTTAGATGCCATTGCCCATAACTGGTTTGTAAGTCTTTGTTCCAGTCTAATCTCTCGATGGAGCAAATTATATTTAGTGGGAAGTATTACTCTTGCGGATAATATTATAACACGAGCGAGAAATGACTTGCTCATAATTTTTTTCGAAAACTCAATATAAGATATGTGAAATTTGTCTACAAAACTTTGTTATGCAGTTAAGCGAGTATTATGTGCCTCCCAAAGTGCATAATATTTACTAATTGATAGGAAGCCAGAAAGGTAAATGAATTCTAAATAAGGAAATTAATTGTCAATTTTATTTGGAATGAAAAAAAATCTGTGAATCATGGAAGAAATCAATTGATAGAAAACTAATGGGTAAATGCATTGTAAATAAGTAAACAATTGTCACATTTATTTGGAATGAAAAAAATTCTTGATTCTCGGGAGAAATAATATTGAAGAATAAAATTGCTACAATTTATGAATCATGGAAGGAATCAATTGATAGGAAACAAATGGGTAAATGCTTTGTAAATAAGTAAACTAATTGTCTATTATATTTGGAATGAAAAAAAATATTGATTCTCAAAGGGAAATAATATTGAAGAATAAAATTGATACAATGAAAATCACTTAAGAGGAAGCTTGTATTGACACGTGGCAATGACACATGTCAATAAAAAAGGCACCTGGTTGTTGCTTTAATATAATATAATATATGATACACTTTATTTTAGGAAATATGATTTAGGCGAGAAAAATAAGAGTTTCACCTATTCATTTAGTAAATATGGATTGAAATACACGTAACGACCCAAGTCTTTTTGGGTGGAATGTAGTTGTTCGTGTATGTCACACGAAGGACAACTTTTTTTTTTTTTATATTTTTGATTTTATAGGCTATAACAAATTTATACTTATGAACGTGATATGTTTTTGTTCGTCATATAAATCATATCGTTTATATTTGGAGATAATTGTTATGGCGAAAAAAGCAACATAAAGTAAATTTTATGAAAAAGTTGTACCGTAACGGTGGCGTCTAAATTGGTTGTCACCCTCTTACATGCATTATTCTTAATTGAAGAGGTCCCCACTCATCCCATGTGAAAAAATGGCGCCCAAATTAAGTGTCACCCGATGACGCCCTTTCATTTTCCACCTTCTATTTGGAGCGAGAAAAAGTTGGACCACGATTATTAAAATAGGGAGTAAAATATATTTGAATTCCATTTTAAACTATAGTGTTACAATGCATAAAACATATTTAAGTATTGGTTAAACTAGTATAGACCCGTGCAAATGCGCGATTTTTTAGATAATAATAAACAAAAACGTTAAAATTATAGCTTGGTAACATGCTTAAATAGTATAAGAGATAAAATTTGATAGTTTTCACACCAAATAAGATTGATATTTAGCTGAACCTAATTATATAAATTATTACTTCATTATTAAAAATAATATTATCATACGACTACATTTACCAAATAACCTCAAGTAATGACTTGATTATACAATAAAATTAAAGAATTTGCAAAAGGAGATAGTCAGCTAGTAGTGTAACTTTGTCACAAAAGACGGGAAAATAGAACTATGAAAATAACGGTGGAGAATATTTCTCTCATATCATCCTCATTATTTATGCAATCCCCCATGTATAATAAATCAAAGTATTTCATTAATGTGTGTTTAGAAATTATCTCGTATTTATGGTATATAACTAAGACCATAAATATAATTGTTTCTTTATTAAAGCATGGGCGCATTTTGGAGAGAAATTGTGGACAGATTTATTTTCTTAGTATATATATTACTATATAGGAGAATGATGGAATTTCAGTATTATTTAATCATTTAGTTTAGTTTATTCAAAGTTTACGTGGGTAAAAAACTAAAAATATTGAGCAGGTATACAGGTTACCCGCTGCAGTGCTTCACCCATCGATATTGTGCCGTGTTAGTTAGGGCTGAGTAAGTTTAGGTTCAAAACAAAAAAATAGGCCGAATCGGACTATTTGATCTAGACCGAACCTGAACTGGATTCATTTAAGTGCGGTCCTCGATTCAGACTTTTTGAAGTTTCAGTTTTCAATACCGGTCGAATTCGGGTTAATTTCGGTCCCCTGCTCACCCCTATACTTAAATAACAGGCGTACGTGGGTGCAACACTACTCTGACTTATACAGACTTATACTGATATATGTAATAATAATAATGAGCAGGCCAACATTTGTAAGCATATACAAAAGGAAATCAGTGGAGGAGTACAGAGCAGATCCATACTTGGCAACAACAATGAATTGCATGCTTTGGGTGTTTTATGGCCTTCCAATTGTCCATCCTAACAGCATCCTTGTTGTTTCCACCAATGCCTCTGGTCTTGCTATTCAAATTGTCTTCCTCACTGTTTTTTTCATCTATTCTGATAAGAATGGCCGGGTATATTTTATTACCTCTCACTTCTCCGTTTCTATTTTATTTTTTTAGCACATTAATTGTTACGGAGTACAACGTTACAAAATAAAAACCGAGAAGAGTATAATGCTAAACAAGATTTTTGAACGGGTTTGGGCCTCGGAAGTTGAGACCTGGGTCCAGTAACCATAATGAGAAAATCGAGTTAAAAGAAAAGATTATAATACGAAACAAGATTATTGAACGAACAACTGTCGTAACTTTATCTGTATCTAAAAATATCGAGTTAAAACACATAATGAGAAAATTATGACATTTTTTTTTTTACCGTTTAGTTGAAGGTGCTAGGTTGGATTGCGGCAGAAATATCATTTATGATAATTGTGATCGTCATAACACTCTTATGTTTCCATACAACGGAGAAGAGATCTTTCTTTGTCGGGATACTTTGCGTCATATTTTGCTTAGGGATGTATGTCTCGCCCCTTACTATCATGGTAAGGATCCTATCAAGCTTCTACCTCTTTTTAAATGTATATGTACTCCCTCCATATCTAAAATATCTTAAGATACAAAAATTGTACTCCGTAGTACCGTATGATTTAAGCTGTTTTATGATAATAATAATGATATAACGGGATAACTAAGTGGTATTCCTGCACTAATAGCAAAAAGAATGAACGAATAAACTCTGAAATGGCAAGTATACGGTAAAATGGTACTAGTAGGTATTTATCAAACAGTCAATAATAGTGAAAAAATGTATTTTAGAGACATATTGGATGTATTATTAGTCTCTATCTACCTTGTTTTCTTTGTTATATATCTAACCGATTTTGATATGCTTAAATAAAAAAAACTTGTGTTATTAATTTTAATTTCTACGAGAAACGTTTTGATTTCAAATCTATTTTACGAGATTTGAAAATAAGAAAGTTTCTTCGAAATGGAAACGTGACTTGTATAGTATGAAACCTTTATGCTTTTCAAATTCCGTTCGACTGTAAACGTATTATTGTAGATATAGATCTTTGTAGGATTTGTGATTTTTAGCTCGTGTTGAATATATTAACTTATGTTTGAAGCGCAAAGTGATGAAGACCAAAAGTGTCAAGTACATGCCATTTTGGCTTTCAGTTGGCAACTTTGCTAACGGGGTAATATGGACAATCTACGCATTTCTTCCGCTTGATCAGTGGATTCTCGTAAGTTATTCAGATATCTTCTTAATTGCAAATTACTTCTTGTTCTCCTTCCCATCAAAAACAAAAAAATTACGTTGATCCATTTCAATTTTAATTAAATAATATACACCATTTATTTCATTTTAATTGTACTCCTTTCTATTTTAGTAATAATTTAAACAAAAGCGAAAAATAACAAGTATACCACTTGAGTTAGAGAGAATCAAAACAATGTTATCGTGTAGCTGTGTAGGTAGGAAACTTTGGGTCGATAATTTGCCGCGGCATATTGTTTACAATGTTATTGTTGAGCGTAATGATATGAGGTAACCCATTTCGGGATTTCAAAAAAAAAAATGTTATCGTAAAGGAAGTAGTGTATTAGTTAAATGTGAAGCGATAATGTCGGATGTTCACTCAATTTCACCTCTAAATTTAGAAAAGCGACAATTAACTCAAAATAAATTAGGAAAATGAGCCACTGACAATAATATGGATGCGGAGAATGTCGCAATACTAGAGAGAGCAAGTCTCTTGTAAAACACTCTTACGACATTAATATTGTAAAATCATATGAAAAAAACTTTGACGCCCCCACTATGTAAAAGTGGTGGTTAGTGGAAGTAATATTGACACAGTTATTTAGTTAAAATAGCACTTGATTTTACAATTACATTTGTGTACATATAGGATTATACAGTTGTACCATAAGCATGGTACAACCAAGGTATAAGAATCCGAGCTTATATGTATTCTTTCTGAGCTAATTTAAAGTTCGTGTATTTAATGTGTAAATAGATAAGTTCAATACTTTCTAAGAAAGCTCATATTCTTTAACATAAAGCTCAGATATTTTATTACAAAGCTCAGCTTTATACAAGAATTATTGTTGTAGTAGAGAATACTGTCACTAACTCATTTAGACTTTCTTTTTATAAGAAACTTTACTTAGAAGTTAGAACATCAAAGGTGGTTCATACGAATCATATGCTATTGTTATACTCCTTCTGTTTAAATCATTTGCTTACGTTTTGTTTCAGCACAAAGACCAAAGAAATAGGAGGGGGACAATTATTAGATGATAAGTTGACCAAATTAAATGTCAGCGATCAAGTTGTCAATCAACGACATTCTTAAGGGGTTATACTTTTTCATGGACATAATTTACTCAATCATGGACACAATTTCCTACTTTACCCATCCCATTTCAACACTTCTTTTTTTCAATTTTGTTCTTATTTCAATTTCCTCCCTCAACCTCTCAACCACCATTCAATCACCCCTAGGCGCTACCTTCTCCACCGCCCCCTGCGCACTTTCCAGCCAAATACACCGACAAGACGGGCTATCTGATGTAAAATCTACTCGGTTTCAAGGATTAGAACAGTACGTTGGACTGTTCGTTTTATGTTGTAAAATACGCAGTGGAAATTGAACTGTTTATTTTGGTTTCTATATGACTTTGGACGAAAATATAAAGGATATGGCTTAGTTGTGATAATCTCGGAAGACCCCTCAACTTAAACAAGGATATGACGTGAATAAACTTTCCTCCCTTACAAGGAACTCGAACTCACACATGACTGGTTTTTGTGACTCTCACCTCGCAAGGATCAACTCACACTCTAATCTCTCCCTCGCAAGAAAGAAATAAGACACTTAAAACTTGCAAGCAATAAGCAACAAGAAAACTTGTATTAATTCTCAAACTCGATGTATATAAACTGAATACAAAAGACCCCTATTTATACTAAACAGAAACCGACCTTTAACTCCCTAGGTTTCCCTAAATCACACGCCTAAACTGATAAGGAAATCGACCCTTAATATGGAAAATTGCCTTATTACAATTGTAACACCCCAACTATCCGTTCAAGATAATTGGAGCGTTACCATCTCGGTTTTTCGAGGTAGTGTTTCAAAACTTCAATAAAAGAACATTTTATAAATAAATATAATGTTTAGTGAATTACATAAACGTAAACAAATGAATAAATAAAATACAACTCGTGACATCTATACTCTTCTAGCCAACTAGACTCGTCTCGTGATATCATCAAGCTCGTCCCGTCTCCCGCGTACTATCCAACAATCTGTTCCTAACCTACTCCTCATATGACCAAAGGATACCATATGGATCGACACAGACCACCCCAAAACAGACAGGTGACAAACACGCAGACACAACAAACGACAGTTTCAATAAACCAATAAAAGATGACACGACTCAAGTGTGAACATGCAACATGACTACTAATGTGAATGAGACGCTATCAAACCACTACCACCACCACGGTACCAAGACATACCGAGACATACCGACAACCAATACCGGGACACGCCTAGACATACCAACAATCACAAACAGGTACCGGGACACGCCCAGACGTACCAGGTCCGGAAGCCAACCGGATCCCCTGCCGGACGTCGTGTCTCAACCACACGAGTCCCTCCGTAACTCAAGCCATTAATGTGCACATCCCTCTTGGAGTGGGAAGTACCAAAAGGCGACTTATTCGCAAGACGGTCTCCCAACCGTCTTACGTCTCCTCAATAACCAAGTAACACTACCAATGATCTCCAACACAACACACAATGGTCATACATGGAAAATGCAACACAATACCAATTATATGACTGATCATGAACTCAATCCCAACATATCATGGATAAAACTTTCTCAAAGACCAACATGTTATCCCAATCGACTCATACATGAAAATGATGATGCAAGACACACAAATATGCACACAAAAATATTGAAACCGAGTAGGATAAACCTACCTTTTAGCATACTCCATAAGCTAATCCAAGACAACAAGAATCCATCTCATAAAACCGTCTCATCCTTCAATAATCACATAACAACTATCATAATACATCCTAATCCATTAGAAATATAAAACCCCTTATTATTACCCTCTAATTACCCATAAACACATACTAATTTCTAATTAATCAACCCAATTGAAAACCCCCAAAAGTTAGGGTTCATAAGACTAGAAAAGGGTAGATCTTAACATACAAATCAAGAGGAAGGAAGGAGGAAGGTGAGCAATCCACAAAACCAAGCTTGAATCCCCTAATATGGTATTTGTGAGGGTTTTAGAAAGAAGGGAGAGAGTTTGGAGAGATAAGGAGGAAGGTGAAAATGATTTTAGGGTTAGGGGAGAAGGGGATTAAGTCCCGTGTTCTGAAAACACCGACACTCGATCGAGTGGCGAGTCCACTCGGTCGAGTGTCACTCACTCGGTCGAGTGCGACACAGTTCTCAGCAATGACCTGTTTTCGTAAAACAGTCATTTTGGGCGTATGACCTACCGTTGGAATCGTAAGAGAACAACCTATCACCTCCAAATGGAATCACATCAATATCATGTCTGTATCTCAAGTTATAACAGTTTTAAGACGACCCTTCTATAGACGGACATTATAAGAACTCCACTAAGTCTAGTATTGGTTATACTCGGTCCACTCGGTCTACTCGGTCGAGTGAACGCCTTAGAAAGTACGAGGTATTACAATCGTCCTTCCTTAAAAAGAACTTCGTCCCCGAAGTTCACCTCACTCTCTCATTTCCTCAAATCTCATGCATTCTCTCGCACCTCACATGTTTATCAACCGTATACGCTCTTTATAAACATCACACTCATCCCAGAGTTCTTAACTCAATTCTTACTACTTCTCACATTCTTTACTTTCTCTTTCCTAAATTTCCGAATTATTACATCCACTCCCCCTAAATGAGAACTTCGACCCGAAGTTCAGCCATCAAACCTCATAATGATCTCATACACTCGTAACTAAATTCCACGAATAACTATGTTCCAGGTTCAACACTCTCTCTTACCTATTGCAACTCCATTATCAAGTCTCATATAGTCTTATGCCATTGCTATAATCCCACTCTAGAAGCCTCTTTAAGGGCCCCTCACCTACAAGCCTCCCAAACGTCAAGCGCCAGGTCAAACCCACGATTCCCATTTATAATCCCGTAACTAATTCCCAACTTAAGTTGATTATAAGTATACGTATCTATCACGGTGTATAGCTCGATTATTATTACATATCTATATCACGTCAAATCTCATTTTTTCACATGTACGCACATCAATCACAAATATGCGAACTACAAGAGACACTCAAATAATGCAATTTATCGTTATGTTACTCAACCATATTCAACATTCCCATTTCAGGAAATCATACCACGCATATACCGCGTCAAATCCACCATGTGATCATACATGTATTTCCATATCCGTTCCCATCCATTATTAACACTTCCGCTCATACGGAAGACCATAATACACAATCATGCAAATGACCACTACGCGACACATACCTTGCATATTTTATCTTACTTGTACACAACCAATCAACCATGCCGATTAACACACACCAAACAAAATTATCATATCATTTCTATCATTAATTCACACATGTCGAATCAACAATATACTTTTACTTGTAAAATACCACACCATGTAATCAAACGTAAACAATTCACACATATCCTCCATGTAAGGTCAACATGCTCATCCAAGCACAAGTCACCTAATATAAACCGCGAAATAAGGGTACTTGCTCAATATTTGGTCAAATATCAACAAAACAAGGGTCAAGGCAGACCACTCAGTCGAGTATCACCCGGGGCAGAATGTTTTCGTTCTCATCTCGGTTCTAAGATTTCCTATTTCATCACATAAATGCTAATAGACTCCAATGGTGACTAACACAACATTAAATAACTGAATTTAAGCATAACTCTTGGCCCTATGGCCATCATCATTACACAATTAAGATAAAACATCCGAGATACACTACCGGCACAAAATACTATTTCATAGTTCTTTTCGCAACCGTTCTATTTGCTCCCCATACCCGGCGACGGTATCACCATACCGTCATCAACAACCACAATAGTCACATCGGTAGCCACAACACTTATACTATCTCATGGACACAGCCCTAACCACTCATTACTCTCAAATAATAATAACAACATCATCGCCCAAATGGACACTACCACAAGATCACGATTTATACTATGGATGTTTCTCTTGACGTTTGGGAGGCAAGTTTACAACAACATCTATACTACCACTTATAGGGTCAGATTTTCACACAACCACCTTTACGCTTCATGTACACACACTCCAATTAAGCGATTACACCCTATAACATGAATGATTAAATACCTCAACGATATGATTGAATTCTCAAGTTTTTCATGCCACAATCTTACTCTCATGACCGCAAAACTCGAACTTGGTAATACTAAATCTACCATCATATATATCTCAATTATTCATCGGCCAAAGTTCCTAAACATTCTCAATAACAATATCCCTCAACATGCAATTCAACCTCGTTCACTATCCATAAGTTCAACCACTTAACAAATACTTCACCTAGACTACACCTTACTTATTATCCACAATTTACCTCACACTTATCTTACTCAATTCAAGACACCCTACGCAAGCTAAAGCCATTTTATCATACTCCTAATATTCAAGATAACTTATACACAAAAGTCATCAATATCACCGCTTAATATAAAATATTTCTTCCTCAAAAGTCAACCACCATGCTATGTGCTCATTTCTCTAAATTTTCATACTCTATGTTGTCAACACATACTCTTATCATTCACAATTCCCTTACTCACAATACCCACATTACCACCTTATCGAATCTAGTTTAATCATTAACAACCATTTCCACAATTTAGACCAATAACATCCTTATTCATCAAATAATTTTCCCTCTTTCGTAAAATCATACACCTATCTACTTACACGGCTCAAATCCACATCAAATGAATAAACTTATATCAATCCCAATAAAACACATGTTTCACCTTTATAACTCTCAGGTACAACATCACTCATCACACATTATTAGCACTTGTCCATCTATCCTCATAAGCGCACGACTCACTTTTATTTCACATCCTCTCAATCATAACCACGTCTGTCTACACGTCTTTACTCACCAAAACCATACAACTCACACGGTAAACAAACATTGAGACTCATATATAAGCAAAATAATACATCACTTAACAAAGATTGCAACACTATGGAACAATGAAACTATATCTCAATTACAAAATTTGAAATTCAATCATATAAGCTATGGTATAAAAATAATTTTGGGCAAAATTTTAAGGTGAGATTCTCGACTTGAGACAATTTGTAGCATTATTAAAAAAAATTGAAGTCTTATTACTCAATTAAATCAAGAAAAGTTCTAAGACAAGATTTTCACATTTTGAGACCATGCTTAACATTATTAAACAAGATTTGGATCAACAAGATACTACATCAACAAGGACTAAGTACTAAAAAACAATTGGATCAGGTTTGAGTGCCAAACCCAAAGTGATTCATTTTGAGATGAAATTTCAAAAGATTTTGGGCAACATTTAAAAATGAAATTTTGATTCGAGATGATATATTTCGTTGCTAACAAGGATAGTAGCTTCATTAGTGAGTTAAACTAAGTTTCAAACACGAAAAATCAAATTTTAAGAATGAACATTAAGGTTTTCAAGGCAAGTTTTCAATGTACGACAAAAGTTAGCAATAACAACCAAACTTTGGTCCTCGTTAAATAATTAACCAAACAACAAATATAAAATCAAATTATTGACTCAAGAAAATATATTTTTGAGTTCAAAAAAAATTTTTGGGCAAAACTCAACATGAAAATTTTGCACTTGACATCATAAATGGTATAAAAGGTGATTAATATGATGAATCAAACAAGGCATGCACTTAATTGGCGAAATTTGGAGGAATCACGTGGATTTAAACGAAATCAAATTGGAACAAATTAAGGGCAATGAGAAAACCACTCACATTGTTTAATTAGCAAGAATTAAAAGAATAAAATGGACTAGAAAACTTAAGTCCAAGCAACAATCATCCACAATGGAGTTTTAGAAAAAGATTTAAAGAGATTTTGGTATTTTTGCCTTGAGAAATAATGAAGAAATGCAAGAAACAAGGTAATAATACAAATCTTGCGAATTTCACAACCCAGAAAATGGCACTCGGTCGAGTGCTGAGTCCACTCGGTCGAGTGATAGTCCACTCGGTCGAGTGACTCACTTCCAGAAATTTTCAAGTTTCTAGAAATTGGTCCACTCGGTCGAGTGGTAGGGTTCACTCGGTCGAGTGACTGGAACTCGGTCGAGTACTAGCTCACACTTGGCTGGGTGCTTCTCTATGGTTTGCAATTTCCGACTAAGGTTTACTTTTCTTATACTGGCAACTATTTTACAAAAACCATTAATAATCATACTCTAACTATAGCATTAATGAAATTCAAATATATATATACGGTTTTGAAATGCTAAAGGACGGGGCTAGGACTTTTCACACACTAACACGTAACAAGCTTTTCCAAATCATGTCATACGTATCATTACTTTCATCCAACTCTTACATGTTATCACATACAATATGAACAATTATATCACGCAAGAATCCTATCAACTATGCAATTTACGGCTTTAAAACTCGTCACATTCAAACACGTAACACTCATATAAATAGATGCATTTCATATGAAACAATTCTCTACTCATATCACCTATACCCCATTCAAGTATCATACGTTATCATTCACCACACAACCAATACATCATGCGAGATGCTCAACAAAACTATACACAAGTATATGATGCAACATTTTACTTCACGTTTCCTGACACGGCTATCGCAACCCTATCAAAAATAAAACTAACTGGCTCTAACTAATGCAGCAGAGGCAAATCGAGTATCGTATCCACAGGGAGGCGGTCACTATCTACTCGTTATTCAGTCTGTCTACGGTCGCACAATGGGGGGTTTGAGTGGTTTTTATTAAATTAACAAACTGAAATAAAATAGTAAGGATTGAAATAAGAGATTAATCAGATAGAGAGAAATATGCCAGGATGTCGGTTCACCATGATACTACACAATTCAGCTAAAGGTAAGGTCAGTCGGTCTGATGTGAGAAGGGTAAAGGAAAGGTCCTCTCAGTCCGCTATCCGCCCTAGAATACTACTAACTTAGCTCTCGCCCTCATTAGTGTAGTCTATTGTTCATAATAGGTCTATTCATTCCAATCTCTCGATCTAGGTCTGAATTTAACCAATTTAATTAATTCAGTTGCATGCATTCAATCTAATAATTACAGTTATATTGCTATAAAACAATTCTCACAACAGCCCTCCTAAACCAAATTATCGCATCATCGTTATACAACCATAGTTCCCCTAATCCTAGCAACAGAGATCTAGCTATGCATAATAATGAATAAAGAAAATAATAGAGATAAAGCAAGAACAAACATGGTAAATAGATATAAGCAAAAGAGAAATAAAATAAAAGAGAGAAAAGAAATTACAAAAGTTGAGATCCGGAGATGAAAGAAGCAAAGCAACGTTCAACAGTAGAGAAGCTGAGATAAAAGATGAATAATACAGTATGAAGGAATGTCTTTAACCTAATTAATCTTTCCTTTATATAGGAAAGATATTTTATTTAACCTAAGTACGATAATAGGATAATAAGTAAATAAGCTCTCGCGGAAAATATCACGTCAGATAGCAAGTTACTCGATCGAGCACTTTTATATCACTCGATCGAACAAATCCAAGCTAAAACCTCTCGATCGAGTACTTTTGTTACTCGATCGAGGACCTCCAATTAAGCACCACTCGATCGAGTAGATGAGGTGGTCGATCGAGTAGATTAGGTCTTCGATCGAGCAATGTTCAGCGCATAATTCCTGCTTTGCGCACTGAACTTCAAACGACCGCCATTATTCGTTACTTGGGCAAACAGAGCGTTTTCGATGGCGTTGGAAAGCTAACAGGACAAGCTTTCATCTCCAATTAGAATCACCTTAATATATTTTTTAGAACTAGAGATATGGCTCTTCAAAGTAGGCACTAGTAATTTGAAGCTCTTCCTTTGCTCGCCTAGCTAACTTACTTCTACGCGCATCACCAAATAATAGTTTCCAAGCTCCAACCTAACTCATTTCCTAAATGCATGCATAGGGACATGTTTTAAGCTTGATTCCGCTTCTCTTTTGTTCATTCCTGCAAATAGGACAAGAGAAACCAAAGTAGACAATTCGGGGACATTTGTAGCTTAATACTACGAAATATGCATAGAAATGCGTGTAAATAAGGCTTAGAAAGACTATATAAAGTGCACGCATCATTTCCCGACTCATAACCACCCACGTAGTGACCAACCGAAATAATAGGATCTAGTTTAGAAATGAGGGATCCTTCTCACCCAAAACCGACCTCCTATTGCACTCATGTCGGGTTCATTTTACTAGACACTCCTAGATTCAGTTTGGTTCATTGGTTTAGGTTTCAAAATCGTTGCTCTGATACCACTTTGTAACACCCCAAGTATCTGGCCAAGATAATTGGAGCATTACCATCTCGGTTTCCCGAGGTAATGTTTCAAAACATGAATAAAAGAACATTTTATAAATAAATATAATGTTTAGTGAATTACGTAAACGTAAACAAATGAATAAATAAAATACAACTCGTGACATCTATAATCTTCTAGCCAACTAGACTCGTCTCGTGATATCATCAAGCTCGTCCCATCTCCCGCGTACTATCCAACGATCGGTACCTAACCTGCTCCCCATATGACCAAAGGATATCTTATGGATCGACACAGGCCACCCCAAAAGAGACAGGTGAGAAACATGCAGACACAACAAACGTCAGTTTCAATAAACCAATAAAAGATGACACGACTAAAGTGTGAACATGCAATATGACTACTAATGTGAATGAGACGCTATCAAACCACCACAACCACGGTACTGGGACATGCTAAGACATACCGACAATCACACTGGTACCGGAACACGCCCAGACATACCAACAATCACAAACAGGTACCGGGACACACCCAGACGTACCGGGTCCGGAAGCCAACCGGATCCCCTGTCAGACGTCGTGTCTCAACTACACGAGTCCCTCCGTAACTCAATCCATTAATATGCACATCCCTCTTGGAGTGGGAAGCTCCAAGAGGCGACTTAAGCGCAAGACAGTCTCCCAACCGTCTTACGTCTCCTCAATAACCAAGTAACACCACCAATTATCTCCAACACAACACAACAATGGCCATACATGGAAAATGCAACACAATACAGATTATATGACTTATCATGAACTCAATCCCAACATATCATGGATAAAACTTTTTCAAAGACCAACATATCCCAATCGACTCATACATAAAAATGATGATGCACGACACACAAATATGCACACAAAAATATTGAAACCGAGTAGGATAAACCTACCTTTTAGCATACTCCATATGCTAATCCAAGACAACAAGAATCCATCTATTAAAAATGTCTCATCCTACGATTATCACATAACAACTATCATAATACATCCTAATCCATTATCAATATAAAACCCCTTATTATTACCCTCTAATTACCCATAAATACATACTAATTGCTAATTAATCAACCCACTTGAAAACCCCCAAAAGTTAGGGTTCATAAGACTAGAAAAGGGTAGATCTTAAGTTACAAATCAAGAGGAAGGAAGGAAGAAGGTGAGAAATCCATTAAACCAAACTTGAATCCCCTAATATGGTGTTTGTGACGGTTTTAGAGAGAAGGGAGAGAGTTTGGAGAGATAGGGAGGAAGGTGCAAATGATTTTAGGGTTAGGGGAGAAGGCAATTAAATCCCGTGTTCTAAAAACAGCGGCACTCGATCGAGTGGCGAGTCCACTCGGTCGAGTGTCACTCCCTCGGTTGAGTCTCGCTCACTCGGTCGAGTGCTGGTCCACTCGGTCGAGTGCGACACAGTTCTCAGCAATGACATGTTTTCGTAAAACAGTCATATCTCACTTGTTTCTTGGTAATTTTAGGCGTGTGACCTACCGTTGGAATCGTAAGAGAACAAGATATCACCTCCAATTGGAATCAAATCAATATCATGTGTATATCTCAAGTTATGATAGTTTTAAAGCGACCCTTCTATAGACGGATATTATAGCAACTCCACTAAGTGTAGTATTGGTTATACTCGGTCCACTCGGTCTACTCGGTCAAGTAAACGCCTTAGAAACTACGAGGTATTACAATAATCTTGATAGGATTAGGAATGAAATAGAATTAGGAAAGTTTTCCTAAAGATTTTAGGAAAGTGTTACTACAACTCGAATTTAAACCTTTATAGTACTTATTCCTAAATTATAAACATACTAGGATAAGACTCTTTAAGCAAGAAGTCTCGACATCACTACCTTGGATGCCAAGTAAACACGTGAACTTGTCTGAATAATACTGGAGCATTTTGAAAAGTCCTGACGAGTGTTCAATAATCTTCATTTCGACAGATACCATTCCAATACTCCGTTACTACTCATTTCTCCTACATCATTCTCCCTTTCTTTTGAGAATTTGCCCTCAAACTTTAAAGATGTTTGATGCCACCGGGATAAAAAATGAACCAACTAAACCTAACCATGATCGTAGTTATGATTCCATGTAGAATTTTTGTGAAATCCTTCAATGTAACAATTCTCATGTAGCTTTTAGGATCCTCGAGTTATTTGTTATTATAGCTCCCCTTGAACCACCTTTGCTTGTGCTTTCCACCCCACCTCCCTCCTTGCACAAGTGTAGCAAAGTCGAAAAGAGACTTGTTTGGAATAATCAGATCATCTTGAACTTCCATATGAATCGAACTCACGAAGTAACATTGATAGTTCGCACAATATAATTTCTTGTCAATGGATATATCAAGTGGTGACTTATACGGTTCTTTGAATTGAAAATCCAAACAGGTATTATCTTGCAGGAATTCCTTTCCTATGATTGGTAATAAACAAGAATCGTCGGACTCACCATTGGACATAATTGGAATTTCTTCATTATCACCTTCATCTAATGATTCAACAATATTTGTGTCAAACTGGTCTCCCCTTTTTGATTTTTCACCCTTATTTGGACAGTTTTCTGAACTATCTGTTTGAGCAAGATAAGACATCTCCACAATCTGACAGTCACCTGTACTGTTCTATTCATGTTTTTTTGCCACTTCTTCGTGAACATCTTGCTCTTCTTGAAGCTTGTTTTCGACATGCTCTTCTTATTCCTCATGAATATCAACAAAATCAATCTCTTCTTCCTTGATCGTACTAGTTTGGAGATATAAATTGCGAACCACTTCTTCTTGTTGATCATCATCACTAAATGGTTCAACATCATAGCTCATTCTTTCTTCCTTGTCGCCTTTCTCGTGACGTGGACTCTCGTTTTCTGGTGTGACTAAATTAGGGATCATCTTGCAAAGCTCTTGCGTGGTTAGAACTCATTTTTGAGGACAATCATTAGCTATGTGTCCATAGCCTTGACACTTGAAACATCGCCTAAATGAACTTCCCTTAGTAGGCTCCACGGCTACTCCTTTGCTTTTGTCTTTCACATCTTCTATTTGAACTTCCTTAGGCATGTTAGATTCTGGCTCCGAATAAGAACTCGAATCTGAATTTGATCTTCTTGAATAGGCATAGGATTTCCTTGCTTTATCATGCTTCTCAAACTTTAAGGCCAAACGACACATATCATCAAATCCATCATAGTTTTGAACTTCAACCCTAGTAGCAATTGATGGCGTAAGTCCTTTGATGAATCTTGAAACTCTAAGAACTTCCTTTTCTTCAAGATCACAAACAATCGTCATCCTCTCGAATTCTTTGATATACTCGGCCACAGACAGATTTTCTTGTGATAAAGATTGCAACTTTAGGTAATTTTCTTGCTTATAATCTCTTGGTAAGAATCTCCTCATAAGATGCTTCTTTAGTTTCTCCCAAGTATCAATCTTGCCTTTCTTATCTCGCTTCCTCTATTTTTTTTAAGTTTTCATACCACAATGATCCATATTTAGTAAGTTTTAGAATAGCTACCTTGAATTGCTTATGCTCATCGTACTGTATTCAAAAACTCGTTCAGCTTGCCTAATCCAATCCAAGAACTTTTCGGGATCCAAATCTCAATTGAAATCAGGTATGTCAAGTTTTAGACCTCGATCTTCATCGTTCTTGTTCTCCTTTTTAGGTTTGGAAATTACATCATCTAAACCTGGCCCACGGGACCTACTTCGACTTGGACTTCGTTCTCTACCTCGTCCAACTGAAAGGTTCTTTATCATGTATTTTAATTCGGCTATAGCTTCCCTCACCTCATCTACTTGAACTTGAAGTGTGCTTATAACGTCACCGGTACCCTTGCTGGAATCGGCATCTCCTGGCATCTTCACTTCCCAAGATTAATTTGTTAAGAAACAAATTAATAACCTGGCTCTGGTAACCAATTTGATGTAAAATCTATTCGGATTCAAGGATTAGAACAGTAAGTTGGACTGTTCGATGTTGTAAAATAGCAGCGGAAATTGAACTGTTTATTTTGCTTTTTATATGACTTTGGATGAAAATATAAAGGATATGGATTAGTTGTGATAATCTCGCAAGACCCATTAACTAAAACTAGGATATGACGTGAATAAACTATCCTCCCTTGCAAGGAACTCGAACTCACACACGAGTGGTTTTTGTGACTCTCACCTCCCAATGATCAACTCACACTCTAATGTCTCCCTCGCACGAAAGAAATAAGACATTGAAAACTCGCAATCAATAAGCAACAAGAAAACTTTTATTAATTCTCAAACTAGATTTATATAAACTGAATACAAAAGACCCCTATTTATACTAAATAGAAACCGACCTTAAACTCCCTAGGTTTCCCTAAATCACACGCCTAAACTGATAAGGAAGCCGACCCTTAATATGGCAAATTGCCTTATTACAATCTTGATACGATTAGGAAAGAACTAGAATTTGGAAAGTTTTCCTAAAGATTTTAGGAAAGTGTTACTGCAACTCAAATTTAAACCTTTATAGTACTTATTCCTAAATTCTAAACATACTAGGATAAGACTCCTTAAGCAAGAAGTCTCGATATCACTACCTTGGATGCCAAGTAAACACGTGAACTTGTCTGAATAATACTGGAAGATTTTGAACAGTCCTGACGAGTGTTCAATAATCTTCATTTCGACAGATTCCATTCCAATACTTCGTTACTACCCATTGCTCCTGCATCACTATCCCATGCCATACATGCTAAAATAAACATTAACAAATAAAAAAAACCGCTTATCCTCTACCTCTACCACCACCCTGCCATCCGTACAACCCTACCCCACCTCTGCCGCCAACCGTCGTGCCTCTGTCGCCACCTTCCTACGACCGATGACCCCCTGCCTTCACCTCCCTCAACGACCAACGACGCCTCCTGACTAACACCACCCTAAACCATACTCATCTATTTCCCTCTCCTACCCGTTAACTCCATATAAACGCCTATTCACTCACCTCTCCGTAATACCAATCACCCCCTCTACTGCCCACGTTCGACCTTCGCCCCTCCCTCCCTCACTAGTCGCCATCCCCGCCACTCTTAACGTAATTTTAATAAACGCTAATTATTTCTTTAACCTCATTCAATTTATACCTATCTAATTTAATAATAAATTTGATGCTTAAGTAATGATGGTTGAATTGTTACTTTATTAATACGAGAATTAAGATTTTAAATGAGTAATTTTGTGAAAATTTGACCAACTTTGAATTTTTTGATGGAAAGAGAAAATGAGAGTTATTTTTTTTATTTTTTTTTTTGGAAGAAGTGGGTGAATGGAAAAATTATGGGAAAAAAATTCATGAAAAAGTAAAGCACGTCCAAGAAAGAGGAATGTCATTCTTAAAATAAAAAGGTAAGCAATTGATTGAGACAACCCAAAATAGAATAGGTAAATAAAAGACCGAAACGGAGGAAGTATATGAATATTTTAATAATATCTTAATTTTAGCAATTTATTTTCTCATTGAACGTCACATATTTTGGTTTATAAATATTTAACGTTTTCATGGAGTTTAGTATATGTTTACCATAAGCAACAAATAATATTATACATAGTACCTCCTATGATAAAAAAATAATCTAATTGCTAAATCTCACACATGATTTTACTATATCCTACACACTGTCTTTTTTATTCCATCACTACCCTTTATCTTAAAAAAATATTTAAAAAAATCCCCCCATGCTTTCCCTTTCAAAACCGAGTTGAGATCATCTGTCCCACTTTTGTGTCTTATCTCATATCCCGTTGCCTTAATATTTTGCCACACATTGACATTTACATAAACAAATAAATAACAATATTTGTTAACCTAATGATATGTCACAAGGGGAATATGGTGGGACACAAGATGAGACACAAAATGGGACAGAAAATCCGCTGTCTTCAAAACCTAACCACTTTCTTAAAAAAATTGACAATTATGAAATGTAACTCGTACATATCACAAGTAATTTCTCCGTTTTATTAACTAATTGTGGTAATAAGAATCTAGGGGAAAATTTATTTTTTAGAAGTTATTTTTTTTTTCACAATTAAGTTTGGATGTTTGGTTGTTGAAGGGTGTGGTTGTCAAATTGGTCGGGGGTAGGGTGGTCAGAAAAGTGGCCAGTCATATGAGGAGGGCGCGGTGGGTGTTAGCTTGTCAGGCGATTTGTGGTGGCTGATTTAGATGAGCTACAGTTGTGATGGTTGTGTAGGGCGGTTGTTGCGATGGGGACGAAAAAGTAAGCCGGCTATGGGGTCGTCGGTGTTAGGAGGGGACGAAGGTGGGTGGTCGGCTTTATGGAGGGGGTTTTTTGGCTCTTAAATCTTTCTCTTTTAAGGCTTTTTGTGCGTGAGAAAAGATAGTAGTAAAGTCGAAATAAATTAAAAATAGTGGGTAAAATTTAGTATTTTTTATGTTAAATTTGGCATGTCCAAAAAATAATTTAATCAACGAGTGTATTAAGTATACACAAGTAATAAAACACATTACGTGGTTAATTTTTACTAGAAATATATTCATGGACTCTACATTTGGCAGATTCCAAATGGTCTTGGAGCTATATCAGGTGCAGCCCAACTAATGTTGTACGCTTGTTACTATAAAACAACTCCAAAGGACTTCTTAGACGAGGAGAAGAAGGAAAACCAAATTCAAATGGCAACCCAAGCATTATAAAAATTACTTATTTTCTACATATATTTCTTATCATGCTTGGATCATGTTAATCTTCTCCGTCGTTTCGGTTTTCTCACAATATAATTTTCTTCTAATATAAAACGTTATAAAGTGTATAATGTGTTCTTACTTTTTACTTGATGATCAATTTTTATATTTTAGCTTTATGTTTTGTCTTTTAAGTTTTTTTTATTGTATATTGACAATTTTCTATAATAATCTATTGATGTTCATGTGACAATTAATCATTTTTATTTCGTGTAATAGTTAAAAATTAATTAGTTATGGATATTAAAATGTGTTGGACTATTAGAATATTCTAGAAATATAGCATTTATCCCATCCCAACTTTTGATCTTAGGACGGAGTTTAACAAATATAATAAAATGACTTTGGTCACAAATCATAGACTATCAAATGAAACAATCATAGGATAGAGACAAATACAATGACAACACAAACCCCATTCAACAATGAGATAAATGCTAATTTAACATGCTAATCCCATCTCCTTAGACAATTAAACTACTCAATCATAATTATAACAACCCGACCCGCCACCGTCATAACACAACCCCAATAAGATGAAATGTGTACCTTGGGCCCATTATTTATCCTCACTTAAGCCCAAAAGTACAAGCCTTGTTACTAAGTGGTGGGTGAAAGCCCTTATGATCATATCACAATCCTCTTATTTTTTCGATGTGGGACAACTTTACTCTCAACTCTTGGGGTGTTACAATAATTATGATTAAACTAACTACTAGCATGGATTTACACAATTGCATAATCATAAGATAATAACGAGGAAACGAAATGAACAAAAGTAAAGAAGAGAAATAATGAAATACCAATTGCAAAACTTGAACAATGAAGCAAGAAATGGAATAACAATTGTTAGAATAAAAACCCGAATCAAATTTAAACAAGTATTTTAAACATTTTTGAGATTATTAAAAATATAAATTGTTGTTTCTAAACCCAAAAAGCATAAGTAAATGATGAATAGATTATGGTATGTCGAAATAACAAGCAAATAATATATAGAGAGAGCAGGGCTGAATATGAAGAGGCGCGTAGGTTGCAACGTCCCCTAGGGGTCAGGGATACAACCCCTATCGCGGAGGTAGCAAATCCCTTTTTTTGAGCTTTATTCCAACTAAATATGATCATGTTCATGTCCCCTGGGGGTAGTGGTTGCGCATGGGGACGCGAACAGTCTTTAACAAAGTATAATAAAACCGTCATAACTTGTTCATACGAGCTTGAAACGACTTGAAACTTGTTCCCTTTGACTCAAAACTTTCATAGGACCATTGCACGCCCTCCTACGCTCTTAAAATCGTTACACATAGCGTCGACTTGCTTGGCATTCATCCAAGAATAGGAATTGGGCGAAAAAACGGCCCAAATCCTACAAGAGACATTTAAAGACAAGAATATTTGCAAAGACGGTATTAGCTCATAAAACCACTTCTAAGAGTGGAAAAATCATACAAAATCAAGCTAATTACGAGGAGGAAAAGTATATATAAATAGGACACGTCAAAATCCTCCAAGCTAATCCCTTACTCGTCCTCAAGCAAGCACACAACATCATACATGATAAGAACAAGGGTAACGAGCAATAATCATCCCAACAAAATGCAAAATCACATCAAATATTTTTAAAGGCACAATGAAACATATCCCGAAACAACATGGGTAAAGGGTACAAGACTTGGATGAGATTTACATGGCGGCTCAGCGTAAAGGTTTTCTTTAGAAAATTTTGACTCTTGCATGATCTTTAAATGACATCGGACTCTTCACATGATAACACTCAACACTCATAGCATGAACAAAGCAATATATGTGTGAGTGACACTCTCCTATCTACGACTCAAGAGAATGCGCCCACAATCTAGTAGGTAGACATTCTAAATACACAAGACAATGCTAATCATGATCAAACACAAGAAAAGAACTTAAGAACAAATAAAAGAAGGGTACGGAAAATGGGTAGAAGGTGGACGAATTATTTTGGTCATGTAGAGCTAAAGTCAAGCTGGCAAAAAACAAATATACAATGATTCTTATAATAACCTCAAACCATTCTCAAGCAATAACAATCAAGCCAAAAGCAGCATATTGGCTTAGTTCACGTTACAAAACACTAGTACACTTCCCAAATTAACTACTTCATAAAACATGGAAGCAACTCATTCTTCTTCTCTTCTTTTTCATCAACTTTCATTTTTTCACAAGTTTCTTTCTTTTGTTTTCTCATTTTTTCCCTTCTCGTTTTGCATTATTTTCTTTTCATTCTTTTTAGTTCTCTTTTTTCTTCAAACCAACATTTACCAAGATACGAGGATCAGCAATCTCGTAACTACAAGCTCACAATAATAACAAATTAACCACATCCCAATTAAGAGATAATCCCAACATACATAGCAAGTCACTAGCTCAACAAAGGTAGGCAAATGTTATATGTAGATAGGAAAAAGGCAAAATTGGCAATAGAGTAAGCAGGACAAGTGAATGGCTTCAAATAAAATCATGAAGCAAAATTCGTACAAAAGGGAATAAAGACCATACTTGTGCGTATAGATGTAACCATACCAAGAGGAGAAACTACATACACCTAAATGGGACCGGGTATAAATGCACCGGCCACTGGAGGCTCTACCTTACAATATAAGTAGTTTATCAATATCAAGATCAAGTCTAATTTATCCAAATTTCATCCTTCAGCCACTATGTCAAGACATTCCTAAGAATGCAAAACCCATTAGCTTAGAAAGCTATAATAGGGAAAATCCAAAGAGGAATGACATTATACATGCAAAAGACATATGGGTGGACAAACAACCTGGAACTATTTATGAATTTTTCAAAAAACAAAAATCAAATTTTATGGGTTTTTCATATATGAAAGCAAGGAAGAAACTAGACTCGCTAAATGCCTCCCCCAAGCTAGAACAACACATTGTCTTTAATGTGTAAAACGAGTTTAGCGCAAAAAAAAAAAAAAAAAAACAAAAACACAAAGAAGGATAAATAAAACCAACAATGGGAGATGAGATGACATATGCGGACATAAAGAAAGGAAATAAAGAATACTAAAGTGTAGAAGCCTCTCCCATGCTAGCTTGAACACGAGGTAGTCCAATCCATGTACCAAGGTGCCTGCAAATAGACCTGGCCAATCCAATTCGACGCGAATGACCTGGCCGAAACCCAACCCGAACCTTGATTGACCCATTGTTGACCCGACCCGAGATGACCAAAACCAAAAAGACATAGCTCATAATTTGTTTTAGTGGAATGCAAAAATTTATATTAATAATCATTAGGAACACTCACCATACACTCAATTTATCACCATAAACATTGGTGAGTACAACACCTAACCTACCTTACCACCCAGTACACCCATTACATAAAACCAATGATTTGTAGCCAGTTAGTAGAAGCACAATGCTTGACATTCCATGCTCTCCATTTGTACTGAGTCTTGATCATCCTTTGTAGGTCTTGTACCAAAACTACAGGATATGGCAAATAATTTTCCATCCTGCAAGTATTCCTTGCCATCCAAAGCATATACACAAGTCCACACATAGTAGCTGCGTTTATCTTTTTCTTCATCAACGAATAACATTTGTATTTAGTGCACCGGTCTATGCAGTTGACAGCAGGTACACTCACACCCAGTCAAGTTGTAACCAACTCAAAACAGATTTTACAATACATGCATTCAAAAAAAAAAAAAATGATACTCATGGGTTTCTGGTTGCTCCATACAAATATCAAAATGGCCATCATTACCCCTCCCAAACTTAATTATTCTATCTTTTGTCAGTAGCCTCTACTGCACAAAGAGCCAAGCAATGAAGCTATGCTTAGGCACATTTAGAGAGTTCAACACCACTGGATGCCAAGGAACCGTAATGCTACTACCCATAAGCCAATTATAACCAACATCAGAAGTATAAATGCCCTTGTTATTACACCATTGCCCCTGATTATACCCAATTTTCATCGTCTCCTTCACCTTACATATCTGACGCCATGCCTAACTAGAATTAAGAGAGGGTTTATAATCAAACCAATCCTGCCCCTTTGTATAAATATGGTTAACCCATTTAATCCAAAGGTGGTCTTCCTTATTTGCAATCCACTAGCAGAATTTTCCAATTATGGCTACATTCCAGGTCTTGCTTTTGATCATACCCAGGCCACCCATCTTCTTTTCCCTACAGACCTTCTCCCATGACACATGAGGCACTCTTATGTATTCCTCTGAGCATGCGCAAAGATAATTACTGTATATATTCATCAAATTAGAAATAACAGTGTTTGGGATGATAAAAATTCGTGTCCAGTAGGTGTGTAACTGTGAGAGTACACTCTGCACAAAAACTGATCTTCCAGCATAGCGCAACATACAATCACCCTAACTTCTGATCCTGCTTACCAATTTTTCCACCGGTCTATTACAATCCCCTACAGAAATCCTCTTGTATGTTATTGGAATGCCACGATATTTAAATAGAAAAATCCCAGCCTTAAAGCCAGAAATACTGAGAGCTTCTTGAAAAATACCTTGACTCATACCATTGAAGTATATGTAAGAGTTTTCTCTATTTACTTCTAATCTAGAAGCAGCTGAAAAAGTTGCAAAAGCCTTAAGGAATAATGTAACACCTCCTTCTTACCCGGCCAAGGTAATTAGGGAATGTTACCGTCTTGGTGTAATACCTCAGAGTTATGAGCTGTTGGGTACTCTATCGAGTAAGGCTTACTCTGTCGAGTAAGTTAGTTTTGCGTTCTAGACAGTATTCTGCCTGATGGATACTCGATCGAGTAAGGGCAACTCGATTGAGTAGGCGGTACTCGATCAAGTACCTTAGTTACTCGATCGAGTAAGTTGGTTTATACGGGTTTTTGGCCGGGTTTGATTGCAAAGCGTGAAATGATATATAAAGTATTTTTTATCAGTTTATTTTACTTTTTACTTATTCTAAAACCTTTACAAGAGAAAACAAACAACGTAAGATCCTTCTCTCGCATTGCTATCAAATCCAAGGAGCTAGAGTCGTCAGATTTCGGAGCTCTTTATACCGTTGAGACCGTCGTATTGTGGGTAAGATCCTAGTACAGTTTTCAAATTCATTCGCTAGTTTTGGTTAAACCTTAATTGGGTATTTGATGATTTTTGGGAGTATTGTTGATATTAGATTTTGATTGTATGATTATATGTTGATAGGAGGTGATTTCGTAGAGGAGAACTGTTGATATGCTGCTTGTGTCGATTGATGGTGATTGCATTCCAGGTAGGGTTTTCTACTCAGTTATTATATACATGGTTATGAAATAGTTGTTGTTTGTTGGAGGTTGGCATTTGATTATATCATAATTGATTTTGTAATTGGTTGTTGTTGTTTGTCTGTGTTTGGTGAGGTGCGCAATTGGCTTGTTGGGAAATGTGTCCTCAACAATGGTGCGATCACATGATTTAAATATCATTATTAAATCTCATTACAAGAATACGGAAGGGATGATACATTACATATATAGTCAACTGGTCCACACATATCGGTAATGATTGGCTGGCTAGAGTTTGACATTACTGTCGTGCGACGGCGGTGATCAGTTGATCCCTTGAGGTCACACCTAAAGGACGATTCCCTTAATTGAAAAGGTTAATTAATTGTATACCGATACAGATTAATTAATTCCTTAAAATTGAATAATTCAATTTGTGAGAGAGAATATTGATATCTTATTATAATGGGATTAAATAAGATTTATTTTAGTATATAAAATGCTTTATTACTAAAATTGTTTATTGTTTGAGAAACAATAAAGATAAGAATGAATGGTTGATTATAATTACAAGATGTTGTGAATTATAATTATATGACCCATTTTATTTATGTGATCAAGTATCACTAGTCAATTTATTGAATGTAATTTAATTAATTTATAAAATGATATTTATGTGATAAATATGCATGTAATTAATTAGTAACATGTATCATACTACATGTGACATATTGTGTGACAAATGACAAATTGACAAAATAAAATGGTAGTCCATTTTATGTATATATGGACCGAAATATGGAATGAGTTAGTGGGTTTTGGTTGTTTTATTTTATTTAATAAAATGGCATGATGATGCCTATCTACAACTAGCCTTACACCTACTCTTACACATCTATTTTCTTGTAAAGACAAAAGTAAAAAGAAAAGACCATGCATTGGTCTTACTAAGCCCTCCAACCGGTTTTGTGAGGGTTCATGGAGAATTTTATTTCTTTTAATTTTACTTATCATTCATTCATACAACACATGCAAAAGTTCATGTACTTTTCTCTCTTCTCTCTCTTTAATCTTCATCAAAAAGATGAGATTTTAATCCAAATTGTTCATGAAAGATTACTAAAATTATTAATGTAATATATGAGTGTTAGTAATCAATTTTAAGGTAAACCACAATATAAATATCTAGTACATATTAGTTTGTGGGGTTGAGGGATAGTCTTGGGTGCAACTAATTGGAGGGCTTCTATTTTGAGGTCATGTATGTTCATCCAATATGGAAAGCTCAAGAACTAACAAAAAGGAGATCTTGTTGGTGCCCATTTGACCGAAATTCATATGGTGAGAAAATGATTTCTTCACTTATTTATTTTAGTTTGCATGCATAAGATCATTTATTAATTTTATGACAAATTAACCTAAAAAATATATGAATATGTTAGTATATAGATCTACTTTTCCTTCAATTGCTATCAGAGCCATGGTTGTTTGCATGCAAATCGGTTATTGTTTTTCCGAGTTATATGATTAACAGTTACCTCGAGATGCGTGCCTCAACCGAAGTTCAAGGGACCAATGGAGTTGGTTTCCGAATATGTAATAGTTAAATAGTTTTTCTATTTTAGGAAGGCCATACTAGATTTTTTTTTTTTTTTTTTTTTTTTTTTTTTTTTCTTTTTTATGCTTTGCATTTTATTTATATGTTGCATGCATCGCTAAATCGCCATAACTAAAACATGCATTATCATATAATCGAGTTTATCGACCGTGTCAATTAGAATTATCGTAGTTCACCGCTTTAGTTCACTTAAAACGTGATAGATAATAAATTGACATGACCTCTCGCTAAAACAATTAATTGAGACATAGCCTTACCAAATAGTAGAAACCATGAAAACCTATTTCGCGAGGGAGTGCACTCGGCCCTACCGGGGTACAAACCTTGTTACGTAGGGGAAGTGGGTGATGAATGTTTATCCACCGAGTTCATGTTAATGAGGGTTCCATCGGCCATACCGTGCCCAAGTTGATGTGGATTTGGATCATGGACACATTTATTCGAAATTTGGATTGAGCTCAACGGAAGTATTCGTGACCGTAGTTGCATGTGTTCCGGGCTATAGATAATTATTAAAGTAATTATATCGACCAAGAGTTCTAAAAGTAGAATCGATTAAAACGTTAATTCACCGAGTTATATTGATAAGGGTTTCATCGGCCATACCGTGCCTAAGTCAATATGAATTTGGGTCATGGAATCATTTATCATAGTTGGGTAGAGGTCACTATGTAAATGCTTTACTTGTTATTTACAAGTATTAATAAAACGATAAATGTTAAGTTTTCTACTATTCCGTTTTTATATTGTTCTATTTCTTTACCACAATTCATATACGATATCATTTCGGTTTTGATACAAATCTCCATTAAAACAGCGTTACTAAAGACAAAATTTGAATTTGCTTCTAAAACCTCAAACGAACCATTGCTAAGGATCTCTTGTAAAGAGTATAGATTAAAGTTATTCATTATGAAACAGGTTTTTGATTCTCGACTAACACATCTACTTACAATGAATTGTTTCTAATTTTGGTAACTAGATTTGTTGGAAATCAAAATTGACCAAAATAACGCAACCACTTCAATGAAAGTTTTAAGACTAAAACGAACAAATGAAGAGTAATCTTCATGAATTCAATTTTGCTTCTCAACGCAAAGACTCATTGAAATGAGTGGGAGCATTCTCTTAAATCGTTAAGATAAGGACGAGGTTCAAGAAGTAAAGATAATAATGGAATTGATACAAGGTAATGTTAAAAGTAAAGTCATTGAGAAATGACGATACTAAACCTATCAATCCCAACCAATAAAGTTTCCATTGTCTTAAATGTTGGACACAAGAAAGGAAACTACCCCAAATTATTGAAGAATCAAAAAATTAGTTGTGGGACATCTAATGGGACCTTCTTCTTTAAATGTTTATTTGATTAAACATGAATTTTGCTAGTACCACTTCGTCAATATTAGAAACCAGTGGAGGTTTTAATCATTGTATTCGACACATAAGATGATTAGAATATGACGACTAGCAACAATAATGTCGAGAGATAGAGTAATTGTGTACTCAATCTAGTTTTTGGATTTAAAGTTGTACTTAATTGTGACTATTAAGTGCATAAACTCTAAATAAGAATATAAACTTGTTAAGATACAAAAGAGGTTTTCACTTTTGTGACCCTATACACCACGATTTGATGTATGGCTAGCCCATTATCAAGGTGATTATATTCTAAACCAAACTAGAATGATATATCATGTAGATGATGTAAGATTCAAATTGGTAACCCAAGATTAAACCTTAAATTTTGGAATGATGAACGCAAAGAGTTATCGAGTACTCTTGAAACCATTAGATTGTTAATGGTATATGCGTATCTTGTATTCAAAGCAAGATGTCTCGTGCCTTTTGGTTGAAAAGGAGATCGAGGTTGTAAATCATCGATCCAAAATAGGTTGATCATTTTCTTTTACCTACGATTTAAGTTGACACTAATATGTTCACTTAATAAGGTAAATAGAGAAATCTTTGAAGAAGTTCAAAGTGTTCAAAGAATCACGATTTAGTCGTGATGGGATTATCAAAGTGAAGACTTTGATATAAGCCAAAGGAAATGTGATATAGTATCACAAGTTAATCTCTCTTAGCATGCATTATGGAATAATGTGTGATTGGATAAGAATTTAAACGCTATTCGATATGGTTTGGACTTCGATCAAGTTACTTTGAGTTACTTGATCCTTTTTGGGGATTTTATCATTTTTGTCTAAATTATTTTTCCACTAAATCGAATCATATGAGATATGAAATGGTAAGGGTACCATGTTTGTAAGTTTTCACAAGAAACAAATGCTCATTTTTCCCTTTTCAATTATCACGAGTACGACGGGTTTGCGGCTCGTGAAGCTGTCTTTCTAAAATACACGTTTATTTCTAGAAGACAGAGTGAGAGAAATTATTCAAGAGCCACAAAGAATGCCACAAAGAATGTTATGTCGCAAGAAACTGGTCTTTCTTGGCTACATGAGACGTTTTGTGTAAGACGTTGTTTCTTTAAAACATAGGAGGTTAAATTCGTCACTTGTTAAAGATGATGAATTCATGCTACTTTTAAGAAAGAAAAGAGCTTGTAACTTACAAAAGAAATTGTTTGATTCAAGTTGATTACTTCTGGAAAATAATCAACAAATGACTTACATAAGAGTGTTTAAGTCACAACTCAATACAAGGCTTAGAGCCATGAAAATCCGAAATAAAAAGGCTTGATTAGTGACAAAGGGTTTTGCACTAATAAAGAGAGATTTCAAAGCTTGATTGGTAGCAAAGGGTTTTGCACTAGTTGAAACGCGTAAGTCTATTTGGATCTTCTTAGGGATTGTGTTTCATTATGAGGATACGCATACAGCATGTGAATCTAAAACCCACTTCTTCAAAAGGAGGTATGTATTCAATACATGTCATGAGTTTTGTAGATTCTTACAATCCTAAGATAATGTGAAACTTAAGAGAGGGTCTTAAGTAGGACATCAATGAGTTGGAATCAATGATTTGATCATGTTATAAAACGTTTCTCGATAAGTCGAGAAGTTGTGTTTATACATGGAGTTTAGTGGGAGTTACGGTAATTTTAATTAGTCTTATATGTGGATGACATATTGATCATTGCGAATGATGTAAGACTTTTGGAGTATTATAATACATCTTTAATATCCGGATTTATGAAGATAAATCCACATCATATTAGCATCAATAAGAAGTCTTATGTTGATAAGATTCATAACTAGTTCAATTAAATTGAACATATTTGATTGATTTCATTTGCTTCCGCTGCCGGATCAATTAAATGAGTGATGATGTATAATACTTCATATACTTTGAGTATGATGAGTTGTTTTCAAAATCGAATTTAAGTAATCTTTACCAAGTAAGCCATAAAGATTACCCTTAAGTGCTTGCAGAAGCATTAAGGAAGTAAAGCAAAGTGTTTATGATGCAATTTTGTGTAAGGGTGTTACACAAGTGACAATTGACAATTGAGATTGCGCATGGTTTCCGACAAAACCATAATCAAAACACATTAGGATGGTTAAGATACCATTGTGGCTATGTTATTTAAGAAATAGATTTTCTAGAATCGTTCTAGGCAATAAAGAACAATGAGAGATATTTATAACGGAAATTGAGTACACTTGTAATCATGAGATGTGCAAGAGGATGAGTCCAGCACACTGTGAAAACAGTGGGAGCCATTCTTGGGCTAAAGGGCCTACTTGATTGGATCTCGACACGTACTCAGAGAATTTTGTGATGCAAATGTATACATTACAAAGGAAAACGAATATGTAGTAAGGTTGAATAAGGTACAAGAAGTTAATAAAACCTACTAACCAAAGCCTTCTCATAGGCTTAACATGATAAGTCATGTCATTTCAATTAAATTGAGATGAACAACTACATTCAAGATCAAATTAGATTATAGAACATGAAATAGTAATCAGGCATTGACTATTCATATGTGATAATCACATTTGTCGTTCGAGTTTTACTTTAAAACTCTTTTGTTATACTTTGTTACATCCAAACGGGTTGTAGAGACAACATTGAACCCCGTTAAAGTGAACCCGGATTAACATAGTATTAGCCCATAGTCGCTTGTATGAGGTGACGTCTCGAAGTGACTAGAGTGTGATGCGATTGATGGCAAGTTCAAGTGCCATAGAGTCATGTGAGATGACTAGTCGATCACATAGGCAGACTGTTAGGAACACTTTGTCGCAAAAGTGACCGCTTATAGAGTTCTGGCAAATTTATATAGCCTGGTCGTGGCGAGAGCTACTATAGTATTCTAATGAGTCGATTCTTTTGACTAAAGACTATTCGCCTAAGATGGCACAGTTTCAGATTAACTTTGATTTGTGTTACTACGACCTTCGTAAATGTCAAATGGGCATATTTTGGGTTATGATGGCTGTGGCTAGTCGAAGGGAGTAAGTGCGATATGAATTATCCACCCCCTTGTCAGGGTTAAAACAATATCTCAGGGCCACTCGAGGAGTAATGAACTGGAAATGCGTGGCCACGCTCGGAAGGTATCCATGGTGGATAAATTCCGGTCAATCAGTTATTCTCAAGATCGAGGAAACCACTCTCGATATGATCACTTGCAAGTACGATCCGAAAGACACCTTGCATTGAGTGGGAGATAGTAATAGGACAAGAGAATTGGTGACGCACACTTGTCGAGGACAAGTGGGAGATTGTTGGGAAATGTGTCCTCAACAATGGTGCGATCACATGATTTAAATATCATTATTAAATCTCATTACAAGAATACGGAAGGGATGATACATTACATATATAGTCAACTAGTCCACACATATCGGTAATGATTGGCTGGCTAGAGTTTGACATTACTGTCGTGCGACGGTGGTGATCAGTTGATCCCTTGAGGTCACACCTAAAGGACGATTCCCTTAATTGAAAAGGTTAATTAATTGTATACCGATACAGATTAATTAATTCCTTAAAATCGAACAATTCAATTTGTGAGAGAGAATATTGATATCTTATTATAATGGGATTAAATAAGATTTATTTTAGTATATAAAATGCTTTATTACTAAAATTGTTTATTGTTTGAGAAACAATAAAGATAAGAATGAATGGTTGATTATAATTACAAGATGTTGTGAATTATAATTATATGACCCATTTTATTTATGTGATCAAGTATCACTAGTCAATTTGTTGAATGTAATTTAATTAATTTATAAAATGATATTTATGTGATAAATATACATTTAATTAATTTGTAACATGTATCATACTACATGTGACATATTGTGTGACAAATGACAAATTGACAAAATAAAATGGTAGTCCATTTTATGTATATATGGACCGAAATATGGAAGGAGTTAGTGGGTTTTGGTTGTTTTATTTTATTTAATAAAATGGCATGATGATGCCTACCTACAACTAGCCTTACACCTACTCTTACACATCTATTTTCTTGTAAAGACAAAAGTAAAAAGAAAAGACCATGCATTGGTCTTACTAAGCCCTCCAACCGGTTTTGTGAGGGTTCATGGAGAATTTTATTTCTTTTAATTTTACTTATCATTCATTCATACAACACATGCAAAAGTTCATGTACTTTTCTCTCTTCTCTCTCTTTAATCTTCATCAAAAAGATGAGATTTTAATCCAAATTGTTCAAGAAAGATTACTAAAATTATTAATGTAATATATGAGTGTTAGTAATCAATTTTAAAGTAAACCACAATATAAATATCTAGTACATATTAGTTTGTGGGTTTGAGGGATAGTCTTGGGTGCAACTAATTGGAGGGCTTCTATTTTGAGGTCATGTATGTTCATCCAATATGGAAAGCTCAAGAACTAACAAGAAGGAGATCTTGTTGGTGCCCATTTGACCGAAATTCATATGGTGAGAAAATGATTTCTTCACTTATTTATTTTAGTTTGCATGCATAAGATCATTTATTAATTTTATGACAAATTAACCTAAAACATATATGAATATGTTAGTATATAGATCTACTTTTCCTTCATGGCTGAGTGAAGTCACTTGCGGGACTGGCTTCACGCCCTTGATTCGCCCCTTGTGGAACCCGTCACAAGAGGGTATGTGCACATTAAGGAACACGGGTTTTCGCTCGGTAAAGATGAGCGAGGCTTAGGTGGGAACGGCTGCGGTCCCCCACTGGCGGAGTGGATTACTGGTTGCGACTGGTAATCTGGCAGGGCTAGACCTTCAGGCTAGTCAGATGATTGGTGATGTGACGGTGTTGGAGAATTGTGTATGTGTATTGTTGTTGTATTATCTTATATTGTGTATACAGTAACTGACCCCGTTTAATTGTTTTAAAATTTGTGGTGATCCATTCGGAGATGGTGAGCAGTTATTGAGCTGGTATAACTTGGATACGTGAGGGTTAGCTGGGGATGAGTCACCACGAGTCAGCTAGTAGTCTTCCGCTATTATGTTGAGATTCTTTTATTTATTTAGTTGGTTTGGTTTGTAGAACAGTTGTATCATACTTTGCAGTTTTGGGTTTTGATGTAATCACTTAAACTATTTATTTAAAGTACGTTTTGTGATGGTCTATTTGATATACATTGCCTTGGGTAACTGAGATGGTAGCACTCTCATGCATTAGGTGGTCTTGGTAAGGCACCTTGGTGTATAGAGTGTTACAAAGTGGTATCAGAGCGACGATTTTGGAACCTGTAACTAATGAATCTAATGAACTTAGGGAGTCAAACTAAAATGAACCCGGGTAGGAGTTGTTAGGAGCTAATGCAAAGGCTTGGGAGACGTCCTAAAGTCGCGAAATCGTCCTACAACTTTGAACCGGTCACTATGGGATGTCATGGGATCGCTACGTGTTTACTATTGCTCATGTGCATATGTTGGATGAATATGTTGGATGAATAGGTTGGATTAATATGTTGGATGAATACGTTGGATCAATATGTGGTATGATAGATGAATTGGTGGAAAAAGATGAATAATCGTTGCATGGTAATATGATTTATGGCTAGGCATGTTGTATAATGGAAGTGATTTTATAATGTTGTTATGTTAGTAACATGTGAATAGGGAATTTGATGTTGTATATTATGTTATCGTTTTTACGTAAAGTTATAGAATAAAAGCATGTGGGTAGTACATGATTGATAAGTTGAATATTATATAAGCATGATGGGTGCTATTGTTTGGCTTTTGTAGATAGTAACATGTGGTTAAGGATACTGATTTTACAAGTATCGAGTCTATTTTGTTTACTTTGTTGATGTTTAAGTTGTTTGGAAAGGAAAATCAAGTAGTTATGTTGTCCGATTATAGAGAAGTTGTCTTTAAACTGCTATAACTTGAGATGCATATATGATATTGATGTGATTCCACTTGCAGGTGATAGCTTGTCCTCTTACAATTCTAACGATAGGTCACACACCCAAAATGACCAAGAAAAGAGTGAGATATGACCGTTTTACGAAAACTGGACAGTGGTGAGAACTGCGTAGGATACTCGATCGAGTAGCCCTTACTCGATCGAATACACCTCTTGGTACTCGATCGAGTACCTCTCACTCGATCGAGTAGCCCTGGTAATTTATTGCACGTGCTTCTGATCTTCACCTACTCGATCGAGTAAGCGGTACTCGATCTAGTGACCCCTGTATTGGTCTTATGCTTATCTTTTTGACCTCCCTGCATGTCATAGTTATTTCAAAGATGTTTTTTTGCTCCTTTATGCATTGTTTTACATATGTGTTGGTCCTTATGCGTAAGTTACCCAATCTTATGATGTAAGGAGTAGCACCTTATGATGGGTAGGAGTTTGGTGGGGAGGACATGAGTTATATGTGGTTGTGATGGATAGTGGAAAAAGGAAAGGGAAGATTGATGTAATACTACAAGTGTTTTGAGTTATTATGGTAACATCTTGTGATAAGATTGGTATGGCTAATAATCGTAAATGGATAATCATGTTATCATAAGTTGGATGGCGCTCAGTTATGTGGATGTTTATAAGTGTTGTGGTTGTAATTATGGGCGAACTTCGGGACTAAGTTCATTTTAAGGGGGGAAGACTGTAATACCCCGTATTTCGATAATAATTTATGAGAATAATTTATGTAATTTAATAATTAATTTATGGCATTTCTAATAATAATTACAATAAGACGTTAAGTAAATAATAAATTAATAATTCAAGTCGGGAATTGGGCCTACCTAATAAATAAGTGTTGGGCCGTGTGCCATTGTTAATTGGACCGAAACTTATTAAGTTGGTATGAGTGTAATCGGGATATGTATCGGGAATTAATAATAACATAGTATGGAAATAATAATATATAAAGGTAATAAAAATAATAATAAGTTATGGCAATAATAAATTAGTAAAAATAGTATGTGGAAATCCTACTTATGGTATGACTAATATATTATATAATAATAATAATAGTAATAATAATAATAATAATAATAATAATAATAATAATAATATAATGGTAATAAGTAGTAATAGTTGTTGTAGTTGTAATAATAATATAATAATAATAAGAAAGAGAGAAACTTTCCTAAAATAATACTACCTTACTACTATATATATCATGCTAGCCTATTCATAAATCACTTATTAACTTTTACAACATCACATGAAACTTGGGGAATTACAAGGGAGATAAAAAGGGAAAAAAGGATATTGAGAATCAATTTGAGGATTTTGCATCTACTTTTATTGGATTCAATCTTTTATTTCGTAAGTTCATCTTTAATCTTTCAAAGTTTTAATCTTAAATCCTTATTAGCATGTTTTAAGTTTTAGTTCATCGCCTAATCATGTCTAGATTAAATATAATCATCTATACTTAAAATTGTGACGATTTTGTTTAAGAATAAAGTTACAGCAATTCTGTAAGTTGTCTGAAACGAATTAGCAGACCGTCTTAAAATCGTTGTCTTCAAAAACGTAAAGAATAGACTTAGGTTATTTTCAAGCCTAGTTGATGCCTGTAAAATTCCGTAGCAATTGACCATGTAGATTTTCCAAAATAAATTCGTTATGAACATGTCGACTGAGAAACCGTGAATGCACTTTTAGTCTAAAGTTTAATTCGTAAACCTAATTTATTAATTGAAATTGAGTTGGGTATTTTTAATACAATAACTTTGAAGAGTCTAGATAATGTTAGGAAACGGAATTTCTCAAAAACCATATGCTAAACTTGTTTTATGAATCAATACTTTTTATGCGACGAAATTCGTCACTATTTACAAATCCTTCAAGAAAACCCTGATAAGTCTGTACTTTGAGAAAAGTCTATTTCACAAGAACTGTAGATATGAGTCTTACGGTTCTCACCCCATTGGTCTTGTGTCATTTTGATTTTTATTGAATTAATTATGAATTTTATAGCGAGACTGAACTGTGCTGTAAAACGGTAGGATTAGAGATTTAGCTTTAAAGTTGTCAAAAGGATTAGGACGTGATGGACATAGGATAAGTGCATGATTAGTTGGTTGGTTATGTAGTAATTGTACATAATTATGTTATGTAGGTTATGGATTTGTAAAGGGTCGATTTGATTGCTTGTGTGACTCGTGTGACTCGAAGGTTTGCTATCAGGTAGGACAATTACTCAACTCGTCTTGTCTTTGTTGGTTTGTGGAATTTATAAAAGTATTGTGGAATTGGATGGGTTAATGGATGTGGGTTATATATCGTTGGATTGTTTATTGTTTGATTATTTATATTGGAATTTCGTTTGCATTGTATACCTCAGCTCGTGTCTGAGATGATTTTTATAACTAGCATGGTGGATAATTGGATACCTCAACTTCGGTTGGGATGGTGGATACCTCAACTTCGGTTGGGATGGTGAATACCTCAACTTCGGTTGGGATGGTGAATACCTCAACTTCGGTTGGGATGGTGAATACTTCAACTTCGGTTGGAATGATGAATACCCCGGGCCACGGATTGGCGGGATGAATGGGTGTTTCGAGTGATGAGCTCAGTTGTTTTGGCATTATATATCATATCATTTCACTTTGACTTGTTGTTGGTTATTCCTACTCAACCTCGTGGTTGACAGTGTATTCGTGAACACCTGCGGTGAACCGTTTTATGGGGAGAAGATTTGACAGGTACTAAAGATTAGCTGACTCGGGAGCATTGGGATGAGAGCTCGACTAGGACCATAGTTGAAGTCTAGATCACATTGAATAATTATATCACTTTATTTATTTCCGCTGCGAGTTGTAATATTTTATATTAAGTTTTAGTTGGTTAGTTTGTAATAATCATGTATTCACTAAAGTTTTAATTTAAAGTACTTCGGTTTGTTGTACTTTGTTATTCACTACCTCGGGAAACCGAGATGGTAACGCTCTCATTTACATGGGAATGTCTAGCTAAAGGCTCCCAAATAAATGAGGGTGTTACAAAGTGGTATCAGAGCAAAACGATCCTCGGGCCTAACCAATGAATAATAATGAACTTAGGATGTGTCTAAATAAAATGAATTCCGGGTAGAAACTGTTAGGAGCCCCTCTTAGTGCGGTTAAGATGGCGCCCTTAATTAGTACCATGGCCCTCTCAGTTTTGAACCTGGAACCTTGAGAGAATACTTGAGAGTGTAGGGTAATTTAAAATGAATATAGTATATTTCTCTTAGGAATTTTGTTTGTCTTGGTTACATATTGTTGTCATTAATGGTTGCGGTTACGGGGTGTAACCTTATTTTACGGAGGAGGCGTGTGACATGATTTCTTTTAAGCATTGTTTTAAGCATGTTGATACGAGGAAGTATGTGGGCAGGTATGTGGAAGGTGTGAATATGATTAAGCATGTGAAATATTAATGGTTGTGTGGTATTGTGAAGAATGCGATTTTGGTTGATTTCTCGAAATTTTATCGTTGATTGTTTTGGCTGCCATTTACTACCTGTTTAGAATTCTTATACGATATTTTTATGTGTGATAGCCTTGTGAGTTAAATTTCATATGTCGCTTGTCTCGTGTTCAAATAACATACGGTTTACGAGAAATAAATATTTTAGTGGACAGTTGTCAGAATATTCATGTACAATGATGTTTTTGCGCCATGTTTTTGTAAAATTTGCCAATTAATAACTACCTGTCGATTTAGTGTAATTCCAACTACATTGTTTAAAAGATTCGTATATGTTTCTAAATTGATAAGCCATGTTGCAAGGTAAATTTTTGACAATTAATAGTGATTTTTAAAATTTGACCTAAGTTTTAGACAAGTTGCTGTAAAATTTCTGTTTCGACCAAACAAATTGTAAAATACATTATAAATTGACCTTATGAGTTTTTGACTTGATTCTTTCGCTCATGATTTATTAACTCTCTTTATTTTCGAAAAAAAGTATAAGTTTTCAAGAATTAATTATGTTGTTAATTATTTATGATTTTTAGTTATAACATGTATTCCTTAGTCTTGAACAAATGAAAGTTTTTGTTTCTTGATATTTTAATATTGTGAATTGTGTGAAGTAGATTACCATGTCTAGTGATATGCATAATGTGTTTCCGTAAGCCTATATATATGATTATAATAATTCCACCCATGTTTAAGTTAGATATCATTATTAAGAAACGATTAACTAATTAATTATGCGTATTTTGTTATAGATTATTATATATCTTGGTAATGTATTTGTCGATAGGTAAAGTAATAAATTGGAGTTTAAGTAAAGATAAGTTCGAATATCCTATATGATGTCGTTTGCTATTTGGAAGAAAATTAATGATTTTGTTATTCATTTAATCATTACATGGAATTGTGTTTGAAATAATAGTTGACTTGTGTTACGGTGTGTGTTCTTGATTTTGTGGCATTCCAGCAAGGATTTGGTTGTTCCGGTTGTTTGTTATTTCGAACTTCGGGGACGAAGTTTATTTTTAGGGGGAAGGAATGTAATACTACAAGTGTTTTGAGTTATTATGGTAAGATCTTGTGATAAGATTGGTATGACTAATAATCGTAAATGGATAATTATGTTATCATAAGTTGGATAGCGCTCAGTTATGTGGATGTTTATAAGTGTTGTGGTTGTAATTATGGGCGAACTTCGGGACGAAGTTCATTTTAAGGGGGGAAGACTGTAATACCCCGTATTTCGATAATAATTTATGAGAATAATTTATGTAATTTAATAATTAATTAATGGCATTTCTAATAATAATTACAATAAGACGTTAAGTAAATAATAAATTAATAATTCAAGTCGGGAATTGGGCCTACCTAATAAATAAGTGTTGGGCCGTGTGCCATTGTTAATTGGACCGAAACTTATTAAGTTGGTATGAGTGTAATCGGGATATGTATCGGGAATTAATAATAATATAGTATGGTAATAATAATATATAAAGGTTATAAAAATAATAATAAGTTACGGCAACAATAAATTAGTAAAAATAGTATGTGGAAATCCTACTTATGGTAAGACTAATATATTATATAATAATAATAATAATAATAATAATAATAATAATAATAATAATAATAATATAATGGTAATAAGTAGTAATAGTTGTTGTAGTTGTAATAATAATATAATAATAATAAGAAAGAGAGAAACTTTCCTAAAATAATACCACCTTACTACTATATATATCATGCTAGCCTATTCATAAATCACTTATTAACTTTTACAACATCACATGAAACTTGGGGAATTACAAGGGAGATAAAAAAGGGAAAAAAGGATATTGAGAATCAATTTGAGGATTTTGCATCTACTTTTATTGGATTCAATCTTTTATTTCGTAAGTTCATCTTTAATCTTTCAAAGTTTTAATCTTTAATCCTTATTAGCATGTTTTAAGTTTTAGTTCATCACCTAATCATGTTTAGATTAAATATAATCATCTATACTTAAAATTGTGACGATTTTGTTAAAGAATAAAGTTCCAGCAATTCTATAAATCTGTAAGTTGTCTTAAACGAATTAGCAGCCTGTCGTAAAATCGTTGTCTTCAAAAACGTAAAGAATAGACTTAGGTTATTTTCAAGCCTAGTTGATGCCTGTAAAATTCCGTAGCAATTGACCGTGTAGATTTTCTAGAATAAATTCGTTATGAACATGTCGACTGAGAAACCGTGAATGCACTAGTAGTCTAAAGTTTAATTCGTAAACCTAACTTATTAATTGAAGTTGAGTTGGGTCTTTTTAATACAATAACTTTGAAGAGTCTAGATAATGTTAGGAAAAGGAATTTCTCAAAAACCATATGTTAAACCTGTTTTATGAATCAATACTTTTTATGCGACGAAATTCGTCACTATTTACAAATCCTTCAAGAAAACCCTGATAAGTCTGTAATTTGAGAAAAGTCTATTTCACAAGAACTGTAGATATGAGTCTTACGGTTCTCACCCCTTTGGTCTTGTGTCATTTTGAATTTTATTGAATTAATTATGAATTTTATAGCGAGACTAAACTGTGCTGTAAAACGGTAGGATTAGAGATTTAGCTTTAAAGTTGTCAAAAGGATTAGGACGTGATGGACATAGGATAAGTGCATGATTAGTTGGTTGGTTATGTAGTAATTGTACATAATTATGTTATGTAGGTTATGGATTTGTAAAGGGTCGATTTGATTGTTTGTGTGACTCGCGTGACTCGAAGATTTGCTATCAGGTAGGATAACTACTCAACTCGTCTTGTCTTTGTTGGTTTGTGGAATTTATAAAAGTATTGTGGAATTGGATGGGTTAATGGATGTGGGTTATATATCATTGGATTGTTTATTGTTTGATATTTATATTGGAATTTCGTTTGTATTGGATACCTCAGCTCGTGTCTGAGATGATTTTTATAACTGGCATGGTGTATAATTGGATACCTCAATTTCGGTTGGGATGGTGGATACCTCAACTTCGGTTGGGATGGTGAATACCTCAACTTCGGTTGGGATGGTGAATACTTCAATTTCGGTTGGAATGATGAATACCCCGGGCCAGGGATTGGCGGGTAAATGGGTGTTTCGGGTGATGAGCTCAGTTTTTTTGGCATTATATATCATATCATTTCACTTTGACTTGTTGTTGGTTATTCCTACTCAACCTCGTGGTTGACAGTGTATTCGTGAACACCTGCGGTGAACCGTTTTATGGGGAGCAGATTTGACAGGTACTATAGATTAGCTGACTCGGGAGCATTGGGATGAGAGCTCGACTTGGACCATAGTTGAAGTCTAGATCACATAGAATAATTATATCACTTTATTTATTTCCGCTGCGAGTTGTAATATTTTATATTAAGTTTTAGTTGGTTAGTTTGTAATAATCATGTATTCAGTAAAGTTTTAATTTAAAGTGCTTTGGTTTGTTGTACTTTGTTATTCACTACCTCGGGATACCGAGATGGTAACGCTCTCATTTACTTGGGAATGTCTAGCTAAAGGCTCCCGAATAAATGGGTGTGTTACAATTGATGAGCTTATCAACGCAGGGAGCATGTTTTGTGAGATGTGGTGAGTGATATAGTCGCGTGTTGAGTAATGTAAAAGTAAGTGAATATTGGCAAGGGGTGATGTAAGTTTAAGGAACATGAGAATGAAAAGATTGAAATGAGGTATGCGAATGATGGTAACTTGGGATTCTTGAGGATTTATGGAGGGAGATAGTTATAACTAGGTTGGTTAAGAATATATATAATGGAAGGTCGTTGTAAAGGGATGGAGAAAAATGGTATATAGTGAACTTAGATTGAGTTATGCCACGATGTGGATTTGTAGATAGTGACTGAGTCTGGGAATTTGGATTATGAAGAGGTGAGCCCAGTGTGTAATTCTTTGACCAATTAACGGTATGAGGTGAATTTTTTTATGGTTTTCTAGGGATACGAAAGGAAGATACAACTAATTGAAGAGTAACCGTTGGTTGTATGGACTAAATGGTGACAAGTGTGAGTGAGTAGCATGATGCGAGAGGATCAGTGATAAGAAAGAATGAGAAGATATTGATATGAATTAATGGAATTTAAGTTGTGGAGCAATGAGAAGGTAATCGGATTACTAAAGAGTTTGGTAGAAGGAGGAAGGAGATGAATTATTAATTGGTATTATTGCGTAAAAAGAGGAAAGAAGGATGGAAGTAAGCTGAGAGAACGTTGACCGGAGTTAAGGAGCATGAAAGTAAGGAATCATGGAGATGTATGATAGCATCATGAGAGGGTGTGAGTTAATGGTTATATAGGAGTTTCAGGACAACATGTTAGCCATGAATTTCGAGGAATTAAGGAAAACAAAAAGTTGGTAAAGTATTTGCACGATATGAGATTTTGGTGGTGAGTTGGGTGACGATAAAATTAAGGATAGAATTGGGATGAATGCTGAGGTAAATTTTGTTGACGAATTTGCTGTTTGTTAATTGGGATGTTAACCGAAATAGAAATGAGCTGTTATGTTTAAAGGTGAGTATAAGAGATTTGTTATATGAAAGATGGTGGTGTTATGATGTTATCACTAGTAGTTAAGGATGACGTTAAATAGAGAAGATAACCGTCCTGGAGAGGTTGATTTTATGGAGGCCGGATTGGTATAGATGGTTGTGAGGGAGTATAAGATGTGGATGTAGCAGGCGTCTGCTAGTAGTTGGCTATTAATGGAATGGTAACATTTGTCAGGAGGTGATAGTTATGCGAATGGGAGAATGTGATATGAGGGGCATACGAGTTAAGCTTGGGCGAGAGGTAACCTTTATCAGGTGGTAACTTACGTGATCAAGATTGGATAGTTAGATTCGATTATGGGTCTATGATGTGTGTAAGTGTTTGTGTGAGGTTCTTACCTCATGAGTAGTGGTATTATGCGATGGTCATAAAGTTGTTATCTGAGTGTTCCGTAATATATGTTGGGTACGGTAACCTAATAGGATTATATTCAAAAAGAGATAATTTGGGTGATCTGGAATGGCTAGTTATACTTGTATGTGTATTTATGATACATGTAAGTGATAGTGTGAGGTTTCGTCCTCATGAGTAATAGTATGGATGATATGCATAAGGTTATTATCTGTTTTTTCCATCTGATATGTTGCGTTGTGATTTAGTAGAGCGGTTTTAAGGAAGTTTTCTTGTCAAGGGAGTTATGCTGAGTCAGTGTTTATGGGATTGTATACGTTGCGATGACTATCGATATGATTGTTGTGCCTCGGGTGGCGATCCGGCCATGGCACTTCGTGTTGTGATGCGGGTACTTTCGCACTGCGGTGCGGCTGATGGTGGTGGTGTTGCGATGCCGTCATCCGTTGTGGTGGAGTAGACGGGATACTTATGAGACGAGATTTCGAAAGTGTATACCATTTATATAGATTGTTGTTTAGTTTACTGTTGTTTTCTTTGAGTTTCGGTTTGGACATATAGATTGTTGTTTATTTTATTGATGTTTCTTACTAGTTTCGGCCTTGGAGTGAGTGTAGAGTATGATATACAAAACAATATATACATGACTATACTACAAAGGAAATGAACTTGTTTTTGGTTTTTCAATTTTCAAATTTTTATGGTTTTTGATTTTATGAAATTAAAAGACATATTTTTGGGATTTTTCGAAATTTTTCAATTTTTATGCATTTTTGGAATATAAATTCCCATCCCCCACTTTATTTTGGACATTGTCCTCAATGTATATTTAGGAGTAGGAATGAAAAAGAAATACATGTTTTTGGATTTTTCATTTTATGGAAATTGAAGTACAAATGCAATGATATGATATGAATGAATGCATGCTCTAACTAAATGCAATTCTATATGACATATATAACAAATGAATGCAATCTAAACTATGCATGATTTAAACTATGGTCACTTATGATCAAACCTCCCCAAACCGATTTAAACACTATCTCTAGTGTAGAAAAGAATAGGATTGGTCATTAGTGACTATGCATGAACTCTAGTCTACATGCAATTATCTATATGAATTATATTACAATACAATTATACTATGAACTAACTAATGTAAATGCAATGAGAAATATAATACAAATGCATGCAAAAGCTACACTAAATGCAATGTATATACAAAAGAGAGAGAGGGAGAGATGGGTATCATACAAATGGAAGTGGTGAAGTAGGCTTCTTTCACTCGTCATCCTCATCTTGATCATAGCCATAACCATGAGAGCTCCCGACTTGATCGTATCCGGGCGCTTGGCCCCAATATCCTCCTTGGTCAAATCCTCCTCCTTGACCCGAGTACCCTCCACCTTGGCTAGAATGCCCTTCGTCTCCTCTACCCCAAGCTTGGTCCCCATAATTTGGGAACAAGAGCTCCGGTTGTGCCCAAGAGGGCTTAGGACCATCGGGGTCAATATACCCTTGTTGAGCCATGTTATAGTATTGGGGGTAGAGGGCCAAGTAGTTGTCTTCCCTCCCTTTATGCACCCCAAGGTCCACTCTATTCATGAGTGCCATCAAATCATTAATACCCGGGGTACCGGGGATTCACACGAAATTCGGTATATGGAGTAGGGTATGGCGGGATAGGTACGTAGGAAGGTGGACGAATAGGTATTCCCGGCCCTCCACGAGGTGGTTGACGATGCGGCTCTTCCCTTTGAGGGGGATTATCAAGAATTTGGATATCAAGGAGGTAGCTTGGTGGAGGAGAGTTTGGACTCAATCTTGGGTCAATGCCCGGTATCTTCCATCCTTCAAGGATCATTGAAGTGCATCCGTTAGTGTACCACTCCACACTCCCATCTCGAGTGTAGTTACACCATCGGTGACTGTGGAAGATGGTGTGCTCATCAATCAAAGTCCTCCCCTCAAGAGGAGTATAGGTTCCTCGGGTATTGAACCCGGGACAAAGGTGGTGTGCCAAAATGGTAATTAGACCTCCCATCACGAAGGTTTTGAGTTGGGTGGTCCCTTGAGCAAAAATCATGGAACCTAGTAAGTATCTCAAGTGGCGTATTAAAGTTATAACGCCTCACCGCTCGAACATTCAAATAGGACTCAAGAAAAGTTAAGTCGATGAGAGTACACCTATCTTGTTCGTACCTCCCATTGATGCAACCGGCTACAAAGCGTTCGGTGAATCGAATCACCGGATGTTCGATGGCAATGGTATAGCAACGCTTTATATGGGTAAAGTCCCTCCCGGAGATAGCCTTCCAAAGAAAGTCCACACCAAAATTATCGGGCTTTTCGGTATAGTCGGTGGGTACTTCAAGACCGAAAACATAGGCAAATTCCTCAAGAGAAAGAACATGGTCTAGGTTGCATAACCTAAACTCCATGCCCACATTGTTGTGGGTATCCGCCACAATGCGAAGGCTACTCAAGAATTCAAGGGTGAGACTAAGGTAAGTCTCTTCATGGGCATGGAAAAGTTTCCCAATGCCAAGGCCATTAAAGAACATCTCGGTAGGGTACCTTATCTTAAGGATTTCCAACACCCTAGTGTCTACAAATTGAGTAGGTTCGTACTTCTTACCTAGTAGCTCGACAAATTTTTGGCGGTGGTCGTCGGATTAAAAGAGCACCTCTTGAAAGCGGTTGAGTTGTTCAATGCCTCCCCTCATTAAGGGTTGAGAGCCCCTTGGTAGTACTACCTCTCGTGGTGTTGAAGAGGTTGATCCCTTGCGCTTCTTCCCGAATGATTCAACCAATTTCTTGGCCTTTCCTTTGGTGTTTGTCAATGGTGCCATTTGGATGTTGGTGATGGGGGTGTTTTTGAGGATGGGATGGTGATTTTGAGGATTGAGATGAGTGTTTTAGGGTTTGGTAAGGTGAGGAAATGAGGGAGAAAGGGGGTGATTATATAGAAGGAGTAGGGAATCCGAACGGACGATTTTTCAATCCTTCCAAGGTAGAAGGAGAATTTTCATGACTTTGATGATTGGAAACCATAGGAGTTGAGATTGCGGGTGCCAAATCTTCACAAGTAGCCTTGTAACACCCCGGTTTATAAAAGAAGTCCTCGTCAAGACATTCTCTAATAAAACGGACTGTTACCATCTCGGTTTCCCGAGGTAGTGAATAACAAATTAAACTCCAAGGCAATTTATATAATATTTTAACTTAATTATTACAAATCCTCTTTTCAACTCAAATTACAAGAACTGACATAAATAAAAGTGAAAGACTTCTAGATGATGATCTAGCTACTAAGTCGTCTGATCCAATGTCTCACGCCCATCCAGCTCCCGTTCTACCTCTTAAACCTGTCAAGTCTGCTCCCCATAAAACGGTTCATCACAGGTGTTCACGAATACACAGGGTCAACCACGAGGTTGAGTAGGGAAAACAATAAAGCAATAAAATATGATATGCATGATACTCCGTCACCTCCATCTCCATCTCAACTCATCACACACATCTCATACCCCGGAACGCCCAGCCATACCGATCCCCGGTAGACTATGAATATCGACCGAAGTCGATCGCAGCTCAATTCAACAATGAGGACACCAGGGCAAGTCCTGCAGAACCCGCCTGGGCCTTATCACAACATCACATCGTATCTCAACATCGTCACCACCACATCCTCCTCCAACTCCAATGCATATGAAATGCTCAACAGTAATTAATGCAATGCAATATGTATATAAATCACTGAACTGATAAATCATAAAGTCATGCCAGTTACCCGATGTTGTGATATCATACTCAATACGATCAAATCAGTCAATCACCTTTCCGAATATAAATGATAACGTAAATCAACAACCAGGAATCCAGTCAACACAATTCAACAACGTTAATAGAGTAAGTGTATTTCCCTACCTCAAAGTGCCAGCAACCAATTAAGCAGTTAAGCAGTCCAGAAAGTAAAGCAATGAATTTGATTATCGATCCTGCATGAATTCGTCACCTAAAACAATTATAATAATTATAATTACTAACTACTAAATATAGTAATTTCCCAAAATAGAAGCTTTCCCGAAATGCATTCCCGACACCCACTTATGCCCAACTGGTAACTAAAATAACCCGATTAGTCATTTGACCCAACTTCCCAAAATAGAAAGTTACTAAAGTAGAATTTCTTAGAATGGAAACTTTCCCGATATAGTAGCCTTTTCATTTTAACAAACCCGTCTCAAAATCCCGCTTCTAGTTAATTAATTATTATTTTATTTTAATTTTAATTAACTCGGAACTTAAACCAACACGATTATTTAAACGAATTATACGATTTATAAATACCCGAATCAATCCTTAAACCACTCAAACAATCCCGACTCAACCCGTCCCTAATTATATTAAATAATTCGGGAATTAAATTAACTACATTATTTAATGACACGGGAATTATATTAATTAATTAAGAGTACGACCCATTAATGAATTATAACGATTAAACTAATAAAACCCGTTTCAAAACAAAAACCAACTCGAATAACCCGATTAACCACGACCCACACCTTCGCTCTCGCTCACACTATTCACCTGCCGCCTAAACCACCGCGACAACCACCAGGCGTGGTCCCCACTTCAACCCCACCACCAACAACCACCACCAGCCTGGTCGACTGCCGCCGGCGAGTCACACCAGGGCTGGCAACTGGCGTGGTTCACCGCACATCATCACCAACAACCTCTGTTCTCTCCTCACCACCACCGCAACCATCAACTCGCCCCTGCCCAAAACACCACCGCCCGCTCGCCGCCAAGTAGTGCACCCAGTGCAGTGGCACCACCATTTCGACCTCCCCTAGTCACGGTGGTGCCACCCCAAAGTTACCCCTCTAAACTCGTCTGAAACACATACCCAAACCCGTTTTTATGGTCTCCGTCGACAAGACCTCCTGCCACCATTTCCACCGTCTACAGACACCCTAACCGCCACCAACATGGGCGCCACTAACCACCCTACCCATATACCCCTTCAACCGCCACCAGCAATACCCATATCAGACATAAAACGACCACCAAAACCCCGACATAACAATGAAATCAGAAAAGGGTGTGGAATGCTTACCTTGCCGCCACTACCACAGCCACCACGGCCACCCACGACCGTCGACAAACACCCCTAGCTGTTCCTTGCCGTGCCGTCAACAACCACGACCACTCTCTCTCTCTCTCTAAGCATGAAAATCTGAGATTTGGTTTTGGTGAAGGAGGGAGGCGGGTTGATGGGATTTGAGAGGAGGGAGGCGGGTTAGGTAGGGTTATTAGGGTTAGGTTACACTATTAGGGTTAGGGTTTAGGGTTAAATGGGCTGAATAGTTATTGGGCCAGCTCAATGGTTCAGCTCACATTTCGACTTCCATATAAACCCGTCACAATTAACTCACGATAGCTTAACGTAATTATCGACTAACATTTAACCCGACATAATTAGTAATATAAAATGTATAATATTTAATATATAATAATATCCGTTTAATAATATCCATTTAATTCAATAATATCCGTTTAATATATTATATAAAAATACGGGGTATTACAGTCTTCCTCCCTTAAAATGAACTTCGTCCCGAAGTTCGCCCCCGTACCCAAACCTCAGAAGGGTATTGTATATCGTACTTACGGATGTCATGAATTTCTAACACGGTTAACACCCACTTGACACATCGATTAAACTTGACAAACACGGAATGTTACATTCTGCCCTCCTAAAAATAAACTTCGTCCCGAAGTTTTAGCTCTTCTTTACTTAACCCAATTAACTACAACTAATAACTACATGCGAACACAGGTATATAACAACTATATAATTGTCTGAAAACACCGTCATCTTCCATCTAAATTCCGATCTCAAACTCAAGTAACTCAATAACCATGGTCGCACTGGACCGTAAACATAACTCAGCTCATAGGCTAACTCATAACTCATTACCAGTAATTTAATCATATTCTCCTTTTTACACATCGACCAACTAACCGAAGTAGGAACAAAACATATGGAACTCATTTGTATAGGTACCCCACAACTAAACATCAACTTGGTCAACTATAATCTACAAACAAGTGCAAATTAAGCATCAAGATTTTACAATCCTACCCAACTAAAAACATGGTTACGTCCTCGAAACCTTTATTATTATAACAAAAGTTCTCCAACTACTGCTAACCACTGAAAGAGGATAAAAGATTCACACGTGTGAATTAGGGTCAAAACTTACTAAATCGATTTATGAAAATTTATAACCTAATAGGTCCGATCTGACTTTCCTTTTCTTAATTGTACAGATTTAGGTCAAGACACAGAATCACCAAATGAAGACAATCAGTTTCGCAGTACTTATTATTCTAGAAATATTTTAATCCTCATAACAAAAGGGTTTGGTATTTATTCATAAATAACGAAAGCACCTTGATTGGCAAATTTTTACAAACTTATTGGTCGAGTCAAACAAGCGAGTAAACAACGATATTGGAAAGTTAACATACAAGACTATCATGCATAAAATTTTGTTCTTGGTTTTAAATATATTTAGACTGTACCCAACATCATGACATAAAGGATTAAATGTATTTAACTACTCCAATTTTACCACTATTCGTTACCTGTCATGCTAATATTAACTTACCATGTTGACACACAACCCACTTAAATCACCACTTTACATTTTCCGGTTTGACATTTGTAATTAACCACAACCCACCAACTCGCTATAGGGACGAACAACATGACTAAGTTAACCCACTACTTGTGACTCCGTTCTATTTTCATTACTCCAGACTAGCAGATATCATGAAACCATACAATCAGACATTGGCTGGAAATCTCATTCCGAATTATACTCACACGACAAAATCTAACTTCATTTCCAAAACTTTTACTTTCCTGCTGTACGGTGAATAATTTTCTTAACATAATTTTATAACAGAGCCGTCATAGAATCCATTTACAGCTTACTACGAAACTCAAGATCAGATAAACTTAATTCAATTCCTTTAAACAAAACAATCTTAGGTGTCGACTCACATATTGTAATTTACCGGTTCATCTTATTCAATTCAGTCCTATCTTTATTAATGAACGACTATTACTTCAACATCAGGATTTTAGTTGCACTTCTTTACTCAATTATATTCACGGCTCAATTAAACGTAACTATAACGACCATCATTTAAAACAATGCATATCATGTGAATCTTAAAAAGGGTTATCCCATTATAATTGCCAATCTCATTATCATAAACAATCTTTATTAAAATATGATTGATAGTAACGACTCGAGAATATAGATATGTCGAATGTCGTGTTTCAATTGCATGAATCACTTTAGCATTTTATGACGATATAATAACGAACACATTCAATAAGGAATAACGACACTGTTTATTATCATGTTATAGGTTTTAGGTTCAACTGAAATAATTTAATGTAATGAAATCAATAGGTATAACTATAGGTACACAGACTCACATAAAGGACCTTGGCTCTCAGATGACAACCTCCACGTGTGAACATTTAAACACAATCATTACTACCACTCATTTGTAAACTTTTAAACATAATTATTATAATATTCATGCGAGTATATTAGAACAATCAAATTGACTTTTAACGCCATCACTTTACCAAGATATGACAGTATAGTTTTATATTTATATATATCCGACCATTATGCAAATATGATGAACACACCAAGGATATTCCAACATGCCAAACGTATATAAAATATGCAAACAACTGGACTCATATAAAATATTTCACCCTCGATTAAAAAATCAAATTAAGCTATCCAATTTTTACTCATACTATCATGCAAACAATGTTATCAACTAAGTTTTAAATTTTTATCACTTGTTAAGATACATAATTACTGAACGTGTGTGCTACTATCGCCATATGAAACATTATAAATTCTCATTACTAAAGCTCATGAATTAACCAAACAATTGTATGAAATTTTTAACATAGAACGCACATTTTAAATGTTTTGATTTACGTTGTACCTTCCAAAAACCACGAATAAATAACTGTTTGATTAAAACTTGATTCATATTACTTTTATAAAACATGGTGGGTTCAAAACACAGGGAAAAAGAATTAGGTTTAAAGCACAAGAATAAAATTTTTAAAGAATTTTACAACTCAGTTGGTCCAACAAACATGTGACAGCAATTGGTCTGAAATTTGGGTCAGTTTGCAAAACTTATTATTTAATATAGAGACATCATGATTTTTCGTGGCTTATCAATTTGAACACATATGTGAATTTTACGATCGATAGAGTTGGAATTATGCGAAAATTATTAATACCATTTAAATGAGGATTTTATAAAATCATTGGTCAAACATCACTGCACCGAAACTTCCTAACCACAACTTACTAAAATATTTATTACTCCTAATCCGTATATCCTATAAGCATGAAACCAACGTCAAATGAACACTAACTCACGAGGCTATCTCTCATAAAATTTTCATCGATGGGTAATAAACAGAAAAGAAATGGCAGTAAGGTCAATTAAAGAGTAACATCAACCAAAACAAGTTTCATCACTAAGTCTTTCATTTCCTATGTCCCAATTCTTACAACTATACTATTGATACTAACCCATACCAACTTAGATCTCACACTGTACTTACGTAAACATGTACCCCATAGAATCCCTTCGCATCTTGATCTACTCATTACATCTAAATCACGATTGTGATGACTAAAGATATGAAATTCTATCGTGTTTCTTATTACTATCACAAGACTATACTAACATGGCTTCGGGATCACATAACCGCATATTACTAGACCTAATAGTACTATCAGCACATCATTCATACAAATACTTACCGTAGCGTTGTCCTGCATAATGGTTAGATTATATGGTCTCAAGGTATACATCAACTCAATTAAGCAATAATCAATGCATCAATCAGTTAATACTTAGGCAACGATATTTGAATTTCTGTTCATCCTCAAGCAACTATTCTACCCTTTCTCTCGTATACACTCATGGTTTCGGTTCAAGCGAGAGGACCACTTTGGTTCGGTGTGAGGGGGCCCCTAACTCATACCTTACCTTAGTGTGCTCCTAACAGTTCTATCCCGGGGTTCATTTTAATTAGACACATCCTATGTTCATTGGGCTCATTGGTTTAGGCCTGAGGATCGTTCGCTCTGATACCACTTTGTAACACCCCGGTTTATAAAAGAAGTCCTCGTCAAGACATTCTCTAATAAAACGGACTGTTACCATCTCGGTTTCCCGAGGTAGTGAATAACAAATTAAACTCCAAGGCAATTTATATAATATTTTAACTTAATTATTACAAATCCTCTTTTCAACTCAAATTACAAGAACTGACATAAATAAAAGTGAAAGACTTCTAGATGATGATCTAGCTACTAAGTCGTCTGATCCAATGTCTCACGCCCATCCAGCTCCCGTTCTACCTCTTAAACCTGTCAAGTCTGCTCCCCATAAAACGGTTCATCACAGGTGTTCACGAATACACAGGGTCAACCACGAGGTTGAGTAGGGAAAACAATAAAGCAATAAAATATGATATGCATGATACTCCGTCACCTCCATCTCCATCTCAACTCATCACACACATCTCATACCCCGGAACGCCCAGCCATACCGATCCCCGGTAGACTATGAATATCGACCGAAGTCGATCCGCGCGACTCAACGGTGAGGACACCAGGGCAAGTCTGCAGAACCCCACTTTGGGCCTTATCACAACATCACATCGTATCTCAACATCGTCACCACCACATCCTCCTCCAACTCCAATGCATATGAAATGCTCAACGGTAATTAATGCAATGCAATATGTATATAAATCACGAACGATAAATCATAAAGTCATGCCGATTTACCCGATGTTGTGATATCATACTCAATACGATCAAATCAGTCAATCACCTTTCCGAATATAAATGATAACGTAAATCAACAACCAGGAATCCAGTCAACACAATTCAACAACGTTAATAGAGTAAGTGTATTTCCCTACCTCAAAGTGCCAGCAACCAATTAAGCGATTAAGCGATCCGAGAAAGTAAAGCAATGAATTTGATTATCGATCCTGCATGAATTCGTCACCTAAAACAATTATAATAATTATAATTACTAACTACTAAATATAGTAATTTCCCAAAATAGAAGCTTTCCGAAATGCATTCGACACCCACTTATGCCCAACTGGTAACTAAAATAACCCGATTAGTCATTTGACCCAACTTCCCAAAATAGAAAGTTACTAAAGTAGAATTTCTTAGAATGGAAACTTTCCCGATATAGTAGCCTTTTCATTTTAACAAACCCGTCTCAAAATCCCGCTTCTAGTTAATTAATTATTATTTTATTTTAATTTTAATTAACTCGGAACTTAAACCAACACGATTATTTAAACGAATTATACAATTTATAAATACCCGAATCAATCCTTAAACCACTCAAACAATCCCGACTCAACCCGTCCCTAATTATATTAAATAATTCGGGAATTAAATTAACTACATTATTTAATGACACGGGAATTATATTAATTAATTAAGAGTACGACCCATTAATGAATTATAACGATTAAACTAATAAAACCCGTTTCAAAACAAAAACCAACTCGAATAACCCGATTAACCACGACCCACACCTTCGCTCTCGCTCACACTATTCACCTGCCGCCTAAACCACCGCGACAACCACCAGGCGTGGTCCCCACTTCAACCCCACCACCAACAACCACCACCAGCCTGGTCGACTGCCGCCGGCGAGTCACACCAGGGCTGGCAACTGGCGTGGTTCACCGCACATCATCACCAACAACCTCTGTTCTCTCCTCACCACCACCGCAACCATCAACTCGCCCCTGTCCAAAACACCACTGCCCTGCTCGCCGCCAAGTAGTGCACCCAGGTACAGTGGCACCACCATTTCGACCTCCCCCTAGTCACGGTGGTGCCACCCCAAAGTTACCCCTCTAAACTCGCCTGAAACACATACCCAAACCCGTTTTTATGGTCTCCGTCGACAAGACCTCCTGCCACCATTTCCACCGTCTACAGACACCCTAACCGCCACCAACATGGGCGCCACTAACCACCCTACCCATATACCCCTTCAACCGCCACCAGCAATACCCATATCAGACATAAAACGACCACCAAAACCCCGACATAACAATGAAATCAGAAAAGGGTGTGGAATGCTTACCTTGCCGCCACTACCACAGCCACCACGGCCACCCACGACCGTCGACAAACACCCCTAGCTGTTCCTTGCCGTGCCGTCAACAACCACGACCACTCTCTCTCTCTCTCTAAGCATGAAAATCTGAGATTTGGTTTTGGTGAAGGAGGGAGGCGGGTTGATGGGATTTGAGAGGAGGGAGGCGGGTTAGGTAGGGTTATTAGGGTTAGGTTACACTATTAGGGTTAGGGTTTAGGGTTAAATGGGCTGAATAGTTATTGGGCCAGCTCAATGGTTCAGCTCACATTTCGACTTCCATATAAACCCGTCACAATTAACTCACGATAGCTTAACGTAATTATCGACTAACATTTAACCCGACATAATTAGTAATATAAAATGTATAATATTTAATATATAATAATATCCGTTTAATAATATCCATTTAATTCAATAATATCCGTTTAATATATTATATAAAAATACGGGGTATTACAGTCTTCCTCCCTTAAAATGAACTTCGTCCCGAAGTTCGCCCCCGTACCCAAACCTCAGAAGGGTATTGTATATCGTACTTACGGATGTCATGAATTTCTAACACGGTTAACACCCACTTGACACATCGATTAAACTTGACAAACACGGAATGTTACAAGCCTCACGAGCAATTTTCTCTTTGAGCTTTTTCACCAAGTAGCTCTTGTAAGAAACTTTGGCCTTTTGAAGAAGGTCTATCATATCCTCTTCAATGATCATTGGCTCCAAAATAGGTGCCAAGTGGTCTTCATGAAGGATAAAGGAAGGACGTTCTTCTTCATGATAGGGTATCTCAAATGCCTCAAGGATAGGCTCCTCAAGCAAGGTGATATTGTGAGTCCCTCCTCTAGGTTCATCGTCATTGTTGCTATCATAAATGTGGGCTTCATGTAACTCTTTTTTCAACACCTCAACGTCCATATCAAAAGACACACCCTCATACTCACAAAGGTTAAGAGTATTTGGGTTGCTCAACCTCATGTCTTCTTCATCGAACACAACACTTTCATAGTCACAAGAGCTCAAGGAACTTGGCTCCTCCCACTTCTCATTTTCCATGTCAAAGGTCACTACTTCAAATTCGCATTTATGCTCAATGTCCAAAGAACGGTGGTGAGTGATTGCTTGGGATTCTTTTAATTGGGCAATTTGAATCCTCAATTCCTCTTTTTGGATAACAATGTCTTTAAGAACATTATCTTCTTTTTGGCTCTCTTCTAGCATTTGTTTGAAGAAGTTTTGTTGATCTCCCATCATTTGGAGAATCATGTTTTGAATGGGTTCATATTTTTGTTGTGGGTAGGTGTGAAAGTGGTTGTATTGTGGCAATTGAAGTTCATTGTGAAATGGGTATTGGGTGGGTGGTTGTTGTTGATATTGGGTGTGGTGATTTTGGTGGAAAAAATTGGGGTAGTAGTTAGGATTTTCATTGTATGAGTAGTAAGGTAGGTTTGTGTTGACTTGCTCCTCAAACTCCCCATACCCATAGTCATACTCAAACGATCCACCACATACTCCATAACACATGTCTTGAGTCATCATCATAGCCAAGATAAAGATACAACTACAAACATGGAAACTACAAGAAAACGGTAAAAACGAACCTTGAGGAACAAGTTCCTCAAGGTGAAAGCAAAATCAAAATAGACAAACAAGTAAGAACTTAATCACATAGCATCGTCCCCGGCAACGGCGCCATTTTGATCCGGTTGATGTCGTCACTCATCCAATCAAACACATTTATAATACTCAACAAACAACTAGTTAGCGGTAAGTCGAGGTCGATCCATGGGACGGTGTGCTTTGGGTTCTAAGTCTATCTATCTCAATTTATGCTAATGTCACAATTGATGGGGTTTGTAGTTATGTCTAGACTAATGCAAGCAATAAAGTAGAACGAGCAATAAAAGGAAAGATGTAAACAATTGATTAAAAGTGCTAGGATATCATGGGGTTATGGGGGATTCATGGTGTTGATCATACAAACATGTTTACAAATATATGCAAGCAATTAGTGTTGTGGAGGAACCGAGTTGGGTTATGTCTTACGGTTCTTAGGAAGAGTTGGGTCCCGGGGCCGAATCGATTAGATTGTACAACACCTACAAGTCGACTTACTTTCCTCCTAATCAACTTCTATGCATGGTCTAACAAGACTCGAGTTGGTTTATATCTTACGAGTCAAGTTGAGTAGATAAGAGATGATTGTAAATGCAAGGATTCATAGGCTCGACATTTCATCAAACATAACATGTGCATAAAGTTGACATCACAACAAGCAAGCAATTTAATCATGTGAACATATTAGATTAAGCATGAATCAATCCCCATGTTTGTTTCCCTTAATTACCCACTAATCCTAGCTAAAGGACTACTCACTCATTATCAAGTTTAACATGTTAATAAGGTTGTCAATCATACTAACAAAGCCAAACATGATGAACAAGTAATGAAGATTAACAATAATTAAAACAAGGATTAAGAGAATTATACCTATGGAGATTCCAAAATAATAAAGCAAGAATAATAGAAGAAACTTGATTGATTGATGGAAGGTTGTCAATCTCCCAATAATAACCCAATAATCTTCAATTACCCAATAATAAACTTGAATAATAAACTTGAACAATAATTAAGGAGAGATTAATGTGTAATTTGTGGAAAGATTGAAGAGTAATCTATTCTAATTTACTCCTAATCTAATCTAAAGAAGGATTTTTCTAGCTAAAAAGATTCTCTAATAAAACTTGATAATTTGATTATTACAAATGGGGTATTTATAGTGGAAATTAGGTGGATGCATTAGGGTTAACTAAGGGCTAAACTAGTAATTACACTTTTTAGATTGAGCAAGGAGGAGCCGGTATTTTCCGAGAGAAGGGCTTCTTTCTTCGTAGCTTGGAGAAGACAATCCGTGCTGTGCTGGAATCCGGGCGGAATAGGGTCGGGACGGGCGGATTCTGGCGTTGGAATCCGAGCGGAATTGATGGAATCCGGGCGCATTCTGGCGGGGCAATCCGAGCGTCTTTGGTGGAAATCCGCTCGGATTGTGTTGTGAGGAGACGGGCGGATTGGAGACAATCCGCTCGGATTGTTCTTCAACAATGATTCTTCTTCTTTCCTTCCCTTTTGTTCGCTTCCATTTCATTCTTGTGGGATTGATCTTTAGTCCTTGCTTCCTCTTCATACTAGCCCATCTAGTATCATCAATAAGCTTCCAAATATGCACGAAAGACGGGAATTTCCGTCTTATTATCTCCTTTTCTACAAAACATATGAAATGTGATAGAAAAGCAAATAGGAAGGTTTTGACGGATAAAATGGCCAAAGAGTGTTATAATAGTATGCAAAATAGGCTCAATTAGGGGACTAAATGTGCGCAAATAATGTTCACATCATGGGTTTGCGTTTGAGACGGTTTATGGGAGATTGTTTTGGGTAGTTTACATCTTAAATTAATTAATTAGAATAGTTTATAATTGTATACAATTTAATTGTTGATTAGGTGGTGGATTTGTGGAAGAAGCTTTCTAATTTAATTGTTGAATTGTGAAGATTTGCTAAAGGTAGGATATCTACCCAACTTTGCTTATTTGATGAATTGGTGAATTTCTTATAAGATGGATTATTGTTACATGGTTATCGTAAGGTGAATTATTATTGCATTGTTGCCATGAGATAAATTGTTAGTGCATTGTCTTATGATAATTATATCAATTGTTGTCTTGAGCATCTTATAATTATATTATTATCACTGTTGGTTGGTTCTCTATTGTTTATTGGCATCTTGAAAGAGGTTTGGTATTGTGGTTGAGATTATTTGGTCAGCCAGGCACGGGGACGTAGAAGTGCCATGGACCTGCGCGGTTTTGGTCGGCCAGGCACGGTAGCGTGGGGTGGCCGTGGACCTGGGCAGTATTAGTGTAGATACCCGTAACTGTCGATATGAGAATTTAAAGAAAACGCGATAAACACCTGATGATGATAGGACACATGTATTATTTAGTTGTCATTGTCATTATTTGGAGTTCATTTTATGACGTATAATGGACGTTGTCGATGAAGTATTTTATTAATTTAAATGATATTTAAATTAATGTTTTATTAAAGTGAAATCGTTATATTTTTATTTGAATTTATTTTCTTAAGTTTATTTTATTGAAAATAAAATAAATATCTAATTTGAAAAATCATTTTCTGAGTTTATTTGATTTGAAAAACCAATTTTTTAATGTGTTATTTGATTTGAAAAATCGATTTTGAAAGTTAAAAACTCGTTTTGATCACACGTTTTGGAACTCGATTATAGCTCAATTTTTGAGCCCGTTTTCTTTACGAATTAGCACGAATATCGAGTTCAGTAACCCACCTAGCCTTCTACCCATCCAACCCCAGTTCAAACCACCATAACCCAACCCAATTCACTTGCCAAACCCATCCCAAACCGACACAAGCAAGACCAAGCATCACTCGCACCCCTCTGTTTTTGCAGCTCCAACCCGAGCCCAATCCTTCACCAAAACCCATTTTCTTCCGTAATTCAACTCCAAGACCCGAAGCCCCATGCATCATTTACCCAATACCCATGCAATCACGTCCAAAAACGCGTCCTAATCCACGTCCAAGGCTACTCACAAACCGAAACATCCCACTTTCCCCTGTTTTCGTTAAGCTCAAACCTGAATCCAAAACCCGTTTCAAACACCACCTAAACCATGACCTACTATCCCTACCATATTCCCATGCCTTTCCCACCAAGAAAAACCCTCATACAAACCCTAACAAATCCACAAAAGCTGCTGGACAACAACTATGCAAAACCGAACCCGTCTCCCTCTCCTCTCTTAAACCCTACTTTAACTCCCTATAAATACACTCCTACCTCAACCATTAATAGATCTTTTCAACATAGACTAATTAACCAGAATACAAAATGAAGAAATCGTCCAAAAAACTCTGAACTAAAGCCGTGACAGCCGTTCGAAAACAGGGGCACAAATCCTGTTTTTGAGTTTCTGTCGTGGTCTTTGGCCTTGATTTTCATGCTAAAATCATCTTAAACATTCTGGTTTATTTTCATATTCATAAAATTTAATCTTTTTAGTTTCTAAAAAAATCTTTCAGATTGAAAAATCGTTAAGAAACGAACTTGTGGTGAGCGATTGAAAATCGCTACTCAAATCTGCCATTTGAACGTGTTATTTCGTGATTTCAAAATCAAAATCCAATTTCAATTGTCTTCGTCGACGACGGCCCCTCGAGATAAAATCTATGATTAATTATGACCCAAGACAAGGTCAACGATAGATGTAGGTTCAGGGTACATCAAATCCTCCTTCTCCCCCTTTTATTTCGTTTTTTTATATTTGTCCTCGCTCATTTACATATCCTCATGTTCAAGGTAGGGAATTAATAAACCGAATACTGACTTTATTTCACACGTTATGGCCTCTCATTCGTTTTGCTCAATTCGATCAACCCTATGACCGTTTTCATGTTAACTCGACCTCCGATTGTTAACTTATGATTCAATTAAATGACTTTAGATCGATTTAATAACCTAATTAGACAAATTAGGGTGCTTCGACGCAACATATAAAATCGATTAACAATTCTATAACTTAATTGAATGCATCTCCTATATCACTCAATTTCTCAGTAGCATAGGAGTGTGTGATTAGCATCTCCTATCAATATTCGATGATTAATATAGATCTCGTAAAGTATGACCTAATTTGACCCATTAGGCCGTGTAGAATGCACATTTGCGCGACATCTTCTCAATCGATCAACATCATTTTCTAACTTGTTTTCTAACTCATTTTCTACTCGTTTTGCAATTAATTGATCTAACTAATGAAACTAACCTAGGAACTAGGGTGGCCGTCGTTTTCCCGTGTAGGGTGTCATGTATAGCATTGTATTTTAGATCGAGTTGTATCTTATGGGTCCCTTATTCCCATCAAGCCTTGTTTGTTTCGTTTTGTATGTTGTTAGACCAGTAAACCCACATGCTAAATTACAACTTTGACAAGTTAGCTTAATTAGTTGCATCTAAATCGACGTAGAAACTTAATATGCTAGGGTTTATAAAACGATGTTTGCATATCATATATCGTAGTAGCTACGCATGTGTTTCAATACTTGACTTAGTAGAAGCCGTTATTGATGGGCGGGGTTAGGTGTCCTTATGGGCTTCTTGACATGTACTCTCACCCCTTAGTTAAGATCTATGGTTTGTAGATCCGTCTTAGAGCCATTGGATTACGAGAGTCATTCATTCGAGTGATATAGGGTACAAGTCTTTATCTTTAAGCACTCGTAGTCGATTGGCTTTATGCTTTTCGATGAAAGGTGTAAAGTTGACTTGAACGGTTCCAAGTTCCCATAAAACTTGGTGGCGACTCTAATTTGTCTTATTTTGATTCGAAGGAACATCGAGTCGATGTGCCTCTGTGGATCCTGCAGGCGCAGCTCCCGCGGGCGTTATCCACAGTTTGGCGACTCCGCTGAGGAAAAGAGGACTAGTTACACTTTGTTTCTAGGGCCTTTTTCTTCCGAGGTGAAACTTAAAAAGAAAGTATTGGAGAGTTAAAACACTACTCGTAGTGCTACGATTCATGCATACACCCTTAAGGACTTTTCCCGGGCTATCCTAGCGCTTCTTTGTGACGTGTGGGGGGCGACGTCCCACTATGACAGGTGCTTGTACTTTGCTTGCTTCCACTCCGCCTCTTCGTGGTTCTTGGGGGTAAGTATGCTCTTCTAGGTACTCTACCTAAAGGCCCTTGCCCTACTAGACCTGAAAGGATGGAGAGTATAGACCTTCTTATTGAAGACTTGCCGAGACTTAGAAATGTCTAGGAGCATACATCCTTATAACATGAGAATGACAATGTCCAATGTGAATTTCCGAGTCTTTTCTTTTCGAAAATTTCCATGTCAATTTCAAAACCAAACTTTTGAACTAACAATTTTCGAAATAGCAATGTTTTAAACCTGAAATGCTGCCCAAATAGCATTAGAGTTTCGGCCAAAACAAGCCATTTTTCTAACCCGAAGTGCTGCTCAAATAGCACTAGATTTTTCGGCCAAAACAAGCCCTTTCTAGCCGGCATGCTGCCCATTTCAAATCTCATTTCAAATCAATCCACCATTTTCGAAATTGATCCAAATTGGTTTACATCCCGAGCCTTTACTAAGCATGAAATGCGTCGTATCAATGTCATGTCTTAGCCATGTGATTAATCTGTCCTAAAGAATCTAGGACACAACCCAAGTGGGTTACCCAAGCTCACCTCTTGGGTTCAAGTCATATAGGTTGACCATTTGGTCCAAGTTAGATAAAAAAAAACGTCTAAGCTAGGCTATATAGACGTTTCACGAAAGCCTAGGGACCATGTTGGTCCAATCACGGGTTCAGTCACACAAAGTCAAAGTCAAGGTCTAAGTCAAAGTCAAAACCGAGTCATGTTATCGTTGGTCCCGTGTTTGGTCCGAGTCACGGTCGTGTCAATTAAATCGTGAGTCGAAACTATCGTCAAGTTAAGTCTAAATCAAGTCTTTATGTGAGTCAAGTCCTAAGTGTGCAGGGGTTCGGGGTCTTTTTGTAGAAAGGCAATCTCGGACAATGAATATGGCTACTGCGGAAGCACTCGGCAAATTGAATGATACTTTAGTAGCCGTAATAGAAAGGTTGACGGTTGTAGAGAAAAATGAACGAAGGGGGACCTAAACCTCCCCCACCCACCGATCTTGAAAGAAGGTTCAAGCTAATAGAACACCAGATGAAATTTTATCGGGAGGAGAGTATTTACTTTGAAAACGCTCAAACTTACTCCCCGGTTCAGGATAAGCTACCTACTAATTTTGTGCTCACTGATATCCCTAAGTTCTAAGGCACTGAAGATCCGGTCCACCATGTTAAGTCTTATAAAGTGTACTTATCAGTGAAGGGAGTACCTGCTGATATGATCTCTTATATCTTTGCTCAATCCCTGGGAGAACACCCGAAGGCCTGGTTCTATATTCTGGAGCTTAAGAACTATGCTGACAATGTTGAGATCCAGACTAACATGAGAACATTAGAGGTCATGACACAGAAAGACAAGGAAGGACTTACTGACTTCCATACAAGATGGCACGCAGAAATCGTGAAGCTGGCTACGAAGCAAGAGGAAACTGAAATAGTGGACAAGTTCGTAAAGAAACTGCGACCTGTCTACCGCGATGCTGTCGAATACCAAAATATCAACTCTTTTAAAGAATTAATAAGAATTGGAAGAAAGATCGAAGATGACGTCAGACTGACGAAAGCTGAGAAACCTAAAGGGTACTAAAGGACATCATCGTCTAAGGCAAAGACCCCAGCATTGGCCCATTTTGCAGAAGCCATCAATCTCTTAGAAGGGCAATCAAAGAAGCCGCAACGTCAAACCCCTAGGGTGTTAACTAATATTGGGTGCACATATGCTTACGCTCTCCAAACGCTGACGGCCCAATAAAAGCCGAATCGTATTGGTCCAACTCGGGACCCTCCTGCTGATCAACAAGGTAAATATGGTATAAACCAAAGGCCTATTGTGCCTGATACAAAATTTTCGCGGAAGCTGTTTAATAGAATAACGAACAATAATGAAAATAGGATATATGCTTCGAAATCTGTCTAGAAATCGAAACAATGGGATATTTTCACGATCTAGACCTATAGATCGAACAATGGTGATTGAATCGCAAGACCTATTTCTATCAATCGGGTTAGAGTTTGAAACGCGTCAAACAATATTAGTTTCAGAACGAAAACGCGTCAATCCTATGTTTACAGAACTTGCAAACACGAAAAAGCTTCTGCTTCAATTTTTTTATTAATTCTCAATCGATATCAAAATAACATACAACGACCTCTTATTTATACTAGAAAATAAACGGCCTAGTGCTACCTTTCTTCACAAGTTAATTTTTTCCTAAAATTGACTTTCCTAAACCGAATATGGCTGAACAATTCCCATATTATTCTTATTCTGAAATTAAGAAATAATATAAACTAGTAATTAATTACCTAGGAAATAAACTAGTCTTATTAGTTTATGAAAACCTTTATTACTTCTAATAATATTACTACTAACAACAACTTATTCCGTCTCGAGTTTAGTTCGTGAGCTTAGTTTGTGAGATGCTGCGTTTTATCCTCTGGCATCGAATGCTACTTCATTGCCCATCTTTCTTGACCACATCATTTTTGGATCAGTGCCTTTCACCAAGGGAAAGGCCATGATACTGGAAGGTGCTATCGACTGAAGCACGAAATCCAGGACATGATTGAGAATGGAACACTCCCAATCCCAACTATTAAACCCAATAACATCACCAACCCTGATACCTGTCGTTTAGTACCAAAAATAAATACCTAAAACAACTAACAAAAAGTGGAAGTAGGGTCGATCTCCATAGGGAGGCTATTATATCTATCTGCTATCTAAGTCTGTCGGGTAACAAATGGGGGTTTTAAATTGATTTCTAAACTAAAAGGATTAAGGCAAGAGGAAAGAGCAGTAAGAATAAAGAGAAATAAACGGTGTAATCAAATAAAGAGAAGTATGTTAGGAAGTCGGTTCACCATGGCAATTAATCAACTCAGTCATAAATAGTTCAGACGATCTAATGTGAGAAGGGTAAGGGAAAGGTCCTTTCGGTCCGCTATCCGCCCTAGAATATAACTAACTTAACTTCCATCCTCATTAGTGTAGTCTACTGTTCATAACAGGTCTGTTCATTCCAATCTTTCGATCTGGGTCTGAATTTAACCAATTTAACTAGTTTAGAAGCATGCACTCAACTAAACGATTACAATTACATTGTCATAAAACAGTCCTCTCAATTAATCATCTAACCTATTCATAACGTCGTTAACTCATTACCATGGCTCCCCTAATCCTAACATAAAAGGATTTAGCTACTCATAATTTTGGTGAAATTAACAATAATGATATATGAATAAGCAAAAGACATAATATAAGAGCAATAAAGATGGAACATAAACTAATAATAACAATAATTAAACAGAAATTAAGAACAAAGATTAAGAGAAAGCAAAGAGGAGTTAAATTAAGAGTAAGAGTAAAGACAGATTACAAGTTTAGGATTCGGAAAATAAGAACAAAAGTAACGTGTAAAGGAAAGTAATAGTCTGCTTAAGAGTAATTAGGAGAATAATAGAGTGTAAAAGGATGATTTTAACCTAATCCCGTCTTCACCTTATATATGAAAGCATTTTTATTAACTAAACTAAGATAATCACGGAATAAAATCCCGTGTAAATCAGCAAACCTCTCGATCGAGGCATTTCATTCCTCTCGATCGAGCAGGTCTTCAGCAAATCCTCTCGATCGAACAAGAAGCACGTTCGATCGAGGACCTTCAAATCATCCTATTTCGATCGAGCTCAGCAGGGACTCGATCGACCATCTTGGACCACCAATACCACTCGATCAAACAGATAGACAAGGCAAAGTCTTCGATCGAGTGCTCAGCACTGAAAAGGCTCGTATTCTTCTCTTGGTTAGCTTCCGGGACTCCTTCACGCTTCCCGAGGCACAGCACTTCTGCTCTAAATTCTCCATCTCCATAAGTGCATGATAAGAGGACTGAATAAGGCATGATTTCACCACTTTCTGGCCCTTTCCTGCAAATGAGGCACAGCACTTTCTGGTCTGTTTTTTTTTTTTCTTATCTTTCACGTTTTTTTTCTTTTCTCATTTTCCTGCCCACAATTTCTTTTTTTTTTTCCTTTTTTCAACTCTTTTTTTTCAATTCCTTTTTCATCACATCCTCCTTCCTTTGCTTTACTACCAACTCCAAATAATATAAAACAAACCAACTCGCATCAATGGAAAGTATACCGCAAAACACACTAAACTAGCCTGACAGGCAGGCTTAATTTGGGTGTAGTTGATGGTAAAAAAGGCTAAGTTTGGCTAATGTGGAGCTAAATGGGTAAAAATGAAAGAAAGGGAAAATTGCAAGCTCCTCCCTGCATGTGACACCGACCACAAACCCGAATGTATGCAAGCAAAAAGCAATCGAATTTCATAAAAGTGCAAATTAGTGAACATGTTATGCAAGGAGTATACTACTCTCAATTCCTACATGAACTGGTCATAAATAACACCAGTTACACGGCTCTAAAAACTTAGAAATTTTAAGTAGTTTGCCAATTTTATTAGGTCAAGTCTATATGTTCAACTGTATTTTTAAGATTAACTCGTAGATATGCGCATAACAAAGCTAATAAAATGTCAATATGTTGCAAGGCTTAAGTGAAATGACAAATTACAGTGCAAAATCATCACAAAAATTTACCGTTCCGACTCGACCTAAATGCAAAAATAAACGTGAAGCATTTTTGAATTTTTTTTGAATTTTTTGAATTTTTGGAATTTTTTTTATTATTTATGAAATTAAAACAACAATGCAACCAGAAAATAAACATAAATGCAAAAACAAATGCAAATGCATTCACGTGGCCAGTCGTCTGGAACGGGACATCCTCTCCGCATGTGGTGCTCATACAGAGGGAACAAGGGAAATGTCTGGTCCCGCTCTATACGAGCCACTCTCCTGCACATATCAAGAAGCAAACAATCATGGGGCCCTTGGTCCATGACCTCGGGCGTCTCAAAGGGTGGAGGAGGAACAAAGTTAGCCGGCAGATCCGGCTGGGTAACAGAAGGAGTAGGGATAGGGGTCGGTGTGGGCGTGGGCGTGGACGTGGACATCTACCCAACCTAGGTCGGTGTGGACCCCTCCCCGATCTCAGGTCTCTTCCACTTCTTAGAAGCGGAAGGATGAAGTGAAAGGTGGTAAGAAGGTAGAGGTGGAGGTAACCTACCCGACACAGTGGTCAAAGGTAAAAGACGGGGTAGGTCGGGAAAAGGTAAGGTCACGGACTTGGAACCACTAATTTTCCAAGTCCGCTGGTCCTGAGCTAACCAAAACATCGCCAGCATGGCGTTAATGTCAATATACAGGTTCCTATCTACATGTCACCGGCCACAGGGGAAGTCAGTGAAGAGGCTACGGGCAATGTGGGATGCCAACCCACCACAGGAAATCGTGCCCTTCCTCTTCTGCCCGACAACGTTAAAATGTTGAGCTGTCAGATAATCAATATTAAGAACGATGGGGCCAGCACTGTCAATGTTCAAATAGCCCGCTAAAATAGACAACTTAACGTTGTTAACATTGTTAGGCTCGTGGCGGCAAAAGATCGTCTCCCCTAGGAGACGAAGAAAGTAACGGGCTGGGGGAAGATGGACGTGAGCCACCTTCTTCTGGTCAAACGGAGTATGTGCTAGAGTGGGCCAAAGTAAATATAGGATCTTCCTAGGAGCATCCTGAGGGCCGTGACAAGTCAAACCTAACCTCCTCCCAAACTCGGCTAAGGTCCAAGTGAAGGTATAGTTAAATAGTCGAAATAAAATGCAAGAGCTCCCCGGGTCAGTGTCATAGACAGCGGATGAGAAAGTAAAAGAGCTAAAGAACTCTAGGGTTACTTGGTCATATGTGAGCGCTCTCATCGTGGTCAAACCCGTCATCCCAGTCCCGTTTAATAATTCAGCCACGGGTTCTAAAATCCCCAACTTGTCTAATGAAGAACGACACAAGAAACGTGTAGAGGTAATGTCACAGTCCATAAGATACATAAAACGAAGATGATGGAGAGGGTTAATAAATCGTACATGTGGATACTCAGCAAGAGAATCCAACGAGTCATCGGCCACGAACCTACCAGCGGAACGGGCAGCAGCAGTAGAACCCCCTCCCTTTCCCCCTCGTGAAGCTGAAGCAGAGATAGAAGCAAGGGCGGCAGCATCTAGCCCAGGAGCGCGGACAGAGGGCGGTCTCTGGACAAGGGCAAACGACAGAACTGTGACGGAGGGTGTCGATACAACAAGGGTCGACACCGAGGATGGTACAGAAGCAGTAGCAGCTGCTGTAACAGTGACAGCGGGAGTAACAGCGGGGGCAGTGACGATGGTGGCAGCAGGGACCAACTACTCAGAGGTAGATGGAGCAGTAGTAGACGAAGTGGCGGAAACACTACTACTAACCATCCTATTAATCACAAACAAATTCTAATAAAAAACAATCAAGTAAAATCGAGATTTTTCCTCTAATTTCGAAAATCCGAAACCCTAATTGCATAAATCAAGCTTGAAAATCCAATTAAACAGTAAAGAGTAGGGAGAGGGACTTACTTGACAAATTACCCAAGAAGAATTGCAATTAAAATCAACAAATAAGCACAAAACAATCGGATTAACACCCGATTTTCGCAAACCCTAATCGCAGAAAAATCCCAATAAAAACACGAAATTTCAAGAGGGATTTAGAGGGAAATGGTCGAAATTATTGCAAGGAACAATTTTTGGGTAATTAATTTGGTTAAAAGGGAAGAAAATGGAGGATTTGGGGAATTAATGGGGTTTATCGCAAAAATAAGGGAGAAGAAAAGGTTGAAGAAATGAAATAAAGTAAGGGAAAAGAGTTCTCCCTTGCGTCTTATTAGCTGTTGTCACTCGATCGAGTGATTTGAAACCACTCGATCGAGACTTTTCTTCACCATTCTGCTTGATCGAAAGCGTCTGATTTGTTCGATCGAACACTTCCTCCTTCCCCTTGGATTCTACTCGATCGAAAACATCAACTTGTTCGATCGAGGACTTTAGAATCTCATTCTTCTCGATCTAGTACATGACAACTCGATCGAGGAACCCTCAAATTGGACAGTTTGATCGAGTACTCTTATTTACTCGATCAAGGGCTTTACCTGGGTATTCTGCTTGATTGAGTACAAAAAGTACTCGATCGAGGCCTTTTCCTTTGGCACGCATCCCAATGTAAAATATCTTCCCCAAACCTGCATTAAAACACAGAAAAATAGTTCCCGAAAATACCAAATCCAGAAAACGCAGTTTATTCGGTCTGACGCTAAAAACTAACTACGATATTGTCTAGAAAGCAAATAAAATGTCCCACAAAACTCCAAATTACAAGTTTTTACAAGGGGACATTTCCCGTTTATCGTCCAAAACACTTCAACAGCCCAGAGGAGGGCTTCTGACTGGAGGAGGTCCCTTCAGCATCGAGGACTGTCTTCTTTCATCTCCATGAGTTTGAACTGGTTGGAGAAGAATAGTTCGCGTCCACATACGCCTTCGCTTTCTTCTTTCCTTTGTCTTTCTTTTCCCGTTCATGATCTTTTTCCTTGGCATCTTCCTTGGCATCATTTCCATCTGTGAGCTTGACTTTCATTGTACTTTTATCGACGGGATCTCCAATATCCACTCTGTTTATACCCGCAACAATAGAAACAACAGAATGGTCCTCCACATTGCTCTCAGTCTGAGGCAGAGGTGTCGATAAAGCAGCGCATGACTTAATATTATCAACTGGAGAATCTGTGTTAGGGTCTATAGAGGGTAGAGCGTTGCAAGGTTGAACCTGCATAGGGGCCCTATGAACATTGGACTGATAGAAAATCAGCTCCTCATCACCTACTTGAAAAGTAAGAGTCTTTCCGCCAACATCTATCACTGCACGAGCAGTAAATAAGAATGGTCATCCTAAAATGATAGGAGTGTATGAGTCTTCGCGGATGTCTAAGACTACAAAGTCAACGGGAATAAAGAATTTTCCGATCTTTACAGGTATGTCCTCTAAGGTACCTAGGGGCCGTGATAAAGTACGGCCGGCCATCTGCACAGTCATGTTGGTACAATGAAACTTAGTTAAACCAAGTCTCATAGCGAGAGACAACGGTAAGACACTCACGCTAGATCCCAAGTCACATAACCGCATTATCAATCAAATGGGTCCCTATATGGCATGGAATAGAAAAGCTACCCAGATTAGACAGTTTCGGTGGTGTCTTATTTTGAATTAGGGCAGTGACCACTTCAGTCAAAGCTACCGTTTCATGAACATTTATATGCCTCTTACGTGTTAATATTTCTTTCATGAATTTCATGTAAGAGGGTACCTGGGTTCGCAATTCGGTGAAGGGAACGTTTACGTGAAGGCTCTTTAAAATTTCAGCAAATTTACCGAACTGTTGTTCAGCCTTCCTGTTCTGCAATCGCCTCGGGAAAGGGACCGTGATGGGAATTTCTTAACCTTCATTTCTTTTTGCCAAAGAATCAACACGATCTGCAGTATTTTTACTCGATCGATCATGCTTTCCCTTCGATCGAGTAGCTTCTTCATCATTTCTGTTCGATTGAGTACTATTGCCTACTCGATCGAAAGCTCCTACTTCAACAGTACTCGATCGAACATTAGAACCGTTCGATCGAGTAGTTTCCTCAGCTTTTTCTCTCGACCGACCTCCAGCGATTAGTCGATCGAGTACTTTTCTCGAATTCAGCATATTTTCGTCAAGGGAAGACTGTTCATGTTCAAGAACTGCAAATTCCGGGTCTGATTTATCACTTTCAGATGGTATTTTAGGTCCTTCATAGGAAAGACCACTCCTCAGATGAATTAAATTCACCGTCTCATGATGTTTCTTATCAGGTTGGGACGGTAAATGACCCGGCTCCCTCGAAGCTTGATTGGTGGCGAGTTGAGCTATTTGTGACTCAAGTGACTTTATTGATGCATCTTTTTGTTGGTCACTTTTCCGCAATTGGATTGTCAATGACTGAATCATCGACTTCAACTTAGCCATATCGCTTATACTACTGGAAGAAGCACCTTGTTGCGGCGGTGGAAAAGATGGAGGCTTTTGAAAGCCTTGTTGAGCTTTATGAGGTGGAACGTAAGGTTGTTGTTGCTGCGGTGGAGGTGTAGGATTCAATATATTCTGACTAGTCCATCTCAAGTTAGGATGGACTCTACTCTGATTGTTGTAATAGGAGCCCCCTTGCCTATATTTTTGAAAGGCAAAAACCTGCACCTTCTCAGCTAGACAGTCAACAGTAGTGTGACCATCATTACTACCGCACCTCTCACATGAAACGGTTTCTTTTCTAGTCAACAAGTGAATCATTTGTTGATCTCCAGCAGCCTGCAACTCCAATTTGTCAAACCTGGCATTCATGGCTTCCAGCTAAGCCACAACTGCACTATCAACAGGTGGAACTGTTTTAATTCCTCCTCTTTGGTTCCCATATTCAGCACAATGGGTAGCCATCTCCTCAATGATCCCTCAACCGTTGTCATCATCGATATTCTTTTTGAACCGACTATTTGATGCAGCATCTAAAATAACACGATGATCGTCATACAGCCCATTATAGAATTGGTTGCACAAAAACCACTAATCGAAACCGTGATAAGGAACGGACCGCACAAGCTTCTTGAACCGACCCCACGCCTCGTTCTCATCCGGTGTTTGCTTGAAACATGTAATTTTTCCTCTCAGCTGATTAGTTCGTTGTGGAGGAAAGTACCTTTTATAGAAGGCTAGGGCCAGGGTCTCCTAATTAGTAATCCCGCCTGCAGCTCTATCAAGATTAGTGAGCCACTCTCGGGCTCCATCAATCAGAGAGAAAGGAAATAAAACTTCCTTAATCTTGTCCTGTGTCACTCCCTTAGTGGTGGGAATGAAGGAACAACAGTCTATGAAAACGTCCATGTGCTTTCGCGGATCCTCACCAGCTACCCCACGGTACCTATTCCTCTCGACTAAATTGATATAAGACGGCCGAATGTCAAATGTACTGCCATCCTCTGTTGCAAGGTTGAAACCTTTAGGGATAGAGGCAGCTGTAGTGTCAGAGTGACTCGCAATATTAGGCATCTTCACAGAACTGGCTGCAGAAATAGAATTGTCTTCTTCAAAAGACTGGTCTTCTGCAAATAAAAAGTGTTCAAGATCGGGTTCAAAAGTACTCAAGACTTCCTTTTGACGATTTTTCCTCAGCAAGCCTTGTCTATAGTGAAAAGTCCGCTCTGGTTCAGGATCAGCTGACACTAATTCTGACCTGTTAGACCTGGGCATAAACAAAACTAAAGGAAATAAATAAGAACTGTCTCAAGGAATTAAAAATTTCCTGAGACTGGGACAAACAAAAAATGCAGATAAATAGGCTAATTGCCTCCCCGGCAACGGCGCCAAAATTTGATACCTGTCGTTTAATACCAAAAATAAATACCTAAAATAACTAACAGAAGCTAGTGGAAGTAGGGTCGATCTCCACAGGGAGGCTATTATATCTATCTGCTATCTAAGTCTGTCGGGTAACAAATGGGGTTTTTAAACTGATTTCTAAACTAAAAGGATTAAGGCAAGAGAAAAGAGCATTAAGAATAAAGAGAAACAAACGGTGTAATCAAATAAAGAGAAGTGTGTTAGGAAGTCGGTTCACCATGGCAATTAATCAACTCAGTCATAAATAGTTCAGACGATCTAATGTGAGAAGGGTAAGGGAAAGGCCCTTTCGGTCCGCTATCCGCCCTAGAATACAACTAACGTAACTTTCATCCTCATTAGTGTAGTCTACTGTTCATAACAGGTCTGTTCATTCCAATCTTTCGATCTAGGTCTGAATTTAACCAATTTAACTAGTTTAGAAGCATGCACTCAATTAAACGATTACAATTATATTGTCATAAAACAGTTCTCTTAATTCAATCATCTATCCTATTCATAACGTCGTTAACTCACTACCATGGCTCCCCTAATCCTAACATAAAAGGATTTAGCTACTCATAATATTGGTAAAATTAACAACAATGATATATGAATAAGCAAAAGACATAATATAAGTGCAATAAAGATGGAACATAAACTAATAATAACAATAATTAAACAGAAATTAAGAACAAAGATTAAGAGAAAGGAAAGAGGAATTAAATTAAAATTAAGAGTAAAGAGAGATTACAAGCTTAAGATCCGGAAAATAAGAGCAAAAGTAACGTGCAAAGGAGAAAGTAATAGTCTGCTTAAGAGTAATTAGGAGAATAATAGAGTGTAAAAGGATGATTTTAACCTAATCCCGTCTTCACCTTATATAGGGAAGCATTTTTATTAACTAAACTAAGATAATCACGGAATAAAATCCCGTGTAAATCAGCAAACCTCTCGATCGAGGCATTTCATTCCTCTCGATCGAGCAGGTCTTTAGCAAATCCTCTCGATCGAATAAGAAGCTCGTTCAATTGAGGACCTTCAAATCATCCTATTTCGATCGAGCTCAGCAGGGACTCGATCGACCATCTTGGACCACCAATACCACTCGATCGAACAGATAGACTAGGCAAAGTCTTCGATCGAGTGCTCAGCATTGAATAACTCGTATTCTTCTCTTGGTTAGCTTACATGACTCCTTCACGCTTCTCGAGGCATAGCACTTCCGCTCTAAATCCTCCATCTCTATAAATGCATGCTAAGAGCACTGAATAAGGCACGATTTCACCACTTTCAGGTCCGTTCCTGCAAATGAGGCAAAACAAACCAAAGTAGCCTATTCGGGCATTTTGTAATATAAAACAACGAGAATGACATAGAAATGCTTGCGATAAGAGGCCAAGAAGACTATATAAATTGCACGTATCAAACCCATTTGGCGATCACGCCAACTTTGTTTCTGTCGAAGATAATGTCGATTATTCCCATCTTATTCGCCCATATCACTTGAAAGGGGTGTTTATCGGGAAAATATTCGTGGATTGCTCTAAATTGTTGCCAAACCCAAAGAATGAAATTCATGACGGGAGTCTGGCTCTATAATGTATGCCTATCGTTAACGAAGTTAATAAAAGATAATTCGATTCACTAACATTTATTACTTGCGTTGATCCTCGGAGGACTACCTCGGGATGGAGGCAGACCATCAAAGGGATCAACGACCAGAGTCGAGCATCTAAGCTGATAGTTAAACAAGGGAAAGCTCAAGACCAGATTTGAAAATTATGAGTCGGGATTTGTTTCCTAATCTTAGTTGAGTCGAGTCTAGGACTTTCCTTTTTTGAATTTGAGTTGTTTGTTCCGCGATGACCTAGGGTGTGTCCTAGGAATTATTCCTTCGAGTCTGTTAAGCATTTGTCATTCCAATAAAAAGATGCATTTTCGTTTCCAAATCTGTCTTGTTTTCAATCCTCAAATCAATCCGAAAACATGATAAAATGCACAACACACTCAAAGGCATCTCTGGGGTACAAATATGTCCCGTTTCAAAGTATAAGGTATACGAGGATCCTGTGTTTGATTCCTTTACCTATTCCATGTCTGGCGGTAGAAAACCTCCATCAAAACCAATGCTCAAGACAAGCTTTTAGATGGTTCTATGAGGAACAGTGACTAGCTCTTTGTTTCCCCTATCAAGGACGGAAGGCAAACCCATTCCCCACAAAATCATCCCATCTCAAAGACAGAAGAGACCAACCCGTTCTAACAAGGAATTGTCAGTTCTGACCCAATTTAGTTGGCGAAGCCTAGTTTTCAAGGTGTATCCATTTCTGACTAGGAGAATGAGTAGAAGACCATTTTTAAAAAGAATGAAAAAAAAAAAAAAAAGAAAAAAAAGGACGAAAAAAAAAGAAAAGAAGAGGAAAGAAAAAGAAATACTGAAATGTTGATCGAAGTTCAAAGGCGAAGCCAAAATGGCCAGGTCGGACCATCAGCAGCCATCCATACCCCTAAGTCCTTCCCGAGGCATTTGCGAGGGAATAGTTAGGGATTATGAGAATCAGTCAACTTGTGTTAGTACACCCAAGCCTTTAGGATCTAGACATGGAAATTTGAACCCACATCATTTTCCAACCCATTTGCACTCGGGTTCATCAAACCCGAGACACAATTTCCAACCACATCAGCATCCATAGCCCTTGGCTTTAGCACCACAAACAAACCTTCAGAATGATGGTTAACCATTCAAACTTGTTATTACCAAGCTCCACATCCTAAAGACCCACATCCTTTTGCACTTAACCTCAGACACGGGATTTAACGGTACCTTAGGGGCTAGAATTTGATACAACAATGATACCTTAGGTGAAACCTTCAATTGTGTACACACGAAAAGCAATGCCATGTTTATGCACCATGATCGAACTACGTCGGATTTGATTTTGCTCCACGCGAATACGTAGACGGTCCTTCATAATAAAGGATTTAATCCACTCGTCAACCAAGTTGTCATTTTGTCGGTTTCTTACGGGTCTTAACAAAGTCCAAATGAAGCCACCTTTGTTTGAGTTGGTCTTAGCACTCGATGTAAGCTAGGATAAGGATATATGTTTAGATGAGTAGCGTCAAGTCTCAGAATGAGCTTTATCTATGGTGTAGGCAAAGATGTTGAGTAAGATAAATGTGGATTTGTGTTGGGAACAGAAAATATGAAAAACCCGCTGAAAAGAAAGAAGGTGTGGAAGAAAAATGAATAAAAGCCCGCTAAAAAGAAAGAAGGCGGTGGAAGAAATGATGAAAACCCGCTGAAAAGAAAGAAGGTGGGGAAGAAAGAAATATGGAAAACCGCTGAAAAAAAAAGGAGGCGAGGAAAAGAGTGACAGAATGTTCCCAACAAGAGTGATGTGTGATGTCTAAGTGTTTTCATAAAATCAATCCATCTTTAGTGTTTGGGCAAAGCCACGTTGTTGCTCCGTGAGTTTAATCAACCTTGTCAATGCCAAGTGATCTTGATTCCCGTGTGCCCTCGGGAGCACGCTTATGCTACACGATGTTTCCGTTCCAAGTCCAATGACCTTGTGATTCCATTTTGCCATCTTCTGGCACTAGAACGGCCAATTTACATTTCTACCCCTAGCGAGTCAATAATTGAATTAAAACCCGTGCACACTTATGTTTTTATTTTCTTTATTTGTTTTACGGTAGCGGGCTACGCCCACGTTATTTACGAGTCATATAGAATATCTGAGTCGCATTTCCTGATTACCCATCAAGGTTCGATTTAAAAATGCAAGATATTTCAGAATTCCAAAATTTCAAAAACCTTTTGCGAATTATGGATTGATTATCCAAGTAGTGGTACATTTCAATGTAACACCCCCATCTACCAAGGATCCTTAACAAGACCTTCCCTAGTAGATAAGGGCGTTACCATCTCGGTTGCCCGATGACAGTAATAATCAAATGTCGTTAGAAGAACGATTATATTATATTACAAGTGAAATACAACTGACTGACGATATAAAAGATACAACTCAAGACTACTATCAGCTATGTGAAAATATCTCTGCCATGACTAGTCGTAGACTCGTCCCCCCAAGCACCCAGCTAAGATCCCAACACCAACCTGCTAAGACTGACTACTCACCATAGTGGATCACGGCAGACACAACACAAAAAGAAAACACAACAAAAACCACACAAGGTCAGTGACTGAGATAACAGATATACAAAAGCAGACACAACACAAGTACAAGAACATACACACACCACACCTCCTCCAACCAGCCACACATCTCTGACTGCCCGAAGGTCTTGTCCTGCCATTGGGGGACCGTAGCCGTTCCCACCTAAGCCCAGCTCATCTATCCGAGCAATAAACCCATGTTCCTTAATGTGCACATCCCTTCTATTGCGGGTTCCATAGAAAGCAAATCAAGGGCGTGAATCCACTCCCACAAGTGACTCCACTCAGCCGAAGACGTACCTCGAGAACCACATACAAACAATCACAACCAGCTGTACAAACAACAATCACCAACTACAATTCCAACACAAGGTTAATCAACTACCATAAGAAATCAACAATAAAGACACTAATCCGACCAAACACCAACGAACGACTCTAGATAATCAACAGTACTGAGTAGGCGAACCTACCTTTAGCAACTGCGGTGATTCCGCGTCCGTTGACAAGATACCAATCAACCATGAAAACCACCTATACAACCATCACAACTATCTATTACTACCACTATAACCATGACTGAAAACAACGATAACGATGATAATGATGACAACATACCTATACAAAGCAATCCGGCATCAAGACCGCTACCCGAATAAAGCATCCCATCCCCTAAGGTGTACTAACTCATAAAAGCATCAAGGAGGCGAACCATGGTGAAGGAGAAGAGAGGTGACGGCATTTAGGTTTAGGAAAAAGGTAACGAAATGATTTGGGGTTTCACAATTTACGATTTATAATTCCCCGCTGCAAACCCGTTACTCGATCGAGTAACCAACTTACTCTATCGAGTGGACTCTACTCGATCGAGCTCCCAAGCTACTCGATCGAGTAGGCTTCGCTATTGTTTTAGCAGGATTTCCCCTGAATGGATCCGGTTTGATTAAAGAGTAATTTGGGTATCTAGTTCTATAAATTTGGAATATTGTGAGTGAATAATAAGGGAAGACTGAGTATAAAGAATATCACTTGTATTATTTTAATAAGCTGAATATAAATTTGTATATATGATTGAATATCCGAGAAATAATGAAAGGTAAATTGTGGAATAGCTAAGTAAAAATCAATGAATGATGAATAAATTTACAAGTGCCAGATTACAATATTTATAGTCCTACAAATGCTAACGTTATATTGATCTCAACGTCCCTCTCTTTTCTCGGAGTTGTTACCAGATTAATAGGGCACACTCCCTATTAATCCGGTTTGACTCGTTCTACTCTTAACTAATCTTTAGCTCTCCTTCTTTTATACGTCTTGATTCATTGATGATATAGTCTTATAGTTAGACTTGGTCTTCCTTGAGAATAGGACGTGATTATTAGCTCATACAACTGCCTTTCTTGTTTATCTTCTTAATCCAGCCTGTTTGAATGTCCTGCCAGGCTATTCTGCACTTACCATCAGGCTTCTCTTCCAGGATTTAGTAGCCTGCTTATCCTGTAATACTCTTCAATAGCCAAATAGTAGTTAGATTTGTCCGGTCTCTGGTTGCCTCAATCAGCCTAGTAAGGTCAGGCCAGGTTAGAGTCAGACCAGGCTAAACTGGGCCTAACAATTGCCCCTTGACATTTTACCCGTGCTGGATCAGGCCAAGGGTGAGATGTCAATTTTACCGGGTTAAACAATAAAGAGAGTTATATTTGCTCAATGACTCTTAGACTCCTAGTTACCGTTAAACACTATAACGGCTAATTTGTATGATGTCATGCTGACAGTTTTGCATTTTCTAGGGTTTTTGCACCGTTACTCCACTTCTATAAATACGGTATTTGCGATGAGTTTCTTTTCCACCAAATTTCTTCCACTTTCTTTGCTAAATTTTCTCTAAAATTCTCCCCTATTTCCCAGGAGTTCCATTCTGCTAACTTATAAAATAAAATTCATCACAATAAACTAAATAATAGAGTATATGGGAGCCAAAAAGCGTCCTGCACCCCAGAAAGCTGCTGCTGAACCTGAACCCAAAGACGTCCAGGAGGAGGAGGTGATTGAAGTTGATCCTCCTGCTCGTGCTATATCTTTTAAATATCAGGATTCTATTTTTTCTGCTCTTCAATCTCTGGATCCTTACTTTCCTGAAGAAAACTTATTGAAAACAAACTATGATAGGGTTTTAAGGGAGAAGAAATTAATTCCTGATTCGACCGAGGTATGGATTCACGAGTCTTGTCATCGAGCTAAGCGGGTGTCACCTGGTTGGTTTTGTATTTTTGAATGGGCGTCCAAAGCAGGTTGTAAGTTATCTTTTACTCCTTTAATGATTGATACCATTCGTGCTATGGAAGTATCACCTTTTCAGATTATGCCAATGGTATGGAAACTTGTTCATTCTATTGAAAATTTATGTGCTAAACATAATCTTGTAATTACTATTAATGATATCAAGGCAATATATCATATGAAAAATCTTGTTAATGGTCATTTTAATTTGAGAATCAAGTCGAAAATGTCTCAATTAATTACTAACCTGGACTCTGGAGATGATAAAAGTTGGGCAAAGACTTTCCTGTTCATCCGGACTGAGAGTCTGGGATCAGGCTTTGATTATCTGAGATATCCTCCCTTGGAGAGTGGTAGGTTTCCTGTACTCTTAGTTTGCAATATATATTATATGAAATTAGGATGTTTTGAGTTTCACCTGTGTATTTTTGATGATTTTTGCAGCTTCTTATTGGAACTCTGATCCTCTTGACGAGGAAGCTGTTTCCAGGATAGAGGCTTTCCTTGCTATTCCTGAGGAAGAGAGGGCCTGGCCTGCTAGTCTGGGCAGGGATTTATTGCCCCGGTATATGAAGACCAAGCTGAGTGTGGTCAAAGTACCCAAAGGCAAGCCTAGCTCCACTGCTCTTTCCTGTACGTCTTCTATACGTCTTTATGTCAATTGTTGTCTTCTTATCGCTTCTCATATGATATTTATGTATATTCTTTATATATTCAGTATTCAGGTCTTCTGCTAGGTTGGCCAGCTTTACTGCAAAAGACTTAAAGGCTAGGGTGGCTAGAATTGCTGAACAGTCCAAGAGCCAGGAGGCTAGTGGGAGTGATAAGACACTTGATATTTTGGTTTCTGATGTCCAGCCTCCTCATGATCCACCCAGGCTAGTATCACCGGAGGTTGTTCAGGCTTCCAAGAGGAGGAGGGAAGATGTTATTCCTGAAGAGGAAGGGAGAGAGAAAGAGCCTATTCAAGCTCAACCAATCAGGAGTGTCAGGCAAGTGTCTGCTAGGATTGACGATATGGATGCTGCCCGGGCACGGATAAATGAATTTTCTGCTAAAATGGACGGCCAGCTTTTGTCTGCTAATACCCTTGAGTCTTCTACTAGAGTGGTTTCTATCCTGACTTCTCTTGTGACAAAGACTGCTGAACTTGCTTCTCAAGCTAAGGAGGTTAGTTGTAAAGGGATGTTTTAATTGTTTATGTGTTCTTTGTGTCGCTTTATATTTGGCTGATCAATTTTGTTTCTTGTAGGGATTGGATGTTGGGTTGGCTACTGCTTGTCAGCTCAGGGATGCCCAGGCCAAGGTTTCTAGCTTGGAAGAAAAGCTGGATAAGGTTAACCGTGAGCTGCACACATCCAAGGGTAATGAAGTAGTACTTAAATCCCAGTTGGGCATAACTAGAGAGGCATCCAGGGCTGCTATTGTTTGTGAGGTGGCTGCAAAAAACGCTGAGAAGGTTGTCAGACAAGAGTTGGAGGTTGTGAGGGAAGAACTGAGGACTGTCAAGGAAGAGCTGGCTGCCGAGAAGCAGGCAATGCAGGATCAGCTGAGAAAAAATGAAGAGCTTGGTGCTGAAAAGGAACTAGTGGAGGCGCGGCTTGCTGATGCCACTCAGTACTTCTTTGGGAAAGGCCGGGTTGATGCTATGAGGGATCCGGAATCTGACCAGGCCAATTGGGATCCGGACCGGGATGAGACAGCACTGGACACCCAGTATCCTGATTTGGCCAATATGGGTCAAGAAGAAAAAGTGGATTCTCCTGCTTCCAAGGAAAAATCTGGTGATCAGGAAATGGTGGATGGTTGTGAGTCAGTTAGTGGCTCAAAACCTATTTAGATTTATGTTTTTCCTCTTCGTTTTGGCCCATCCAAGGGGGATGTTCCTGGAATGGATATTTAGGTATTTTTTTTGGCCCATCCAGGGGGGATGTCCCTGGAATGGATAATTGTTAAGTATGAGGCAAGGCCGGCTATTTTGGATGAATAAATATTTGATCTTTGTTGGTTCCTTTTTGTGTTTCGATAATGTACTTTTGTAGTATTGGATGTTTTACTGGATCTGGCCAGTTATTCGACTGGATCGGGCCAATTTTTGTGCTAGATCTGGCCAGTTCATCGTGTTATGGGTGGGGTTATTGCCTGTCAGGAGGGCTTACGTCCCCTGCCTGTCTGGAGGGCTTATGACCCATCTATGTTAAACAAGTCAGGAAAAGGTTTTCCAGATTTGTATATTAAATGGAGCTCAATATTTTAAGGCCTGTTTTTGCAACTGAAAGTTGGGTATCAGTTGGATATTGGTGGGGTGGCCCCCAATCTTTAAGATTTGTTTTAAATAAAATGCAGTATGTAAAACAAGTATTGAAGATTCTACTTGGTAAAAGTAAATATGAGAATATTGACAAGTACTTGGGCACATAATTGAAGAAATCATATACGACATTTATTCATATAATGGCAAGTATCATACATTTAGTTTCATATCAGGCCAGGCAAGAAATGTTAAGGTGAAAATTATACCTGGACTGGGAGATATATTTTATATGTGAATAGTTTTAAGTGTGCAATATTCCAAGCTCTTGGGATCATTTCGCCGTCCAGGGTTTGTAATCTATAAGCTCCCTGGCCGACTATTGAGTCAATCAGGTAGGGACCTTCCCAGGTTGGGGCCAATTTGCCAGCATTCTTTTCTTTTGTGTTTTGGAAGACTTTCCTGAGGACAAGGTCTCCTACCCTGAATACCCTGGCTTTGACAGTCTTGTTGTAGCTTTTTGCAACTCTTTCTTTGATATCTTTGTCAATCTAATCTTGGTGCATCTCTTAGCTCTTCCGTTAAGTCCAGGTTGTCCTCCATTAGAGGTATATTGCTTGTTATTGTGTTCAGGCTGCATCTGGCTGATGGAATGTCGACCTCAGCCGGGATTACTGCTTCGCATCCATAGACCAAGGAGTAGGGGGTTTGGCTTGTGGATGTTTTAGGCGTGGTTCTGTCAGCCCAGAGGACCAAGGGGAGCTCTTCAGCCCATCTGCCTTTCCTTCTTTCTAGCTTCTTCTTTATGCAGCTGATTACTACTTTGTTACTGGATTCTGCCTGACCGTTAGCTTTTGGATATCCTGGCGTGGAGGTTACCAGGTTGATGTTCCATTGAGCACAGAAGGCTGCTGTTCTTTTTCCCACGAATTGCGTGCCATTGTCGCATACTATTTCAGAGGGGATGCCATATCTACATATGATGTTGTGTTTGATGAATGCTATGACATCCTTTTCTTTGACTTGCCTGTATGAATCAGCTTCTATCC